>NC_140209.1:29132721-29778971 GCF_951802725.1 Rutilus rutilus | reverse complement strand
GACACGTGACATCGATGTGACTTGTAATGTCTCAGCAGCGTCTTCAGTTTGCTTATGAGCTGCGATTTCTCTCTCGAGAAACCACGCTTGTGCATTTATTTCTCTGATTCGATCATAAAATTGCGCATTTCGTACCGTTTCACAGCTGGCGAACGATCCCGGCTTCAGCGTCATCACTACGACACGGCATTATTACGGCTTTTGTTCACACAGCGCGCGTCCCGGGACTGAACACGGCAATGTTACTAGGTCCCCAACCCGGCATCGATCCCGGCATTAAACCCGGGTCGTGTTTGCGTTCACACAGAAGGCGTTCCGGCAATTTGCCGGGTTCAATGCGCTGTGTGAAAGGGGCTTTTGATTTGCGATAGTTTGCACGTTGATGCTCAGCTTCTCATCTGCGGCAATGCGTGTTGCAGTAGCGTCGTCATATCTGACTAAAACATGACATATAGCCTATAACACGCTCTCGCATGTTTATTTTTTAATAAACTATATTCAACAACATATAAAAATGAAATAATCTTTAGAGTAAAGCCGCAGCCATCATTACCAAGCGCGAACCATTGACAGTGAATGAAACGAAGCAAACTTAGCTTGCAGGCCGTAGTGTGACATGCGTTAACGGTTAACCAATGGTGTAAACATAATCATAGATGACGCGCCACGGGTTTTTATTTAAAAGAAAGAACGTAGCTTATGTTTGTATGTAGGTCTAGGCAATTTATATTCACAATACTTAATAACTAATATTATTTTATTGCATTTGTATTAGTTGTTTGAAGAGTTAAAAAAAATCTGTCGGTCTTTACGCAAGTTTACAACCGGCAAGTCGGTCGGACTGAAAGGGAAAAAAAATAAATAATTGGGTCGGTACTAAATTGACAGGGTCGGTCGGGTTACGGCAAACAAGAATATTTTTAAGGATGGCCTCACTTCTGAGTGGCTTGTCTTATGGTGCTGGGCGGAGCAGAGCGAGTGTATTCAGTTTATTCACAGATTCAGATATCAGATTCGATATCTAAAAAATTCCAAATATCGGTCGACCACTAGTCCTAACATTTAGTTATATTTTAATTATTTAAAGGTATTAAACTGGTCAAGATTAATTTAATTAGACATTCTTTTAGATGCTTAACAAAACAGAAAACCTAGAAAAACCAAAATGAAAAGCCAGAATTTGTGAAAACCATAAAACAGATTTCCTATGAATAGCTTTAGGACACAAGCAAGAGCTCAGTATAGACATACTATACTGTACCACTACACTGAACACAAGCCCTGACACTCTGATGTTGACTGATCTCACACACTTCACCTGCACTTGTGACTCTCATAATCTGTGTGCAATGCAAACACACACCACACTGCCGACAGCACATCCATTCACCTCTGAACAAACAGCAGATATGGAAACCCATGAAACACTCCGGCAGCCTGTGTGAAGTTATTCACAATGTTACATTTGCCAACTCCATCGATTGACTGATTTCTCAATATGAACCCAACAGCCCAACACAAGTGCTTGATGAGTGCTCGCTTGTGAGAAAAATCACACTGCGAGAAGCAGACTGGTTTCCGATTGGTTTCCTGTAAAACCACAACAGTAAGACACATGCGATAGCCACAGCTACCTTTCTGTGCAGTCTCTTCTTTAAAGGTGTGGTTGATTATGATTTCACTTTTCCAACTTTAGTTAGTGTGTAATGTTGGAGCATAAACAACATCTGCAAAGTTACAACGCTCAAAGTTCAAAGTAAAGGCAGGGCTAGACAATAAGGACTGCCTGATGGCCCGGGGCCAGCATGAAAGACACTCGGGCCAGCAGACGGAAGTGTCACTTGTCCGATCAGGCCAGTGCTGCATCTTCACGGAAGTTGATAATTTGCGTGTTTTTAAGACTCGCCTATATAAATATTCAAGTGCACGTTAGGGATGCACGATATTGCATTTTCGCCGATATTCGATATGCCGATATTTTCAAACTAATTTTGTCCGATGCCGATACCGATGTATATAGGCCTACACATTTTCCCAGATATATTTACACTTTAATTTTACTGAAGAGAAATCCAAGTCTCTCTCCTGTACCTTTACCATATTACACTCATGTGTTGTAGATAAGGCAATACACAAGACAAACAAAACAACATTTGATTCTACCATAAATGTATAATTTTACAAATGTAGACAGACATTCACCCCTGAAAAATAGGTAAATTATTTCACTTGGAGAATAAATGATATGCCAGTGCCACATTTTATTTTTAAGTTCAGACTTCAAACTTCAGTCCTTAGGAATAAAATAAATATAAATACATCTCCTACTTGAACAGGTCTACCAAATGCTCCCGTTTTCGGTGCTGATGCAGTGGTGACCCGTTCATGTAACATGTAAGGGTGGCGCTGCCAATAAAGCAACTAAAAGCTGTCACAAAGAACCGCAACAGTAATGATTATGAATGTGTCAAATATAGCAAGGAGACATTTTAATTGTTTATTATTTCTGTGTCGGCTGCAAAGATGAAGTTGACGATGACTCGCGATCTTCGCAGTAGTGAACGCGCCGGAGAGAAATGCACATTTCGGATTACATACCGTATTTTCCGCACTATAAGGCGCACCGGATTATAAAGCGCACCTTCAATGAATGGCCTATTTTAGAACTGTTTTCATATATAGGGCGCACCGGATTATAAGGCGCATAGAATAGAAGATACTGCAGTCAAACGTTTGACTGGGTTTGCGTTATGCAGTGGTCACCAACCTTTTCAAGCCTAAGATCACATCCAAAGTCCAAATGTAAACCAAGATACCTTGTTTATACTCGACGCGTCCGCATGAGCGTGAAGTTAATAAAAAAAATATATATCCGTCTGCTCAGGCAGATTCGGCTTAACAGCGCACGCGCCTCTGTATCCGAAGATGCATGACTTTGAGCCGAATCTGCCCGAGCAGACGGATATTAGTAGTACATCTCATCACACCGGCACCCAGTTTGCGCGTCTAAATCAGTTATATGGTCTGGTGTTCAGTCTAAAACAAAACAGTTGCGTCAAGTATAAATGCCTCGTCTGTTTGGGGAGTTGCGCGCGCAGACAGCGGAGGCTCGCGCTCCGGTGTCAGGCGAAAGTATAAACAAGGTTTAAGTCAGCGGTTGTTTAACAGACGTTAACATAAGGCGCCAGATCCATATATAAGGCGCTCCGGATTATAAGGCGCACTGTCGTTTTTTGAAAAAAATAAAGGCTTTTAAGTGCGCCTTATAGTGCGGAAAATACGGTAGTATTCTTTCGTTTTGAATTGTTCTGTTTAAAAATATGATTTCAAGCGTTCTGCAGATAATAGATATATTTCTCAGGTCTGTGAGGCAAGTAGGCTATGCTGAGTTTCGTTTCATTTATGAGCGCCGGCGCCTCCGTGTCATGATATCTATTATCTGCTTTACTTATTAAATCCAGGCAATTGGTTAATGAAACATTGATTAAAATTAAGATACAATTAATACAAAACGAAATTCACTTAGAAAGGCTTTGTGCTTTCTGTTTGAGGTCTCTGTGAAAGTTTTAAAGCAGTCTCTTTTAGTGCCGATTTCAGAGCGGTCACGTCCGTAACCGAGAACGGTCACTGTTTTCCTCATAAATGCGAACACGAAAAATAAAATAAAATGAATATTTTATGCTCTGTGGAGAGCATAGTAGCTTGGAGAGCTTACATTAGTAAGCTACAGGACATCGTCTTTCAAACCATGACCTGCACGAAAGAGAAAAACTGACGACCATGCTCGAAATGCCTCCACATGTTGGAAGTTTAAGTTGCTGGTGCTCATGCTACGTTCACGGTCGTCACGTGCACATAGGAAACACGCCACCCTATCGGCAAGGCT
Source organism: Rutilus rutilus (assembly GCF_951802725.1). Classification (NCBI taxonomy): domain Eukaryota; kingdom Metazoa; phylum Chordata; class Actinopteri; order Cypriniformes; family Leuciscidae; genus Rutilus; species Rutilus rutilus. The sequence continues at coordinate 29,775,085 of NC_140209.1, read as the reverse complement.
CATTGGCAGAAATATTCATATCTGCCGATGCCGATGATGGTCATTTAAAGCTTTTATCGGCCGATACCGATGTTTTGCCGATATCATCGTGCATCCCTAGTGCACGTAGACGCGAAAGTACCCGCGTCTCTCAGATTGGTACTCGCACGCTTGTGCGTATGAACACACTTCCAAAGCACAGCGTGAATACTCTCACGTCTCCCTCCCTGTGTTTAAATGGATATGTTATGTTTTGTTGATGTGTGCGGCAGTCGTCCGTGAGGAGCCGTCGCCTTTACTTTCATTTTGTATTTGTCTTTATTATTACAGTGTTTAAATGTTTGAGGGTTTCCACCTCCTCCTTTCAATAACAACATACCTCGCTACAAACTACACTTTTACCGTTCATTTAAAGCGGCTTGCCCCGTCAGATACGTGTGCTGACAGATCTATACTTGCGCTGCAATGTGTAATGTGTTTGAGATGTAGTGCTTTCCTCAGAGCATAACCTACATTCTACATGTATATTCTTCATCTGTAAATGTTAGAAACTAGTGCAAATACGTCCATTTTGCGGTCAATATTTTGTGTTTAACAATAAATGTGCCATCTATCTATAAATTACAGGAACGTCTTTCTGTCTGTCTGTGTGTGTTTGTGTGTGTCTGTTATCCGCATATCTCTCGAACCGTTAGTCCGATGGATTTCAAACTTTGACAGGTGTCTTGCTACGGGCACGAGTAAGTGCAGTGCCAAGTTTGACGTTGTTTGGATTAGAAATGCAAAATATAGCGTTAAAAATATATCGGTAAAAGAAGCACACATTGGCTTTTGCCGCTATAGCCGCTGGCCACTCCCCCCTCTCACACTGCACACTGAGTTAGCACAGCGCAGGACCAGACACAGAGAGGGTCGAAGAAAGCAGCGGAGCTTAAGTAGCGTTTTCTCTGAGTTCACTGTGTAGCCTGCTCCCTCAATCGTCGCGCTTATTCATTTGTGGATGTTAACTGAATCTGTAAGTCAGCTACACTGTTTACTTCTGAATATTATATTTTATTCTGGTGCGCTTAACGTTATCGCTACTGTGTAATAGTAGCCTAGGCTGTTCACCAACTAAATATATCCTATTCAATGCGTTCACAATCTCTTTCACGCCCATCATTTGTAGTAGCCTATTCAAACTGTTTGCTCAAACGTAGCATTTTTTTTTTTTTTGTTCACTGTGTAGCCTGCTCCCTCAATCGTGTAGTTCAATTTTCCATATTTATTGTATGTCATTATGTCAGTATCAGTATTTGCTTTCTACCATGCACAAATAAAAATGTCACTGAACTTTTGCTGTGTAATTGTAACACACCAAACCAACAATTACTAAAAACACACACAAAAACTGATTTTGCACGGGCACTGCACTAGTATACAATTTTAAACCTACAAGTAAGTGTATTTTTATGATAGCAGTAACTGTAAAGTGACTATTGTAATGGGAAGACCTAATCAAATGTATGTTAATTAGTCTGTGCTTTTGTTTGTATTTATTTTAATTTGTAGTTTAGTGAATTTAAAAATAAAATCCTTATTTTTGTTTTTAGATTGTTATGTTAGAATGTGATTTTAACCCATTTTTCACAGAAAATCAGAGGGAATAATTTCTTTATTTATTTTTATTTTTTACCGGTTGGCCGGTCACACAGCCTTTATAGTTTTCAGTTACGTGACTGGTGCGGAGACAACAACATCTTACAACAGTTCCCACACAAACGATTTATAGATGATCATGACAGCATATGCTAATTAGTGCTGTATGGTTAATCATATCGCAATCACGATGTCAAACCTATGCGATTATATGGCGTGAAAATGCTGTGATTTTATGGAATAAATTAATTTGGGCTGTCAACGTTAACGCGTTAAATTGATTAAATATTGATTAAATATTTAACGCAATCAACGCAGCATCCGTTAATTTTTGTCATCCTTTGGCTAGTGTTACATCATATGATCCCGCTCTTATTCATGCAAATGCTTTTAAACCATTCATGCGCGACAAGACAAAAAATAATGCACTGCCTGTGAATGTCCTGACTGCAGTGACACACAGAAAGACTCGCGCCAGTATCGTGCACATAGACAGCACGCCAGAACACAGTTCTCTTTCGCGCTTGAACGAATAATAACACACACAATTATACCAAAATGTCTGTTTTGTCGAGTATCTTCATAACATAAGAGCAGTTTTATGATAAACGTGAAGAGTTGTGAGAAAATGAGTTACGTGTGAGACCCGCGTCTCTGTCAGCAGCGGCTGGTCTTAAAGGGACAGCAGCCAATAAAGCTTTCTGTCAGTAAAGTTAATCAAAGAACAAAGGGAACAGAGAAAATTACTCACTGCACTTGACTAAATAACTTTTGTAGCTTTTATAAGGATTAGTCTATATTTAGTTTATAATTTATTTGTTTGATAGCTTTGTTCAATATCTGTATATCCTACCTGTTAGACAGTAAGGGCACAGGTAAATATGATATTTATTTTATACTATTGTACTATTGAGACAATAACAAGTTTGCAGTAATGCAAAGATGTCACTATTTAATTTTGTAAAAGATATTTTAAAAACTTTTTTTATAATATTTTTTTATATTATACAATTTAGTTGCTAGTTTGAGTTGAGAAACTCATTTCAGCATTATCACTACTCTGTGTGTGCATTTTACTTGAGAACCAAGCAAGTTGACTCATGAAACCATTTGTTTATTATATCGCAATCGCATATCGCAATCTTGACCTCAATAATCGCAATATGACATTTTCCAAAATCGTGCAGCCCTAATGCTAATCAAAGACTTGAAGATAGTTAACTCCACATCAGCAACATAAATTCATCAACTAACCATTCAGAAACGTCCTGTTGCATTCTACATGTCACTTCTTCATCATCTGTCTCTTCATCATTGTCCGACTCCAGTTTAAACATAAAAGGCAGAACAGTTTCTGACATTTTAATGCATGTCTGCGTGAGGTAATCGGAGCTGCTAACACACACACACACACACACACACACACACACAAGTTCTTGAAGCGCCGCCCTCTGTGCCGGGAGCAGCAGCTCATTTGCATTTAAAGGGACACATATAAAACGTAAAAAAAAATGATCTGTGGGGTATTTTGAGCTAAAACTTCACATACACACTCTGGGGACAACTGAGACTTATTTCACATATTGTAAAAAAGGGGCATTATACCACCCCTTCAAATTAGGGATGTGTATGAATATTCGAATTTTCAATCTGTAATTATCATTCAAAAAATAAAATATTAAATTAAATGCACTGGGTGGCGCTGTGGAGCATGTTTATCAAGTGGATTGTATTTGATCACATATTGTCGTTTTCTGCCTTGCGAAGTTTGGAATTACTTAGATGAAAATGATATTACAAAATGGGATTACTTTTAATCAGTTATTAATGAAACTGAGTTATCATAATATCACCACCACAATGAGAAATCACATGAAATCCAAACACCAGTCGACTGAGGAAGCAGCTGTCCATCACTGCATTAACGACTGCATGTAAGCGCAGCTGTACCCCGAGGGAATTGTGATCTGAGATGATATCTTCTGGTAGCAAAATGATTTTGAGACATATGCTTTCTTTAAGTTTCGTTGAGGGAGACAGGTTTAAGAACAGAAAACGTGCTGTTAGTAACCTCACTTTGCACACTGTGTCTCTGCAATGTCTGTCAGCGCAGCGCGTTTTCTCATTCGAGCATGTGGATATTATTGTTTTTCTCATGAACGTGAAACAATATAAACACGATAATGCTGACTCGAGCGCATGTATGTTCTGTAAGATAACTGTGCAGTCTGCTTTATTTGCTTTTGTTCTTTGTATTTTAATACATATTGTTAAAGCTGTAGTCCGTAGCTTTTTTGGGTTAAAAATTATCTAAAATAATTAGATAATAATAGACCTTTCTCACAATAACCGGAAATACGTAATCGTTGTGGAAGCGGAGTTCCTGTCAAGCGTCAACACACCAGAAAAACATAAACCCGGGCAAGTTTAAAATGGATCAAAGAGTCTACACAACTTCATTAACGGATTTGCCTAATATTACATTTGCTGATGTGACGACTCGTGGAGGAAAACTCCGTCACCAAAAAGAAAAAAAGGGTAAAAAAATTTCCACGAGGAATTTGTCCATAAATATCAAGGTAAGTAGAGAGCACGGCTAACTGTTACTGAACTGTTAACTAAAATGACACATCATTAGCGTGTCAATAGCTCTTGCTAGTTGCTTGCGCCATTTGTTTATGTTGCCTTGACTGCGGAGGAAGTAGATTACCACGACGATTGCGTATTTCCGGTCACAAATACGGAAGTTGTGAGAAAGGTCTATTCATAATTAGCCAGTGTTCAAAACTATCTGCTTGGTGTAGCTTGATTCAAAACGGTAAGATTGTAATGTTTTTAATTCCAGTGGTACTGGTGGGAATTTCCGCGGGAAATTCAAGCATGTCTTTGCGTCATTGTGTCACATCTGTACACATAACGAAGGTGTCTCGGCAAGTAGGCTATATTGTGTGTGAGGATGTTGGAGGTGGAGATTTATAGCCTTTTCTCACAGCACTTGATATAGTTAAACTTATCGATTTGATGGCGGATCCAGAAAGGTTCAAACGACAATCACCAGTGACAACTGGAGATTCACCCGTTGTAAAACGCGAAAGACTGCAACCGGGCCCATGCGAAAACAAGGACAAATATCGGATGGGCATTAAATGTAGGCCTTGTCACGCAATGCTGATGTTGTTAACATGAACAATTTGAGAACAGTAACAGAAGTATAATTTGCACGGTTTGACGTGATATGATAAGCGCTCGTTAGATTTAATAAGCACGATTTACTGCAATGCTTTTTCCCTTAGTTGGTCAGAACAAAAGTGGATGTTACTTGTTCAGACGTCATTTTCCGGTGAACATTCTTATGTTGGTCATACTTCCAAAAAGTAGAATCTGTGATTGCGAATGACTGTATCCACACCAGCATGGTGATGGACAGCCGCACATTCTCCTCAAAACATTGGATTCATCCGCACTGTGCCATGCAAAGGCACAACGCACGTAAGGTGATAATTACGCGAATAACTGCAATTGCAGATTTCGAACAGAGGAAAAAAGAGGAAAAACTGCGGACTGCAGCTTTAAATGTTTTCAACTAGAAGAAAACCTTAAGATACAGAGTAAGCTTCTTGTGTATTGCCTAATGTAAGCTTGTTCAGAAATGGTGACAAAAACTTTAAAAAAATAACGCGTTAAACGACATTTAAATAAACAAATATTCGATTTTTATGAACCCGATTATTCGAATACAATATTTTTGAAAAATGCCCATCCCTACTTTAAATGTCTGAAAAGCTCATAAATTGAATAAGAAGCCTACTGAAGTAAATGGTGTGTTCACACTTGGCATGCTTGGTTGGATTAAAACGAACCCTGGTGCGATTGCTCTGTTAGTGCGGTTCATTTGAAGAAGTGTGAACACTGCCATCTGAACCCTCGTGCCTCCAAACAAGCGGACTTAGACCACTGAAAGGATGGGTCTTGGTCAATTTCTAAACTTACTCTGGTGCGGTTCGACTGAAATATGAACAACACGGACCAATGACATGTAAACGAACCAAAAACAGGAAGATGAGACCCTAAAAAGGAGAGGATGCTCACGAATATCTTTTTTTCTCAGCAGATTTCTGCCTCTGTTTTGAGTCCTTTACACAATGTATAAGTTGTTCACGAGTTCTAATCTGGTCAAAATACCATCATATGTAGCTACGCACATACAACAAGCTCATTTAGTCCAGCACACAGCATTGTTTTGGATGTTCGGTAAGTTCTGTCGTGAAATATACTTAATAAAAGCCAAACCAATTAGGTTGTGAACATGTCTGTGCCTTTAGGTTCAGTGTTAAAATGTCAATGTGAACGGTAAGCAGACAAGGTCTAACCGTTTTTTGAGTTTGTTTTTTTGTCTGAAACAAGAGAACTGAACTAAATGAACTTCAGTGTTAGTTCAATAAATTTTACTAGTTTAGGTGTCTTTATTTGTTTGAATGTGTAAGAGCCACAACAAACATTTGGGATTGCACAAATGTCAAAACAGAGAACCAATGGCGCTTTCACGATCCTAGTGCACATTTTAATTAAGACGTATCTCTATTATGCATCTACTATGCAACTGTCTGTTGTAAACAGCATGCCACAAATGCTGTCCATATATATATATAAGTTAAAAATAACCCAGGATTTCATTTTAAAGGCTTGAGTTTGATAATTGATAGGGAAAATGACAAAAGAACCAAGCGAATTATCATACTACAAGCAGAAAACCTTCCAACATGATACTTAAATCAAAGTAACATAAATAGCACTCTACCATTTGAGGAGGAAATTATAGGTTGAAACTGAAACTTCACGTATACGAAGCTGGTCGAAACCGAAACAATAATTTTTTTGTATTCCTGTTAGCTTGTTAAATCATTCAAACCCAACCACGCTGAACAATTAAACAAAGCATTATAATCCAAGAGCTGAAAAATAGCAATGGGTGACTTACCTTCATGTTTCCCGCTTGCTGGGGATTCATGGCATTGTGTGCCCCCATCTGTGGTGAACCCTGGGTAAGCGTCTCCGCCAATACGCTGCCAGAAACGCTGACCCCTGGCCCAGCACCTGCTCCCACCGGTGTTCCCTGCATACCCTGACCCTGGTACTGCATAACCGGAGCTGCCCTGCCTCTTCCGGCCTGCCCCATCACGCCATTCATCATCTGCCCCTGCTGAGCCATGTTCTGCCCCATGAGTCCATGAGCCTGGTTGTTATTGTTCATCATGGCCTGGTTGAAACCAGCATTGAGGCCCATACCCGGACTATTGTTGCCCTGACCGGTAGGGGTGCCTACTTGCTTCGGAGGTTGGGTCTGGTGACCGGGTGAGCCCTGGCCCATGGGACTCTTCCCCAAGGCACCCAGTTGTCCACCCATTCCAGACTGAGGGCTGAGGTTTCCAGCCAGACCAGAGCCGCTCCCTGCCTGCAGGAGCTGAGACAGTTGCCTGTGCTTGGCAGCAGCATCCGGCATGGTGCCCCCCATCCGGCCACCATCTCCATTAGAGGGCATGGACATCAACCCCAGGTCTCCGTTGGGTATCAACTCATCTGGAAGATCATTTTCCAAGTCGAACAAGGAAACGAAGTCTAGGAAAAGAGGGAAAAGAGGTTATTAGCGCAGGTCATCACCTCATTAGCAACCAACTGGGGATGGGCATTGTACTCGGGGGGGCGGGGCAAGGCAAGTGATTGATCGTCGCTGTCACATACGAATGCCCATCCCTACAACCAACATGCAACTCGTAGGAGATAGAGATATTTCATATTGGTCAATTTAACTCAATATAACTCCAATCAGAATTAACTCACAAAAATGTCTAATAAATGTACCATGTAAATGAATATTGTACTTTTTCTGTTGGCAATTCTTCTGTGAATTGAGCATATTTTGTGTAAGTCTCAACTGCTCTCATTATAAATGGCAATAGATATGTATTTGTAACTTTTCACTGACTGTTTTGACTCCTGCTAACATTGAAAACAAAGTTTTGACTAATAAAGGTCACCGTTTTTCACACATACACTCAACTTCATGCTTTGAAAACTGTGTGAGGAAGTTACTGCTGTTGTAATGTCTCCTTATTCTCAGCAGGGACTGCTCAGAATCATGGCTAAAAATAAGAATCACTCCAGCCGCTCATCTGTTACCGCTCGTACCTCCCTAGTCTTCAACAGCTGCTTGTCAGTCTGGTCTACCTCCTCACCACTGAGACCAGTACAGCCAGTCGCGTGCTTATGTGTTAAAGTCAAAAAAAAAAAAAAAAATTCTAACACTACAATTTTGGGCCTGTTTGATTGCAACGTATTGTAAAATGAACTGAATTAAACGCACTGATAAACTATGGCTACATAATTTGATTGCACTGCAAGCTGCTTTAGATAAAATCATATTTCAAATGCGTAATGTAAATGAAACTACAATTTAATTTTTCAACAAGACATTCATGCACTAAAAACATTTGAACGAAGAACAGAAGGGAACACAAATCATGAGTATTGAGGCGTGTATTTTGTCATTTTTACTCATGGCATGAGACACTGAGAAACATCTGAATGGGTACAAGACCAAACCTTTAAACCTTGGTGCAGATCATGAAGCTCTTCAATATGGTAAATGACAATACACTGAGGTATCTACTTTCTTTTCACACATAAATACAATAGTCCTCAGAAATGTTCTGTCAGAATACAAACCCTGAGATGATATATCTGAAAAATCATGCCTTATAAAGCACATCCCACTAAATATGAAGTTATAACACTTTTTTTTTTTAATCTAGATTGATCACACTAACGGTAAAGAATAGTTTATTGATATTGAATAAGATAACAGGTGTGTAGGCTACATATGTGGTTTGAAGGTGATCTTTAAAAATTCTGCTTATACAACTTTTGTAATCGCTACACCTCTATAAAACTGCAACAAGTCACAAAAAACCCCAACCAAAAGATTATCAGCCCTCAATGAGTAAAGACAAAACAGCTAAAATAATAATAATAATTTTAATGTGGATAAAACAACATAACATTTGACTTTCTGACTGACATTAATAATTGAATTACTAAAGTCTACAGGGCAAATGATATTTGAAAATATGATATTGATATGTGAACATACAATGCTGGTATTTTTTGCAAACTGCAGAACAACAATATACTGGCAACTATTTTGCTATCTAGTTTTTTAATGAATAAAAGGGTCAGTCCACCCAAAAATAAAAAATCTGCCAACAAACACACACCCTTCATGTCGTTCCAAACCCATAAGACTCATTCATCTTCAAAACACAAAGAGGTAAAGTTTTGGATTCATGGACTTAATCATTTTTAATACTGAATGCATGGCTTCAAAAGACTACAGTAAGTCCACTTTTAAGATACTTTCATTATACGGGAAAAAGTTGCCAGGATAATCTTCAAAAATGTTTGTGTTCCCCTGAGTAAAGTCAGATTTGGAACAACATGAAGGTGTTGGCAATTTTCATCTTTTTGGGTGAAAAACCAACAAAATGTAGTAATGTATCATACAAAGCAATCAAAATCATACCAGTCAAAACGTCTACAACAGGCCCTCATCTCCAAGTTGGCATAAAAGCACTGCGCCGTTGAATCCAGGCAGTCGCTCAGACGGGCCGATCTCCCCATTGCATCCTTCCCCAAATCAGTCATGCTTCAGCCGAGACATTAAACCACGCAGCGAGCCGTCTGCCTGAAGCTGGTGGAGGGCAGCGTTTACACGCTTGGCTGTGTTTGTATGTACACTAATGCAAACACGGCTGGAATAAAAGCGCACCCACGGCTGCCACACGCTCACAATAACGAGGGGGAACACCCAGCTGGCAAACAACACACCCACTGGAACCATCTCAGACAACAGCAAACACCGAAAAAAAGTAGAACACAATAAAAGACCACAGAGACTTAACACAAACCCACAAATTAGCATGCATGCTAGCGGACACATGCATGTGTTGCCGTTCTCACACCAGCAGTCCAACGTACAGTAAATGAGGCAACCACCCACAACTCTCTTGCATATTTTGTTGGGATTTGTGTTGGACAATGAGTCTAAAAGGTTGCGAATCGCTGCATAAAAATCCCAGCGAAACAGTGATATTCAGCTGACTGAAACCTCAACAGATGCCGCATGAAGACTTGCACGCGAAATGGGGATGAAAAGAAACTTCTGCTTTCCTCAAGACTGATGTGAATTGTCATCAAATTGATTATTAGCAGCCCTGAGAGGAACACGCATAAAACACACATTTGAGATGCAGTCAAATCTCTGTGAATAACTTGCAACAAGATCTCATTCAAAAGAGCATATTAAAATAAATATTAGGGTCAGTGTCATTACACACAGCGGTTCTTACAGTCAGCAGTTGAACGGCTCCAAAAATCACTATCAGTTCAAGTGTGTAAAACTGGACCTTCTTTATTATAGAGATGATTATTACACGTCTTATGAAGACATTTTATAATAATAAATGATGCACTTAAATAATTTTTACTGAAATGAAAATAAAGCTTTCACTTATGAATAAATGCATTTAAGGTAATAATTAAGTAATCAAATTTATTTAATAATCAACATTCAAATAAAGACTGAATTGTACAAACATTTAAATTGCACACAAGGCAGTTTTTATATCAACTTTTTGATAGCAGAATTGTTTCTACTCCAACTTGTAGAAATATAAACATTAAATGGTGGCTGTAATAAAAACTTTTTATTCAGACATACATTAAAATAATGAATGTTACAAGTTAAGGGGCCGATCACACCTGACGCGTTTTTCAGGTTTGAAAACGCGAGGTGCACAGCACTTTACATTACACAGAACGAGCAGTGCGCTGCGTTTTTTTATGTTGCTAGGCAACCAATGAAACAGCTGTCCTATCAGTCAAGTAAACGTCAAATCAGCCTTTTATTACTTTTATTTACTTTCTGGTAACATTGTGGTAGTTACGGTTCGTGAAGTCGTTAAGCTCCTGGTAACCCGCGAGAGCACCACAAGTTCATCCTCTATCTTCGCACTCTCCTGGCGTTCAAGCAACTGTAGCTTTCATCACTTAAACGGAAGGCCCGCCTCTCACTTCATTCGATTGGACAGTGGAAAAAAAGTGGAGTGGACAGCTTTTTCCACTCGGAGTTTGCTTTTTTTTCAACTTCAAAAACGCGAGGCGCAGCAGGCGGTAAAACGCGAGGCGCAGCAGGCGCATAAACAGCGCGCAGAACGCTCGCTGCCATAGGAAATCAATTGAAAATAGGCGCCTCTCACTGCAAAAAACGCGTCAGGTGTGATCGGCCCCTTAAGGTGCATTAAGCAACTTTTCATGTTAAAAATACCCGTTTTTCTAACCCATACATGCTTAAACAATTGCCTGATGGGCTGAATGAGCCCTTCTATGATCACTGCGATTGCCTCTATAATCCTGTACAGTAAAATAAATAAGAGGGATTCGGGACGGAATCGACTGGGCGTGACGTCATGCGCGTTCACGCTCACCTGGCTATGTCTGGCAGGTTTGTGTATTCGCCGCCATTATCCGCATCAGCGAAGACAACTCAAGCGACTTTTGCAAAAGTAGAAGATGGATTCAAAGAGACCGGCTTCTAGTTCATCCCAAACCCCAACGCAAACTCCACGTAACCGCGTGCACAACTCTGGTTGCAGTTTCGCGTGTCGCCAGAAGGGGGCATAGTTCTGCAAAAACTCAGAGACTTGCACAATGCACCTTTAAGTAAAAATATAATCAGGGCTTTTCCTGCATTGAAAATATTTTGGCGGCCCCCAAAATAAATATTTGTCCCATCAAAGATTTTTGCGTGACAATACCTGCCGTTCTGCAGTACCGGTAGGGCTGTAACGATTCCTTGATTAAAGTCGAGTACTCGATTTAAAAAAAATCCTCGATTGCAATTTACCCGTGTCGAGTAACCGGCAAAATACTGGAAGTGGCGCGTTCCATAGACGAGAATATATGAGCCGCATTATTACACCGTTTCTAAGGCTACGCGATATATTTAAAACCATTTACAATCATAATATAGCATAGTGCCATTGTGAAATCACAAAGGATGCGATAAATATATTCGCTATTGACGCTTTTATTATTTACATGCGCACAGATTATATGTTAAAAATACCTCAGCTCCGTTCACAGTAAACGCTGCTCCACACAAACTCAGTCTCTGCATGTGCTGTTTGTTCAGGTTTCCAATAACGTGCATTTGGGAATGCAAAAAGTCAGACGCGGTTTCATAGTTGCACTGTAATCATTTATATGCGTGGAGCGTCTCTGGTTTCTCAAACTCCATCCCTGCATGCTGTGAGTTTGGGTTGCTTATTAACGTTCATCTGGGAACACATAGTGTGCCATTTCACAAGATTTGTAACGCAACTCATTTGTAAATCTACGCCAGCACAGGAGAATACCTAAATATGCTTCTAAATATGCAAATTGTTATTCATCGCGATTTCAAAATAAAAGTTGAAACTCTAGCTCTGAGTTTGCATGTTTTGATGTGCACATGTTCTTGTTTAAGAAATTACAGCGGCTGTTGCATTTCTATCATACAGTAGTGACCAAATATTTAAGGTTAAGTGGACATTTGAATTAAACGTTGTTTGGCCAATATTAAACAAGTATTTGATCATGCCATAGTGTTCAACAACAACTAACACCAGGCTGTTTGCGCCCTCTGCAGGTATTTGTTATAGTAATGTACATAAGTTGTGTATATTAGTTTATATCATTTACTTTACATGGTGTATTTTAACAGTGTTGTTCAATAAAACCCATATGATTACTTTGATACTTAATATGAACCAATTATTATTGCTTGTTATTATATATTTGTATTTTAAGTCATTTTAAAGGCTGTTGTTAACTTGGGTCTATTTTTTACCACAATTTTTTTTATCCGATTAATCGATGGAATAATCTGTAGAATACTCGATTGCTAAAATAATCGATAGCTACAGCCCTAAGTACTTGCTGACAGCCGGCTGCTTTAAACGCTCCCGTGAGTGTTTGTGTAAGCGCTATGGGTGTAACGGTGCACAAAATTCACGGTTCGGTTCAATACGATACACTTGTGTCACGGTTCGGTACGTTTTCGATACAGCAAAAAGAAAGAAATGCCAGAGTTTTTTATTAAAACTAACATAATAAAGTATGATATATTTTTTTTTTTTACTTTGAGCAATGATGGAGCTATAATAGACTCTTCTTAGGAGCATATAAAACAAAACAGCTCCTTGGAAAAAATGAAATGTAGCCTAATATTGTAGTAGTTATAAACAAAGGTCTATTTTTAGTTCAGATTAACATTTGAGGGCAGCAATTTTATTCATAATGTCAAAATAAAACCAACGTAACTTTACTTGAAAGCATTATAGCCTACTATTCCTGCCAAACTTCCATGGTTGCAGTTAGTGTTACTACAGTAAATCTATGGTGAATGTTGCAGATCTGTGGACACTGGATAGTTCATTCATGACAATGTTTCTTCCTGGCTTCCACGCGCTGTTTGATCCGTTAAATAACGGAGAAATGTGAATGTTTCTCACTAGATCTCGCAGCAATGTTATTACTTAAGTGGCGAATTCAAATGATTTCTTTACTGGATCTCTTAGCGCTGTGTAGTAACAGTGTCGCTTGATCAAGATCGGCTCACGCTGCTTTGGTCCAAACTGATAAACGGTCCGTCAACCACACAATAACGAGTAGCTCAGTTTCGTTCCGCTTACATTACGTTTGCACATTTGATGTTGGACAATGTTGTGGTCGCGCCAGCGTCTCTTACTTTATTAGTGCGCTTGCCACGCGCAACGCGCCTACATTTGAAATAACGAAATTTTGGTCGGCAGGAAAAATGGTCAAACGAACCATTTCAATTCGAAACGGTTCAATACGAATACGTGTACCGTTACACCCCTAGTAAGCGCTCTGTGAAAAGTGTCAAAGGTTTCTATTTACAATGTGTTTTTTGCAGTGCTGCACTCTGTAGACAATCACAGACATAGCCTACCTGTTGAACGATTGAACACAATGGCCAATCAGAGCCGTTTAAGTTAGTCAGAATCGCTAAAAAAACAGCAGTTTTTGTTCAATGTGAGTTCTGTACGCTCGCAAACCAACAAGGAACAAACACGATGTCAAAATGATATTCATTGCACAGCTTCATTGATTAGAATGGGACTTTTTGCAAGAGTGCAGCTTTGTGTACCTCGCATTGATCTGAAGTAATTGACCTTTACCCTTAGTTACTGTTACGTCCAACAAGCCATTATGTTCTCACGAAATGAAAAATAGCCTACATCGCGGAGCAGAGGACACTGACAACACGCAGACACAAGACAAAGCAAATTGCTTTTGGTATGAAACAAAGTCTCAGCTTTCAAAATGTGTCTTTTTTTAGAAATTGAAACAATAAACACTAGGGGTGTAACGATTCATCAACTACATCGATGTATCGATTTATATTCCTACGATCCAACTGGATCGATCTGTGCTCGGCAAGTTGGCCTTCCGGACGACATATATCGATCTAATATCGTTTTAAAAGGTAATGAATCGATTGTATCGATACTAGGAAATAGCGCATTGGATTTAAGCACGTCAGACTTTATATGGATGTTTTTTCTTTGCACTTTTAATGATAAGGCGTTAAACGTTACTCGATTCAGTCTGCCTATCTGTGTCGTCGTCGCCATGCGTGACGCGCCAGCAGCAGCGCAAAGACAACAAGCAGCGCAAAGTCTCTCACCTCAGAAAAACGGACTGTCCTGTCCTCTCAGCCGCTGTACTGCAGTAGCGCACACTCTTCAATTACACGCGCAAATGCGGTGGAGCGCGCTGTATCACTTCACTAAAGCGCAAAAGAAATACGAGCATGCAACGTCGTAAATTAGTAAGTTAAGAAATAAAAGTAAAATACCAATAAATTACGTTATTGGTACGTCATGTGTGTTGCTATTTATCAGGAGCAGTTTCCACGTTTCTTTACCAGTTCTTCTAAGTATTGTGTATCACCATGGTAGCCTAATTGTTCTTTGTTTCCATAACAAAATGCCACTTTCTGGTTTTGTATATTTTTATATGACTGGTGGCTCATACCAAGATTGTATTAACAAAAACTAGTTTGGGACTGCTATTTAATAGCTTAACCTCGCAGTGCCTACTGTCTATCAGTATTTGTCATATTCTTAAAAAAAAATTGTTAAGTAAAGGGGGACAGAACTTGTGTGTCAACAATTTTTGTGTAAACAAATGTATTATAATAGGCTTATATAATTCCTAAAAAGGTGGGTCGCGGCTTGATGACCATGGGGAAATGTGGGTCCCATGGCTAAACTATTCAAAACATCATTCTATGTTGTGATAATCGTAATTAATAATCACAATTACAATTTCAAGGGAATAATCAACAATTATCATTTTTGTCATAATCGTTCAGTCCTACTTATTAAAATAAAATGTGAATGCATTTTACATTAATTGTTGTTTACTTGTTTGTTTATATCTATAATTAATTGATACCTGATTCCCTTACAAGAATTTTTGGCTAAAAAGTTACTGAATCGATTTCAAGTCACTGAATCGTTTCGGATCGGATCGTTCTAAATGAACCAATATCGTCCTTGAATCGTAACGACAACCATGAATCGCGAATCGAATCGAATCGTTGTTAAAACGAATCGTTACACCCCTAATAAACACCATTTTGCAGCTCTTTAAGGTGCCGTGACATTTAGCTGTAGCGCCTCACCTCAAGCAGTATGTTGTTTCAACCGTGTAAAAACGTCAATACACACCATTTTCCAAGTTCAAGTCTACCGACGTTAATCTACCAACTCTCCCTGTCTGGTTTGTTTGTCAGACAAAATGGCAGATTCAGGGTTATGATTGGTCATATCGCCTGTCAATCAAACTCTCGTGAAGGGTGAATTGACAGCTTCAGTAACTTTAATGCCAGCAGTCTTTGCTCGCTTTCTGTATCCAATATGTTTTTTATGCTTTTATGCAATTTTATGGATTGACAACCGTATTTAAATGTGCGATTCAATACTCTGTCAAATGATCTGAGCATTTAGTCTTGGAGTGTAAATGCAAAATAATAGACCTGCCACGTTTTCTATGCAATGTGTTACTTTGTGCACTTTATTACCAACCTTTAAAATCAGTCACTCATGCCCGGTTTTCACAGACAAGGCTTAAGCTAGTCCCAGACTAAAATACATGTTTGAGCTGTTTTAATTGAAAGAAACATGCACTGGCATATCTTAAAATATGTCAGTGTGATTTTTTTTTTCCTCAAGATGCACACCAGTAATGTTTTATTCTAAGGCACGTTTAAAAAAGCTACTTGCATGTCCTTGTTTACCTAACGCCTAATCCTGGCTTAATCTAAACCCTGTCTGTGAAACCAGATGTCAGTGACTTTTTACAAACATATTTAGAGATTTTTAAATATAAAATAGTTCAGATCTGTCCTGACAGTGACTATTTTTTACTTCATGAATAAATAGGACTTTCCAGCTGACTAACAAGTTTATCAACATTGAATGGCTTTCCTGGGGTAAATGTAATTTTATGTGAAATATTGTTTACAAGCTGTTTTATTGACTTCATCATGCGATTGAAACACTGATTGAGGGATTACATGAGGCAAGTTCACTGTTTGTTTCAACATACCTTCTGATGTTCATTCATGTTTATTTCATGTTATAACTAATAATAAAAACACTTATTGAACATCACTGTTTCGGGCCCTCCAAAGCCATTTTGACTGAAACCTTTCAATTTCTGAAATTTCGGTGCATCACTAAAACAAAATATTAAAGTTAAAATATTAACTTTAAATGGAAACATTTATTGTACAAAGTAGTGCAATACTAGTACCTACTAGGCCTTTCACACTAGGCATGATTAAGCGTTGAGAATGCACAACGTGATGACGCTCTTGAATCGAAACAATAGAGCCCTATGAAGCTATTCAAACCGGGTGTGACAAAGCGGAATGTTTTTCGACCAGTTTGTCGATTTTTTTCCCCAGGTGCCCCGCGATAAAACGGGCTGTCCAGTTAGATTTGAGCTTTAGATCACGTGCCTGGAGTGGCTGCTGTTGCACAAAAGGACGAGATATTCCAGAAGAGAGAAGAGAATGGATGTTGAGTTCTTGTTATCATTGGAGTCTGAGAACAGATTTATACTCATATGTTTACTTCATATTACTTTATAGAGAATCTAATTTTCAATGCAGCTGAAACAGCAAACAGAGCGCTGTGTCTGTTTTCTTCCGGGTGCGCATGCGTTATGAGTCAGAGTGCTCATTCGGTCTAGGTCTGTCAATCATATTACGAGATCATAACTCCTGCCCTTCTGGATAACGACATCCTGTACAATTCCTTATTCTGAGTTCCGTACATTAAGTAACGCTTAATGTGTAACGCTTCAACAGATGAAACTAGAGTTGTCAAAAAGTACCGACTTCAGTACCAGTATCAACAATGACATCTTTAACGTTCTTCACCGAGCGCTTACACACACGGAGTGTTTAAAAGCAGGCGTCTATCAGCGGGTCCATAATATATCTGCTGATAGACGGATCCGCTGATAGACGCCTGCTTTTAAACACTCCTGTGTGTATCTATGCAAGCGCTCGGTGAAGAACGTCAAATATTTCATTGTTAATCATTGTAGCCATTCAAAGACATATGTTGAGTGTGTCAACACAACAGCCAATAAGAAGGGTTTAAGAAACCGTTCAACAGCGCTCAAAATGAGGGAGGGAAATGCTGGTATCGTCACATTTTAAAATTTCAGTACCGACTTGGTAGCAAAGTCGGTACTTTTTGACAACTCTAGATAAAAACAACCTCTTAGTTCGTCTGACATGAGCATTTTTTTTATCAGGCTCTAATGTTTAGGTTGAGTAATTTCACTTTATTGGCAATGAAAAGGTTATTATGGCTACGTTCACACTGCAGGCTGAAACGACCCAATTCCGATTTTTTTGCCCCTATGCGACCTGTATCTGATCTTTTCATGACAGTCTGAACGACACAGATCCGATCTTATCAAATGCGACCCAGGCCACTTGGGTATGTGGTCCCAAATCCGATACATATCCGATCTTTTGAAATGCGACTTCAGTCTGAACGGCCAGGTCGCATATATCCGACCCGCACGTCATTGATACGCAAAAAACTTCATAATTCTGCATTGAAGTAGTCGTCGGTTTGAAAACGGACTGCATATTCGTCGAGCTGAGGTAAATCTGCCGAACGGGTCGACCTCGACGAGCCCGTTAATTAAAAAAAAAGAAAAAAAGCCCACGGCCATTATATATACGTTATGTTAACTTATTTGTGCTGAATCTGATATTAGATAGGTCAGCGTCAGCGGCTGCTGTCTGGCTCTTGTGTAACGGTCGCTGCGCGCGCTCATGTGTGTGTGTGTGTGTGTGTGTGTGAGAGAGAATCACAGTTAGTTAAAGTTTAGTTACAGTACTTCCGCAAACAACAAGTGATGTCGTTGACCGTTGAGTACTCTTCTGCGCATGCGGGTCACTTCTGGGTCATTTCACGTTCACACAGGAGATCACAAAAGGTCGCATTTAATTGGAAATGTGAACGGCCTTACAAAAAAATCGAATTTTTTCAAAAAATCGGAATTGAGCATTAAGCCCTGCAGTGTGAACGTAGCCTTAGTTAGTTATTATCCCCTTTAACACATAGGCCTAGTCTTTCCTTGTCATTTAGATCATGTGTGAACAGGACCTTTTCAAAAATACCAGTAATGTGCTCCGTGTGAACGCTAGGGTTGGGAATTGTAAGAAATGTTCCGGTTCCGGTTTCGATTCCACCAAACGATTCCGGTTTCACTTGCCATTCAACAAAAATTATTAAAACAACTAATAAAAAAATAGCAGCAAGGGAAAATGCACAATCCTTTTTGTGTTCATTTCTTATACTTGTCAGATGAGTTTAACAGACTGGTAATGTCAACAAATTCAACATACTATTTAGCAATATTTGCAAAAATAATACATTTTCTGAAGGAAAATAAACATTTTTGCATTCTCTATGATAATCTGGGACCTCTCCTAGCTTATTGTATCTCCAGCAGTGGAGAATACCCTCTCAGAAGGGGTAGAATATGCTTGAACACACATGTAAGATCCAGACAAGGTAAAACAGAATATTTTTTAAATCGGTTTGAATGATTGATTTATAAAGACGTCACTTTGTTTCATTACTAGACAAATCAGCGCTCTAGCGGTTAATAAACAGAACTGCATGCGTCTTGCGGAAGAACATTGTAGCCGGTAGGGCTGAACGATTTTGGAAAATAATCGAATTGCGATTTAGTTTTACCAATATTGCGATTGCGATTTAATATGCAATTATTTTTTAAGCTCTTTATCTTTTCTATTATTCAACAAAAACAAGCAATAAATCATTGTAAAATAGGGAAGGGAATCTTTAGGCACCTCATGAGCCAATCAAATTTTTTTCTTTAATTGATCTTATTAATAAAACGTAAAATATTTAATTACATAATTATAAGTAGGCCTACTTATAATAATTACACATTAAAAAAATTTATTAATACAATTAAATGTTAATAATTTTAACAAATATAGCTTCAAAATAAATAAAGAGGGAAAAAATTATTACAAGCAATAAACAAAGAGTGCTTTCAGTAGGCTATTTAAGAGTAGGCTGTCTGAACGTTTTCATCTCTTTTGAAATTATAAGATGTGGTTTGTCCTGTCTGTTTAATAACTTAAGATATAACTGACTGTGTCACATTAATTTCACGTCATGAAAGCATTTTGAGATGCAAGTACATTTAACCACGTAGACGGAGTCGCTCACAGCCGCATACTCAAAAGCTCTTCACAAAGCGCGCGTGAGTATTTGAAATTGAAAGCAGCTTCTGTCAGTGATTTTCATATTTTTGATATATAAGCCAACTGCATTCCAAGACATATGATGCCTTCGTAGAACATTTGTAAGTAAAATACCGGCGGGCGAGACCGCGTACTACAAAAGTAACATCACGCAGACCACGCGTATCTCATATCTTGTGCAATGAAGCCCGCAAATGTCCTTGTAATTCGCTTCAACTTTTCCGAACTTTATTAAAGATTATTTCTCGTAAGGTTTGAGTGGTGTCGTGTGTGTGTGTGTGTGTGTGTGTGTGTGTGACAGGAATTAGAAGCAAGCAGAATACGGTTGTTTATAAAGCACACGCGTCATCACGTATCTGTGTTTAAAACTAAGCTCAGACATAAATCTGAAATTATCTTAATCGATACAGAATCATTGGAGAGAATCTATAACACAATATCACATAAATTAAACATAAACTGTTATTTCCTGTAGCCAGGCCTATGCGTTGCGTGCCAAGTTGATGCTTCATCTGCAATACAGACTGGTTTACTCTTGCGTGTCACGTGACCAGACTGTAATCGCAGCTTTGCGGTAAAAAAAAAAAATCGCATTTCATCATATCGCGATATTATCGCAAATGCAATTAATCGTTCAGCCCTAGTAGCCGGTAGTGCTGTAGCGGTTCGTCGATGACGTCGACGTCAAAATTACGTCGACGTCATATTTTTTGCGTCGACGCTTCTTTATTTTTTTTTTTATTTTTTTTTGCACCATTCCCGGAGGTACAGCTCGCCACACACACACCGCCCGCCGTGTTATTCTGCCATGTTTTCTCCCTTTCTTTCCAAACCGCGACAAACGCCAGTCTCCTTTCTCTGCAGAATGCCATAAATCCGCTCAACCAATCACAGCGCACCATTCCACGCATTGTAAAATAACGGTGGCGCTCTGACACCCGACATCCTAGTTTTCCTTATCTACTTTGCACTTTTTGATCAACAAACAAACAAAAAAATGTATACATTTGACGGCATTGATGAACCTGTGGTGGATTCTGTCGTGGATAACCTTCTAAGTGCTTCTTTTACCGATATATTTAACATATCTTTTGCATTTCTCATCCAAACAACGTCAAACTTGGCACTGCACTTACTCGTGCCCAGACAGCTGTCGAGTTTGAACTCCATCGGAGTAACGGTTCGACAGAGATATGCGAATAACAGACAGGATAAATAATTCCATTTAGTCGTTAGATTAGTCGACTAATCGATAAAATAATCGCCCGACTAATCGTTTAATTAATAATCGTTTACCCCAGCCCTAGTAGCCGGACCTACTTCTCTCTGTTTATGTCTATGACGAGTCACGCAGGCACTGGGCTACTCCGCAGCAACTGCGATCCGCCGGCCGGTGTAAAGTAGCCCCGAGTATAAACGCTTATTACAGGCTTACAGTAGTGATTCAGGATAAGACAAAAACACGGTTTGAAAAAAGGCAATCATGATGTACTCGCTTCATTATATAAATTTTGTAAATTCTGAACACAAAAAAGTTATCGACTTTAACGGTCGTCTTTATGAATGTTTTGAAGCATCAGATACAATCGATACACTCGTTATTTGAAGGCAGCGACTTTCAAAAGGTGATTTACTCTATTTTGGTTGCTACCGTAGACATCAGTGTTTATACTCGAACTATAAACTTTTATCTCAGTACTTCTGTGATCATTTGAATATTTGTAACCGAAATATTGATACTGTGTGGTTGAAAAGACTGTGAAAGTAAAGCTGGGTTACACTTTATTTTAAGGTGTCATTGTTACAGTGTAATTATATATTTAAGTACTGAGTAATATTAAGCAACTACATGTACTCACTAAAGGGTTAGGGGTAGAATTAGGATTTGGGTGAGGGTTAGTTGCATGTAATTATGCATAATTTACTGTTATTACTACGGTAAGTACATGTAACATATGCAACAAGGACACTGTAAATAAAGTGTTACCTAAAGCTGTTTCATATTGACATCTGCTCTCTCTGGGTCAGCAACAGCGCAAACAGATTTGAATGTGCCGGTGTGAAGTTTTTGTCATTTAGGAATAAGATCGCGTGGGTGTTTGGATCGAGATCAAGATCTTTTAAAGATTCATCGTGCAGCTCTACTGTCTTTATACTCTCTTTCTCTCTGCGTTGATATCTGACGCAAAACGTGTATATGAGTAGTGCAAGGGCTTTTCAGTGCATTCATTAGCCTACTATTTTAATATTCACGAGGTGAGATGTCACTATTAAAAGGATAAGCTCCCAGCACTTCGCCCACACATCGCACCGGAACCGTTTTCGGAACTGAAACGTAGGAATTTCGCACGGTTCTGGTATTTTACAAAAACAGTAACGGTTCTGGATAAGAAACGATTCTCGGTTCCCAACTCTAGTGAACGCGGAATGAAGATTATCGGTATCACGTACAAAGTCAGAACGTGGTGACGTAAGCAGTCCGCTTTGGGCTAGGGCTGGGCGATATGACGATATTATTGTATATCAACGACGTCTTGCAAGTACCGCAATGTCGATTATAACAGTCAGTTACCAGACATTCATCGACAATATCTAGGAAAAATGACAAATACATTTCACATATCCCCATAGTTACCATACTCATATTTATTCACATGCAATAGCATGAATAAAATATTGTCTATAGGCTAATAGTTCCAATTCTTGATATTATTCTTTAAGCGCCAGACACGCAAAAGAGAACTCTTCTGCATGCGACCTGTTTTCTGAGCCCTATAAGGAGACCTTGGAACTCGAACCAGAAAGAAAAAAATAACCTTACCGTTTTTGCTCATGCAGAACGAACCAATTCATTTTTAATCCCTGATTTTAGACAAATAACAAATACATCATAGCTTGAATACAAGTTTAAAAACAGAACTACACGTTATAATTAAGGAAATTAATTGTATATGTCGGCAGTGTTGTCTCTGGCGGGACATGGCTTGGGTAGACGACATAATCGGATATCGCTATATTTTGTAAGGCGATTATCGATAACATATTTTTTTATATCGTCCAGCCCTACTTTGGGCCAATCATAAAGACTTATGAATATGATGCGATTACTCCACACTGTTAACAGAAAGCTTTTTAATAGTTATTATATTAAAATATGTGCTAAATGATAATCTGACCGTTGCACCACATCTCGCTTTTTCAACGTGTCGCGCTCGAGACCCTGCTTTTTCCATTCATCAGCGCTGCGGCTCTGCAGTTGATACTATTGTGTGCGTCCAGTGTTTTTAAGAGCAAATACGCGTTCTGCTTGATCATCTGTTTTGCCTTTCATTCAGAAGTCATAAAATGTTGTCATTTTGAACAGATAGTGAAACTAAAGTGCTTCTCCTTATGTGGGTGAATGAAGACAACGGCGTGGCGTTTAAAGATAATTTCCGATGACTGACATCACAGAATTTACTGGTATTTTGCTGCTGATGTTTGAATGGCAAATGTCGTTGCTTGTGTTAACAGCGTATTTGTGCATTTACCGGTAAAGTCATTCTAGTAATTTGACGGCAATTTACCGGGATTGCTGTGTGAAACGGGCTACTGAAATGCCTTATTTTCAAAAATCGACTTTCGTCACTTTAGTCAATTCATTGGCATTTAACAAATGTAACTGTCTGTTGCTGCAAAACGAGTCCATGTGTGCTTTTTTTGTGCGAAAAACTGTAAGTCCACCTCTTTGAACAACAAGACAAGTTGCAAAATCACTAAAGATCTGGAACTGGAAACATTGCAAACGATGAAAGCAGAATTCAAAATGTAAGAATGAAGACACTAGCCTAATCCACACTGACGCTGGGATTTAGCAGATTTGAAGCCAAAGTATTTGATGAACGTATAAGTATGTGTGGAGAGCATTTGCTCAGTATCATTATCTCATTTTTGACGGATGTGGCGTTTAGCGGCTTTTGCATCTGAACTCTTCATCTGGTCTGTATGTGTTTTTCCATGGGGCTCTGGGTATTTTTATAACAATAAAGGATGTTTGAGAATTATTTTTACATGAGAAATGCTAAGCATGTAGCATTCAGTTCATTATACAAAACTACAAATAATGCATATCTGGCCATTATATAATCAAAATCCACTTTAGATCGCAATCGGAAGTTTACAAGCACTTGTTGTTTCAAGTGGGTTGTGAGTGAAGTCATAATCTCATAAATTGTAATGTGTAGCTTGATGCTAACTGTAGCTCTAATGCACCTGTTTGTGTTTCTAGTACAGTACCAAACTTTATCTTAATTTACTGTTATATGTTATCCAGCGGACTAGGTTAAAAAACAAACAAATGGAGAAACCTACGAGATATACAGAAGAGGAAAAACTCATTCTCGGTCAGCGCTATCTATCATGCAGGCGTGAATTAGCAGAAGGCGATCAAACGTTTCGCGTTTGATGTGAAAGCACCGGTCGTCGACGAATTTTATTTATGCTCATGCTCAGTGTGAAAGGTAATTAAAAGGGTAGTTCACCTAAAAATTGAATTTCTGTCTTTAATTACTCACCCTCATGTCTTTCCATAAGACCTTCGTTCATCTTCGGAACACAAATGAAGATATTTCTGATGGAATCCGAGAGTTTTCTGGCCTTCTTCATAGACAGCAGAACAGCGCTTCCTGGTTCTACGTCAGAACTACGGCTCATTATTGGCCAGATCCTGCATCACACGCATGTGTCATGGTGCTAACATGACCAGCGTCGGCCAATGGTGAGGTGGCGTTCTGACGTAGAACTCGGAAGCGCTGCTCGGTTTACACTACGTCAACAGCGGAGGAGAATGACGTGGAAGAGAAGAGATTGTTGAATAAAGTCATTATTTTTAGGGGGGTTTTGCAAACAAAAAGTTCTCTTGTCGCTTCATAACATTAGATTGAACCACTGTAGTCATACAGACTATTTTAATGATGTCTTTACTACCTTTCTGGGCCTTGAAAGTTGCAATAACGTTGC
This sequence comes from Rutilus rutilus, assembly GCF_951802725.1. NCBI lineage: Eukaryota > Metazoa > Chordata > Actinopteri > Cypriniformes > Leuciscidae > Rutilus > Rutilus rutilus. The sequence continues at coordinate 29,750,514 of NC_140209.1, read as the reverse complement.
TGCCAATGTGGGGTCAGAAACCTCTCAGATTTCATCAAGAATATCTTAATTTGTGTTCTGAAGATGAACGAAGGTCTTACGGGGATGGAATGACATGAGGGTGAGTAATTACTGACAGGTTCTGGGGTGAAAGTCTTACCTGAACCCAGTTTGAGAGGATTCTTATGTGCCAGGTAAGTGTCTCACCTGAACCTAGTTTGATGCGACAGGTGAGAGCTAGAGAGTGACGAAATATCATTTTTATATTGATATATTTGCATGATATCATGCAGTTTCATGACTGATATATTTTACCAATATTCTCACTTTTCAACTTAAACGGTTGTTGTTTATTACAGTGTCAACTAATAAATGCGACCATTTGATGGGTATCTAAATTACAGCAACCAACAACAGTATCGTAAAGTATGCACTTTACAATAAGGTTTAATTTAACTATTACTTAACATACTTCTACAGCATATATTAATCATATGTAATGTTAATCTCAATATTTCCTAACACATTTCAAAGATTAAAAGTTGTATCTGTTAACTTTAGTTAACTTACATTAACAAAAGGTTAATAAATGCTGTAAGAATATATTGCTCATTGTTAGTTCATGCAAGTTAATTAATTCATTAAGACTAATGTAACATTATTGTAAATGGTACTGATTGCTTTTTGACCACTTCGATCACGGAGTTACTTCGCAAACAACAGTAATACTAATAAGAATTATTGTTAATAATAACATTTTGAATATGTATTTGTTGTCAAACAATCATCTAGTTATTGCCAAAAAAATATATAACTCAGCTCTGCATATCAGTTATCAGAAAATTAAACATGACATAGGCTATCTAAACCGACATATTTCACCAATATTCACACTTTAACTTAATCGATTTTCTTTAACACCAAGCCTGCCAATAAACGGCGCAATTTGATGGCTGTCTAAATGAAAGCACTCAATAATACTCAACACAATTTTAAAAAACGTATATAAATATAACGTAATTATATTTCAATTGCAGACCAGTTAAGTAACTTACCTTAACAATTAACTAAAAAAAACTAAAACTAATCGTTTAGGTCACAAACACCTTTGCATAATAACAATTGCAATACTAATAAGAATTATTGTTAGTAATAATAAATAGGCCTATGTATAATGCATATGTTTTTTATTTCGGTTTAATGATCATCTTCTAGATATTACCGAGTAAAAATATTATTCTGCATATCAGTTATCAGAAACATTAGTTAAAAAACGACGGATATCGTCATAGAAAAAGCATAACTGGTCAATCTCTAGGCTAGTTAAGACCTGGATCTGGCTTCTGATAGAGAGGTGAGAGTCCAACAAAAACCGAGTCTTACCTGCACTGACCGATCTGTGGTGGGACAGGTGAGCAGCATACCTGGGACAACTCTGATGTTGAGACTTACCTGGTCCTGATCTGGACAGGTGAGACTGCTACCTAACCCTGGCCTGAGAGATTTCTAATTGAACACGTGATAGTTTAGTCTGGTCTAAAGGGTTTCTGATCTGATATTTGACGACGTCTGAGAAAATGCATTCTTACGAGACAGGCGACCTGACTGAGAAGTTCTTATCTAGATTTTTGATATGACAGATGACGTCTGAGAAGTTTTCAGATTTGACAGGTGAGCATCTTACCTGGAGTGTCAGAGGAGGACAGCGCAGGTGAGTTCAGTTTGGGCCGCTTTGCGTTGGGAGGACCCATATCCAGTAGATTATCAGCCATCGTGCTCTCTCTCTCGCTTCTCAAAAAAACACGTCAAAGCAATAAATGCGTCTTCCAAGAGCCCGGAAGGGGGACAAAGCGAAATAAATCAAATCTACCCTCGGGTTTTTCTATTATTATTCAGCGATCAGGAGCCAATAATTAACAGATGGGGCTCAAACGCGACTCAACAGCGCCCCGCTCCGCCATCGCCATTCACCCCATGATAATCCAACACCCAAAACCCGCATAATTAACCTTAATGATCGCCCCGAACCCCACGAAAATAAATTATATCATCGTTAAAACCGAGAAATACACGACGAGGGCGAAAAATCTCGATTCCTTTAAATGGTTCGCGTGGGTCTCTTCAAAAATGCTATTTTCTGCGAATAAAAATAAAGACCTTCATGCTCCATGTCCAGCCCGAATCGAATAATCAGTAAAGTCCAGCAATATAAATGAAAAATTAGAAAAAAATAATTATTTTTTAATATAGGCGAGTGGCACAGGAGCGCCGCTCGCGCTGAAGGGGGAAATCAGATATACGGGGGTTTTCCAGCCGACCACAAAAACGGCTCCATTACGCTGATATTCCCCACAAAGATCCGCGATTTGGCCCGAAGCTTGTCGTTTTCGTCGCTGGGAAGCTATTTGGGCCGGTTCCGATGGAGCAGGTAGCGTAAAAAATGATATAATGCTCTCCCGAAATCCTGACGCTCATCCGCGACAAGATGGCGGCTGTTGATTCCTTCGATACAAAAAGTTTTTTTTTCTTTTCCAGCCAGACTGTGAAGGAGGAGGGGCTGCGCAGCCACGCCCCTTACGCAAACGTGTACGTCACGCGGTAGTGACCATAACAACCGCTAGAGGCCAGTGTTTACATGTAAATGTCGAAGATGTAGTATTCAATCGGTTCAAATTTGAGTGTACGTACCCTCACAAAAGTGTACCATGGTGACAAATATTACAGTTAGTACTATTTATTGTTACTGTGACACCTCTTTATTAAAATTTTATTCAAGTTTCTTGCACAGGTTAAAGCGATTTTTCAGTAGTATCTGCAAACTGCCATTGAATTGCCATGGTACAGCCTTGCAATTTGTAAACACAATACATACTTGATAAGAATAAAGCAAGGAAAGTCATGGGCTATTTAAAGGGATAGAAAACTTGTGTGGTAGTGTGTGCACAGGATATATTGTTAATGTGAACAGACATAGAAAGCTTTAAGGTATATTCCTTGTAAATCAACAGGCAGCACGCAGACTTCAACATTTTCATCCATTAGCATTGATGTAATAGTATGGCACATGCATCGGTATAAATAATACAAAAATGAAATAGGTTATATGTTAAATACAGAGCAATGCATATGTACAAACAAAGGAGAAACTTTCTACAAATGAATAAATGACTGTATCTCCAAAGAAACTGACTGAAACTCAAAATCATACATTCTTTAATAATTACACTCTTTGGCAAGAAGTCTCAGTGTGTAATACTTCTATTAAAAACACACATTTGTGTGTCGAATTATACATACACACATTTATTATGTCAAATTGCTTGTATTCATCGACTGGACCAACTGCAGTGATTGTAAAGTAGAAAAAAAAAATCGAATAAAATGTGGCTCTACTGTTATCATGCATATAAGTTCAGCCCTTTCATTCACCCTAAATGTGTTTTTTGCTTTGCTCATGATGAAGTCTCAAGCTGAAGTAATGGAATGGAAAGTTATGTATCATAATGCCTATGATAAAAAAAACATAAATGTGCTTCGTCAAGCTAAGTTCAAGCTCCAAAGCAGCAGTTCAGAGGCTGAAGCGTAATGCTTATTTAGTTGGATCAAGTTTAATATTGCTCTGCTCTCTGAAACAAGGTTGTGTGCTCATTCCCCCCCCCAGACAGCAAGGGCGCGTTTATTATTATTTAGCAAAAGTTGTGCCCTATAAAAGATATTAAAAATACATGGCTTGCAATGCTTGGCGTCACCGAGAACACATCAACTTAACAGTCAGCACGGAATAAAAATGACTTCAAGAATGGCACCTAGTAGTAAAATGACAATATTCACCCTACCAATATTTCAAAATGAAGAGCAGTTCACATTCAAAAGGAATATACAGTGAGAATGAACACGTCAAGCTAATAAGAAAAGGCACAGCGCTAAAGATCACATTAAGACACAAGCAGTAAGAAATTGAACATATAAACAAGGATTTCAATTTGACTACTCGATGCCTTCTAAATGAGTAAAAGGCACTAATATATACAATGAGAAATACTGACAAATGAATCGCGTTTTAGAACAATTCCCTTTTAGGATCTTGGCAGATTGCAAATTCACAGAAATGTCAAAAAAAAGTTATGCATTTCACATTTGCTCATAATCAGAGCACAATCCCTATAAATGTGAAAAGTCAACTACATATCTTTGAGCACACAACCCTTGGTTGCCTATCATAAAGCTAAAAGGTAAAGAAAACAATTAAACTGCTATCAAAAGGTAAACACATGATCATGGACTAAAGCATGTGACAGTCATATAATGGATGCAGTATCAGTGCAGATTAAGTTACTTACAAAGCGACAACTCAATGGCAAAAAGATTCAAATCTACATTTACACATCCTTTTGCTAATATCCCATACAATAATCCACCCTTTATATTGCACATCAAAAGACAAGCAGGCAGAGTTAAGGCTAAGGTCTAACCTATTCTAATATTCACACGAGTCTGTACATTTGACTGGCTAGAGTAAATGTATGTTACCTAGATTATTGCCAGTACTCGCAAACGTCCTCTGCCACTTAATTGTGAACATTTCTTGTCCATTTTATTTTGAAATAGAGTTAAAGTACCTTCTTTTCACATTTTAAATCATTTAATTCACTTTCCCTCGCTTACGATATTGTTGACAAAGCCAACGTCAATACTGTCATTTGATGTATTTTCTTAAAGGTGCAGTAAGCGATTTCTGAGAAACACTGTTAAAAGTGTGCCACAACACACTTGGAAGTTAACTAAGGCCCTGTTTACACCTGGTATTAAGATGTGTTTTGGTCGATCGGGTCACAAGTAGACGAGGGAGACACATTCCTGTTTACACCTGTTGTTTTAATCAGTCTCTTTTGTCCACTTTAAACCACTTCTGTCCTGATTTCTTTGAGGGGAGGGTCTATGGGCGGGGAAAATGTATGTGTTTTTTCAGATCTTTCAATCTAATGGATGAAATAAGCTTGTGCAATTTAAATATGATTGCGACTGAAAATGACAGAAAAACACACGGAGAACATCAGTTTTTGTTTCTGCTCTGAAAGCTGCAAGACCAGCCAAACGCTGTGAGTGTGTGTTAGAAATCAGGAATGGTGCGAGAACATTGTGCTTGGTACATTTTTCGTCTTCAAACCAAACTTGTCTGGCTAATGCTTCCCATAATGTTTACGTATTAGGTCAGGAGGAGGAGAGTAGGTGTCTTTCAAACACATTCGACCACATGAGAGTTTACACTAAGAAAGCAATCCGGTCAAAGTGGTGGAAAGTGGACCAGCTCAAAATGTTTTAGACCCCGTTTACACCTGTATTTAGCGTCGTCCACTTGTGATCCGATCGACCAAACGCATCTGAATACCAGGTGTGAACAGGGTAGAGATCTGCGCGGGACTGTTTATTTAGGTTACGCTAGGTTCTGCACCCACCTGTTCCCGCCTAAAATCACCCTCACATTTAAATTTCCCCTAAAAACAGAGAGAGGGATTGGGGATAACAAATAAAATTCTTGTATAGCCAACATTTCATATTTGTTATTTTTGTCATTTCATGATATAGTCAACACAGTAAAAAAAAAAATCTCTCACAAAGAAAAATAGCCTAAATTAAATATGACATCTGTCACTCAAATTATAAGCCAAAAATACGATTAAATGAAACCGGTTGGCTTACTAGCTATACTGCAAAATTAAATATTTAGTTTTTAACAGAATGTCACTGACTAACGATGGTTTCAGTAGCATCTCTCCTCCCAAATCTGAGCAAAAAGGCTGAATGTTCTCTCTGAAGGTGCACTCGTGGCCGGGATGCAAAGAACTGGGAACTTTGTAAACGGCACCACAGCAGAAAGTTGTGTTCACGTCAAGTTCAAGCGTGAATACGCTGTTGTCATGTCACACGTTACATGTCAGTCAAACGTCCTCTTGGGCGGTCCTTGCCCAAGAAAAGCAGCGACAAAGTCCAGACCTTCTGCCTTTTTTGTTGTTGTTGCTTTTTGATAGTGTAGACCTGCTTTGTACTATGCACAGCACTTTGGATCAATCTATATTGTTTAAATGTGCTTTACAAATAAATTATGTTGTTATTGCCGTCAGTCTGAAGGTCTGGCGATGGGAGACTAGCTTACATATACTCTTGTGTACTCCATGTAAAATTTCTGTTCTCCCTTGTCATTCGTTTTTTGTGAAGCATTATTTTGCTTCGCTTCAGCTATGATAGAGAGACATCCACATCCATGTTTGTGCATTTTGGGGGCGGAGCAATGAAAGGAGGGGTGTGTTTGTTTGGGCTGATTTCAAATATCAACAGTGTTTCTCAGAAATCGCTTACTGCACCTTTAAGTGCAACATAATATTCAATGAGGAAAAATAACGTAGGACAGGATTTAATTTTATCCATCAGGAATTGTTTGGATGGTGGAAGTAGGTAATACCAGAATAAAGCCAAACCTGAAACAACACCAGCAACCCACTTTCGAGGAGGATTCTTGACCACAGCATCCCCCAATTTTGAAACGTTGTTTTCAAATCTATCGTTATTTGCTATTATTGCCATAATGAGTTTAATATTAATCATCATTGAATTGCTGCACTACCTACAAAAGTCTATAACACTGTTATATGGCTATTGGCTAACTTTATTTTTTCCATGCCCGTGTGACAAACATTTTTGCTTTTACAACAACGTGCACTGATGAATCATCCAGAATAAGACCCGGATCTTTTTTAGGAGAGTAAATGGGGTCAATGTTGATTTTTTTTTTTTTTTTTATGTTGATTTGTAATCAAATTGCCCACATCTTAAAACAGTGGCTCACAGTAGCTGATGCATGAAAGCATTTTTGTCCTTTAAGACTACGAATGTGTCCTTTAAGACTATGAACTCATTAGCGTTAAGGCAAACTTGCCATGTCGTCTAAGAACTCATTGTTAGTTCTCAACCCAACATTTAGCTACAGAATGAAGAGTGACAGGAAGAAAAATAAAATCACGAAAAAAGACAGAAAGCCCATAATCAGACAGTTACATGCATCAAGATAAAGCAAGAGAAATAATCTCCTGTGAAATGTGATATTGATATTTGATATTCTCGATTGTAGGTGAATTTAGCCCATAGCTTGCTCTACATTTCACTAATACTTCTTCACAGACACTTTTGGCCATGCACCATTCAGAGTCTTTGGGTCTTTTAAAATCGCAATAAAGAGTTTAGCTTTGTAAAATTGTTTGGAATACTGACTGTTGAACGTTCCGACAACGAGAACTCAAAAATATCAATAAATATCCCAAAATATATCAAATACTTCCACAAAAATTAAAGCATTTTCGAACATCAATTTTACATGCTAAATTTGTTTGATCTTTAGCTAAAGATTTGATTGAGAAATCTTTTTTTTTTTTTTAAATGCCTCATACATATCCTAAAGGCACTTCATTAAAAGAAAATAATTCACGAAAGGTAGACAATAGTAGGGGAATAATAGTCAAAATTAAATTAGCGGGAATAACTGCGGTCTGTTTAAGGACGGGACTTCAGGTCTGTGCCGTCCCAATGCATCTCCCTAGCATTTCTTATTCCATGTAGAAATGATTCGGAGTTTTTACGGTCCACGGCACTAGATGTGAAAGCATCTCCTGGTTCAGCTAGCGGTATAAAGACTTTTAAGATTATGTGCTTAAACTTTCCACTCCACATACACAGATGCAAATCTACACTAGCATTCGTCCCTAAACATGCCTATTCCTACAAACTCAACGGAGAGGGTTGCAAGCCCATGTTTAAAGGGTTTAGACCAACAGCAATAACATTGTTGGCGTGTTTAGAGTCAAAGTTTTGTCATTTCACCCATGTACGCTATTTCTCCCGCCTTGTTTGCATTGGCCTCTGCGTTTTCCGCCCGGACGGGAGAGGTCAAAGTCGGTTCTGCTTGTTGATCGAATACCACTGGACTTGCGCTCAGGTTGGTTTCTGGTATGCAATTCAGGCCGACAGCAGATGCGGATCGTTGGGCCTTGGACGTACCGTTGCTTCCAGCAATCTTTTCGGGAAAGTCTCTACCAGCGTATCCCTGTCCGGTAAGCCCTGAACTCACGGAGAAAGATGCACCTACTTTACTGGCATTGGTTGCCATCATCATATTAGCGATTTCATCGGTGGGCGAGCGGCCGATGCTGCCGTCCACCTGCGCTCGAATTTCTGGAGAGACCGAGAGCTGGTATTGAGGTACAGGTCCGCTGTCTGCGCTCTTCGGGTAAAGGTAGGTCTTCATTTGACCCTTGCCCTTCACGTTGACGGTACCTCGGTAGTCGAACTCGTAGTCCATTCCGCTGAGCACGCAGTAGCTCTCCTCACTAACCTGAGCGCGACACTCCACACCAGTCGTGTCCATCCGGCTGGCGATGTTCACCGTGTCACCCCAGATGTCGTAGAGGAGCTTGGTGGTGCCGATGACTCCGGCAGTGAGGGGTCCGTGGTTGAACCCAATCCGTAACTTGAACTTAAATCCCAGCATGTTTTTATTGAAGTCGTCCACCACTCGCATCATTTCCAGGCAGAATTCGAAGAGCGCTCGCAGGTGGGCGTGCGGATGGGCCTGGTCGCTACACTGTTGCGTATTGAGCCCCGACGCCGCCATGTAGGTCGCGCCGATCGTCTTGATCTTCTCTATGTTGGAAAAGTCAGACTTGCGCAAGAGTTCGTCGAAGTCCCCGATGAGTTCGTTGAGGACGCGGTAGCACTCTTTCCCGCCTTCGTAGCTCTCTTCGTAGAACTCGCTGAAGTTGACGATGCTGGCGAAGATGACGCCCACGTTGTCGTGGTTCTTCGAGTAGCTCTGGGTCACCTTCAGCTGCTCGGCCACGTGGATCGGGATGATGTTGCGCAGGAGCCAGTCCGCCTGGTCCCGCATGTTTTGGATTTTGATGCGGTGCTGGTCTGCTTCCACGTTCCCATGGAAGTGTAGACGGTAGCTCACCTCGAACTCACGGTTGAGGAACCAAACAAGAAGAAGCAACAGGAAAAAGGCAACCAAAGCCTCTGGGCCGAGTAGATCCTGCGGTCGGGCCGAATCTTCTACTGAGGACTGGACGTCATTAATGCTGCTGTTGAAGTCACTGGATCTGGTGATGTGAATATAGAGGAAGACAATTTCAATGGTAAAACAAAAATGAAAACTGGGAAATTTTGAGTGGTATGCTAGCATAAAGTCAAGCCAATAAAATGTGAAACAGACAGTAGTATCCGTAGTCTAAAACTTACCTCAAAAATAAACGTTCCCAAGTGCTAAAAGAAAAATTGACAGAGAAAAGTTAGCTTTTAATTAGTTTTAGAATAACACAACTAATCTATGAAAGCCCAATCAAAAGCACCATAAATCACAAACCTTTATGAACTAATATTTTTATTCAGAAAGGATGCAGTAAATTATTCAAAAGTGACAGTAAAGATAATAAGGGCCAGATTCACTAAAATAGGGCAAATTAGTGTAAGAGTGCAATCCCATAAAAGCATCGATGGAAGTGGAAAGTTTTGCGCGTGATCTACTGACGACACGCAAATTAAAGAGCACAGACGCAGCCGGATCATTTCCATAATGACCAACACAATTTTGCAAGAGCAGCGCAAATTAGCATTAGTTTAATTAGTTAATTCGTTTAAGACATGCTTTTTTTGGGGCAGCAAACAATGGCACAAGAACCAGTAAATTGACTTGCACAAATCATAGTAAATCACATAGTCATCAGTAAATCCTTGCCTGAATCATTTAAATACTATCCTCCCATAAAAGTTTGTGTCTGAAAGGGAAACCCCAACAAATGCATATGCATTAAGGTCAGCCGCAAAAACAACCGTCCACGCCTTATCAGCGCTAATGTTTCACTGCATGTCTTTAGTAAATGTATCATAATGGAAAAAGGAAAACGACAGTAAAAGAGGGAGACAGAGTAAGACGCAAGCTGTTAGTAAATACGGCCTTTAGAATGTTACAAAAGATTTCTAATTCAAATTTATGCTGTTTGTACTTTCTATTCATCAAAAGGGCTTTTCACACTTGAAATGGTTAACCCTGGATCACTCTAAACCCTGGGAGAAAGGAATCATGGGTTATCATGCTTCACGTTTCACACTGCTCGTAATTTACCCGGGGCTAAAAATGAAATTTTGGGTATTCATAAACTGACATTTCACACTGTACATTCCTAAACCCCCGGTTAAAGTCCTTATTCGCATATTTATGGTGACAGTGTCAGTGTGACTGGACAAACGCTGCAAGCGACCTGTTCACATAAAGTGAGTAGCAGTGCACGTCCTCAAATTACACTTTTTCTCAATTTTTTTCTGAATTGGCTTATCGGACTGCAAAGGAATCAAACGGTTTTGTTTTCGCCACTTGACATCTTTCCTATCAAACACTAAAACGACTGTTTGTACAATACGCTGTTTCCGTGACTGTCCAAAGCATGAGAATATGAGGCACACGATTATTTAGGTTGCTAAGAATCTAGTCGTAACATTACAACACTGCAGACGTTTGGCACCGCAATGCGAAGTTAACAGTGTAAAAACAGTGAAGTGGTCGGGAGCAGGGTTTCATAACCCCGGGTAAAAAGTCAAGTCACCTTTATTTATATAGCGCTTTATACAGTACAGATTGTTTCAAAGCAGCTTTACAGTGATAACAGGAAAATGATGCATTTTGGCTGTTTTTCAGCTGAAATCAGTTCAGTATAGATGCTAACCCTGCTTTTAAATTACAAGTGTGAAACGTTATTTACCCAGGGTTACAAGCGGTGTTTAGAACGATGATAATCGCAGTGTGAAAAGCCCTAAAGAATCCTGGATATTTTTTTTTATCATGATTTACAAAAAATATGAAGTAGAACAACTCAAATCAATATGTGACTCTGGACCACAAAACCAGTCACATGTCGCACGGGTCTATTTGTGGCAATAGCCAACAAAACATTGTATGGGTCAAAATTATAGATTTTTCTTTTATGCCAAAAATCATTAGGATATTAAGTAAAGATCATGATCCATGAAGATATTTAGTAAATTTCCTACCGTAAATATATAAAACATTTATTTTTGTAAGTGAATGCAGCACAATCGCCAATATAAATGAACAACTTTAAAGGAGATTTTCTCAATGTTTTTTTTTGTTTGTTTTTTTACCCTCAGATTCCAGATTTTCAATAGTTGTATCTCGGCCAAATAATGTCCTATCCTAACAAACCATACATCAATGGAAAGCTTATTTATTCAGATTTCAGACGATGTATACATCTCAGTTTCAGAAAATTAACCCATGTGACTGGTTTTGTGATCCAGGGTCACATATTGATAATAATAACAACCAGAAATGCTTCCTGAGCATCAAATCATCATATTAGAGTGATTTCTGAAGGATCATGTGACACTGAAGATGCTGAGAATACAGCTTTGATCACAGGAATAAATTACGTTTTACAATATATTCAGACAGAAAAGTTATTTTAAATAATAATAATAATAATCCACAATATTAATGTCATACTGTATTTTTTATCAAATAAATGCTAACGCCAAATCTTATTGACCCCAAACTTTTGAATGAAAGTATACGTAACAAATTTTGTCATACTGTACTGGCATATTTTTCCACATGTTTTCTGTTTAAAATAATGTAAAAGAAAAACCTGCCAGTGCAGTATGACAAAATGCATTCTCATTCTCCAAAAACAAGTCAAAAATACACATTAAAACTATGATTTTTTTTTCAGCATGCAGCAGTTAAGTGTATAATGTGTGTATATTTGTGATAGTTTGAACCTGCATGGAGGGCTCCAGAGCACACTGAGAAAGGTGATTCCCGCTAGCGTCGCCAGGCTTGAACGCATCCAGAAACTCAGCTGACAGAAATTGCAGTACTGGATGATGGCAATTATAACAGCACAGCAGGTGAACATGGTGAACTGGGGAAAAGAAATAGACATGAATTAAACATGCTCATGCCCGCAGCAGAGTGTGTGCAGGATTGCAGTTTACAGAAATATGCACTTTCCTGACTGAGAGCAGCAGAAATGTGCTTCAATTGCATCTATTCTACCACATCACCAGACATATCTATATGCAATCTTACATAATAGATAATGTACCTTACATACTAAAGTGCACACTTAAAAGCATTTACCCCAGCATGCACATTCATTGTGTTAGCAAGACGCTATGCTGTATGTGTTTTTGCTACTCCTATAAAGGAGTTACTGTATATGAAATGGTTTCTTGAGTGTGTGTTTTTTTTTTTTTTATATATAAATACTTTAGAATGTTTTTGAGCATAATTTACACAATAAGGTCCTAAACTTTCCAAGCATTAAAATGTTTATATACACCACCGTTAAAAAGTTTGGGGTTGGAAAGATTTTCAATGTTTTTGAAACATTCTCTTCTGCTCACCAAGGCTGCATTTTTTTCTCACCAAGGCTGTCACTTTTGATCTATTTGCTGAATAAAAGTATTAACTTCTTTCACACACACACACACACACACACACACAAGATGACAAATGAAAACGCCTCCACGATGTCTTTGCTCTTGTGTTTACCTGTATGGAGTCATGCATATCGCAGGTGATGTGAGAGAACACAGCCACGGCAGGTAAAGACACCAGCACCGCCCCGATCACGTGACGAGGAACCCAGCCGGAAATGGCCCAGAGGAGGGTCATGGTGCAGTTCAGAACGCTGTCCAGGTAAAAGGCTCTTCTGTGAAGGATATGCACTTCATCAGGACTGTACAGTCTCAGTATCAGTGCAATTACTGTGCATTATGCTGCTATTGCCCAGGTCCAGTTTTAAAACTGAAGTAACAGTCTATTGTGAACAAAGGGAAAAACATCCCAATGTCATACTGGAATATGAAAAATACTCCCAAATTTTTAAGCCAGCGATTTTCTTGATAGTGGACCTTAGTTAGAGCAGACGCCATATTTAATTTGCTGTAAACCAAGTTTAACTAAAACTAAAACCATATAAAAAAAACTATTTCATGTTACTTAAAATAAAATAACTTATTTAGTTTAACATGATGTGCTAAAATAAATTCAAAATATAATGAAATATATTACACAGACATTTTGACATTTTTTTTTTTAATTACAAAAAAAAAAAAAAAACACTAAACCTTTTACTAAAATTAAACTGAAGACAGAAAAAATAAAATATTAATAAAAATATAAGATAAAAAATTAAATATCAACTTAAATAATATTAAAATGTACAAATATGAATTAAGAAATATGAATAAAAAATATAATATTATCTCAAAGATACTAAAATCACACTGATGTGAACAAAAACATAGGAATAGTGTCTATACAATGAGTGCATCATAGACAATGAAACACTGAAGAAGAAAAAAAAAGTAGACCAGTAGACTAAAAATGTATTGGCTGTAAAAAGCACATAATTGATTTTGACATTTCTATCAGACAGTAAAATCAAATCTCGCCACAATTTCCAGCGAGTAAACCAATTATCTGCATTTAATCTGATTGCAAAGAGAGATATTCTTAAAAACTACTGCCAAGCAGATGACTGAATGCAAATAAATTGCATTTAAATTTTTAATTTTACCTCCAAAGGATTATAAAGCTCTTAAATTTGAATATGAAACATGGCTTTGTATCAGCCTGGAACAGATCCAGCAGCATGCTGGCTAAAACAGAGCCTGAAAGTGTCATTCCTAAACGCTATTTAACCACATACAGTATATTATTTTATAATATTTTCACCTTAGTCCTATTCTGTTACAGCAGCAATATTTCAAAAATTTGTTCATTATAAAAGCCTTGAAAGTCTTGTTGAAAATACTCAGACCTGACAGATCACAAGCATTGGAGGCATTTCTGAAATGCATTAAAAAAGATAATTAAATTTGATCCACTGACTATTTAGAGCAAGTAAAACCTTCTTTTCAAAACTGTTTGGCCTCATCCACTCAGGCAAGTTTTAATAAGATAGTTAATCCGAAAAAATTTAATTTCTAGTATCGTTTATTCACCCATATGTCATTATAAACCTGTAAAATGTATTTTCTTCAAAAACAGAAATGACGTGTTGCGTCATATTTGATCATACACAAGTGTGAATGAGACCTGGAATATACAGCAGCGAACAAGTTATAAGGCATTTCTTGGGTTCACTAGCTGATAAACCCATTGTCAATGTCTTTGCATGTAAACGAACAAAAAAAAAAAAACAGCGAGGACATTCTGGCAAAAAAAAAAAAAAAAACTTTTTTAGGTTTCATAAAAAACTATAAATTCCAATGGTTTGGAATGACATGAGGGTGACTAAATGATCATAATCTCCACACTCACCGTATAGCAAGCACTAGGGCCAAACATTCAAGCACAGCTGCCACTGCGGCCACTATAAGGGCAGGTGTGGGCAGGGGCTTCTGGGTAACCAGTGGTCGAAGTAAGCAAGCCAACGAGAGAGCCAGAAACACACAACAGCACAGGAGCATGTCTAGGAAGGAGCTGAACGTTGGACTGGCAAACGTCTGGACGGGAGCGTGTGTCTTAACCTGACAATCAACAGAATGATCGATCAAATCAAGTGAGATAGTGCCTAATATAACATCTTTACATCTCATTATATCTTTACATGTATTTCAAAAGACAGACCACCAGAGGGCAGTACAGACAGCGCAACAAAATATGCCGTTTCTTTCAGTTAGCAAAACATCACAGACCCAGACTGAGTAAAAAAAGCAGTAATAAACATTGTGACATGGTGAGAACAAATGAAAAGCGACAGATAAATGAAAGGAACGTCTTACCTCGTCCTGGTAGCTGGTCCTGTAAGCCGACTCCAGGGATCTGTCTATGAAAGTGTGGCTCAACTTGTTGATGGGCGGTTTGAAGAAGTAATCTTTCATCAGACTGCAAGGCCGAAGCACAGAAAACAACATTAGATAGTGGAGGGTATTCATCCGCTTCTTCTGTTTTTCTTATATGCATGCAGAAAGTTTGCGTAGAAATGAGGCATGTTTGTGGTGGGAAAAAAAGAGAAACGCACATGGTGCGGAGATATATCAGTGCAGAGCTGGGTATATAGAGCTGTTTATGAGTGAATCACACGAAAACACATCCTGGTCACACTTCAACCCAAAATTAAAAGAATGTATGAGAAGTATAAATGTTAAAAGTTTGCTGTTAAAATCAGATTTAATTTTATTGTTATCAGTGAATCCAATTAGGGTCAATTTGACCACCTCCATAAAAATAATAACCAGATATTTAAAGTGCCCCTATTATGCTATTTTAAAAGGTCCCTAATTTTGTTTTGGAGGTCTCCTACAATAGGTTTACATGCATCCAAGAGCAAAAAACAAACGAATAAAAGCACTTTAATTCTCTCATAATGTACATCACAGCATCACCTCTTGCTCTTTTCTCAGCGTCTGAAACGGTCCGATAAAGGATTATCTCTCAACCTCTCCTTTCTGAGAGCTACTCTGCTCTGATTGGTCAAATGACCCAGTCTGTTGTGATTGGTCTACTCTGCTCTGATTGGTCAAATGACCCAGTCTGTTGTGATTGGTCTACTCTGCTCTGATTGGTCAGATGGCCCAGGCTGTTGTGATTGGTCAACTCTGCTCTGATTGGTCAGATGGTTGAGTCTGTTGTGATTGGTCTACTCTGATCTGATTGATCAGATGGTTGAGTCTGTTGTGATTGGTCTACTCTGCTCTGATTGGTCAGATGGCCCAGTCTGTTGTCATTGGTTTCTTGTGAGCGTGTCTGAAACCAAACGCCCATTAGAAAATCTGAATTTCAGCTCCAGCGGCTTCCTCAGCACTTGATATACAGTGATGTGAACAGTAATGATGGCATCATTGTTCATGGGCAGCCAATGAAGACCATAGGCTGGCATTACGCATATTTGTTTCAGACATACTTAAGTTTCTTCAGGAAATGAGACTGACAATAATTACTGAAAGACTCTGCAGTTCAGAATCTGATCTCTCTTTTAGGAGACAATAACTCCATTAATCAGCACTTTGATCTTTGAAATTTTGCAGACCTTTTACATTCACAAACAGCTAGAGTATATTGCACAATACACAAAAGGTAATATCTGAAAAAGCAGAATAAGGGCACCTTCAGCTATATCTGCACATATAGCACCTAGATAAACTGGATTATAATGGTTACTAATTTTGCACTAAAATACTATATGTAACTATTTAGCACATTGTTAGCATTTATAGAGGAAGACAAGAAAAATGGACCGTCCGGGATCGGAGGACACACACAGTACATCACAGCACACTACATCAAAGTGCATCAAGTGTCCCTCTGGGAACAGCATGACCTCCACTGGTGCCGGTTAAACAATAACGTTCCATCTTGTCTGACATTTTTGTCCCAGCGGGCCTAGTCCTCACTGCTGTCGTTTCGTACCTGTCCTCCTTTATCACGTCCACAAAGTGAGCGTCGCTCCTCTCGCGGAAGTTTTTGGAGCGCAGTGGGATTAGGGCGGAGTGGTCCATCGTTCCCATGCAACTGATGCCTCCTACTCCGGGCCACTTCTTCTCCTTCTCCTGCAGCATCTCGCACAGGGACGTCTGGCTGTGGGTCAGGGGCTGCTCCAGATGAGGACTTAACAGGCCATTAAGGGTCTTGGGACCCCTGCCTTGCGGTCCCTGAAGAAGATTCAGAAGACACAAACAATGAAAGAATCGCAGCTCAATGTTGTCAAAGAGGAACTATTATGCCTTTTTTCAAAGTCTTGATTTTGTTTTTGTGGTCTACTAGAATAGGTTTTCATGCTTGAATGTTCAAAAACATTCTTCAACAGGTCTCGCTCCTTCAATTTGCGTATGCCTTGTGCAGGAAATATTTGAATTAGGAATATTGTGACATGTTTGTTCCTGGAAGAAACCCAAGACTACAATGGAGCCGTTTCAGGGAGTTCAGAAACAGTGTTACTGATATAGAGAATAACTCCCTCTGGAGTGACTTTGTGCTTTGTAACTTTTTCATGCTCAAACAGCAACATTACACACTAAAGAAAGGTAAACTTGTAAAAACAGTTCTCTTTAACAAGAGAGCATTTAGATAAATAAGACGATCTTAAATATATTAAGACCTCATTTATGCACATTTATGGTTATAACCAATATTATGCACAAGCTGGCAATGCAAATGCAACCTTTATGGGTGATCACATAAAATTCTATATATAAATTATATCACATTATATCACACATATCCAGGCCACACTTTATCAAAAAAAAAAAAAAAAAAAAATTCACTTAAAAGAAATAAAGGCATTATTTTCATGTCAGCTAGGCACATTCTCATTCGTGTAATTCTCATTACTGTGTCCAGATGTTTTCCTTTTATTTATTGATTTATATATATATTTTTTGTTATTTTCATTATTCTCAATAGTACTTTTTACTAATAGACAAAAAATATTAAATACAATTATGAAGTAAACTACCATTCAAAAGGTTGTGGTCAGTAAGATATTCATCAAAGGATACATTAAATTAATCAAAAGTGACAGTAAAGACATTTATAACCTTACAAAACATTTATATTTTAAAAACGTTCTATTAAGCTTTCTATTCATAAAAGAATCCTGAAAAATGTATCATGGTTTCCACAAAAATATGAAGTTTTCAACATTGATAATAATAAGAAATGTTTCTTGAGCTGCAAATCTGCATATTACAATGATTTCTGTTTTTATTATTATAACCAATAGGTGGCGCTATCCAGTAGCCTTCAATGAAGCATTGCTCTAGCTAATCTAAGATAGCAGGACATTTTAATTAAATGGCTCTTTTTCCTGTATAAAAGGTCTTGTTACATTATTTATTTAAACTCCATTGTATTTTCTAAGTTGCACCAAACGATGCAGTTTCAGCTAGGCATAAAAAAAATTTAATACTGGGGATTTAAAAATTCTACTCATTGAGATCAGATGCAAGACACACACACACACACACACACACACACACACACACACCTTTCTGTTGATGGTTTTGTGGTCAGGATCTGTGCAGCTGTTGCTGTGAAGTGACCCGTCTTCAGAAGCTAACACGCTACACGAGGGACAGGCAGACTGAGGGAGAGAAGCAGAAAAACATGACAAACAGAGCCGACTCATACACTTCACTTACTGTTTAAGTCAATAAAAAAAACTAAACTTAGAAACAAGACTCCACATGGAAAGATCAGTGATCTTTGTAGTGTGTCGCTTGTTATTAGCACATTGCTAAGTGATTGCTATGGCACTGCTAGGTGTTTAACCCTGTAAAGATAAAATAGTCCATTGAACATTTAGACAAAATATTAACTGTAATTAAATATTAATATTAATTTTCGAGTATCATTTCTGATGCATCAGGCTTGTATGGCTCGGTAGGCTATTGAGAATATGGAGCTCAAACTTCAGAAGAAAAAACACCTGAAGATTATTCAGAGGCCCAAACTGAGCAAAAATATGCAATTTGGTGCAGCTGCTCATATTTATATGGCCAAAAAGTAAGTTGAAATTCTGATAGCTTGTAAAGTTAATCAAGGAGATCTTTATAAACATTATAACAGACTACTTTCATGCATATAAATATCAGTAGTCAGTAGTAGTGATGTCAGCTTTAGCAAGCAGCTCAAAAATCTGTTGCATATGCCATTTAACATTTGCCGTTTGAATATGCAGGGGTTTAAAAATCAGCAATGTTTGCCCTTGGAGATGAATAATTACTACAGATGGACTCTTGCACAGGAGGAGAGAGCAGCGGTTCTCCTGCCCTCGCAACCGAAGGTCCCATCAGTATTAAAGTGCAATGACGAGAGTATCTCTTGCAAAGGCTGCGGTTGCTTGGATGAATGCATTGTGCATGTGACCGATCGATCAAATTTAAAAGGAGAGGTGGATGCAATGCACACAGGCGCATTATGATCACTGCTCATCACTGCTCTGACCACGCTCACTTATTGATGTGCTCATTACGATCCCTCATGGCCTAAATCACTGCAGTGTTTCACATAATGCATCAGCATGGTGTGTTTCCAGCAGGGACTTTTCATCAGCAAAAGGAACAATGCTGTTCGGAGAACACTTGAGAGAAAGCAGCATGCGTTGAGACATTGTGCATTAACATAAAATGAAACCCAATGAAACGCCCGACAAACTGACTCCAATATTCAGAGATAGATTTGTAATGATATAATCAGAAAAGAATGGATGAACATACAGTGCTGGTCAGAATGATTTGCCCCCTTGGTAAATATAATCAAAGATGGCTGTAAACAAATAAATCTGCATTGGTAATCCTTTTAATAATTTATTTTTTTTAAATTGCAAAAATCTAACCTTTTTTTTTTTTTTTTAAGTAAAATAATTGAAAGTGTGTGTGGGGGGTGGGGGGGTGGGGGGATCATATTATGAAATAAATGTTTTTCTCCAAAACACGTTGGGAACAATTATTTGCCCCCTTTTATTAAATACTTTTTACAACCTCCTTTTGCCAAGATAACAGCTCTGAGTTTTCTCCTTTGCCTGATGAGTTTGGAGAACATCTGACAAGAGATCAGAGACCATTCCTCCATACAGAATCTCTCCAGATCCTTCAGATTCCCAAATCCATGTTGGCGCTTCTTCTCTTCAGTTCACTCCACTCATCTTCTATAGGCTTCAGGTCAGGGACTGGGACGGCCATTGTAGATGCATGGTTTTGTGCTCAGTGACCCATTTTTGTTTTGATTTTGATGTTTGTTTTTGGATCACTGTCCTGATGGGACCACTGTCCACAGGCTGTCAGGTTTTGATTTTTTATCTGTTGGTATTTGATCAAATCCATGATGCCATGTATCTGAAGATGTCCAGGACCTCTGGCAGAGAATTAGGCCCACAGCATAAAAGGAGAGCAGAGTATTTCATTTTACACATGGGGTACTTTTTTATCCCTGTGTGCACCAAACCCATATTAAGTGTTTAGCGCCAAAAAAGCTAAAACAATTTTTGTTTGAGCACAAAACCAAGCATCTGCAATGGCCATCCCAGTCCCTGACCTGAAGCCTATAGAAGATGAGTGGGCTGAACTGAAGAGAAGAAGCGTCGACATGGATTTGAGAATCTGAAGGATCTGGAGAGATTCTGTATGGAGGAATGGTCTCTGATCTCTTGTCAGATGTTCTCCAAACTCATCAGGCAAAGGAGAAAACTCAGAGCTGTTATCTTGGAAAAAGGAGGTTGCAAAAAAGTACTTAATAAAAGGGTGCAAATAATTGTTCTGACCAGCACTGTATTTATTAACTTAGATTACCGTCAGCTCTCTAGTTCCCTATTCAATGTATCGTGAACAGAAAATTAGACACTACCAAGGGTCACTATAAACTAAATCAGTGGTTCTCAGGGGCCCGGAGTCCATTAGGGGCCTCAGAAAAACCTTAAGACCTCAAGATGGCTTAAAAAAAAAAAAAAAGACAAAACAATTATTAAAATAAGCTAAAATGGTGTTTCTTGTTTTATTTAATTTAATTTTATATTTAACTCTGTACCATATTAAATTGGGAATTATAATTATTAAAAATAATCATGATAATTCATAATTTTAATACATTCCCTCAAGGTTTCTGTAAATAAAAAAGGTTTACTCATTACAGAAGTACCATAATTCTCTTGGAGGGCCGTTGAATATTGTCATTGACAGTGGGGACGAAATCAATGACCTGCGACGTGATTATGAGTTTGCACATTAAAACATCACTTATAATTGTGTAGGATCATGAACTTTGTTGTAAGCGGGTTAACTGAGAGCCTGTCTGTCACACTGACCTTAGCTCTGTCCGGGCCCGGGGTCACAGCGCAGGCTGAGGATGTGACGTCAGGACTGAAGGACGTGACGCTGAGGGACTTTCTGAGCTCACTCTTCACAAGAGCAGACGGAGGACAGCTCCACTGTGTGTGCTTCACCTTCCTCCCGGATATGAGAAACGTCTTCAGACCTGTAGAGGACACACACACACACACACACACACAGCAACCATCAAGTCCCAGCAGTGTTTGTCCATATCACTTTAGTTCATTGTACACTGACCTGCGTCGACAGCACTCAAATGGATTCATCAATCAATTCTGAGCAAACACATGGTGTGTGAAGAGAGACACTTACAGCAACACACAGTAGCTTCTGTCAAGTGCACACTGTACACTTTTTGTCACGACAGAGACAACATTTCCAGATTGCAATTCAATTTTATAAATTAAATTACTTTTTTTTTTTCAAACAACAACCAACCAGGTTAAATGGTTGAGCTTGATGAAATACAACCAACACAAACACCATGTGATTTGGTAGGGAAATAAGAGGTCAGTACAACCAAGACTTAGTCAACCCTGGTTAAAAAGCTGGTTTAGCTGGTCTCCCAGCTGACAAATACCACACTAAAACCAGCAAACCAGACCACCTTGACCAGTTCAAACCAGAATGGCATCAAGTGTTTTAAGGCCGTGTGTCCACCAAAGCGTTTCTAGCCAGCTGAAAACGCCTAGCTGTGGGCGCTTGGGAACGTTTTGGCAGCGTTGCGTTTTTTGCAGTTGAGACACAGTTGAGAATATCCTCGAAAGTGTTACTATTATCTCATTTCACACATATTTTGTTTCTGTGTTGATTCTATATTAAAATGTCGATACAATGTAACGTATTTTCTCTGGCTCTTGTTTTAAATTATTTTGTTCCGTTATTATTAATGCTTGTTTTATATATATATATATATATATATATATATATATATATATATATATACACACTCACCTAAAGGATTATTAGGAACACCTGTTCAATTTCTCATTAATGCAATTATCTAATCAACCAATCACATGGCAGTTGCTTCAATGCATTTAGGGGTGTGGTCCTGGTCAAGACAATCTCCTGAACTCCAAACTGAATGTAGGAATGGGAAAGAAAGGTGATTTAAGCAATTTTGAGCGTGGCATGGTTGTTGGTGCCAGACGGGCCGGTCTGAGTATTTCACAATCTGCTCAGTTACTGGGATTTTCACGCACAACCATTTCTAGGGTTTACAAAGAATGGTGTGAAAAGGGAAAAACATCCAGTATGCGGCAGTCCTGTGGGCGAAAATGCCTTGTTGATGCTAGAGGTCAGAGGAGAATGGGCCGACTGATTCAAGCTGATAGAAGAGCAACTTTGACTGAAATAACCACTCGTTACAACCGAGGTATGCAGCAAAGCATTTGTGAAGCGGATGGGCTACAACAGCAGAAGACCCCACCGGGTACCACTCATCTCCACTACAAATAGGAAAAAGAGGCTACAATTTGCACGAGCTCACCAAAATTGGACAGTTGAAGACTGGAAAAATGTTGCCTGGTCTGATGAGTCTCGATTTCTGTTGAGACATTCAGATGGTAGAGTCAGAATTTGGCGTAAACAGAATGAGAACATGGATCCATCATGCCTTGTTACCACTGTGCAGGCTGGTGGTGGTGGTGTAATGGTGTGGGGGATGTTTTCTTGGCACACTTTAGGCCCCTTACTGCCAATTGGGCATCGTTTAAATGCCACGGCCTACCTGAGCATTGTTTCTGACCATGTCCATCCCTTTATGACCACCATGTACCCATCCTCTGATGGCTACTTCCAGCAGGATAATGCACCATGTCACAAAGCTCGAATCATTATAAATTGGTTTCTTGAACATGACAATGAGTTCACTGTACTAAAATGGCCCCCACAGTCACCAGATCTCAACCCAATAGAGCATCTTTGGGATGTGGTGGAACGGGAGCTTCGTGCCCTGGATGTGCATCCCACAAATCTCCATCAACTGCAAGATGCTATCCTATCAATATGGACCAACATTTCTAAAGAATGCTTTCAGCACCTTGTTGAATCAATGCCACGTAGAATTCTGAAGGCAGTTCTGAAGGCGAAAGGGGGTCAAACACAATATTAGTATGGTGTTCCTAATAATCCTTTAGGTGAGTGTATATGCTTGTTGGTGTCATCTGTTGACGTTGTACAAGCAGAATGTGGCGATTGGTCGGTGTGGTATTAGTCCCGCCCCTCCTCCACTGTGATTGGGCGGTTGGGTAAAAAGTGACAGCGGCGACCTGTAAAAAACGCAGAGTGCTCAGCGCTTCAGCGTGAAAAAGACGCTCAGCGCCTCGTTACGCTCATGGCGTTTTAAAAACGCGGCGCTCCCATTGAAAACAATTGAAAAAATACGCCAGCCGCGTGAAAAAACACTTTGGTGGACACACGGCCTAAGGCTGTTTTCATCAGGGTAAATAAAGAATACATTATTTTTCAGTGATAATTTAACTTACGTGTTTAATTCCCCATTCATCAGTCTGACTCTGAAGCAATCAGACATTCGACTGAGAAGGTAAAATCAATCTACAGGCGCTGCAATGATGAAACATCCTCATAGTCTCTCTGTGAAACAAACGCCTGCTGAAAGCATGTGATTGTTTTTGTATCCAGGCTGTAATGAAGATCATTTGTAATTTAATGTTGATTGTTTTATTATGTTTGTAAGGTGTTCTTGAGATTCATGTAAGGCGCCTATAATAAAAATTATTAATCACATTTCTGAAAGAAGCTGGAGATACAAATAAAATCCACAGGGAAGCTTGATGGTGGAAGAATAAATAAGAAACATCGACTGTGAGAGGTCAAGTGTTTTATAGCCACAGCTAAAAGAGTCACTTTACGCCAAAATACTGCCAGATAGCTTCGGCTGACAGCAGAGCAACTAAAAACGTCTGGGCCGATGTCAATGTTTCGACTAAGCGTCTGTGTTCCCGTCCTCAAGCACGTAATGCACCTGTCAGCGGACAGAGGTGTTCTGCCTGGCAGAAGATACTGAACAGATCTGGCATAAAATTCACTGCGTGGCTCCATATGGGGCCTGGCATAAAATGCTCTAAAAACTTCATGAATATTTAATGAGGTTCAAAAACAGGGATTTCATTTTGGCCACTTCACCAAGATGATGACCTGGAAGAAAAAAAACAGGGAGGAAAATATGTGGGGGGGATGGGGTGTTTAGATACATCATAATAGTGTAACTTTTCAAAAATAGATGGGCTATACAATATACTGATCAAATATACCGATTAACAGTAAAATACCATCATTCAGCAAATTTCAGGCATGAAGCATAAAGGCAATGGTAATGGTTCATAGATCTGATAATAACAATGTGGTGCAAAATACTTAAGGGTAACTCTCGCCAAAATGCAACCTAGGGTCTTTTTGTTAATCTACCCGAGGCAAACTTTAGTTTAAAAGCATAATTAGAATGGAAACGCCACTTTTAAGTTTGACCGTATTTTCGTTTTCGGTCAAATTGCCTTTTGAATGGGAGTGATTGGGGCACTACTATGATAGCATCAAATTTCGCTATTTTTAAAACACTAAGAAGGCTCGACACAACATGAAACTTTGCTTGAAGTATCACCAGGGGCTCTACACATGAACTCGAGCATTGTACAAAGAGTTTACTAAAAAGAAAGATTTTGAACAACTCACTGTGTTTCCGTCCGCCGGCATTTTGTCAGTCAAAAATAGTCGATTTACCCTTTAGAGTTACCCTTTATCTATTATGGCCTGGTTTCACAGACAAGGCTTAGATGAAGCCAGGATTAGGCCTTAGTTCAGTTAGGACATTTAAGTAGCTTTTATGAACATGCCTTAGATAAAAACCTTAACTGGTGTGAATCTTGAGACAAAACAATGGCATTGATATATTGTAAGATATGTCAGTGCAAGTTGCTCTCAGACAGTTCAAACATGCAGTTTAGTCCAGATTAGTCTTTGGGGGGGGTTCTGTTGAAGCCATTAGCCTACATTATTACTACTTTTAAAATAATCATGTTTAACAGCAGAATAACTACATTACCCATGATAAATTTAAAAAACAAACCCATTATCATTTAAAAAAAGAATGCCTCGTAAATCAGGTGGGGCTAATCACATTCTCAATGCAAACACAACCATTTGACTTTCAACTGTGTCATTTTGATGAGCTCAGCATTAAAAGAGCTTTCCTGGAGCATTTCAGTCCTTGATGTCCCTGGATGAAAGAGCCAGGAGGAAACTGGTCAGAGAGGCTACAAAGGGGCCTACAGCAACTGTACAACCAACAGTTGCAGGAATTTATGACAAAGAGTGGTCATAATATGACAACAATATCACCAATTATCCACAAATGTGGTTTGTCTGGGAGGGTTGCAAGAAAAAAGCCACTCCTCAAGAAAGGCCACATGCAGTCACGACTGAGCTTTGCCACAACTGAGGCCACATGGAAAAAGATGTGGTCAGATAAGACTAAAACTTAATTATTTGGCCTCAACACCAAACAATATGTCTGGCAGAGATCCAATACAGCTCACCATCCAAATAACACCATTCCTGCAGTAAAGCATGGAGATGGTAATATCCAGTTATGGGGGTGTTTCACTGGAGAACTTGTCAGGATAGAACGAAAATTGGATGGGGCAAAATACCCCATCAAATTCTTGAGGAAAATTGCCCTCTACCAGAAAGTTGTCAATGGGAAGAAGGTTTACCTTCCAACATGACAATGACCCAAAGCACACAGCAAAACTGACCACACAGTGGTTGAAGGAGAAAACGGTGAATGTCCTTGCATGGCCAGACTTAAACCCCATTGAAAATCTGTGGAATGACTTGAGGACTGCAGTCCACAAACGGTCACCATCAAATGTAGCTAAATTTGAGCAGTTCTCCAAAGAGGAGTGGGCAAATATTGCAAAGTCTAGATGTGCAAAGTTAGGAGAGACATATCCCAACAAACTAAAGGCTCGTTCACACCAATGGCAATAACTATAAAGATAACTATATTAGCGTTCACAAAAGTGGACGATACCGCTCTGCTTATTCTAAGCGCATGCTTGTCTGACGCTTTAATGGATGGATTCTGATTGGCTGTTTATCGTTCATCGGCTGGATAAAATTGTTCTAAAATATTCTTTAATATTGAGAACATTTTTTAGAACTATATCTTTATATTTATCGCACTTGGTGTGAACGGGCCTTAAAGGCTGTAATTAAAGCAAAAGGTGGTTCAACTAAATACTGACACATGGGGGTGATGCTTTTTCCAACTCAGTGATTCTGTTTTTTTTATTTATTTCTTTCTTTTCTCACATGTCGGTGTTATATCTTTCACTTGGATGTTATAAGTTGCACTGAGTAAATACGGCTGGATAAAACAAAAACTGTGTCCGTCTTCATTTCAGGCAGCAAAGCAACAAAATGTGAGGGGGGTGATTATATACGTGTGCGTGTGTGCGTGTGTTAGAACGGTGTTGTGTAAACAGCCCCTAAGTTAATAACTAGCAATGGAAGTGAATCAATCAAAACTAACTTTAGCTGGACAATAACTTTATTCTAGAGCTGCTGTAAAGTCAAAACAATCTCTGTTACTGTAGTTTCCTATTATCACTGTAAAGCCGCTTTGAAACCGTCCATATTGTTAAAAGCGCTATATAAATGAAGGTGACTTGACTTGACATATACATATATACACATATACATATACATATACATATACATATACAAATACAGTATGGAAAAATTTGTCTTTGGAAAAATGTCAAATGACAAAACATTTTGAGTTTAATGACAAGCCACATAGACTCTTAGCCCGGCAACTCAGAAAACAGGAAAATGATCGCACGATACATAAAATTAAATCTGATAAAGGTGAGATTCTGATTAAACCCAAGGACATTAATGATCGATTTCTCCAATTCTACAAAAATTTGTACACTTCCAAAAGTAATACAGACTATACAGCTATGCAAGATTTCTTAAATAAGTGCAATCTCCCCCAACTAGATGAAAATGAGGCAGCTCAGCTGAACTGAAATTTCAGCTGAAATTTCTGTTGAAGAAGTTAAAAAAGCTATTACTTCACTCAAAAGTAATAAAGCTCCAGGCCCTGATGGCCTTCCAGGTGAGCTGTATAAAAATTTTAATGTAACCCTGTGCCCATATCTACATAGGGTGTTCACTCAAGCCCACACGGATGGTGTCCTACCTCCTACTTTAACAGAAGCGGTTGTTACAGTGATACATAAAAAGGGTAAGGACCCAGAAGAGGTTGGCTCTTTTCGACCTATTTCCCTATTAAACCAAGATGGGAAATTATTTTCTAAAATTCTGGCCAATAGATTGAGCCCCTTTTTAGATAAATTAGTACATCCAGACCAAACTGGTTTTATACCAGGTAGAAATTCTTTTTTCAATCTCAGACGTTTATTTAATATCATGTATGCTACTAATAGACCACAAGAAGAGCTAGCCATCCTTTCACTCGATGCTGAAAAGGCATTCGACCAAGTCGAGTGGCCATATTTATTTGAAATTTTAAAGAGATTTAATTTGAGAAAAATTCATATCAATGGTAAAGCTTCTTTACAACAACCCCTGTGCACAGACACTGACTAATCAAATATTGTCCCCCCGTTTCAGACTACATAGAGGAACGAGACAAGGGTGCCCTCTTTCCCCCTTAATTTTTGCTTTAGCAATCGAACCCCTTGCCGAGAGTATCCGCTCAGACCCTTTAATTCATGGTTATAATACACAAAAATCTATAAACAAAATTTCATTATATGCCGATGATGTTTTATTATTTATCTCTCAACCCCAAGTCACAATCTCACAGATACTCGATAAAATAAATTCATTTGGGACCTTTTCTGGTTACAGGATAAATTGGAATAAAAGCGAGCTAATGCCCATGCAGGTGTGGAATATTGCCTGGTTACAGAACCTCCCTTTTAGTGTATCTTCAGAAAAATTCACGTATTTAGGAATTCAGATTACAAAATGCCACTCTAATTTATTTAAGGAGAATTTCCCACCACTGTTGTCTAAATTACAATCAAATATACAGTTCTGGAAGACCTTGCCAATATCATTACTTGGCAGAGTGAATGCTATCAAAATGATTTTCTTGCCCCAATTACTATATTTATTTCAGAACATTCCAGTGTTTCTCCCCAAATTTTTCTTTAAAAAAAAATGTACTCGATTGTGCTCCCTTTCTTATGGGACTACAAAACCCACAGAATAGGCAAGAAACACCTCTGCAAATCTAAAATAGAAGGAGGCTTGGCACTCCCGAATTTTTTATCATATTACTGGGCCTCACATATCAAGATTATGGCGTACTGGCTAGATAACACTGCTACCCCACCAAACTGGCTCGAATTAGAACAAGAGGCATGCCAGCCTAATTCTATAGGTGCCATCCTTCTGGCACCTTACACTATTGAGAAGTCTTTGTACAATAGCAATGTGATGATCCATAGTACAGTGCGTATTTGGAAACAAATCAAATCACATTTTAAGTTGAAACCCATATTTTATGCATTACCTATCACTGGAAACCCTACGTTTCCTTCATCCATTCTTGATAATACTTTTAATCTCTGGATGAACAGAGGCATCCATACAATAGGAGAGTTATACATTAATGGCATTTTTGCATCCTTTGCACAATTACAGAGTAAATATAATATACCGGGTAGTAGTTTCTTTAGATACTTGCAAATTAGAAACTATGTAAGAAAATATTTGCAAAATTTTGAGACCTTCTCAGGCTCTTGTCTTGATCGATGCCTCCGGCCCATGTCTTGCTCAGAAAAATCGATATCTTATTTTTATGACACTTTGCAGTCTATCAGTCCAGTGATCTCCTCTTCAATAAAAACAAAATGGGAGGAAGAAATGGGCACTGTGATCCCAGACCCTCTATGGGAAAAGAGTTTGGAACATACTCATCGATGTTCTAATAATGCTAGGAACTGCCTAATTCACTTTAAGATTTTACATCGTCTTCACTATTCTAAGGAGAGGTTACACAAAATATACCCTGAGATATCCCCTCTATGTGACAGATCCCTTGTTGCAGAAGACACGTTGCTTCACAGCTTCGTCCTGTGTCCCAAGGTTAAGATCTTTTGGTTTAATTTCTAGGATACTTAACATACAATTGGAGCCTTAAGTAATCCACACACATTATTATTTTGGGAATTTCAGACGATATTAAAAGGTTAAATAACTACCAACAATGCTTCCTGTCCTATAGTCTCATCACCGCAAAGAAGCTACTTCTCATGCATTGGAAAAATAAAGAAACACCCACCACAAAGATATGGCTTAGTGATCTTACTAACACTCTCTACTTAGAGAGAATAAAATATATTCTTATGGATAAACTCCCACACTTTGAAAAAGTGTGGTCACCTCTCATTCACTATCTCACACCTGGCAGTGGAAATTAGTGTTTCCCTCTAACTATAATAAAGTAGTATTTAGACGGAAGGATAAGGCTGGGTAGGGTGGGAAGTTTTTTTTGTTTTTTTTGTACTCTGTATGTCTATCTGTTGATTCTGTTCTTCTTTTACCGTTGTTGTATGTTCTAAAAACAAAAAGAGGACAGTATGTCCTAACTGCACACATTTCTATGTGGATATACATTATACTCTTGTGTATGATGTAGATAATATATCGATGTGAAACTGTGCTCTAATAAAAATATTTGAAACAGAAAAATGTCAAATGACTAACCAAGCATTAACTTTCAGTAGCTCAGTATCTTAGATACTTTGAGCGTTTTTCCCATGCAGAGGCTAACACTAAAAACAGAAAAACACTAAGGACCACTAATGTGTCGACTTTTCACCAAAGCGACCAAAACCACAGGAACTGTGAGCAGCTTTCCTCTTCTCTCAGGGACACACTGCGGTGTATAAGCCACAAAGAAATGCTTGACTCTGAATGAGTGACAAGGCCAGAGCTTCCGTCACACTAGCTGAAGCAGACACATCCTAAAACATGCATGAGACTCTCTTGAAGCTGTCAAGAAATGTCTGGGCCGGTTTTTGCCATAAAAACTTTGTCTATAATCATTATACAAAACAATACAAATAGGCTTCATTTTCTTTACGCAATGAAAGTATGGGGTGAAAAATGACCTGGACATTTCTTCCTGAGATTTACTCCTTCAGCTCTATTCATACCCTGCCACTCAACCATGAGCGTAGGAGAAAAAAGCAATTATGAGTGTGAGGAACATCCAAGATCCATCTTAACGTAATTAACAGACAATAAAGCCTCACCTCCCACAAAAAACTGGCACATAATTAAAACAGTCAGAGCAGAGAAGACAAGCGGGTCACATCTCCAGACGTACTCCAAACCCTGCGCCCACAAGACAGTCAATTCACACCCAGCTCAATAAAAGAGCTCAATCTCAGAGCAAGAGGAGGAACAGAAACGAGGGACATCAAATGCTTTTACTGCATATGCCTGACAGCGGGCGCTCATCATGGGAGTCCATAAGTACTGAATACAGAAGGGCTGCACAATGTACTGATTCAATATACTGATTAACAGTAAAACCATTCAGCAAATTACAGGCAGCATGACATGAAGCATGAAGGCAAAGGTGATGATTCTTTGATCTGATAATACAAATGTAGTGCAAAACACTTAATCTATAATGATTACTAACCCTAACCCAATCTGGAAAATGGGGGGGACATAGTATGATACACCTTACAGAGCTAAACGGTTAACTTATAAGAGAATTTGTCAATTACAGGCCGATCTCGAATCTACCTTTTCTGTCAAAGATAGTAGAAAAAGGCGGTATCCTCACAACTATGTTTCTTTTTAGAAAGAAATTATATCTGCGAGGATTTTCAATCAGGATTTAGACCGTACCATAGTACTGAGACTGCTCTCATTAGAGTCACAAATGATTTGTTCTTACCATCCGATTGAGGTTGTATCTGTCTATTAGCGTTACTGGATCTTAGTGCTGCATTTGATACCATCGACCACAACATTTATTTGAATAGACTCGAAAATGATGTTGGCATTAGTGGAATTGCATTAGCA
Source organism: Rutilus rutilus (assembly GCF_951802725.1). NCBI lineage: Eukaryota > Metazoa > Chordata > Actinopteri > Cypriniformes > Leuciscidae > Rutilus > Rutilus rutilus. Next base: position 29,719,533 of record NC_140209.1, on the reverse strand, counting down.
TGGTTCAAATCCTACTTATCTGACCGTTATCAGTTTGTTGCAGTAAATGAAGAGATGTCATATCGATCTCAAGTTAAGTATGGAGTGTCAGGACTCTGGTTTGATCATGAGCCTTTCTGTTGTGTTTGTTTTGTCTTGGTTGTCAGTTTCTCTCACTTGCCATCTCAGTTGCCATCTCAGCTGCACCTCATTCTAATCAGTGCTCACCCTCTCCTTACACACACACCTGTCTCTCATTTTGCATTGATTTTCTCCACTAGTTATGCTTCTCTCTTTCTCTGCTTCTCTGTCAGTGTGTCTAGGTTACCACCTGTTTCACTACTGTTCTAAAACCAGTCTTGTTCTAGTCGTTTCCCTCTGATTTGCATAGTCCCTTTACTCAATCCTGTTTCAGCTTGCTCACCCGGTTTCGATCTTCTGCTCTTGTTTTGGACTACTGCCTTGGCTCTATCCCTGGGGCTGGATGACTAGTAATTTCCTACTACTCAATACTGAAAAAATAAAGATTCTAATTATTATACCAAAAACCTCTGCACGTAATAATCTAGAATACTGTCTAACACTTGATGGCTGCTCTGTCAAGTCTTCGTCATCGGTTAGGAACCTGGATGTGCTCTTTGATGCCTATCTTTCATTTGAAAGCCACGTTTCTAGCATCTGTAAAACCGCATTCTTCCATCTTATATCTAAACTACGACATGTGCTTTCAATGACAAATGGGGAACAGTTAGTTCATGACCTTAAGGCTAGATTATTGTAATGCTCTACTGGGTGGTTGCCCTGCACGCATAATAAACAAACTCCATCTGGTTCAAAACACAGCAGCTCGAGTTCTTACCAGAACAAGGAAGTATGACCATATTAGCCCTGTTCTGTCAACACTGCATTGGCTCCCTATTAAACATCGTATACATTTTTAAATCTTGCTAATTACTTCCAAAGCACTACATGGTTTAGCTCTTCAGTACATGAGCGAGCTCTTAACACATTATAGTCCGCATTATAATACGTCTATTGCCATCTCAAAATTCTGGCCAGCTGATAATACCTAGAATATCAAAATCACCTGCAGTAGATTGGCGGTAGATCCTTATATGTTCACACTTGATGGTTATAATAGTTGGAAATACAATGCATGAGTTGTATGGATCACTTAAATAATGTGAAAATCATGCAGGTTTTTAAGGTAAACTATGGAAACTGTGGAAAGTGCCTTTAAAGTAATCTCTGTCCTCCTGATGCAGTACTTTTGCTTCTCATCAGCGCTCTGATAGATTGAGCGTGAGGAATATTCACTCTGAAGACATGGAGCGACAGCTCAGAATGAATTAGCAATAACCATGTTTCTGAATCACACCCTGCTGTCACTGCCTGCTGTCGCCGGTCGTCTTTTATCATTAAACGAGACTGTTTTATGATTCATTGTTTCAATGCTACTGACATTTTGCCTGAGGTTGCGAGAACAAATGAGCCAAACACCAGAGCCTGACTAAGAGAAGACAAAGCTGCCACAGATGATGATCTTTACTATCATTCAGTTTCCATTTAGCCCACTATTTCAGAAACAAGAAATCAAAGCTAACCAATTTACTGTCTTAAAGCATGATTTTATTATGCATACAATGAATGGAATGGAAAACAGGATTGGATAGACAGTTTTTCCAGTGCAAAAGACTTTCCATCATTATTGTTATCTAAAGCTAGGGCTGTAGGATTCTGGATAAATTGAGAATCACCATTTTTTTGGTTTAAAAATTATTATGAATCAGCATTTTTGAATGAATCTCTTAAATAAATGATTTAATGACGAATACATTTGTCACTTGTCGCCTTCAACTGGTGTAATGATATAATAGATACAATCGTTATTTGAACCTTCAAGTGACATGCAAAAGGTGATTTACTCTATTTTGATCTCTTTTATACAAGTTTTACTTTTATACTCTTTTATGCTGTGATATTTGAATTACTATAACAGAAATAACGACAATGTGCAGGCGTTTCATACCTATACATGACAACTGCTCTCTCTGGATCAGCGGCAGTGCCAAAACAGATCTGAATGTTCACTGTGATCGTACTAGTTAAAGTTTTAATAGACATAGTCGAATCGTTGTCATTTAGGAATAAGATTGCGTGGGGGTTTTGAATCGAGATCACAGGCCAAGCTTACATTGTTGAACTTAAAGGCATATAAACTTTAAACTTGAAATCTGTGCTACCTGACTATAGAGAAAATAGAAAAAAAAGGCTGTTGTCTTCCCATTTGCCAAATAGGTAGAAAAGCTTCAACACCAATAATGCACTTATTTTGCCGTCCAAAGCCACTCCCACCAGTCTGCTATAGATACGCTTACCAGAGTCAAATACAGCCTTAGTAGGAAATACTTCTTAACAAACTTACAATGGTGTTGACTTGTATTGTTTCCGGGTGCAAAAATTCAAAGAGTAAACGTTTATCGGGAGTGAGTTACTTTCGGTTTCCAGTCAAGGATCCAGCATGTTGTAGACAGCAGTCAAAGATGGAGCTAAATACGGATAGAGCGCTGCAATGGAAAATCTAATTTGTAGTCAACTTCAAACTGGAAGACCACGCACAGTGTTTTAGGCCAAACGGAGGGAAAAAAACTGAAAGAAACTGCCATTCCTTCAGTTTCGTCGAAGCAAAGGCACAGGTAAGAAACCTGTTGACATAGTCTTCCATTTTTACCATAATGCTATTTAAAGAGTAGACAAAGTACAATACAATTTTCAGTGATAAACCTACCCTTACAATAACTGTTCTGTTAAAGGTATAGCGGAGGATTTTCTTTTTCCGGGTGGGTAGTATAAACTATTGGTCCACCTAAGTGTCAATCATTCTGGTGATATGTTTACGTAAGGCCGTCGTACGTGCTCGTCCCTTAGTTTTCGCTTTCTGCGCATGCGCACTTTCAGGGGTTTGTTTATGTGTGGTGAGCTACGGTTTAAGCCATTCATTGAAGCTCGCCGTTTCACCAGGTCCTTTGAAAATGTCCGAGGGTCGCAAGAGAAAAAGTTTGTACGAACTGTATGAGAAGAAGAGAAAGGCTTCAGAAGAGAGAAACAAGATCAGAGTGTTTTGGGGAGATTGTTTCACACGATGGCGTGCGCTGAAAACACAGGTTGGGCTTCCCACTGATGCCTCAGTCGCGAAGTTTCTACTCGACAGGTAAAGTTTGGCATGCTATTTGGAGAAAAAGTGCACAATGCACATCTTTTTTTGGAAAGTAATCTTGTATGAGCGATGCCGACAGCAACTTGTAAACAGAGCGTGCACGAGGAGAACCTCGCACACGTTTAATAGGCGTTCCCTCTCGGGAGCAGGAAGAGTGTTGCGCATGTGCATTTTTTCAAAAAGTGGAGAGGGCGGTTCTTATCTAAAATTCGGAAAGATCCTCCGCTATACCTTTAATAACCCTCTGCCGATCCGACTGTCTGTGGACGGGGATACAAAAATGCGGAAATACAATCTTTAGTTTTCACCATTGCCGTATAACGTCATCTGGAGGACTTATATCTGGCGGACTAAATAAACATGATTTTTCTCTGTCTGGGTGACATGGACAATGAGTAAACATTGTTCATTTACATATATTACCGACACTGTAACAATACAAAGCGGGTAGAAAATCGGCTAAAAAAAAATCGGCGTTCCCATTAAGTTATCAAAATGTTTTCTATAAATGCTCAAAACGTCCAGTTTTTTTATGTTTTTAAAATGTTTTTTTTTTTTGGTTATGCGAACGTTAAGGGAACATTCCTTTTTTATCAATCTGCAAACATCATGGGAATGTTACTTTTGAATATTCAATGTCCTTTATCTTTGAATATCAACATAAACACATCAGATTACAGGAGTATACAATAGTTTGCAGAGAACGCTTTGACTTGAGCAACTGCGTTCAGTTGTCGTTCCTTTAGTGATGTCAAGATGAATCGCAGGGCTATTCAAAGGTTTCTAACATGGCAAGTCATTTATCTCGACCGGATGCTCCGGATCGCTCGCTTACTCACAAGGTGAGGCGATGCGCTTTAACGCGGCGCTGCTCTGACAGCCGAGTAACAGACTGATCGATCGTATTGAATTTGGGGCAAATCTCGGCTTAGCCCCATCAGTCACTCGTCTGTGCCTTCAAAAACATCCTCCTTCTCGGACAGAGAGAGAAGTGTGTCAGAGAGTTCTGATACATGGGCCTTTTTTAGGCTTTCCCTCAGGAGCGAAGCTTTCGCAAACACTGTGTAGGCTACATATACGGAAAGTGGCCCACTGAATCAGCATTTCTAAACAGCAACTTTGTGCATGCATAGGGCGCCAAATCCTATAGACACCATTTAAGCTGCTGGAACAACTCAAATATATAAAATGTTTTATTTATTTATTTTTATCACAGCTAATTCTGACACAAAATTGTACATTCATGAATAAAATTTGAATTATTCATATACCGTACATTACGGAGCAAAGGACCTGTGTTCACTGTTTTTTTTTATGCCAAATCATGTGTGGAAAGAGGCATCAGCAGAAGCAAAAGAAAAACAGCTCTTTTGGAGTGGTTATTTTACTTCAATGCAAAGTTTATCAACAATGAAGTTCATTAAAATATAGGCCGTTCAACATATTGGGATCAGAAAGATTTTTTCAATATATTTTGAAAGAATTCTCTTATAATCATCTTCAGTGTCACATGAACCTTCAGAAATCATTCTAATATGATGATTTGATGCTCAAGAAACATTTCTGATTATTATCAATGTTGAAAACAGTTGTGCTGCTTCATATTCTTTTCACATATATTTTTACATTTATTATTTAATATTTATAGAACGTTCAAAGCATTTATTTGAAATGGAAATCTTTTCTAACATAAATGTCTTTATACTGACATTTGATCACTTCAAGGCGTTCTTGTACTAAGAACCCCCCCCCCCCCCCCCCCCTTATTATCTATATTTTATATTCATATTTTTTTCATTTATATCTTGTAGCTTATATGGCCTACAATTGGCCTTGTATAGGCCTACAATTGTAAGTAATTTTACAAAAATGTATTTTTATTGTTTTAATATATAAACTTGACTGTCCCCTGGTTACTATAAGCTTTTGCTGTATGGAAAACAGCAGCATAAAGTGCAAAATCTCTCTTTTAATTTTTTTAAATTGTCATTTTCTGGTTACCATTCAAAAAAGGTAATCAAAAGCATTATAAAAACCTTATAAAAGTCATCTGAAATCATACGATATCTTTGAGGGAGGAAAAGACAATAATGTAGGTTGTTACTCTCTGAAAATCTTGCCCTCTACTAATGCATGAATTGCATGAGCTGCATTATTAATGTGATTTTTTTCTTTTCTCCAAGTCTATGATATTCTTCTTTTTGCATCATTTAACTTTGGTACATACATTCAGTTTGCTCATAATGTTTTGTGTGGGTTTAAAGTAGCCAGTTCTCTTCCCACAGGCCAACATGATGAAAATCCCATCAACTCACCCACACTGCTGTCTGCGTTTCCATTCAATATCCAACAACAGCTTTGTCCCTAAGAGTACAGCGCACATGAAGTATACCACTTCACACCAATTCTGTCTGTCCACTCGCCCTTAAACTCTTCGGCCATATTCACAGGACAATAAAAGACCCTGACCCCATCCCGCCCAGAGTACAAAACGGGTCAATCTCAAAAGTTACCCAATGACAACTGCTGTACTCCACAATCACATCAATATTTACAATTGCAACACTCCCCACATCATGACCAGGCAGAGAGAGTCTGTCTGCTCAGCATGAAATGAGAACAGACACATAAAATCAAAGACAGAAACCAGGATGTTGAACTGGAATGACAGGAAGAAGAATTTCTGACTTGCACAGTCACACGAGCATAAATCCTATTAGCTCTATCAAAAGATAAATAACTACAGAACATCTTTAATCTTAGACATCATGCACATTTAGTTAAAAAAATAAAAAATAATTACATTTTGATTAAGAAAAAATATATATACACTGAAAAAAATGATTCGTTGAATTTAATAAAAATATGTATGGTAAGTGGTTGCACACAATTGATTTTAGCTACATTTAAACAAATGCATTAAGTTGACCTTAATCAATTTTAGTTCAACTTAATGCATTTGGTTAAATGTAGCTAAAATCAATTGTGTGCAACCACTTACTATAAAATGTTTTATTAAATTCAACGAATCATTTTTTTTCAGTGTATAGATAGATAAAAATGAAAGTAGGCATCTCTCTCTCTTACGGTTTGCTAACACAATTCAAATACAAATTCAAAACACAGCTCTGGTCTACTTCGTTTCTTTTGGATTCAGGCTGAACACTGGAGCAGGTGGGCAAGGCTGGCAGGAGGGCTCATGATGACCGTGCCAACCATTGGATCTGAACACTTCCTGTTGGATCGCCAAGAAAGATCGCTCCTGAGAAAGAGACCAGTGCGCACGGCTGTTCATTAAACAAGCCCTCGCACCTTACAAACGAACAACATTTCTGTATTTGACACATGATTTGCGAAATGTCTGAACATCTCTTCACTGATTATCAGAGGCGGACAGAGTACACAGCTTCATTACTTGAGTAAAAATACAGATACCCCTTGGTAAATTTTACTCAAGTACAAGTAAAAGTACTACAGTAAGATGTATACTTAAGTAAAAGTACTGAAGTACTTGTTTTTAAAAGTACTTGAGTATCAAGAGTACAATAGTACATTTTCTAAATATTGCATTACTACTGCCACAGTGCTTACATTGGTAAACACAGCAAACATTTGAAGCGAAAACTATCATTAACTTGTTCAGAAAATTGAAATAGTCTGGCGAGGTGGGGCCACGGGTTGGCACACTCCCGGGATGGACCTGCTGCGTCTTCATCCATTGTTTCGTCCATGGTTTCGTCTCTTATCTAAATCTGACCATGGAGTTGACTTTGGCGGAAAGCTGACGGTGATTGCTGATAGGCTGTCCCAATCAGTGGTGCCTGCACAATCCAATCACATTTGAGAGGGAAACAACAAATTGAGGGTTTCCGAGATGTTTCTTTTTTCCTTTTTTTTTTTTTAGAAGTAACGGGTACTCACGGTTATGGATAGAAATGTAGTGGAGTAAAGAGTACAATATTTGCCTCTCAAATGTACTTGAGTAAAGTCATGAGTACTCCCCAAAATTATACTCGAGTAAAGTACAGATCCCTCAAAATTGTACTTAAGTACTGTACTCAAGTAAATGTACTCCGTTACTGTCCGGCTCTGCTGATTATGCGCTTACTGGCGTGAGGGCGGGGCAACCTGTCACTCACATGAGATCAACCAATAGCAAACCACAACCATCCAATCAAATCTACATGAACAAAAAAACAAGCCCCACCCTACATTTGTTCTTGTTCGAGAAGCCATTTCACTAAATAGGGACCCTGAATTTCATATAATGAATATTCTATTCTTAATAAAATAATTCTATTTCATAGAAATTCATATAAGATGGTCTTTCCATCAGGTTAGCATGACCTTTTCAAACAAAGGTCTGTTTTTTAATAATTTATATTAGCAGATGCCTCACACACTGCATTATGTTGCTGATGCTGCTTGTAGCAAACAGAAAGTGCGCGAGTCAGTTTAAACAAATGCTTATATTTAGAGACCGAGTGGATTTTATCCCATCTGCAGATGTTCAGCATTGAGCACAGGTTTAGTCCACTCTCTCATGAGGGCGCAGACACGCTCCTCAGCGCTCGGTGGGGGATCGTCACAACCACAGGAATAAAAGCCTCTCACACTGTGTGTGCATTTAATTGGCAGCTAATAATAATGGCTGTCGGCATATTCTCTCTTCCTCTCTCTCAGTTTCTCCAGCGCTGTTTTGTCCATAAAGGGCAGGCTGGGAATAGCATTAAAGGAGTAGTTCACCCATGAATGAGTCATCATTTGTTCACTCGTATGGACTTTCTTTCTTGCTTCCTGCATGTATTTGTAACTTGCACAGCGAGTTTAGCACTGCTTTAAAAATGCAGTCTCTAAAATATGGGGGGAAACAACTTACAGACTTCATGAAGAAAACATGAAGAATTCACAGCAACTTCTAAATTCTCGTTATTTATTCTGATTCAATACATTTGGATAGATGTCTACATTTATGTTTACAGGTTTAAAGACGTTAAATTAGGTTAAAATATATATGTTACAGTTTGACACATCGTCATCATATTTCACACTTTCATAAACTAAAATTTTAATTGACTAAAATGATGTGTAAAACGGACTAAAATGAATCAGTATTGACTGACAAAATATAAAAATACAAAAAAGTATGACTAAAAACACTGCAAAATACAAATTGTGCATGTAAATAAATATACACTGCCGTTTCAAACTTGTTTTGAAAGAAATTATACTTTTATATTACTGTTTTTACTGTATTGTTGATCAAATAAATGCAAATATGTTTATATATTTTTCAAAGTGTTGAAACCGGGTTAAAGTAAGGTCTGTTACAGTTTGACACATTTACGTAATATGCTCATTATCATAAACTAAAATGTCAGAGTAAAATGGACTAAAATGAATAAATATTGATTATGATAAAATATAAAAACACTGTGCAAAATGAAAGTTTGACATGTTTCTTGAAAGAAAGAAGATTGTATAGGTACTTTCAGGCACGTTTTCAAATCCATCTTTATTACAAACAATCTGCATGATAAAAAGACTCCAGTAATCTCACATTACTAAAGATAACAAATTCTGCCATCAAAAATCAGAGATCTTAATATGAACTCAAAATGATCCACATTCATTTATAGGCTCGATACTCTGTCAACTATTGACTCATTTGTGTGTTTTTATTTCCAAGCAAGGAATATTAGGAGGAAGAGCAGAGAAATCAATTAAGTCTCCTATGAGCTATGATTGAGAATCATATATTTCCTCTGGACAATAGAGAAGCCCCCCATTAAAAGTATTTGATCTGAGTGTGAGGAGAAGCAGAACTTCATTTACTTCTCAGTGTCAGTAAATCCTCTCCTCTTCAAACAGTCAAGTGCTGTTTGCGTTCGGCCCTCCCTCCATTTCCCGGTAAACATGGCATGCATTGTGGAAAACACATCCTTATTTGGACTAGCGCTCGTAATGTTTGAGAGTGTAGGCAGATGCTGAAGGCTAAACAAACTACTTGCCATTAAAATCATAAATGCGACACTTCTGTCATTATAAATCTGCTGTGTTGTCCACGGCACACAAACAGTTTAGCTGTCATATCTGCGTCTTTTAGTTTCTCCTGGTGGTCTCACCATCGAATAATAAAGAATGTAATTATGTACTTTCAAGTTTTCAAGATCTGTCTATGAAATAAAAACAAATACTGTAAAATGTTAATTTGAGTAATGCTTTTACCTGCAAAAGTCAGGGACAATGGAGCGTTGTGATTGGTTGCCAGGCTGTTGCCATGCGATTACTAATGTTCTCTGTTTGTTTTAGACTATGTATAGTTGAAACTATGCGGTTGCTACCGTGAAACAATAACTGCACGAGCAGCATTATTCCATCTTCTCCAATGGAAACAATGGAAAAGTATATAGCGCATTGGAATGGAAAAAGGCGTTCTGTGTGAACGGCCCCTTCAAGAGCATTTTAAGGACAAAAACCTGACAAACGTCTTGAAATACATCTGAACAATGTTTTGAGGTGTGGTAACCGTAGTATAAGCGGAATAATTCAATGACCCGTCGTCAATTATTCCTTACATAATAGCATACACTACTGTTCGCAAGTTTAGGGTCAGTAAGTTTGGGATCTCTTCATGCTCACCAAGCCTGCATTTATTTGATCAAAAACACAGTAAAAACTGTAATATTGTGAAATATGATGCAATTTAAAATACCTGTTTTTTATGTGAATATATTGTAAAATGTAATTTATTCCTGTGATCAAAGCTGAATTTTCAGCATCGCTACTCCAGTCTTCAGTGTCACATGATCCTTCAGAAATCATTCTGATATAATGATTTGATGCTCAAGACACATTTCTGATTATTATCAATGTTGAAAACAGTTGTGCTGCTTCATATTTTGGTGGAAACTGTGATGCATTTGCTCTGGATTCTTTGATGAACAGAAATTCGTTTTAGCATTATATATTGTATAGCAGCCCTACTTCCAGTACAAGCGAAATCAGATCAATGCTAATTATGTAATAAATGCTAATATTGGCCACTTAATTTTAACAACGAGGCCTCTTTCTCCATTTAATATCAGCTCTGCTAGTTCTCTAGAGCGCTCAATGCTCTCTATCTCTCCGTATGCTTATAGATCTCCATCAGGGATCTGGTTGCTGCTCCTGAGAATGCAAAGATAAGGTGATTACACGCAAGGAGTCCTGAAGTAATGCTGATGCTCAGTTCATAAACACAATCATCACAGCACACACGCACACACACACACACACACACACACACACACACACACACACACACACACACACACACACACACACCATGAATTCTCTGTCCTTGAATGCACCACTCTGACTATCTCTCCTGCACGGCCATGGCTGTTAAGCAGCAAGGCCTCTTGGGAGATAAGGAAGGGGAAAAAACATATACAAGTGCAACAGTGGGTAGATAAGGGATGCCAGCTCTTTTTACAGGTTGTTGTGAGCATTGTGAAAAATGTTCGGTCTGCACTACAAGCTCAGGTGACAACAGAGAATGCGGTTTAATAAATGAAGCAGTTTCACTCTGAAATCATGATCTGAGTATATGCAATCCAATCCAATCCAACACCTGCAGTATTCTTCAGAGCTGTCTGACAGATTTAGATGCCATGACCACCAAAGCTTGCTGCAAAAGCTTTCTTTTATAAAGTGTTTTGCTTGTGCTATCTTTCTTAAAAAAAAAGAAGAAGAAAAAAAGACATTTTGTTATCTAGTACAATGACATAACTGACAATGGACCATTATTAAGAGTGACTATAATTGGCTTACTATATGCAAGGAAGACCAAACCAATCAAAATTCAGTATGCAAAGAAATATGATATGAGTAAAGACCAATCAAAATTTAGTATGCAAACAGATATGAGTAAAGACCAATCACAATTCAGTATGCAAACAGATATGAGTAAGTAGAACAATCAAAATTCAGTATGCAAACAGATATGAGTAAGTAGACCAATCAAAATTCAGAATGCAAACATATATGAGTAAAGACCAATCAAAATTCAGTATGCAAACAGATATTAGTAAATAGACCAATCAAATTCAGAATGCAAACATATATGAGTAATGACCAATCAAAATTCAGAATGAAAACAAATATGAGTAAAGACCAATCAAAATTCAGAATGCAAACATATATGAGTAAAGACCAATCAAAATTCAGTATGCAAACAGATATTAGTAAATAGACCAATCACAATTCAGTATGCAAACAGATATAAGTAGACCAGTCAAAATTTAGAATGCAAACCAATCAAAATTCAGTATGCACACAGATATGAGTAAGTAGTAGACCAATCACAATTCAGCATGCAAACAGATATAAGTAGACCAGTCAAAATTCAGAATGCAAACCAATCAAAATTCAGTATGCACACAGATATGAGTAAGTAGACCAATCACAATTCAGTATGCAAACAGATATAAGTAGACCAGGGGCACGTTCAAGTTCAAAACGGTGCGCAACGTTTTGCTACAGATTCCATTTCAGTTTCAGCAATCCCTTCACTCGATTGGGATGTTCTCTTTTGTTCTGGGCGGCAAGTGCAGTAACTGTAACATCGGGCATATTTTGTAGTATTAAACACATATTTATACCGACTTCATCAGGCTCCGAAAATTCTTCACAAAGAACACAAAGAATGGCCTTCTCAGCTGCCATAGTTGCAACTCTTGCGTCATCAGAACAGTGTGTTCAACGCATCACCGTTTCTGTTTAAAAAACGTTGTGCAACGTTTTGTCGGGGCTGAACGCAACCCAGTCAAAATTCAGAATGCAAACCAATCAAAATTCAGTATGCAAACAGTTATGAGTAAGCAGACCAATCAAAATTCAGTATGCAAACATACATGAGTAAGTAGACCAATCACAATTCAGTTTGCAAATATTACTCCGACATCATCACTGGCTGCGCCCAAAATCGCATACACTCTTGAATAGGTACTTATTTTGAATAAGTAATTTATTTGCGAGTGCTAAAAAAGTATGTTTTGTGAGTGTGTGTGGTATTAATGTAATCCGAATGTACTACATTCACCATGTTGTCTTTATCATGTGACCTTCCAGCATCAGTTACATCACTTCACTGCCATTCATAAATCCTCTCCCGTGGCCTCATGGGATAATAAAGTATCCATCGTATACACACTTCAGAATCCCCTTGGAACAAGTAGGTCATCTGGGGACTTTTCGTCTACTGAGTACTGTGCATTCGGACATAAAATACTGTTTTTCTTGTAACCACGGAAATCAGCTGGAACGATCAACAAAACAAGGCCTGGATTTGTATATCATATGTCAAGGGATCTGTGCGGATTATATCAATCTAGTACTGCCTTGAATGGTAATTAATCAACATCTCAGAATGTCTATAAACCAATCAAAATGAAGAATTCAAAAAGCTGCAGTATAAATCCATTTAGACAGGGGTAAACCATGCGCACTTAAGAAAAAGGACACATGTGACAGGCAAATAACTGGCATTTGTTCGAAAGAGGAGAGAATGAGAGAGAAGAAAACAATGGGGAGGAATGCACAAGCAGCGTGTGTAAATTATACGGCATGTCAAAGCAAATGAGACCTTGAACTAAATACACCACCAAGAGTGAAGACAGCCTGACAGTGTGAAGAACGCCTGCATTTCTGCACAAACAGGGAGAAGCGCTGGGAAATCTGTGGGAAATCCTTGAGAAATCCCCCTGAATGTGTGAATGTTCTGGAGGAGAGCCAGAGAGGTTTAACCTCTATGAGACAGAGGAGGCCACGGCCCATAATATCATCCGTTTATACCTCTTCAACTGTAAGGTTGCACAGAATTAATGAGATTTCTCTCATTTCTGCATCAATATTGGCACCAAACGACAATGCAAAACATCATTCATACATGGGTCATGGATCGTTTTTACCCGAAACAATTAGTTAGATGTTTGTCTTACATTTTTTTAATTGTTATACTTGTTTCAGAACGTTCAGAGTACATTCAAAAGTAACGTTCACATTATGTTTGCCAAATGATCAAATGGAACGTTGAAAAAACATGTAATTCATGTCCATTGCACAAATAAGTTACATGCTGAGTGTTAGAGGTTTGTTCAAATCACACAGCCCTTATGAACCATAGCAAAATGTATGCTTGAGCGGTGTCTGATTCATGAAGAAGCCGGATCTTGCCAATGAACAATTTGACGTTTATAACAATTTGTTAACAAATCTGACCTTTCCAATTAATTGAGTGAACTGGTTCACAAAATGATTCAATCATGAATTAGACTGAACAATTTGTTCACAAATCGGACTGAACACAGTATGAGCGATAGTCAAATTAAAGTTTGAGTGATGTCTGATCCTTAAACAAAGATTTTTTTTAGACTGAACTTTCCTATGAACAATTTGAAGTGTTAAGATTTAAAGTCCCCCTGCGGTGAAAATCAAGTTTTTAATGTTGTTTATATGTCTATGTTGTAACGCTCACCAGCTGGAGTGCCCTTGAGAGCCACCAGAGGGCACTCCACACCAGACTATTATCACTCCTTCACAAACTACATTTCCCATAATTCACTGCCCGGACTCATCATCACTGATTGCATTCACCTGTGTCTCATTACCCTGTTAGTCTCAGCCTATTTATACCATGTTCACTCATTCACTCATGGTGAAGTTTTGTATATTGTTGCACTGCATTTCCGAGCGTTTTCCCTGGTTTCGTGTCTCTTGGTTTTTGGATTTTTTGCCTGTTCTGTGGATTACGCTTTTGCCTCTGACCCCTGCCTGTTTTGTTTGTTTGTTTGTTTGGACGGCCTACCTGTGTTTTGACCTATTGCCTGTATATTGGATTACGTGTCTGGATTGCCCCTTAATTAAAGCTGCATTTGGATCTCAACCTTTGTGTCTTGGAGCAGCTCATAACACATGTGATGTTTTTAATATGCTTTAAGACAATCCATGTGTAAATTCATAAGTCAACACCATTGCTGAGTATTTTCTCCTTAACTGCAGTGAACCAAAGACAGTCTCAAAAACACGTCAACGAGTGGATCTCTGAGCTGGAGTGAGTGAGTGGAGGTGGGGCTCATTTGCATATTCATATAACTGTGTATATTAAATGAGGCTTTTATCCAAAGCGATTTACATTGCATTTCAAGGTACACATTTACATTCTTATCAATTATTGCTTTCCCTGGGGAAGCAAGAGTGTAGGCAAGGGTGTAGAGTTACATTCAAGCTATTTTAAGGGATGAAGAATTTTCATCAAGGAAAATATTTTAAAATATGTCGTTTTGGTAATAAGTTTTAAGGGATAAAATAGAACTGAACCTTTTCAATGAATTGGTTGAACTCTTTCACAGAATGAATCATTCACAAATTAGAGTGAATTATTTGTTAATGAATCAGACCTTTTCAGTTAATTAACTGAACTGGTTCACAAAATGATTGATTCATGAATTAGACTTAACAATTTATTCACAAATTGGTCTGAGTAGTTCTCGAGTCAAATACTCACTGACTCGTTGAACCAAGAACTGTCTCTTTCTGACATGTCCAATTCACAATGAATATTAATTGAAATGCAAAAATGCTAAAAAGCGCCACAGAGAAGGACAGTCTTATGGGCAAAGTCTCAAGATGTCATTTTCATTATGGCTTTTCCATGTTCCAGGTATTTCAGTACTGAGTCCCACACATCTGTGCAATTTCATGCTTATTATGTGGACCACATTCCCTCCATAGCATCTAATTTTTCATTCACGCCACCATCCATCACGCGACCGCCCCGCAGAGCGTGCTAACGAGGTATTAGCAGCTGAAGAGCGTGTGTGCGCACGCACGAGGAATCTGGGAAGGATCAATACGGGATAAGACTTGAGGAGAATAGCTAAGTAACTCTTAACAAAGAGCTGACTGTATTTAACACACCCACGTTCACTTCCCTCAGACACTTCAGATGAAACCAACCAGTCCACAGACACGTTCCCCGAGGGAGGAACGCATGGATGCTTTGTGGATCCCACACAGGAGCGATGTGGAGAAACGGAGCCGTTAGCGTTCGGATTCCCGGATAGCTCTGAACAACTCAAAGGGCTTGAGGGAAAAACACGAGAACATTGAGTTCCTGCAGGAAGGCAAAATCTGCAAGATCGCTTGGAAAAGAATCAGCGATAGTAAAAGATCACCGACACAACTATCAATATAAAAACAATATTTTACTTATTCAACATATTTAACATCAGAGCAGAGTCATACGATGTAGCCTATTGAGTTTAAATATAAATAATTAAATTAACTATAGCTTTATAGAAATAAATGATATGTACTGTATATACATACATACATACATACGGGATTTGGCAGGTGGGGGAACCCTCAAATTTTGTGTAGGTGCAACAGGTAAAATGACTCACCGTGGGACAACATATTGAGTATTGTGGTATAGCAATACTTTTGGGGACAAGAGTGTCACTGTGGCACCAAGTACAATACTTATTTACTTGATATTTTAATGGTTTTATTTTGGTCCATCTACATCTACACTGATATGGTGATGATACTATGTTAATATTGCTGAACACCACAATATGGAACACAACCTTGTTTTTCACAATGTAAATTCAAACATAAAAATGGCTGAAGACAAGTATAACAGAAATAAATCACACCCACAATTATGTAAATTTGACATTAGTTTACTTCACCTTTGACTTTTAACTCCACTGCAACATCCACTTGCTCTGGCTAGAACAGCAACTGTCAGGGGCGGACTGGGACAAAAATTCAGCCCTGGCACTGTAGCCACACCAGCCCACATTGCGAGGTAGTTAGGGGGAAAATTTGGATTTCTCTGACCTACATATGTGCAATTTAAGACATTTGAAGACCAAAAAATGGATAAGAAATAGGTTTAAAACCATGTCAGTGGGCATTAGATTATTTGTCAATACCTGCTCTCTCCTCATCTTCATCTTTCTTTTTCTCTCAGTCTCCTTATCCTGCCCTATTTCTTCCCCTCCTAAAGCTGAACTTGACTGATAGTCTTTTCATTTTCGCCTGTGTCAGTGAAGAAAGTAAACACAGGCTCAACTGATATTTATATGTTTTATGAATCATTTTCCTAGACAAGTTAATTTACTCAAGGCTACCAGGAAAGCTGTAGCCTAAGTCAGTGTTGCCAATAGGAATCCTCCACAAGCTTTAGAATTTGAAGACGTCTGTTTTTAAATAATACAAGTAATTTGAAATAATACAAATTATAGGCTACATTTACCGCAGTTGGTGTAATTGGCAGACTTCCCTTGTATAAATATTCAGCATTAACACACGTAGATGATTTTGAATGAATATTTCATGTCGATATAGCCTACAATGGTTACATAATGCTAAAAGTAATCCTGCTATTGATATCTTTGT
Source organism: Rutilus rutilus (assembly GCF_951802725.1). NCBI lineage: Eukaryota > Metazoa > Chordata > Actinopteri > Cypriniformes > Leuciscidae > Rutilus > Rutilus rutilus. The sequence continues at coordinate 29,702,888 of NC_140209.1, read as the reverse complement.
AAGACTGCCGACCCTATAGCGAATATTGAACCTAAAACTAACTTTACCGCGCTCAACCACCGTGATTGCATTTCACGCATGTAATCGCTGGCGTTCAGCGGGGAAGGGAGGAAGGACTTTGTCTGCATGCGCGAACCGGCGTAGATGCACTCAAATCAGACAGGAGAACCGTGTTTGTGAAGGCGTCTGTGATATTACGTTTTGATTTGAACCAGGCTGGCTGCAATTTGACGGTGCACGTGACATTTTTTTAACAATAGCCTAACCATCGCGCTATCACTGATATTAATTAGGGCTGTGAAACGATTAATCGTGATTAATCACATCCAAAAGAAAAGTTTGTGTTTACATAATATATGTGTGTGTACTGTGCATACTTATTTTGTATATATAAATACACACACATGCATGTATATATTTAAGAAAAATTTGTTATTTATATATAAAATATTTATATATATATATATATATATATATATATATATATATATATATATATATACACAGTACATATAAGCAACTATTTATTAAATATATGCATGTGTGTATATTATACAAAATAATTATGCACAGTACACACACATATATTAAACACAAACTTTTATTTTGGATACGATTAATCACGATTAATCACATAGGATCGTTTCACAGCCCTAAATTAATTAATCTATTTTTCAATTAATTTATCTGAGGTGCCGGAACGCAGTTACACATAATCTATACAGGATAATTTAATAAATTAAGTGATAAATTAAGTTTTATGTAACAAAGTTCGGGAGGAGCACATTCAGGTAATCAACCAATCAGCTCAAGAGGAAGCCGGTATAAATAAAGCTTTTCCTCACCTTCTGTCTGGAGACAGAACCCCCCCCCCCCCCCCCCCCCCCCCCCCCCCCCCCCCCCCCCCCCCCCCCCCCCCAGAAATCAACTCAAGTTAATCATACAACCAATTTTGAAACGGTTCTAAATTAACTGATATATACATATTATACATATACATATACATATATAATTATACATCAGTTTCCACACAAATATATATATATTTGATAAATAGAAAGTTCAAGAGAACAGCATTTATTTGAGCTATAAATCTTTTGTAACATTATAAATGTCTTTACTGTCACTTTTGATCAATTAAATGCATCCTTACTGAATAAAATGAAATGATAGCTTTCACTATAAATACAAACAGCATGCTTGTGCAAGATGTTTCGATGCGAAATTCGGTCCACTCGCAACCTACGAGTTTCAAAGCAAATCCATCCTCCTCTCAGATCCGAGCAACAACACCCACCTCAATTCCCTCTATAGAGATGGCGGGCTAGATACCAGTGACTTCAGAGAGCCCTGAGCCGAAGGACAGTGGAAATAAATGAGATGAGAAGGGTCAAACGCGTAGGCTTCCCACAGGCCGGAGCCGATGTGCTGCTGTAATGGCTTTGTGGTGATTTACTCCATTCATTACAGTGAGATGCTGTCACCTTCTCTCAAAACACCAGAAACCCACGTGCCGTCGAGCCACATCTGTCACCAAAAGGATCTATAGCAGAATGAAGCCTGTTACGCTCTAGACTCAATGCATGATATTTACAGACACTTGAACAGACATGTAGAGAATTTCTCCCCAGCACAAACAGATTTTTACCCGCTTCAACTCAAATCCATTTAGTTTGACCTAGTCTGAAGCCTAATTCTTTTCACAAGCCTAATTCTATGCTAAACTCAACATTGTTACTAATATAAGAGCCATGTGAACATGCTAGTACAAAATGACTAAAATCCAAAACAAAGTGAGCAGAAGAGACTTCTTTCAAAAAATATTTTTTACAAATCTTACCAACCCCAAGCTTTCTGAAAAGTTAAGTATATACCTTAGCTTACATAAGCATTTGTATATATCTGACAAGCAAATAATCTGGCCTGATTGCTTTGAAATTAATTTTTCCACATTATTTTCTCTTCATTCATGTCTGAAGCACAAATGGTGCAAGACAAATTACGCACTGAAGCAAACTGAACTCATTAAATCTTCTACTTTTCTCATTATTTTCAGCGAACCATCAAAAGGAAAGGAAAATAATAGCATTTTTGAGAGGATAACCACAGAACAATGAGGAACTCCCATTAAAATTGTATTATCAGGCAGACAGTCTGACCCATGGGTATACGACAGCTGCCATACACACCTGAGCCCAACCGACGGTGAACCGCCAGCCACATCGGCGTCTGACCTCTGATCTGCAGTGATAGACAATCCAAGTTTATATGGCAGAGGGGGCTCGTATCTCAGACTCCAGCTGGCTCTGACTGGATCCGATCGCCTTTAGGTGACTCAGGTTTCCTATGAGAGTACTTATGGTCGTCTAACACAAATCACTGCACTCGAGACATCATACACACCTGCTCACTATCTACCCTCGGCCTATTATGCATTGTTACATGTTCAGCTTTCTTTGGTGTGTAATGTTGCTGTTTGAGCATGAAAAAGGTCTGCAAAGTTACAAAGCACAAAGTCACTCCAGAGGGAGTTATTCTCTATATCAGTAACACTGTTTCTGATCTCCCTGAAACGCCTCCATTGTAGTCTTGAGTTTCTTCCAGGAACAAACAAGTCACAATATTCCTCATTTAAATAATTCCCTCACAAGGCATATGCAAAAATAAAGGAGCGAGGCCTAGTTGAGTTAGTTAGTAGTGTGTTGAAACGCGCAATTATGGTAAAGGGCGTGACATTTCTGAAACACGCTCAAAGTGGTTGACCAATCACAACACACTGGTCCAGCCGACCAATCAGAGCACACTGAGGTTTCAGAAGGAGCTTCATAGAGAGAGAAACTAAACAGAGCGTTACTGACAGACTGAGAAGAGAGGTGCTGCAACAATGGAGAATATGAGAAAAATTGTGTTTTAGTCTTACTCAAGTAGACCCTAAAAACAAAATCAAGACTTTGTAAAAGGGCATAACAGGTCCTCTTTAAAATTCACAGGCCCTGCAGACTGTCAGATTAGGGTACTGAACTGGAGAACAGGTTGGTCGGCTAATATTGCACCTCTCTGGACCGTAAATGTCTGTCTTAAACGATAAAGAGAGTGTTGTGCTGACTCAAGGCTTTGTGCAATTTTTGGTGGACTTTTATGCTGAGTTGTGGAAGGAACACGCTCACGGCTTATTCCTCACAGGAAATCTCATGTAACGGAGAAACTCTCCACGGTCATTAAACACACAATGACAGCTAATTATGAACAAAGCTACACTGTACGCTACAGTACATAATTCGTTTTTGGATTCTTGCTCACTTGTTATAGCAGCTACTGATGAAAGATAAATGATGCAGAATCAAGCCAAAATATCTCATTCATGAGCAGTACAGCTCAATGAGGCTAATTCATGGGACCCGAGTACTATGTCTAAATAATCTATAATACATGAGAATTTCCTTAAAGGGTTAGTTCACCCAAAAATGAAAATCATCCCATAATTGACTTACCCTCAAGCCATCCTAGATGTAAATGACTTTCTTCTTTCAGTCCAACAGAGATATATTTAAAACATATCCTGGCTCTTCCAAGCTTTATAAAGGGAGTGAATGGGGGGCGAGATTTTAAAGCCCAAAAAGGTGCATCCATCCATCATAAAAGTAATCCATACGACTCCAGGGGGTTAATAAAGGCCTTCTGAAGTGAAGTGATGCGTTTTTGGAAGAAAAATATCCATATTTATAACTTTATAATCACTGTAATCACTGGCTTCCGGTAACGGCCGTACGCGAGTCTAGTTCCCGGCAGAAGAGTGACCTCTGACCCGACGCATGACATATTGACGAACGCAGAGGATAGAGCAAAACAAAACACCGGTCATGAATTAGAAGTCTAAAACAAGAATTTTAAAAGAGAAATGTGGGAGGAGCTTGAGTTTGTTGCCCAGCCCTATTAGTTTGGACTGCAAGAGAAGCTTACACTACTCCTACTACATCCTACGTCATGCGTCGGGTCAGAGGTCACTCTTCCACCGGAACTAGACTCGTGTACGGCCGTTACCCCGTATGGATTGCTTTTATGCAAAATTTTATGATGGATGGATGCACTTTTTTGGTGCTTCAAAATCTCAGATACTATTAACTCCCATTATAAATCATGGTAGCCAGGATATTTTTTAAATAAATTATAACTCCGACTGTGTTTGGCTGAAAGAAGAAAGTCATATGATGGCTTGAGGGCAAGTAAATTGTGGAATAATTTTCATTTTTGGGTGAACTAACCCATTAAAAGGGTTTTTATTATGAATGATTTACACAGAAACTAAAAGTTCACCACAAGTGCTGACATCAGAGACTAGCCATATATTCAAACTGCTCTGTTTATGAATTATTCATCCATCAGCAGACGGTCTTGGTTAAGAATTTGAACTGGGCAATGTAACAAAAAAAGTCAATATGTTTCATCCTTTTGATGAAATTCAATCTTAAAATATGTGAATTGCTTTAAAAAAAGAATTAAAGGACTCAATATATTTAAAACAGTGTTGTTATTGTCATTTTAAAACTATTAAAATATTTTTTTTTTAGCTGAAACAAAACACGAATATTTATGGAAGCTTGTTTCCGCCACAGAATAAATAATAAAAAAGGTAATTGCAACTTTTTATCTCATAATTCTGACTTTATAGCACAATTGCGACTTTATATCTCGTAATTTTGACTTTTTATCTCAGAATTGAGTGATATAAAGTTGCAATTGCATGTTATAAAGTCAGAATTGCGAGTTTATTTCTCGCAATCGCAAGTTTATATCTCGCAATTCTGACTTTATAACACAATTGCGACTTTATATCTCGTAATTCTGACTTTATATCTCGCAATTCTGAGAAATAAAGTCAGAATGTGAGATGTAAACTCGCAATTGTGAGATAAAAAGTCGCAATTATCTTTTAAAATGTTTTATTCTGTGGCGGAAACAAGCTTCCATAAATATTAGATGAAAAACTAGAGTGAAAAAGAATAAATCAAATCAAAATCAAATTTATTTATTTTATTTAACATAATATGTTAAATTTAACATAATTTATTTTACATTATAAAATTTAACATAATAAATAATTTATTTAACATAATAAAAAACATAATGAAGTTTGTTGGTGTTTTATTAGTGTTCAGCTGGAAACTGAAGGCTATGTATCGCTATGTTTTTGGAGTTTTGCATAGGGTAGAGGTCCTAACCTTCCCGGCTTTAGAGCGGATCCCGAAGTGCGGCTCTCTCGTATAATCACGGTACCCTTGAGCAAGACACTCAGTCACAGGTCATTCATTCAAGGGAGACTGACATTGAGGGTTAAAAAGCTTCCGCTAAGTGACAGATAACATCTGGTTCTCTGCTGCAGAACATTGGCTTTGCTAGTGCTCCGGCAGACACCGCACCGCAGGGACAAGAGGAAAGAGGCTACGTCAGAATGAGAAACAACACTGCCACTTTGAGTTTTTCACATTCTATTAATGGCTTTATGAGAACATACTTTGAGTCAATAGGTCAGAACAGAAGTCCCTCCTGTCACCTTCTGACACACCATACAATCTGGCATCAAAGTGCAGCTCTGTCATGCTGGGAATCAGCATCACAGCGGGATGTATTTACTCTTGGCTGTCTCATTAGCTGTCATAGCAGCGGCTGAAAGAACTGAAGTTACCTTGTCTTCCCTGTTGACTCACTCCTTGACACCAAAACACCCTAGTTCCGTCTCACCAGTCATGAGGAATACCTGGGGAAAGCTGGATGATAATTTTGTCAATGGAAAAATGTGCTTTGATGGTTCAGTTAGAGCTAACTGAAGACAAACTTAAATAACTTAAATACACAGATAATGACCAACTCAACAAGAAACAGGTGATGAACATAATCTGTAACTATGGTAACGAATAATGAGTGGGGGGGGTGGGGGGGGTGGGGGGGGGGGGGACAGGAACATAACGTGAAAACAAGGTGATATAAAGTAAAATCTATAAAACAATGAAAACCTAATATAGTTTTATTTTAGTATAATTGAGGTTTTCTATTAATTTAATATTTAATACTATTTTATTAATATTTTTAATTAGATTTTGTTTTAATTTTAACTTAGTTTTGTTGTAGTTTTGTAATTTTGTATAATTTCTTTGTCTTTTTAAAATGTTTTTATTATTATTTTCTGTTTCCGTTTAAGTTATTTTATATTATACATATTACATATTTAGTAAATATTACATAGGCCTACTATTATAGTTTTTATTAATATTTGGAATTAGCTTAATTTTCAGCTTAATTTTAATTTTAGTTAAATAGTTGCTATTAATTAATAAGTACCGTATTTTATTAGAATTATTATAATATTATAATTTTATTTACCATTTATTTTATTTTATTTCAAGTAACACCATTTTATGGTTTAGTTTAGTTTCAGTTAACTATATCAACCCTGGTTCTTAACAACTAGAAAACTGCATGAACTGTCTCTACATTTACTGAGATATACGACCAATGCAAGAGAAACGGTCTTTTCTCGGTTGTTGTCACAGAACTCACTACAGTCCCCTCTGGAGCGATCTGAGGTTAAGTGCTTCGCTCAAGAGCACAATGGTGATAACTAGCGCTCGGCCGCTGTGGGTTTTCAATGCTGTGCAATATCTGGGACACAGTATATGGACAATATAATACTGATGGGGTCCAGAAGTCTGAGTCCACATTGAAAAATCTGATATTTATTTTTAAACCTGGAAATAAACTGTAAGAAATAGGATTTTGAAGAAAATGAACACAAATAAACCATGATAATAAGATAAAAAGAAAAATATTTCAAATTCTGCGTCATTTTTTCGTGACTAATTAAATGTACGTAAAAGAGTGCCATTGATCATGTGACTTTTTGTACAGAAGGTCAGATGTTATTGCTTCCATTGAAGCTCAAGATGTGTTTTTAATTCTATAATTCAGCAAGGATGCATTAAATTATCAAAAGTAACAGTAAATACATTTATAATGTCACAAAAGATTTATATGTACAATATTTTTTTTTTTTACTTTCTATTCATCAAAGATTCCAGAATATAAATACATTGCAGTTTCCACAACAATATGTTTTCAACACTGATAATAATCAGAAATGTGTCTTGAGCATCAAATCATCATCATATTAGAATGATTTCTGAAGGATCATGTGACACTGAAGACTGGAGTAATGATGCTGAAAATTCAGCTTTGATCACAGGAATAAATTACATTTTACAATATATTCAAATAGAAAACTGTTATTTGAAATTGTAATAATATTTCACAATATTACTGTTTTTACTGTATTTTTGATCAAATACTGCAGCCTTGATGAGAGACTTCTATAAACCTTACTGCCCCAAAAAACTTTGATCAGTAGCATAGTTTCATTTGTAATGTTTTGAAATGTATTAAAGTGGTGGTATAATGCCCTTGAGGGTGAGCAAGAACACACAGTTTTGTGACTGTTCACTGTAAAAGTGAACAGTTGGATCAACTTAAAAAAATTACTTCAATTGGTAACACCTAAAGAAATTAAGTTTTCTCAACTTAAATTATCACGTTTTTCACAATAAAACGTGATAATTTAAGTTGAGAAAACTTAATTTCTTTAGGTGTTACCAACTGAAGTGATTTTTTTAAGTTGATCCACCTGTTCACTTTTTACAGTGTTCCTTTAAATGCAAATGAGCTGCTGCTCCCAGCACAGAGGGCAGAGCTTCAACAGCTTGCACTCACACAGACATGCAATGAAAATTTCAAAGATGTTTAGTCTTTTATGTTCAAACCGAAGTCAGACAATGATGGAGAGACTCAAGAAGTGACAACATTTCTGAATGGTTAGTGGATGAATTTATGTAGCTTATGTGTAGTTATCTTCTAGTCATTGATTAGCATATTCTATCTTGATAATCTATAAATCGTGCCCTGGGGGCGGGGTTTATGTAAATTTTAGGGTTAGTGATGTCACTAACCCGGGAGGCATGTCATGTAGTCTCTACCAGCCGTTTGTTGTAGTCCTTAAAAAGTGATTTCTAAAAAAGCAAATATCTCCCTTTGCTTTGAACTGTGAGCATTGTAACTTTGCAGATGTTGTTTATGCTCAAACAGCAACATTACACACTAACTAAAGTTAAAAAAGTGAAATCAAATCATAATCAACCACCCCTTTAAAAAAAAAAAAAAAGAATTTCTCAGAATTTTGGTCTCCATTGCATGAGACAATTCAATAAATCTGTGTATCAATAGATTTTGGAACACTCCTGTCAATTTTCCAAGCTATATCGTTACTCAAGTATGATTATCTCAAAATGGCCAAACATTAGCTAATTAACCAAGCGATATATATCGATCGATAACTAGTGCTAACTCACGCCTCGCTCTATGCTAAGATCGAACCAGCAACCCTCATGTAACCAGTCAAGAGTCCTTAACCACTACACCCACTACCACCCCATCATGGTTAAAACAATGTAAAAATCTCCACTTCATGATAAAAGACTGATATAAACAAACACATTTAAGTTGATCAATTCACAACCTACGCTCTCTTCTTGAAAGCATGCAGTTTGAATTTTCTGAATATATGACTGAAGTTCTGGGTTATAAATGTTCATTTATGCAGATTTCTCCAAAATCCCTCTGGGAGAAATAGCACAGAACTTCACCTCTTTTCCACCCCATAAACACATTATTTGCCTCCTTCACTCTCCCACCGGACTGCCTTCATTCCTCCCTGTGAAGGTCAAACTGAAGGTTGTTCAACAGTAACACATGCACACTTCCATTAGACGAACGACATGAAAGTGAAATGAATGGAAAATGAGTCATTCGCAGATGAACTGAGAAGAATGTAGGTGATTAATCAAGGGTTTTCATTTTAACACCATTGATTTGAACATCTGCAGAGGTTTAGGTGAAACAAATGGGCAGTTATTTTATGTCTACAAAACTGATTGTACAATCTGACTCACTTGAATAAGGAATACGAAAATACACGCATTGAGAGTGGAAAAATAACTGTGGATTTCAGGAAATGGGACAGGCTAGAATCAATACTATCTCAAAATATAATTGAACAAGAGAATCAAGTAAGAAACCACATAAAACACTCTTAGAAAAAAGGTTAATCGGAGTTTAATAAAGAACTCTAGGGAACTCTATTTTGCACCAGAGGGACATTTTCATAGTTCCTATAACTACAGGTGCTGGTCATAAAATTAGAATATCATCAAAAAGGTGATTTATTTCAAGAATTCAACTTAACAGGTGAAACTAATATATTATATAGACTCATTACATGCAAAGTGAGATATTTCCAGCATTATTTGTTATAATTTTGATGATTATGGCTTACAGCTTATGATACCCACAAAATCAAAATCCCAGAAAATTTGAATATTACATGGGGTGGTGGTGGCGCAATGGATAAGACACATGCCTTTGGTGTGAGAGACCCGGGTTTGAATCCACTGTGAGACACCAATGTGTCCCTGAGCAAGACACTTAACCCCTAGTTGCTCCAGAGGCGTGCGGCCTCTGACATATATAGCAATTGTAAGTCGCTTTGGATAAAAGCATGAATAAATGTAAATGTAAATCACACAGTGATACAATGGTCAGTGATACCAGGTTTTGGTTCTTTTGGCAGTGTGGGCAGGTGCAAATTCTGCTGGAAAATGAAGTCAGCATCTCCATAAAGCTTGTCTGCTGAAGGAAGCATGAAGTGCTCTGAAAATGTCCTGGTAGACGGCTGCGGTGAGTGGTGAGCACAGTGGACCAACACCAGCCGATGACATGGCTCCCCAAACCAACATAGACTGTGGAAACTTCACACTGGACTTCAAGCATCTTGGATTGTGTGCCTCTCCATTCTTCCTCCAGACTCTGGGACCTTGGTTTCCAAATGAGATGCAAAATTTGCTCTCATCAGAATAGAGGACTTTGGCCCACTGTGCTTTATTAAATCCAGAGTCAACGCAGCCGTCTACCAGGACATTTTCAGAGCACTTCATGCTGACTTCATTTTCCAGCAGGATTTGCACCTGCCCACACTGCCAAAAGAACCAAAACCAAGTAATTACTGTGTGATTTCATGTAATATTCAAATTTTCTAGGATTTTGATTTTTGTGGGTTTCATAAGCTGTAAGCCATAATCATCAAAATTATAACAAATAAAGGCTTGAAATATCTCACATACGTGTAATGAGTCTATATAATATATTAGTTTCACCTGTTAAGTTGAATTCTTAAAATAAATCAACTTTTTGATGATATTCTAATTTTATGACCAGCACCTGTATTGGCGAAGTACCCACTTTTCGCTGTGTTCACACCACAGGAACTGGGAATGATTTGAATTATAGGAACGCCTGTTAGGAGGACTAACTATTACTTCAGAGTAGGGTCTAATCTAGCACAATAGGAACTACCAATGACGTAAGTGTATGGTGATTGGTTGAACACATGCCATAACAAAACACAGGCACTCGCCTTTAAAAAAAAAGGCGTGTAAACACACAGTTTACAAATACAGTACTTACTCCATGAACATGGAAAACAGCGATATATGGACGAGTGTCCGAATTCACTCACTCGTTTTCATTGAACTCCTTCAAGTGGACTATATTAGTGGAGTAATGCAGGGAGTAGGGAATAAGGGTATGGGGGAGCGATTTCAGACTCTGGGTTGCGTTTCCCAAAATTATCGTAAGCTTAAGTTAATCGTAGAACAAATGCCACCAATGGTCTCTACGATCAATATAGGCTTACGATGCTTTTGGCCTGGTGGCTACATGTATAACTGTGTTTCTGTAACTAACCGGTGCAAATTAATATGAAGCGCCTGAAAGGACTCTAAGTTTCTATAGAACTTCCTTCTTTTCTAAGAGTGACAAACACAAAATCATTTAGAATACAACAGCAATGTTTTACCAACTTCCTATCAACATGCAAATGGCTGCAATGTTGCTCTTTGAGCTCTATGATTTCATAAGAGGTCACCCTCATGTGACCCTCATGACACAGAGAGACCAGCTTATGGAAATTCACAGACGATATATTGATTGATATGCAATTAACATTCTGCAACTTTCAAATTCACACATACAAGGCATGTTATTGACTAACACTTGACCAGTGCTACAGGGAAGCTACTTTGAAACTATATCATAAACTACTAAAGCACTAAATCACTAGTTAGGCTACAGTCAAGCTTAGTTGTTTAAAAGAGTTATAGTTAGCTACCCTACAAGCTACTAACAAAAAGTAGCTCAACTGAGGTGATAAAGCATTCAGATAATTAAACAGATACATTTACACTAAACACAATTAATAAAACTAGCAAAAATTATAATTTACATAGCTGAATGCTGAGAACTTAGCAAATAATAAAATTTAACAATTTCGCTACCACATGGTGATATAAGCAATCAACAATAAATAGATAGATTTACCACAAATTTCACTAATAAAACCAGCAAAAACAACCATTTCCATACCTGAATGCTAGAAACTTATGAAGAAAAATAGCATTTAACTATTTTGCAACAAAACTGTCTCTTAACAAGCTACTCGTGCTCAGGGCTTCACATTTTCACCTGACAAAACTGCCAAATGTGGGTGGAATTTTATATTCAATTAAATAAATATATGCGCTGCGGGATTCAGAGTGAAGCACGACACTTTAATTATTTACACGTTTCTTCCAGCGGCTCAGAGCGGCTTCATTCACAGTAAACGCTGCTCCACACAAACTCAGTCTCTGCATGTGCTGCTTGTTTGGGTTTCCAAAAACGTGCATTTGGGAACACAATGTCTGACGCGCTTTGTGTTTCATAGCGAAGTGTTGCACTGTTTTTATTGTCTGTGTACTGTATCATTGAGTGCGTCTCAAACTCCATCTCTGCATATGAGTTTGGGTTGCTTAAAAGTTCATCGGGGAACGTTGCAACGTCTGCCATTTCACCAGATTTGTAATGTAAATAATTTATAAACCTACACCAACACAGGAGAATACATCAATATGTTTCTAAATATGTGACCCTGGATCACAAAACCAGTCATAAGTCGCACGGGTATATTTTTGGCAATAGCCAACAATACATTGTATGGGTAAAAAAAAAATATATATATTTTATGCCAAAAATTATTAGGATAATAAGTAAAGATCATGTCCTATGAAGATATGTTGTACATTTCCTACTGTAAATATATAAAATATTTATTTTTGTGAGTGAATGCATCACAATCGTGAACATATGGACAACTTTAAAGGAGATTTTCTCAATGTTTAGATTTTTTTGCACCCTCAGATTCCAGATGTTCAAATAGTTGTATCTCGGCCAAATATTGTCCTATCCTAACAAGCCATACATCAATGGAAATCTTATTTATTCAACTTGTAGATAATATATAAATCTCAATAAAAAAAATAAAAAAGACCCATGTGACTGGTTTTGTGGTCCAGGGTCACATATGCCACTGTTGTTCACAACGATTTCAAAATAAAAGTTTAAACCCTCAGTCTGAGTTTGCATGTTTTGATGTGCACATGTTCTTGTTCAAGAAATTACAGTGGCTGTTGCATTTCTATCGTAAAGAAGTGGCAAAATATTAAAGATTAAGTCGGCATTTATTAATATTCAACAATATTAAACAAGGATTTAATCATGCTCTAAAGTGTAACAACAATCATCACAGGCTGCTGTCGCCCTCTGCAGGCATTTGTTATACATAATGTGCATGAGTTGATTACGCTTGTTGAACCTTGATACTTGCTTCTGATACTTTATTTGAGCGTCATTGTTTTTATATATGCATTTTAAGACATTTTAAAGGCTATTGTTCGCCTATTACCACAAAAAATATTATCTGATTACTCGATTAATCGTCAAAATAATTATAGGATTACTCGATTACCAAAATAATCGTTAGTGACAGGCCTAGATTAGTTAAAACATTTACAATACACCTGCATTTATTTATTTTTCACAACAAAATTGTGGCCAGTGAAAATGCTATGTGGCTTTGGAAACTTTGGAAAATCGACATTTATATAAAAACTTAGTGAAGAAAAACAGCATTTAACTGTTTCACAACAACACTGTGATAGCAATCAAAATGATTAACATACATACATTACATTTACAATAAATGCAACTAATTAAACCAAGCTAAAAAACTTACAGAAGAACAACCGCATTTAACTTTTCCGCAACCAAACTGTCTTTTAACAAGCTACTCATACAGTTTAACTACTTTCAGTAAAATTATGAATAAAATTGTTCCACACTACAATACGAAAAGTAGCTCAGTTGAGGTGACAGCATTTAAAGCAGCACAAAGAAAAAAAGAAAAGAAATGTACACCAATACAACCAGTAAAACCAGCAAAACTGTACATAGCTTATAAGCTTAGCTTATAAGCTTAGCTTATAAAACATAGCTTATAAGCTTTGTTTTGTTTTTAGCACTATAGTGCTAAAAACAAAACAAAGATTTTCACAACCACATTGAGAATATCACAGAACTTTTTATTTGATTCATAAATCATTTATTGGCAAAAATGTTCCATATAAATGGACCAATTCACTAAAATGGACTTCCCAAAGCAAACATGCGAAAGAGGGAAGAATTTTTTGGAAAAGCAGCTTGTTGCTGCAAAAGCTATACTCTGAAAATAACCAAGCTAACTAGAAGAACAATCACAACCTACTTCAAACTGAGTTCACATGAAAAATTGTAGGCCACAAAGATATGACCCATATTCTCTCTTCGGTGGAAATTGAAATGCCTGACAAAACGACCGTTTGCATAGCCCGACGTTAAGGGAGGTGGCATCGTTCTCCGAAACCACGGGAGGACAGGGCACAGTCAGGTCCTTTCCAGGGAAATGGCCAAAAATAGCCTCCATTTCCACTCAAATGAACACTCCACACAACAGGGGCCTGCGAGCACACACACACACACACACACACAAACGCGAGCACACACTCGCACAGTGGGAAGTCGGAAGTGCCAGAGGGTACGGGATGTGAAAGACACAAAGATACACTCAAGAACACTTGTGCTAAGAGGTTATTTTATTAAACGCTTTAATCTCTCAGAAATCGCCCCCAAAATGCACTTGTTTTCGCTCGGGCCTCCTCCTCCTCACTTGGGCGATGCCTTGGTCTTCACTCTTAGGAAGAGAGCTTCATTGGGGTTAGAACCCTAGGTTCTTGACTCAGTCTTAAAGAAACCCTTATGCCACAAAGGTTCTATATAAGAAGAAATATCTTAAATGATGGCATAATAATTTCATGTTCATCAGGTTATATTTTAATCTTTTCTAGTAATAAAGTATGTTTACGAGCTGTTTAATTCATAACATTGAATTATTTAAAATCTAAATTAATTAGTTAAAACTAAATCCATCAAATGATCAAATTCCATATAAGAACCATTTTAGCTTCTATATATAACCTTTTCTTCTAAGAGTGATGTTTATCCAGAGCAACAGTTATGACTATTCTTATTTTTGCTATTTATAAAGCAGACTGTGGTTTATTGGACGTGTACCAGACGGCATTGTGGAAACGACAGTGACTTATTCGTGGCTTGCAAGCAATACAATATTTCAGAGCTAGAGTGTGTGAGGTCAGGATATTGTTTTTCTTGACTAGTGCACTTGAGGCGACTAAATAAGTACACATTTATCATTCCCTCTCCATTTACTTCAAATCCGTTTTCCTAGCATTCATGTTTCCTATTAGAGGTGGGTTGTTCCTGTTATGCAGTAACCTCTGCAAGTCTTAAAAATGTAAAAGAAAGAGAAGTTTGTTTGCTCAGTTAAAGAATTGTATCTAATTATAATAACAAACTTGGATGTTTTATAGTGAGACAACTCATTCATGAAAATGCATTGCTAATAAACACTGCTATTGTTTTCCCACCAAAATGATGTCACTTCCTGGAGGATGATGTCATTAGTGGGCTTTTGTTTGAATTTACAAAAGACTGGGGGGGGAAACAGGATGGAAGCAGATATTTGGGGACATGGGGGGGGGGGGGGGGGGGGGGTTCTTAAAAACATTTCCAAGTTTTTCCATGTTAGATGGATTATAATATTGTGATAAAAGAAAACTATATGAGATTTCTATATATGGTAAATTTTCCCAGAAGTGGGAAAAATATATAAAGTTAATTTGGTCTTTTAGCAGGCTATTAGCATATAAAGCAGTGAAATGTGTTAAAAAGTTACTTATATATTTTCCATCATTGTAAAAGTTTAATATTTTTTTCAATGTAATGTAATGTAATAGGTCACACTTTAGATTAGGGTCCAATTCTCACTATTAACTACAACTTTTGCCTCAATAAACTCCTAATTACTCCTTATTAATAGTTAGTATGGTAGTTGTTTAGTTTACATATTGGGCTGGATTAAGGGATGTAGAATATGGTCATGCAGAATAAGGCATTAATATGTGCTTCATAAGTACCAATAAACAACCAATCTCCAAGTAATATGCATGCTAATAAGCAACTAGTTATTAGTCGACCCTAACACACAAGGGCTAAAAGCTGCAAAACCCCAATTTAGATTTGATGTTGTCTTGGTTTCATGGCTTGACTTCACAGAGACATGAACACGCACTGCACAGTGGGAATGACCCAGGTGTGCTGTTTCTTTGTTGGTTTCCGCAGCTTGATTTCACCATTAAATTGAAACAACTTGCTCCGAAAGTGAGCAGAGCATCAGCGCCAATGCTTTCATTTAAACACATGTTCAATCCAAAAGAACATCAGCGTCTAAAGGGAGACTGTAGTTTTGTGATTAGCGTCCAGGTCGGTGTGATTTACTCGAGACCTGGACAGTCTCCATTCTCGGATCTGCCAGGTTTCCACACAAGCTCGCTACTTTGTTTCCCTGATTTACGCAGCTACTGCGAGCAGCTGGAAGATTTTTGCCGGTCTGGAGTCGAAGACTCGCTTGACGGAGAGCTCATTCAATGGGCCTGTAAATCCATGAGGGAAATATAAATCCTGGGCACTGGACTAAATACTCTCCGGAGTGGGAAAATTAAGCTTTCAGCCAGTGAATGAGAGGGGGAAAAAAGGGTAAACGCCTGAAGAGGGGCAATCAACTAAATATAAGATATGAGGAAAAGAATGTCGCCCCTTTAATCATTTTGTTGATGATTAAAGAGAGGAAGTCATATATTAAAGCTTCAGGCCGCGGGTACAGCGTGTGTTAAACCGTGTGAAATGAGATGCAGAGAATTCAACAGAGAGTTCAGTGGTGTTTGATAAAGAAAGGTTGTTATGCAATGTTACACTTGCCCTTGCTGTACCGTTCTGAGTCATGAAATTGAAAGAAGAAGAAAAAAAACCTAAGAGCATAACCATCCACTGGAAAGACTACAGTACAGAGTGGCACACAAAATAGAGAATGAAGGAGATAAACTGAGAGAGGAACTGACAGATATTCAGAAACAGGTGCCATGGGACCGTCTTAAGGAGGCCATTTTACCCTTTTAAATGAAGGCTGAAGGAATGACGGGGTAAAAAAAAAAGAAGCTTGGTTCCTCAAGAGACTCAAATCCTGTCTGATTGAGGGGGAGTGCTGGCAAGCAACGCTAGCAAAATGAAGCGAGACTCTCAAGGGCGACAGATGCGGCATCATTTCCAGTTGACCCGCAGGACCTGCTGGACGCACGCGACTGCTACCGCATGAGGATGCAGTGACAGCACGGAGATTTGTTCTGGCACAGCGATTTCAGTTTCGCCAAGTGATTATATCCACTCAACAAACAGCCGTTTGGGATCCTTCAGCGCTTAGATTCAAGCACGGCAGATAAAGATGTCAAAAATCCTGGGTTGGTTTTTGATGTGTGTTTCCTTATGCCGGCTTCAGACTACACAATGTTTTTATCTGTTGCGATAGTCACTGTGTCAGATTATGAGTTTTTCACTCATATGGCCCTATCACGTACTAGGCACAATGCGGCGGCAGGCATTTTTTGCTAGTTTTAGCCAACAGAGTTATCATTTTCACGTCCTGCTTAAATAGCAAATGCATATGCGCTCATCTGTGCGCCCATGGGCTGCTGGTCTGAAAACAAAGAGTTTTCAGGCGCATTGTTGGCGCGTTGCAATTTGAGGCAACTGAAATAGACTGTGCCATTGACCAACAAAAACTTGGTCTAAAGTCAATGACGCAATCTTTTTTTATTTTTATTTAAAGAGCGCGTTAGTAATATGCGCCAATAGGCGGGTCCACACTTGGTCCCGTA
This sequence comes from Rutilus rutilus, assembly GCF_951802725.1. Lineage (NCBI taxonomy): Eukaryota > Metazoa > Chordata > Actinopteri > Cypriniformes > Leuciscidae > Rutilus > Rutilus rutilus. The sequence continues at coordinate 29,685,591 of NC_140209.1, read as the reverse complement.
GATAATCTGCTTACACTTTAACCTCGCGCACGAGCTGATCCGTTTCCTCGCTTGAGAAGCGTTCAGTTTGCAAATTCCACCATGTAAACAGCGAATCCACCATGGCGCGAGTGCAACTGGCTTTTAAAGGGAATGGGAGATGAGACTCTAATTGGTTTATTGCACGTTACGCCCAAAACACACAAATTACTCATTAAGAGAATAGGCACAACTCTTCTAGACCATGCACCGGGGGCGCCGACCATTTTTCCCGTAGTTAAACTTGCAAAAGTGGATTCAGACACGCCCTAAGTGCACTTGCGTTCTGCGCTTTAGACCATGCGCTTATATCGTTAAAATAGGGCCCCTAAACTCTTGAGGTGTCGTGGACAAGAAACATCTCAGACTACACGTTGCTTCCTGACCAATCATTGCTTGCCGTCTTTAACAACATGCATGGTGTCATCGAGAAGGCGGAACTAGCGACTGACTTCCGAAAACAAGAGCGTAAACAAACAATGGTTGTACTAGTCTAATGCTAATTCCAGTACTCGTCGGGTTGCTGAAGCGGTTTTGCTATCGTTCACCAGCGTTTATCTTTTTTCACTCAGTCATAGTAGTAACTCAAAGAAACATCATAAATTCTGGAGTATTGTTGCCATCGCTCCATTAATCTTTCCAAAATAGTTTCTTCTAACAACACCAATATCATCGTCTCTCTTTCGTTTCGCATGTTTGAAAGCTGTTTACGCAAGAGCTTCTGTGCTCCAATTAGTCAATGTCACAGATGTGAAAGAACCCATTGTAGAGGACCGAAAAAAATAAAACATGCTAGAGTTTCTGTTGTGAAGCGTCGCAGACACGGCATCGGTTGTCATTCACTATGACACACTATACGAGATAAAACTATCGATTCTTATGTCCCATTTGCACAAACAGATTGTTGCTGATATTGTATAATCTAAGCCCAGCATTAAAGGCTATTTCAGTGACAATGACTTATGAATATTTCATGTATTTCATATTCATGAAAAAAATGAATATGTGAAGACTTTAATCCAATCTGCAGGAGTAAAGGACAAGAGCCACTTTGCTAATCTTAAGGTTTAGCCACTCGATGTTAGAAACCTGTTATCAATACTGTCAAAATGTGAATTCCATTTTCCATATTAATAAGGTCTGGCGTTCCTCATTAAATGAATAGGATCTATTAAGTAACTATAATTATGACCTGAAAGGATTAATAACACACTGGGACATTTATATTCTATTCGGCTAGGAAAATGCATCACTCTGTGTCCAATTATTGGCTTTTGCTTGAGCTCAAGTATAATTAACGCAAAGAAGGAAGCATTTGCATAAGGAAATTATGTAAAAAATGCCAGCTTTCTGCCACATTTATACAAATGTCGATGCTTTGGAACTTGTGAGAATCCAATACTTGATATAAGAGAGGTTGCCAGCCATTAAGTGAAAGAAGAGATTAGCACACAAATGCTTGAAAATGTAAATATGCAACTGAAACAAATGTACAAATGTAGCTTGCATGCTAACCTTATTACCCTGCAAAAAAAGGTTGCTAATTTGTCTTTGTGATTGCTCATTAGAAAGCTCATTAAATCAGGATACAGATCTTTTTACAGATCTTTTGCAAGACAAAATGATTCTACAAACCTCCACCATGAATCTCTTCCTGATGGATGACCAGCCATTAAAGGGGCAGTTCGCCCAAAAATGTTGTTTCAAACCTGCATGGCTATTTATCAGGCATTCATTCTCTCTCTCTCTCTCTCTCTCTCTCTCTCTCTCTCTCTCTCTCTCTCTCTCTCTCTCTCTCAACAAAGGTAAAAAATATCTCTTTTGTGTTTTGCAGAAGAAAGAAACTCATACAGGTTTGAAACAACAAGAGGGTTAGTGAATGGTGACAGAATTTTAATTTAAGGGTAAAAAAAAAGAAAATACCAACAAAATTGTATTACAAGACTGCACTGAATGCACTGACACGACCAGGCAGCAGAAAATGTAGCTAAATTGCTATTTGCAAATGCAAATTTTGCTTTGTTGACCACTGAGCAGAAAACATAATAAATGACAGGCCTTTTCCAAGAAAAAAATTACTGTACAAATAACCAAAATGAATCTCTTCCTAAAGGCTGCAGAAATGGCTAGACAGCATGACAAAAAGATCTGCTTCAATAACTTAATATGTCACAGAAACTGTAGAGGCAAAGATTCAACAAAACACTTTGACAAGTAGACCCTACGGACACTGACAATACACAGACTGAAGAGAGTTTCAAAGCAGCTTAGAAAGTTTTAACAGCCAGATGAGCCAAACGTGTCACACTCAGTCCTCCGAGGCACGGTTTCGCAACAAAGATCAAGCACAGTGCTAAGCAAGGCAACATCTTTGCATGCTCATGTACATCATATTAGTCATTAGAACATCTGACATGCATATCTTACCTTTAAGCTGATCTGCAACCACACTTGGTCCGATCCTTTCTGTGACTCGGCCGTCTTCTCGCAAGTAGCTGTCATCCAAGAACTTGTCTGTGGCTTCCGACAGGTGAACCTTCCCGGCGACACCCAACTGCTCCATGAGATTGGCTAAGTTGACATCATTGGACCAGACATCAAATTTAAAGCGTTTCATGCCAAGGATCCCGCAGAGCACGGTGCCCGTGTGGACGCCGACACGCATGTTGACCATTTCCTTTTTCTCTTGACAGAACTGCTCAATGGCCTGGATCATCCCAAGCCCCATCTCCACGCAGCAGTAAGCATGGTCCTCTCGAGGCTCGGGACAACCGGCCACACAATAGTAACAGTCTCCCAGAGTGCTGATCTTCTCGCAGCATGTGAGCTCGCACAGGTGATCGAAGCGTCCGAATAAGTCGTTGAGGAGTCCCACCAGGGCATGCGCCGACTTGTTGGCACTCATCTTGGTGAATCCCACAATGTCGGCGAACAGGATGCTGACCGGCTCCATGCGTTTCATGTTGAAAGGCCGAAAGATGATCTGACCCCGAGGTATCGAGGTCTTCTTGCGTTTGGTGCTCTTAGGGCTGGAGGCACCCGCAATAGCCGCTCCCGTCGAGTAGCGCTTAACCGAATTGTCATTCTCGTCATCGCCCTGTTTCATAAGCTCATCCGCCACCCTACGAGGCATCACCGAGTGAATCATCCGCTCCTTCAGGGCCTTTTCGACCTCCAAGTCTTTCCCATGCATGATGGCTTGGCCGACCTTGAGGAACGTGCTGCGTGAACGCACTTCAGACATAATGAAAAGGTGAATACCAATGATGTGGGCGCAGACATGCAAAATGGCTCTTCCAGGGATCAGCCAGTAGAGTGTTTCCAAATGTTCCTCAGTGGAATTTCTCCATCCATTGGCTTGAATCAAGTGCATCCAGCCAAGCGTCTCAAAAAGCACAGAGTAGAGCAGGCCTAGCAGTAATGAAGCGTAAAGACGGACATGGAGGAAACTGTAGAGCAATGAAAGCACCTCCATGCCTAGAGAGAAGGTGCCAACTGGGGACAAACAGGGGGCTACTGGACCTCCACTGCGGGTGGCTTCAAACGTCAGGTTTTTATCCTCGGCGCCACTGAAGTCGCCTGCATCATCTTCATCCTTCAAAGGAGGCACATTAAAGTCACTAAAGCCTGACGTTTGGATCTGAGGTGCAAGAGTGAGGGCAAATGTCACTACAATGAGCAACAGTGAGGCTTGATTGTAGCAGTGGGTGTAGAAGCGGGTGAACGTGAAGACGAACAGGACAGAACAGAGGAGTAGGAAGGAGGCCGTGGGCAATAAGAAGGCAGTCTGTTCACATCGGTTAGCATTAGCGATGAAGAACAACCCCCAGAGGAGGCTGGCGGCCGCCATGTAAAACAACACACAGCGGAAACGTCTTTGCGTCTGAGGGAAGCAGCGCTCGCGGCATGCTTCCTCCAGAATGTTCGAGTCGAACTTGGGGTTCCAGAAGTGTCCAGCCGACCTCTCAAACAGCTGCGGCATCTTCCTCTGAGACCTGAGGCCTTTGATCACCGGCTTGCGGATGGTAGATTCGCCCGAGCTACAGCTGGAGGAAATACTGTACTTGCCATGTTTGGAGCCCCCAATGATACTACACATGGCGCTGGCGCCCAGACTCCCACGCTGTTGTTTGTGCGGTTTGGTGCTGCTGATACGCACAGACACAGCACCATCACCACTGGACTCACAGCTTACTTCGCTGTTGTGATACAGCAGATGTTGGTGTTGAGGAGAAGCCATGATACTGTTCAGATCAGAGTCGAGCTGGGATAAATGCAACAAAAAAAAAAGGTGCTCGAATGGAAAAAGAATCAAGTAATTTGAGTCAAACAACTCTGACGTCTAGATGGCAAATGGTTTACTCATGCATTTAGACAGTTCCAGGATTTTAAGTTCGGTTATTTCACCTCATGACGTCAATAGCGCATTCCTCTTTTTTTCTGTTCTTCTTGACGCACATGGGTTTAGAGAGGTTTATCCAAAATGCATGGAATCTTTCGACTTACTACAAGTGAATCAAAATTTTCTTCCACTAGTTAATCAAAGTTACATAATAACACCACAAAAAAATGAAGGCTCAGGTCAAGCACTGTTTGCTTTGACTCCTTGGGGAACTTCTTAACTCCATTCTGACGCCAAATGCACCATTTTCACTATAAATGAGCCATTTAAAGGACTGTCAGCATGCATGCTTTAAGTAAGTCATGGCATTTCTCATATCCACCACAGTCCATGCATAATAAAGTCCAAAAACCCTTGATGAAATACACAAACATTCAAAAAGTCAAACTGCAAGAAGGAGAGGAGTATCTCAGATCAGCCCACGTGTCCAAAAAAAAAAAAAAAAAAAAAACATGATTTGTTTCAACATCATTCACTACGCAAGAAAAAATAAACCGGTTTTCTAAAGATAAACCTTCCCCCCTCTTTTGTTCTTTAGATTCAGAATACGTGTCCAGTGGGGACTCCGCGTCATGTCAAGCGGACATAAAGGGCACAACAGCGTCACTACTGTCAAAAACATAAAACACATTTGGAAAAAAATCATCTAGTTTCTCTTTCCTTGCCTGTAGCACCGACCTTTCCTGAGTTCCCAGTTCTTATCTCCCAGGATCTTGCGGGCGCTTCTATTCCGAATTAGCGGGATTAAAAATCATGAAGATTGCACATATGGATTAACGCCACAAAAACGTATAATTCAAGGTGCATAAATGACTAAATGTCCAGTACATTTCTTTAGTCTCAAAACACTTCGGTTTTATTTCAGGTTAGGCTGCTTGAAATCATCTTAAGCCATTTATGTCAGTGCATGTAAAACTTCAGTGGTTCAAATGAAGAATGGATTCACCTTGTTGGTCAGAATTCAGTTAAGTTTCCATTTATTTTACAGAGGCAGAAAGTCTGCACTTCTCTCTCTCCAAAGACTCGCAGTGCTAAAGTGCCTATTTGGTTTCTCTTCAGGACTAACGGGCAGCTTTTCCTGTGATATCCAAACAAATCTCTTTCTCAGCCGGTTCCTCAAATTTCCCCATCAGAGCTCAGCTTGGCGGTCCTGACACATGCCAGTGTCTCGCGCGTATCATAGTTGACTTGTGTGCTCTCGCGCGGCTCGGGTGCGCCGGTGGCCATCAGACATCAGGAAGATCTCCATCTGTATTCGCAATCCGAAGCGGTGTCTGTGCAAATCCAACAGACGCTGGAAATACATTTAGAGGTGGGGATAAACGCGTGCGTGTGCGTGCACGCTCCGGACTGAGAACAACAGAAGGGAGGCGAGCACGCATTCATATGGAGGTGGGCTGTTCTCAAACCGCAGTGTTCGCGTCCGAGCGCGTCACCGAGAGCTGTCAAAAGAAAAGGGGGTGGGGGGTTCCAATCAATTTGACGTGTAATGCAGGAAAGGGGGGACACAGCTGTCATATTGAGAGCAATATGAAATCATCCAGACCAATTTAGCGTTGACACTTCTAGACATAAACACGTTAAATCTTATCTTATGTCTGTGTGTTGCTTTTTATTGTTTATTTGATAGACAGACAGACAGACAGACAGACAGACAGACAGATAGACAGACAGATAGATAGATAGATAGATAGATAGATAGATAGATAGATAGATAGATAGATAGATAGATAGATAGATAGATAGACAGACAGACAGACAGACAGACAGATAGATAGATAGATAGATAGATAGATAGATAGATAGATAGATAGATAGACAGATAGATAGATAGATAGATAGATAGATAGATAGATAGATAGACAGACAGACAGACAGACAGACAGACAGATAGATAGATAGATAGATAGATAGACAGACAGACAGATAGACAGACAGACAGACAGACAGACAGATAGACAGACAGATAGATAGACAGACAGATAGATAGATAGACAGAAGACAGACAGACAGACAGATAGATAGATAGATAGATAGATAGATAGATAGATAGATAGATAGACAGAAGACAGACAGACAGATAGATAGACAGACAGACAGACAGACAGATAGATAGATAGATAGATAGATAGATAGATAGATAGATAGATAGATAGATAGATAGATAGATAGATAGATAGATGGATGGATGGATGGATGGATGGACAGACAGATTGATTGATTTCAGGTCAGCTCTGCTTGCGCCAAGGGGTTTATTAAACATTTTCCACAATGTTTTCTGTAATAATCACCAAATCCACCAATTTTGTAATTAAATGTTGATCCCAGTTTATGAAATTATTCCCAAAATAAACCATAAGTCTTTAATCTGCATGTTTTAATTAATGGAGTCTCTTTGCTTGGTTTCCGTGTTGTCCTCACACGGCACAGCAGTGGCTGTGGCTGAATCAAAGTGATTATGTTGTTTTGGAAGCCAGCGTGTGGTTAAGATGCGTAAAAACCTTCTGAAGACTGTTTCAAAGGAATTCCCCGGAGAACTGCAGCTGTGTGTCCCTAGAGCAGACCAGGTCGTGCAGGTTTATCACAGAAGTACACTGATCCTTCTTAGTAGTGTAAATTATACTCTGGGGGGAAAAACATCTTTGGAAAATTAAAGAATGTCATGGAATTCTTAATCCACACAAACCTCTTAAGAACATGTCCAGGTTGTATTTCATCCCAAAATCAACAGAGAAAAATTAACTAATATTTTCCTTGAAGAAAATGAAGGACCATAATTTAGGACCATTATTAAAGTGGACCATGTTGGATCAGGATTTTCAATGACAATTAAATACATTTTCTCCCTCAATAGACAAAAAATAAAATAAAATAAATCTTATGCTTATAACTGTAATGTGATATATGAAGACTTCAGATGCAAAAAAGTCCATATGACATTTTTCTTTTTTCTATTTTTTATTAGGCTCCTATGTTTAGTTTCAGTAATTCACTTTAATGGCAATGAAAAGACTGCTAGTCAGTTATTGAAATGCCTTATTTTCAAAAATGTCACTTAAAAACATAAAAATGCACATTTAAAAGAAAAATGTCAGACGGACTTAGAGTTTTATGCATCTGAAGTCTTCATATACATATCTTAAATATATATCGTTTTCTTTAATTTCAATTGTGAAGTATTTATATCATGTATTTGATATTTGTTGTGCTGCCTTTATATTGATTTAAATAAATAAAAAAAGGTGTACAAATTATTGCATTGCTAAAATTAATGTCACAGTGCAAAACAAATAATGGTTTTAAAAATAGATTTAATTTACCAAAATATAAAGTTTGTTTTGGGGTGAAATATGACCCAGACATCTATTCGTGAGATTCCCCCAATAAAACATCTGTTTCTATCTTTCCGTTATGAGATTCATTTACAATGATTGAAATCTTGAGAAACAGCCTTGAGAAACACCATTCCCTTGAACATGTTACCCAGTCCCCCGTTACAGTGCACTTGCACACCTCCCTTTGAGCTGGAGTCACGACCGACCCCGAGCTGCTGCAATGCAGCTTCCAGACCTCTTCTCCAATCACATCTGAGTGCAAGGCAAACTTCAGTCTACGATCTGTATGTGTGAGTGTGACTTCACACGCTTTCAGAGCGTCCCCCTAATGTTGTGGGGGCTTCCCTCGCTCTGGGGGGAATATAGCACAGTCTGTTTTGAAATATGTGATCACTGGACTGTGTCCTCACACAGGCGCACAGACCCCATTATTAACTCATTAAGATTAATAATGTTTGGCAACGGGACACTGGCTTCATTCTGTTATTGAATGCGACGGCCAGATTGCACATTTGTTCCTCGAGCAGTGCAGCAAAATGAGCTGTTACGTCTTCTATTCAATGAGTTAAACACAGAATAACATAGATACAGGCGTACAATGAGGAAATCTTGATTACAATCAGTTCATTAAAATCAACATGAAAGGCATCAGCAACCCAATTTACTTCAGTAATGTGACATATTTCAGAGTGAAACAGCATATTCATGCAGGATGGCACTTGATATTATCCATCAGGAATTGTTAAAGCCTGTGTTTCATATCAAAATGAAGCTGAAAGTGTTTTGCAGTGAATTTATATTTATATGGCAGATGCTTTTATGTACATTGCATTCAGGGTAGGCCTATATAAATATATCTATCAGCCCTTGGAATCAAACCCATGACCATGTGCTAGATTGCTGGATTGTGGAAAAAGTACTTCTTTTTCAAATATTTATAATTTATGCATTTGGTTGACGCTTTTATCCAAAGTGAATTACATGGTATTCAAAGTTGATCAGTTAATGCATTCTCTGGGAATCAAACCCATAGTACCATTCTGTTTACGGGAATAGACATACAAAGCTGTTGTTTTTTGCCATTAGTGTCATATTAGTCTCCTTCATTAAACTTACATTACATTGAATTACTGTTCATTTGTCAGTAATTTATTCTAGAAAGGATGCATAGCAACAACAATGCCTCAGTAGCTATTTGGATAGGCTGTTGGTTTTAACATTATTTTCCTCACCTTTACAAATCATTGAGGTCTATAATGGAGAAAGCTATCCATTATGGCAGCTTTCTACCATGCTAACAATGCTAGCTAAACACTGACCACTTGACCAAAATGGTTATCAAATTTGGTGGAAAAAAATACCAGAAATGTTATAAATGGAGCTTATATTTTTATGTTAACTTGATCCCATAATTATAGAATCTCTCCACTGCATGGTTGAGGTTTCAATCAAAATGTCAAATCTCTTCTCAGCTCGTTCATTTTCAGCTGTTGAGTGTGTTTATGTGAACATAAACTGCTACTGTTATCATAGATCATAATGTTTCATGTTTTATTCACTTCATGACATGTTCAGTTCAGTTTCTGTTGTTTTGTACTTTCGTCCTCACGTCAATATGATGCAATAGCATCTTCTTCACATTATGTGCTCACTCTAGTGGACGACTACTGCAACTTCAACATATATGGAGACTCACTCACGGCTAATTAGAAGTGTTGAAAAGACTTTAATTTCTCTTGAATAGTTTTAAGATACTTGAGAGTGTAGCAAGATTTCAAGAAACTGATTTCACTTGCTAATAAACGGTTCAGGAAGTTTTGCGAGCTGTAATGTGCGTTGCTCTGAGACATTTCGCGGGCGAATTACAGTCATTACAGTCAGGAGTTTTGTGTGAGGGGAAATTCGCAGATTTCGTTCGTTCATTCACGCGAATTTGCCTGACCAACAGAAAACTGCTTCAAAAGTGACTTCTGTGTGTGCAGTGCTTGATGTAACATGACCGCACCTTTAGGTTTATACTTGTAAACATCACTTATTTCGCCCCTTCTGAAACAAACCACCTGCTGTCAGAATAACATAATGCTCAGGGACCGCACTGCACTCAACTCTGCATATTTTGTGAGCTTGCTGCATTTATGACGACCCCCCTATGATCTCCCAGCTGTTTCAGAAAACACTAAGGATACAGCCAAGCATCTTTCAACACTTACATGCGGTTAAAATCTCTGACAGTGACACCAGGATTCATCTCGTGTCTATTTTTGGAGGTGGAAACAAAAAGTGACCTTGATATTTATAGACAGGTCTTTAAGAGATCAGAATGATGACCCAACAACTCCCAGAAACCAAACAGCTCAGTTAATAACACTTTATTGCAGTTTTGTCTCTCCCACAGAACTGCACGGTTTGCACTGATGACTACCATACATCATAACTTAAGCTTAGAGCCTATAAAAATGCAGCTTTCTGAGGTAATGTCTATCTAGATATCTAGATCAATGTGAATATTTCCACACAAAACCCCAACCATTACATAAGACCTGGCTGTTGTGGAAATAGATTGGTTTTTATTGTGGTATACAAAGTGGATAAGTGGAAATGTGAGAGAAACCAAACCCCTCTGTCTCATAACATGCAATGTAAAAATGCTAGTAGCTTATCAATATCTCAGGAGAGAGAAATAATCATCCATAGTCACTAACCTATAAAGGTGAACAAATCAACCCAAAAGACACTGGAAAAATGCACGACCAGGGAACTGACTGTATATTCATCAATTTTCTTGTTGCATCACTGTTGTTTTGTGGTTCACATTCAAGGCAGCTGATACCCATTTTCAGTCTCAGGTTATTTTAATTTTGCTATTTTTTACATTTTTTAAGTGTGTCAGCCATTTTTTTTTCCATGAGTACACATTTTCCCTCCAAAACTGCAGACAGTTTATAAAAGTAGTGCGGAAAGAGAGGAGAGCTATTTTGGCGCGCTCTCCTCACATTCACAAGAATCTCCGCCTCAAGACTTCACAAGACCCTCCCTCCACCCAATCCCAGAGTCCCCTGCCCTCAAACGCCCCCCCACACACAACCTCTTTACGCAAAAAAAAAGTCCTGTGAGATCCGTCTCCATTGACCCGAAACGGACCCGTGGCAGGAACAGGATTAGCTCCACTGCTCCTCCACGGTTTGTTCGCTCCACGTCCCTCCTTTCCTTCTCTCGTCCTCCTCCTCGGTCTCCCTCCCGCCTGGTTTTCTTCTCTCAGTTTCGCCGGTAGCGGTTCTTGGGCTTTTCCCCACAGCCGGTGGCCTCACAGGAGGACAGGGTCGGGTTCTTGCCGGAGTTGATGCTGCCGAGCAGGGCGGGCAGTTCGTGGGTGATGGCGCGCTCTATCTTCTCCAACAGGCAACCGCCCATGTAGGAGCACTGGGCGGACAGCTGCTTGAAGCTGCTCACCGAGTTGATCCCGAAGAAGTCGCGGTAAGCGTCTCGGTTGGGCAGGTCGAACTTGCTGACATTGGTTTTGGCCAGGATGGACTTGAAAATGTAGAACTTGTCAGGATCGTCCACAATCTCTTTGAAGACCAGCTCTGGGTCACTGAAGAAGCTCATCTTGTCCTTGAAAGTCTGCACATAGCGGTCCACCAGGAGAGCGTGAATGCGAACGCGGATGCCGTGCTGGCGGATGAAGGCGATTTTGTTCTCCAGACGGTTCTCGATCACCTGGTTCAGGTCTTCCAGCAAGGATACTTCCTCGCGTTTGAAGAGCTCGCGGCTGGTGTCCGGGGCGTAGTCGTAGGGCCAGAAAGAGCTGACGTAGACACGCGGGGGTTCGGTCACGTTAATGAGGGGCGCCAGACTCCAGAACAGAGCGCCGTAGACACGCATGAGGTCCTGGGTCACCAAGCTGTCGGCCTTATTGAGAATGATACGGATCTGGGACTCCCGACCTTTCAGCTGCCGGAAGAGCATCTCCAATTCGAGACCAACGTCTAGCTTGGTGGGATCGAAAACCACGAAAATGAGGTCTGCGCGATCAATAAACCACTGGCACACGTCGTTGAATGGGTAACCTTGAAGTGAGGGAAGAAATATTGAAAAATTAATTATGAATCATAAATTAAAATGCTAAATTCTGGGTATCTAAAGGGTTTTTAAAAACTAAATTTGTACAGGTTTTTAAGACCTGTAAAAAAAAACAAAAAAAAACAAGGACTTAATACTGCTTTATCAGGCAAACAGAGAAAATGCAAGTTTAAAATACTCTAATTTCTATTTTTATTCATATACTGATATATTAATACATAGAAATTTACGGAGCCCCTAAGGGGACATGGTGCCAGGAAAAAAATGAGATTGGAGGGAAAGTAATAAGTCAATGCTTTTGCTTTCTCTCGCAAATGATGCGTGATTGATTGCGTTCCCTGAGAAACTTTTTTTTGCAAATGTTTTGCGTTCTCTCTCAAAACCTTTGCTTTCCCTCGCTAAATCGTTTGTGTTCTTTGCGAGGGAACGCAAAGTTTCTCGGAGTAACGCAAAACATTTACGAGAGAACGCAAAAGCATTGCCAAGTCTCATTTTTTTCCCTTTAAGGACTCCGTACGAATTAGAGGTCGACCGACATTAGGTTTTGCTCATATCATAATAATGTTTAAAGAAAGACATTAAAGAGGTTATTTTTTGCCAAAAATAGTCAGATCTATACACTGAATGTGTTAAATAATGTTCTTTGTCTGGCACATTCACAGAAAATAGCTTACTTCCGCTTTGTAATATAAGGTGGATAAACAAGCCTGAAATAAACAGGACTTATTTTGAATTTAAAATGTCTATGTTTAAGCACTCTTACAACCCCCTACAACATATTACAATATAAACACCATCATGATTCATCAACTGTAGATTATAGCAATCGCTTAGCATAAATGCGCGATGTTCATTGATTGCGAACCGTTTTGAAACGTGTTGAAAGTGCAATAGTGCATGCGTAACTTTACAACGTTTAATGATCACATTAAGTCGTATCGCGATTCCTGTTTTTCCCATCCCCAAACTTAACACATGTTAATTAAGACCTTTCTTATACCATTTAATTAATATATGTAAGAATTTTGATGACCTTACATTTGAGTTTAGGACCTGCAGGAACCCTGAAATAACAGGAATCAGTGGAGGTGCTGGAGAAGACTCGTACCTCTCTCCTGCTGCTTGCGGTTCTCGATGATTCCCGGTGTGTCCACGAAGGTGACTCTTTCCAGGAGCTTGTGGGGCATCTCGATGCCAACCAGCTTCTCCAAAAAGTTCTGGCCAAACTTCTCCAGCGGGGAGAAGGAGCGAGAGCTGTCGGCAGCCATGACGATGCCCTCCACGGTGCGGATCTTCTCGCCATGCATGATGACGGTAAACTCTGAGGTAGTGGGTTCAGCACCTGGAACAACACAAGAAGATGTGAGTTGATGATGTAAATTTGTAAACCAATGAAAACCACTTGACAAGCAGCACAGACAGCAGCTTACCTGTGTAAAGCTGGTACGGGGTGTCCAGAAGACCCAACAGATAGTTGATCATGGAGGACTTGCCCACACTCCAGGGTCCAAGGAACAGCACCATGGGTTTGGAGGTGATTTCTCCATCTGTTTGAGAAAGAGAGTTGGAGAATAATGGAGTTTAGTATAAAAAGAAAAAAATATGAGACCAAGAGCAAGAATCACAATTCAAATCACGAATGAACGCAAAAATAAATCATAATATGCATACACTCTTAAAAATAAAGGTTATTTATTGGCGTTGATGATTCCATGAAGAACCTTCTATGGAATCTTACCATTGCACAAAAGGTTCTTAAAATTGGAAAAAGTTTCTTTAGATTTTACTGAATAGATCTTTTGGGAAACAAAATGCTTTTTCCACAGTATCGCTGTGAAAAAACCCACTTTTGGAACATTTATTTCTTAAGAGTGTATAGCAAATTTACCTATGAAATTATTAATGAGTCATTATTGAAAACTTTGTCTCCATCATTTTGTGAGGGTTTCTTTACTGGTGCTCGTTCCTGATTCCTAAAGGGATAGTTCTCCCAAAAATGAAAATGTTGTCATCATTTACTCACCCTCATGTTGTTCCAAACCTGTATGAATTTCTATCTTCTAAACACAAAAGAAGATATTTTTGAAGAATGTCAGTACCCAAACAGTTGACTTCCATAATAGTTTTTTTTCCATACTATGGAAGTCAATAGTGCCCATTGTTTGGTTATCGACATTCTTCAAAAAATATCTTCTTTTTGTGTTCAGCAGAAGAAAGAAATTCATACAGGTTTGGAACAACTTGAGGGTGAGTAAATGATGACAACATTTTCATTTTTGGGTGAAAAGGTTATTTTATCCCTTTAAAATGATCCCTACCAAAACCCTTGGTAATTGGGTTTTTATTTTTTTTGGATGTTTCTCTTTGACTTTAGACCTCAGAAAGTAAAGTACCATCACACTTGGGTGCACATTCGTGGAAAAGTCATTGTTTATTGTGTGCAGCAGAAACAGCAAGCGTTAAGACTGATGAATGCGCCGTGCAGCATTGTTCAGTGCAAGTGAATCAAAATAAGTCGTTAAATTGTTGTGTGGATGCATGTGTGCATTCTCTAAACCCATGCCAAACCTTTATGTGGGAATGTTTTTGTTGAGCCCTGTACCTTTAATCAAAAACCTTCCTAGTTATCTAAAAAGCTTTAAAATGAATGAACTTATATAATATAATGAACTTGAATCTCTAAGATAATCACAGTTGCTCCTTCCATCTTCAGTCAATAATATATTAGACAGATTGTACTTCTCTCCCTCACTGGCTCATTTTCATTAGCATCAAATTAAACATGCCATCTGACTTGAGTCTAAAGTTTTTACACTACCATTCAAAAGTTTGGGTTCAATAAGATTTGTTAATGTTTTTGAAAGTTTCTTCAAAATATTTCGGCTGCATTTATTTGTTAAATGACTGTTTTCTATTGTAATATATTTGAAAATGTAATTTATTCCTGAATTTTCAGCATCATTACTCCAGTCTTCAGTGTCACATGATCCTTCAGAAATCATTCTTATATGATGATTTGCTGCTCAAGAAACATTTCTGATTATTATTAATGTTGAAAACAGTTGCGCTGCTTAATCAAGTAATTTAAAACTTGCATGTGAGTGCAATTTCATTTTTGATGAAAAATACACAAAAGCATTTGTTTATGACTTTAAATGCTGGAATTATGCAACTCAGTTATCTTTAATATGCAAATGAAAATGAACATCACACATTTACATAGGATACAGAACATGTGTTTTTGTGATCAGCAACTTTAACAGTTCTTAACAAAATATTTAATCAAATCAATATAGAGGAAATTAACCTCAAATGTGATCTGTAAAATGAAATGTCACTGTCAGCGTCAGCATTATGAATCCAACAGCCATGTACAATCATACAAATAAATAAACATGCTCGAATGAAATCTGAGCTGAATGTGATGCTCAGGAACTTTTTTCCCCATCACTTTCATCTGTTTTCATTAGAAAATGTCTAATGAATGAGCTCAGATGAAGGAATGAAGGCCGTTTGACTCTTTTAGTGAGGACAGAATGAGAGTTCTTTGGGAAGAGAAACTAATTTCATCTTGATTAACTGCAGAACATGTCATTTCTCTGAAGTGCTCCAGAACAGTGCAAACACAATCACTCAAGGCCCCTCAGCACTACACAGTGTAGAGGTCGAGGAGTCCAGTCATACTAAACAAATCCTGAGAGCCAGCATCAAACCTTCACACTCTTAAAAATAAAGACTCTTTATCGGAATCGATTAACCTTTAACATCCATAAAGCTCAAAAGGCTTGTGAAAATGTTCTTCACACTAAGAAAAATTGGTTCTTTTTAGAACTGATCACTGAAAGGTTCTTTGGGGAACCAAAAATGGTTCTTCTATGGAATGGCTGCGAAAACCCTTAAAGAACTTTTAATTTTAAGAGTGTAGGATTACTGTAAAAAGTGTTCAGGTCATTTACCTAAAATGTTGTAAACCCGTTGCCTTAATATAAAATAAGTTACGTGACCATGACAATTCCACATTAGGCTACTTAACATTTATTTACTTAATAATTTTAAGGCAACAGGTTTACAAATTTTTCTTTAACTTAAGTCAACTGATCACTTTTTACAGTGATCTTTGTTGTAGTCAACCAACACTGATATGATAACTTTAGTCAGAGTAGATGCTATATTTAATCTGATGCAATTTCAGAAGTACAGGCTGTTCAGGGCTTGCCTAATTTGCACAACCTGTTTTGTGGCATTTCTGTCCGGTAATTTGTATAATTTCAGTGTTTTGTCGGCTGATTCATACCCACGCAACAATACAACATTAAACATCACTGGCTCATTTTTAATAGCGTCAGATTAGACATTGGCTGCATCCGAAATCACATGCTTCCCTACCATATAGTAGGTGAAAAACAGTATGTGACAAGAAGCGTCTGAATTCAAAGTAAACATAAAAGAGTAGGGAAAAAGTACCCGGATGACCTACTACTTCCGATGGGATTCTGAAGTTCGCATGCGATGGACACTTTACTGTCCCATGAGGCCACGGGAGAGGATTTGTGAATGGCGGTGAAGCGATGCAACTGATGCTGGTAGGTCACACGATAATGACAACATGGCGAATGTAGTACGTCCGGATTACATTCATATTACACACACTCATATGTAGAATAGCCTTTTTTTAGCGCTCGTGAATTACTTATTCAAAATAAGTAGGCCTACCTACTCAAGAAAGTATGTGATTTCAGACGCAGCCATCTCTACTGTTCAAAAGTTTTGAGGTCGGTAAGATGTTTTAATGTTTTTGAAGGAAGTCTCTTCTGCTCACTAAGGCTGCATTTATTTTACAGTAAGAACAGTAATATTGTGAAATATTAGTAGCCTACAATTTAAAATAACTGTTTTCTATTGTAATATATTATGTTAAAATGTAATGTATTCTTGTGATCAAAGCTGAATTTTCAGCATCATTACTCCAGTCTTCAGTGTCACATGATCCTTCAGAAATCATTCTAACATGATGATTTGATGCTCAAGAAACATTTATGATTTTTCAATGTTGAAAAAAAATATAGCATATATCAGGATTTTTTGATGAATAGGGAGTTAAAAAGAACAGCATTTATTTTAAATAGACATCTTTTGTAACATTATAAATGTCTTTACTGTCACTTTTTTATCAATTTAATGTGCCCTTGCTGAATAAAATAAATAATTTCTTTTAAAAAAAGGGTCTTACTGACACCAAACTTTTGTACATCTGTAACAGATACATCAAGATTAATTTCTCAAACACAGTTTCTTGCACACACCAATCCACAGAACGATGTTATAATATAAAAACGTGCAACCCACGTCGCTATATTTTGATAACAGGAATAAGGATGATAAAATTATTTTCATAAAATCCTCATGAACAAAGACTTCGATTAGTGTTCAGAATTAATTCAGTTAGACGGTTTGATTAGTCGGATGAAGAAAAATAGCTGAACCAAATCTATAGACTTTCACCCAAATCTGCTGGTTGAACTTTTGGCATTTTTGGCATGATTTGAAAGACTAATTTACATCCTCATAAAGAAAAAAAAGCTCTATGAAAGTGTGCTGTGTACAGTGGCTGAATGTGGACTCAGTAATTAGTGCTGATTGAGAGCTGCTGGTAATTGGGCAGATGATCAGAGACGATGCAGGCGGTGCCATGCAGTGAAGCGCCCCGTTACCCACCTGTGGCAGAGTCCCCCAGTGTGCGTCCAGGATACGCTGTTTAGTGACGGGTGATGTCGGGGGAGGACAGGAAGAGACAGGGATGAAAATGACAAGTGTGAGGAAAAGTGCAGGCAGAGGACGAGGAGAAATAGAAAGAGAGAGGGTGTGAAGGGGTCACAGAAAGAGGTTAAGGAGGAGGACAGAGAGAGACACTTTTCCTTGTGAAGCATGTGATGAGCTGAGATTTGTGTGGGTGAGGTTTGATGCTCGTCCAGATACAATGATCTCTAGAAGAGACCGTCCTGCTACTGAACACAAATTCTATTCTTATAAATGAATGAATATTATATTTTATTTTTGTGTAGAACAAGATATAGGCTATATATAAATAAATTGGTGAATTTCACAAAACCTTTCTAAAATAAATACATATTTTATTATAGTGTGTACAAGACAACAGCTATATAAAAAATATAATATATAAAAGGGTGAATCTCATAAATGAACGAATTAAATTGAGTACACAAGTTAAATAAAGTAAATAAAGTAGGTAAATATATATATATATATATATATATATATATATATATATATATTATTAAAATTGTATACTGTATGTATATATATCATCAAGAAACCTGTCAAGAACATATTTTACCCTAAAATTACATGTAAAAAGTAATATTTTGCATTTATTATTGTAGTGCAAAAATCAAAATTATTATGTGACAAATTACATATACAATAATAATATGATTTTATTGGAAAGGTAAAGTATTTATACAAGGCAGCATTTATTTGTGAAGTTTTACAGTAGTTTTTTGCATAACAGTAATGACAATTATTCATAATAGAATAATGTCACAAAGCAAAAAACAAAACAAAACTGAATTGTTCTAAATATAGGCTAAATTTTCTTCATGAAAAATATCATTTTTATTCGTTTGATTTTGTGGTGTGCAGGATTTTGATTTTGTGGATATGTGGCCTGCATAGTTTCTGCAGAAGATTCGACCCAATTTATTTTTTTTACAAGATAAATCAATGTAAAATATAAATTCAAGTAAAACTGCAAGATTTCTGTCTGTAAAAATAAATAAATAACACTTTCCTAATGTATTATTTAGAACAGTGCAATCTCTAAAAGCCTAAATTATCCAAATATTATACTAAATTATTGCAATTACCACAGTCATTTACTGTTTTGTTGTCAAATATTTAGGTGGGAAACAACAACAACATGATTGCACCCAGAATCCTCCTGCATGACAGCATGTAGTTTGTACCCCTATTGCACTAGTGTTCATGTGATGTGATGCTTTATCTTTCTTTGATCCCCACCAGCAGTCTTTGATCACGCTGACCCGCAGATGATATTTGGATAGCTTGTTTCTCCTTCCTCACAAGTGTAAGAGTCAGTCTTGCATTATTGTGGTGAGTGTGTGGGTTAAATACCATGCTAAACCACAAGGGGGCAAGCTGGATCCCAGTGTTCAGTCGGGGGTTAGCAGGACACTCACTCGGCACCCTTCAGACAGAGGACACGGCCCACCCACCCAAACTTTACTGTTGATCTGAACTCTTCCATTTCAGTCTCAAACTACTTTTAGTGTATCTTCAGGTCAATGGACTAAAAGTTTTTGTTTCCCTTTAACAAAATGAAACTTCACAGGCTACACAAAATAGTACATAAAATAATATTTTTGTATTGTGTCTTTAGCCTTTAAATGTTTAAAAATGCAAATTATGCATCATTCATAAATGTATTACATGTGCATACATAGGAAAATTATGAATATGTCACTGTTGGATTTGTTTTAATGTAATCACTACCAACAACAAAAAAAGATGTGTATTGTAATAATAATAATAATAATAAAATGCAAAATCCAAAATTAACGGTCTAAAAACGGCCTAATTTATTTGGTGAAAATTATACATTTAAAATCGAAATGTCTATAAATATTGTCACTTATTAATCAGCATATTGGCATATTTTTAAAGTTTAAAGTTCTAAAAGACTGCTGAAAGTCAACAAGTCAAAAGTTCAATCATCCAAAAACTATTTATGCCTGCAGAGCCTCCTCTTTATAAGCTATCGCTGTATAAATAATTAGAAACAGAGAAAACTGCACAGTGGATATTTCATGTGTATTTCATGAGACATTTGTACAGACTTGTGAGGACTCGAGCACATGAAGGTCTTATATAAAGCCAGGACTGTTGAGAAACTCATGATTGCTTTCAGATGGAGCCTTCGTTCCTCAAGCAGTAATAAGAAAGCCTTGTGTTTTCTATTTTAACTCTCTCTCTCTCTCTCTCTTTCTTTCTTTCTTTCTTTCTTTCAGTGTCTCCGGCCCCCCTCGACCGCGTCTGGATGTGCACCAGCTCTACAGCTGTGGAATGACGAACCACACGTGTGTCGGCTCAAAGACGCCACGATACTCGGATACGGCAACGCCTCGTGTCCAGCGCGGGGTCACTGTTGTTAGCCAAGGGGCCGTTTACACGACACTGTTTTCAACTAAAACCAGAAAACTGTTTTTACACGACAACGGGGGCCTGAAAATACAAACATTTGAAAACGTTTTTCAAAGGTCAAGGCTACATGACAATGTACTAAAAATTTTACTGTTTTTTTTTTGCATACAGGCGAAAATGTTGTCAAAACGACCCACAATGTCAGTTTGTACTTTTTTGTAGTGTTACGATAGTGATAACGGTATCTGTTCAAAAACTTGCCCTTTGAAACCTGTTTTCAAAAGTTTGCAGTTTTAGGCCCCCAAAACGCTGTTGTTGTGTAAATGAACGGCCAAAACGCATAAAAAGTTGTACTTTTTTTTTTTTTTTGGAAAATGGTGTCGTGTTAACGTCACTTTATCGTCTCCGTGTAAACTGCAACAATGTGTAGCGCGTACAAAGGCGCGTAGGCTAGTGTTTCTTTACAAAGTGACATCGCCATCTACTGGCCTGGCCTGAATAATACAACGTATTGGAGCTTTTGTTCATAGTGGTATTTTTATTGACCAGCTCTGATGTATCTGGAGCTTTGTGAGTGAAATGAAATACTCATATGAAAGAACCACATTTGCTGATCACAGGGAAATTATGTTTAAATATACCGTTACTGCAAGCGACAATTACAGGGCCAAGAACGCAAATAGCACCCCTGGTGGAGAGTTTAGGACAGGTAATTCAAAGCTACTGATCAATTATTGCATCAGTATTTAAAGACATTCATATTTGCAACCCCTGGGTTCTTCCTTATGAATATGATGATGAATGCTCAGTGGTTTGGTTTGGATGATGGAGAATGATATAATGGCGATGAAGAACCAATCAACATTTATATAGTGCTAATGTATATAAATGTACATTACATGTATGCATCTGAATTGTATATAAAATGTTCATCCATTTGGATCACAGTTTTTTCATAATTTTTTTAATTGAATGTGATTAATGATACATAACATAATCATACTTAAATGAAATGGGTAAGAAACACATAGATTTATGTAACATTCATAATAAACAAAGTTTTAAATACACAATACCAGGTTTATATATTTATCATATCACCAATAAATCCAATTTCTTTCAATTGCATACATTTTAACTAATGGAATATTGCTTGTTCCGCAGGTAGCCATATTTTAACCAAATATAAGCAAATAGTTAATAATAAACTATGTTGTGATTTTCTGCAGAAATCTTCCCTGTTTTATTTACATATGAATGAGAAAAAACATTAATTAGTTTGTTTGTTAAAACTGCGTAATCCAAATAAATGGAAATATTATATGTGATAAAAAAAATTGTAAAACAAATAGTATTTTTTTTTTTTTTAAATAAATACAAATAAACGAACAAATAAATAAATAAATTACTCTGATATTATTAATATTATTAAGCAAAATTTAAGGTCTAAAAAGGGCCTAATTTAGTTAGGGAAAATTAAATAAAAATATGAAATCTAAACGCCTCTACATCTTGTCATATATTATATTCTGTCATATAGTTGATCTATATTCTAGTCATATTCTGGATATATATTACCATATTGCCATATTTTTATAGTCTAATGTTATAAAATACTGCTAAAAGTCAAGAAGTTCAAAGTTCAATCAAAGATTACTTTTTCAAGTAAGAAGTAAAGTAAGGCATTACTTTTAATTTTACAAGAAAATATCCGAGTTACTTTTTCAACTTAGTAACACAAGTTTTACTTTGTTTTCCCATTTATTGACCTCTACAGCGTTAGTTTGCATTTCCTTTAGCATGAGGCTTATTATTTGTTTCTTTTTGGTATGAAAATGCCTTTACATTTGTCAAAAATATAACTTTATATATAAAATATATTTGTTATTAAAAACAAACAAGCAAGCCCAGAATTAACATAACACAATTAGTAAATGTTTTAAGGGAGTAACGCAATAATGTAATGCATTACTTTTAAAATCCCCCTGTGGTGAAAATCAAGTTTTTAAAGTTGTTTATACTTCTATGTGGTGTTTTTAATATGCTTTTAAGTATTTTCTAAGTATTTTTTATTGAGTATTTTCTCCTTAAAACTGCAGTGAACCAAAGACAGTCTCAAAAACGTGGTTTGAAATCGCTGGTGTTTCTGACGTCACAAACTAGCTTGTAACCAATCAGATCAACAAGTGATCGTCAACGAGTGGATCTCTGAGCTGGAGTGAGTGAGTGGAGGCGGGGCTTATTTGCATATTCATATAACCGCGTATACTAAATGAGGCGAGGCTGTAGGGTTACATTCAACCTATTTTAAGGCATGAAGACATCTTTTTCAAGAAAAAACTAACTTTTAAATATGTAATTTTGGTGATCAAAGATGAGTTTTAAAGGATAAAACTATTGACTACAGGAGGACTTTAAAAGTAACTTTCCCCAACACTGTTCATTAGTAATATGAATGTGCCATCTTTGTATGTCTAAAGTCTTTGGTTCAAGCATGATTAATAAATAAATCTGTTTTAATTGTTGTATGTTTATGTTAAAACTGTGTAATCCAAATGGATGGAGATTTTATTTGCAACTCAAATACATAAATCCGAATATTCCTGAGTGCAGACAAACACACGCAGACAGACAGGAGAGCGGTGGTACCTGAGATCTCATGCTGTCTCAGCTCATTGTACTTGTAGGCCTGCTCCATGGGCCTGATGGAGCTGTGGTAGATCTTTCTCAGCCTCTGCAGCGCAGCTGAAGGATGAAAACACATAATAAACAGAGCGAAAGCTGAGTACGACGTCCAGCTCAAGACACTCGGGTAGAGCGGAGAGAGGAAAGACTGCAGATGGTGTTGTGGATAAAGGAGGAAATGAGAGGAGACGGCAATGTAAACAAACCTAGAAACATCTACGTGCCTTTCTGAGGTAGTACTTGAGTTTGGAACGGATCCGCTGAGTTAGATAACTACTTTCTCCTGGTAGTTGATATGACACGTGGACTAAATAATCCATTGTTGCAATCGTTTATGGCAAGTTCAGTTCACAAGCAGCAATGACTCAAGTTTTCATGCTTCCTAACCTACAAGCTGCTCATGAGGTAGCTGTCTTCTTTTTTATTTTAGCAGGGTTATTGTTTTGTGGCAGATAAATGCTGGTGAGATTGTAAAAACAAATTATAATATCTGATTGTTACTTAAAAGTCGCCTCCTCAAACAGCATCAGTTTTGTAGTTTTAGTTTTCAAAACTAAACCAGAAGTTTTCAAACTATGCCAGGCAGTGCTATTTTAGTATTATTTATAGCGTATTTATTAATATTTTGAATACGTTTTTATTTTCAGTTTTAGTCTTTTCTTTATTATGTTAGTCATCTTTTTAAATTATTTATATATATATATATATATATATATATATATATATATATATATATATATGCTTTATTTTATTATTATTTTTGTTTAATTTTAGTACTTAAACTTAATTTCAGTTATTTACCAAGGTAACGTTTCTAATTTTTGTTTATGTTTTTTCCCCCAAGTTTTTCGACTAATATTTATTTATATTTTTTATTTCAGCATTATTTCCAATAATAAAAACAATTTTAAACTGTTTTAGATAACAGTAAAATTACTGGTGGTCCAAAAAAAAAGAAAGAAAAAAAAAGGGAAATTCTATTAATTTACAAATGTTATCATTAACTTATGATGTTACTTTTATATTAATTTGAATGCATTTTTGTTTATTAATAAAAAATAAATTTAGCACATTACCAATTTGATAACATTTATATTTACTCACAGAAATCTTATTTATTGTGAAAAGTGCTACACAAATAAATCTGAATTGAATTGAAAAAGTTTCTTTTCAGGTTTAGACACTAAAATTACTAATTAATACTAATAATTATGGGTAGAAATACGATTTTAAAAATTCTTCTACAGTATAAATTTAGCTGGCATTTTCTTTTTTTAGGAATGGGAGTTTCGCAAGCAGATCCTCATATTTCCGTGTCCTTGGCATTGAAAAGTCTGAAAACTCTTTTTTTAAACCAGGTGGTTAAGCTGTTTTCTTTTCAGCAGGCTAGTGTGAAATGTTGCTCAACCCAATGTTAAAGACAACATTCCTCTGCCAACACATGTGAAAGCCTGTAAACTGAAATAAAACTTTGTGTGTTTGTGTGTGTATCATGTCCTCACCAGCGTAATCTCCTGCTTTATCATCTGTTGCGAGCCTCAGAGTTTCCTCGATGTGAGATCTGTCTCTCAGGATGGATTCCAGAACGGCTTCCTCCTCTGCAGAGAAACACACACACACACACACACACACACACACGTTAAAACTTGATTTGAAGCCTGAGGAAATCTTTCCCGGCGAGCCACACCGGAGCATAATATACTGCAGCAGATCTTCCTGAGGTCTCTGCGATTAGTGTCCTGTGATAAAACCGTTCTTTAATCTTAGCCAAGGTGCATCGACAAGCTATTTGTTATTTGTGAGCTGATGGCTGTACCGCTGGATTTACAAAGAGTTTTACAGACTGTAAAACACCTTGTAAAAAGTTAATTTGACCACTAGAGTGTGATTGCTGCCTCAGATTGTAAAAGCAATGCTTTCAATTATTTTTGTGGAAACAGTGACTTTTTTTTCTTCAGGATTCTTTGATGAATAGAATGTTCAAACAAACCGAATTTATTTTTTGTAACAACATCAAATTTATTATGAGTATCAAATCTGAATATAAAACCAAACAATGATTTGGTCCTGAAGAGACATTTCTTATTATTATTAACATTAAAAACAGTTGTGCTGCTTTGGAAATTGATACATTTTTAGGATTCTTTGATGAATAGAATGTTCAGAAGAACAACATTTATTTGGAATTATTATATTTTTTGCCGTTGACATTGATCAGACTTATTTCAGAGTTTCAAATCTGAATATAAAATGATTTGGTGCTCAAAAAACATTTTTATTTAATGTTGAAAACAGTTGTGCTGCTAAATATTTTTTGGAAATTGGTACTTTTTTTTTAGGATTCATTGATGAATTAAAGTAATTTGTCTTAGAATAAATATAACCACACTTATTTCTTTACTAAAACTACTTCATGGCTCTCATTTACAGTTTCAAAAACAAATTTATTTACACTTTTGCTGTAGAAAATTTAAGAATGAGTTTCTTTCACCCATTTTAGAGGCCATTTACACAACACCTTTTCCAACTAAAAACGGAAAACTTTTTATGCGCCGTTTATTCCTTTTTTTGGCCGTTCGTTTACACGACAACAGCGTTTTGGGGGCCTGGAAACACAAACTTTTGAAAACGGCCCTCATGATAACTTTTGTTAACTTTACATTAAGTAAATCCATTTCAAAAGCTAATTAATCCTGGACAGCAGCGTCATAGAAATATACCATAGACAGTAAAAGAAATTGACACAGCGACCCCATTGGAACTCAATTGAGACAAGTGAAGCCCATTTTCAGCGATTTTTAGCACTTCCGTTTCTGACGCGCAGACTCAAACCAGAGCCCGTCTACGGAGAGCCTGTCCACTCCCTATTAAGTCCTATTGTACCGAATTTTGGTTGTAGTACCACCAGAGATCCACTGGGGGCGCTCGCCATGAGTGCAAAATGAATGGGAGTCAATGGGGCTAGACGGCTAAATGTGTCTCTTTCACCCGATTGCCGTTGAGAAATCTCAGATGTGATTGTAGATTTTGCAAGTTCAACATGGGTTTTAGGTCGAAAGTTGAATGAACGAGTACTTATGTCGTTTTGATTTCTTACAGGTTGAGTTGTTGTTGCCCATAACACGCTAGCATTCTGCTAAAGACGTCAGCATTCTGACGTCATTGACATTTTGAAAGACTTTTTTAAAGCAAATAAGTGACTCTAAAAAATCTAACACCAAGCAATGTGTAATTTCTTTGCATCTCCTTTCGAATACAACATTCAAATTACTAGACAAAAAATTATATCCTGAGAAAAGTGGATTTTGAGGGGTATACCGCCATTGACCTCCATTCATTCTGCACTCGTCCTGTGAGCGCCCTCATATGGAATCAGAGTGGAACTGCAACCAGTTCAGAAGCCGGAAGTGTAGTGAGAGTGAAACTTCTCGCCATATTAGACATTCTCTGCTCAAACCGAGCAAAGCGTTACACGGACCACGTGACCAACCCGTCTGTCTTCTAGTAGCTGTGCCAAGAGAAATCTGAATCATTCCCTTCCGAATCTTGCAGAGACGGAGAGTGTGAGTAGGAGCTGTCCATGAGCTTGGAGCAGGAGCAACTTTTGCTAGGTATTCTGATTAATTATATTGTCATTTTGCCTCCACGTCCCCCCGATTGCCCGCGAGCTTCTCCTCCCGTCCATACGGTAATCTCTCTACTGTGCGACAGAGAGTCGCGTGGTTATGACGCAATCGTTAGCCTACTTTTACAAAAACTGCTTCTACGGGGCCATAACGTAAGATACAAGGTAATGGAGCATTTTATACATTGTCGTGTTTCTTTAGAAATAAATAATGGACAAATGGAGTCTTCAAACGCCTCAGATGTAAAGTTATTCGCTGTCAAAGTGACGCCAAAATGAATGGGAGTCAATGGGATGCTAACTGCAGGTGAAGTTCTGCTACAAGATGGTGGCACGCGGCCGGCTTCAACTTCCGGTCGACTTCCTTGCCGCCTGAAATATACAGAGCGACCGCAAAAACGGAAGTTAAAAGACAATATTCTAAAGATGGCGGCGCCCTTGTTTCTCTGGCGCATAAGGCCTATAGGCACGTAGTGTTTCTTTACAAAGTGACATCGCCACCTACTGGCCTGGCATTTCAGCCGTGTTCACGGATCCATGCGAACGGGATCGCTTTGACAACGTTGTCTGTACGTGAAAAAACCCCGCAACTTTTACATTTTTAGTACATCGTTGTAATGTAAACATACCCTTATTGTCCTTCAGACAAAGAGAATCATAAGCAAATAGCACCACACAATCTCAATAAACCACGTAATCTGAGCTATCATTAATATCCATAACACAAGTTAACACAGGCCACAGCAATAGTTGCCTGTGTTAATGAATATGCTTTCATTACCGTAGCGGTTATTTGCTGTCAGCGTTCGTCTCGCACACTTTCATCAGGGCATTGCTGTACTATTAATGTCACAATATTGATATTCATGCTACAATCTTCCCTCTTGTTCATAGATATTTACCCACAATGCCTCAGGGTGTTCCTGCCAGGCTGCTGTTATCAGGAGCGAAGACATAAATGGAGTCTAATGGGAAGACACCATGTCTCCACGTTTATATTTAGCAGCGCTGCCATTCATTACAAGTTCCTCTCATATTAGCAGCACGACATCTCTTTCGGAGGAAGGAGGTGAGGAGAACACAACAACATCCATTACATTTCCTGTTTAACAACATATTTCAATTTGGTTTTGACAGTTTGGCTTTGATCAGTCTTATTTTAGAGTATTAAACATGAGTAGGAAATTAAACAATGATTTGCTGCTCAAGAAACTTATCAATGTTGAAAACAGTTGCTGCTTCATTTTTTGTGGAAACTGTGATACATTTTTTAAAGATTTTTTGATGAATAGAAAGAACAGCATGTATTTGAAATGTATTTCTTCTTCTTTTTGTAACAATGTAAAAGTCATTGGCTTAGTCATTGATCAGTCTTATTTTAGAGCAACAAATCTGAATAGAAAATCAAACAGTGATTTGCTGCTCAAGAAACATTTCTTATTATCATCGATGTTGAAAACAGTTGTGCTGCTTCATATTCTTGAGGAAATCGTAATACATTTTTTCAGGATTGTCTGATTAATAGAAAGTTTAAAATAACAGCATTTTTTTATTATTATTTTGTAATAATGTAAAAGTCTTTGGCTGTGTCCAAAATTGAACTTCCCTACTATATAGTAGGCGAAAACAGCACACCAAATTAGTAGTTTGTCCGAATACATATTATTCGAATAACAGTAGGCGAACAGTACCCGGATGAAGTCACGGACAATTGCGTGACAGGGATGATTCAGTTTGCCACTTCTCATTGGCTGAATCTGAAATCGCCACGCCCCCATGCCCTTAAATAGGGCACTATTTGAGGATATACAGCCATTTGTAGTGGTGTCTGAAACCATAGTGGAGTTTATCGAGTGCACTAATTCAATCCCATAATGCACCGCAATAACGAGAGACAGCTGATGTACACTCAACGGCTAGAGAATACCCATAATGCTGTGACGGTGACGGTCATGCCGAATGAATTCCCGCGTCTGACCAGAAGATGGCGCTTGTAGCCGGATCATTTTCCAAACCGCTGGTTACAGTATATCATCATACAGGTATAAATTCCTTTTTAATTGATTATTAAATTGTTTAATTAAGGTATTTTGTTTAAGTAAGGTTATACATGCTAGTTTCCATGACAGAGTTCAAGATAAATATTTTAATTACTACTAGCGCTGTCCGTTTGCTATAAGTTTCAAATGATTATTAATCAGCAAGCACAAACTAACGTTATGCTAAAGCGGCGGCCCTTCCGGCGCATTCGGTGTCTATACTCCTTCAAGTGGACTATATAGTGGAGTAATGTAGGGAATAGTGAATGCCCATCTCTGGCATACTACTTTACCATCCCATGAGGCCACGTGAGAGGATTTGTGAATGGCTGTGAAGCGACGTAACTGACACTGGTAGGTCACATGATAATGACAACATGGCGAATGTAGTACGTCTAGATTACATTCAAAACTACACACGATTACTATTCATACTATATAGAACGTACTTTTCTTAAATGGTCGCTAAATGTGTGTAAAATCCAGACGCACCTTTTGACTTTGATCAGTCTTATTTGAGAGTTTCAGACCAAAAAATAAATGGTCAAGCGTAGCCTTGGTTTCATAACACGGGGAGTTGGTGTATATGGGGGATTCCCTGGTTTCATAACAAGTTGAGCTTCAGTGATGGACACATGGATATCAAATGGTTGGATTATCTGTTGATAAGACCGATAACAGACCCTCATCCTAAAAATAACCAGCAGTGGCCAGTTGGCCTTATGAACCCCAGAGCACACACTGTATCGCAGTACTGTGCACACACAGGTTTAGTACAGAACACATGACGATTTAGTGGTACGTAAAAATCCTACCACACATGTTGTACTATGGTATCTTTTGAAGTACAATATTTGATCATATAGCCTATCATATATGTTTAGAAGTTGGAGTTTAAGTTGATATCAAAAGTGTATTTTAAATGACTGCGTGCATATAGGCTAAAGACATGCATTCTTAATGTTAATTATGGAGATACTTATGAACAAACATTGGTTCCAGTCATATATGCTAAGTTTTTCATTATAGAAGGTGTAAGGAAACAGAATAATATACACTTTTAAATGTTTGGGGTCTATAAGATTTTTTTTTAGATAAATTAAATTAATACTTCTAAAGGACGCATTAAATTGATTAATGTTACAAAATATTTATATTTCAAATAAATGCAGATCTTTGAACTTTCTATTTATCAAAGAATCCTGAACAATAAAGGTTTGCACAAAAATATTAAGCAGCACAACTGTTTTCAACATTGATAATAATCAGAAATGTTTTTTGAGCAGCAAATCATCATATCAGAATGATTTCTGAAGGATCATGTGACACTGAAGACTGGAGTGATGATGATGAAAATTCAGCTTTGATCACAGGAATAAATTACATTTTACTATATATATATATATTCACATAGAATACAGGTATTAGAAATGGTAATAATATTTCAAAATTGTACTGGTTTTACTGTATTTTGAATCAAATAAATGCAGGCTTGATGAGCAGACTTCTAAAAACAGAAGATGACGAAAATAAATCCATACACTTTAGAATGGTGTGTATCACCAAAATTCAAGATTACTCTCATTACATCATAATTGTTCATTTTAAAGCAAGACACCAAACAGCAGACCTGTTAACTTTAGGTATTTGCAAAAACTCCCATAATCTTTAGCACAAACTAATGTGATTCATGTGAAGAACTTGTTACTATGCAGTTTGCCTGGAAAGCTCTAGAAGTCCAGTTTGCATGCCGTCCACCTCATCTGTCATCCCTTCCCACAATCCCCCTACTGGCCTGCACAGATAAACGGCGTATTCATTTTGTTCTCGGGTGTCCACTGGCATTTATTTGCTTATTTGAACCTGACTTAGGCACGCATCAGCCTTCCTCTCTGGCTCTCGACGGAAATAACTGACAGCCCAAGTAATGCTTAATCAACCTGCAGCAAACGTAAAAACCATCTGTGGATGATGGCAGCAGGTTTCTGAAGGACCTGGCATCTGCTTACATCTTACACCAGGATAAACCTCCAGAGTTCATCTCAGGCTGGTCAAACCGCTGTTTGATATAAATAACCGAATATGAATAGAATTGAACAAAATTGCAATTGGAATTTCAATTTTCAAGGAAGAAGCAAAACATTTATATAATAAAGAAATGAATATAACTATAAAAGTATGTATATACTGCACATACACACACATATATATACACATTTTTTGAAGAAGGTCTCTTCTGCTCACCAAGGCTGCATTTATTTGATCAAAAATACAGTAAAAACAGTAATATTGTGAAATATTTTCTGAATTTTCAGCATCATTACTCCAGTCTTCAGTGTCACATGATCCTTCAGAAATCATTCTGATATGACGATTTGATGCTCAAGAAACATTTCTGATTATTATCAATGTTAAAAACAGTTGTGCTGCTTCATATTTTTGTGCAAACCATGATAATGTTTTTTCAGGATTCTTTGATGAATAGAAAGTTCAAAAGAACAGTATACATTTCTATATATGAAGAGTTCAGATGCAAAAGCCTCTAAGTGCGATCTGAAATTTTCTTCTAGAATTATCATTTTTATCAAGCTCGTATATTTAAGTTCAATAATTTCACTTAAATGGCAATGCAAATTAACTGTTAATTGTAATTTAAGTGAAATTACTTAAATATACAAGCTTTATAAAAATGATCATTCTAGAAGAAAATTTCAGATGGCACTTAGAGGCTATTGCATCTGAACTCTTCATATATATATATATATATAGTTTGGCTAAGCTGACAAACATAAATGACCGGCCAGAAACAATGTAAAAGCAACTATTTGAAGCTGGCATTAGATGAATTTTCCGAGAGGGGTGGCAAACAAAACAACGTTATTTTACATTTTCCACAGCTGCTCTCTTATGACCTTTTATATATATATATTCCAGCTTTTGTAGACTTTACAATGCCTCGCCGCGGTCAGATTCTCCAGCTAAGCACTTGACACGTTTTCCCAGCCAATGCTTCAGCCAGAGCTGGAGAAGAGTGAGGAACAGATGGTGCTCTCGGGCCTGTAGTGATGACACAACGTGCTAGTTAAAGCACACAAGTGCTCAGCCGACGCTGGCCAAGGCAAGCTGCTAAAAATACAGCCCTGTAATGTTGAGCTCAGCATGCCGCTAAAACAGAGGAAGGTTCGTGAAGAGGTGTGCCGTTTAAATGGATGAACTGTGAACAGTGTGTGTATGTGTGTCTGGAGGGGCGCCTGATTATTACAGATAAATGTTCAAAGGGAAAACAGATAATATGACATGGTAAAAATCTGTTAATATATGGATTTTTTTTTTAAATAGATAAACGGCAAACAAAGAAAAAGTTAAAAGAAAACAGTATAATAAAATGGTGAAGAAAATGGTATGAATTACTGTTTATGCCCGACGAAAATAAATAATTAAAATAAATAAATAAATAAATATCTGTGGTTGCCAAAACTTTACAGTAAAAACTAGTTACAAGCTTTAGATACTTTACATTTTCTAACTGTGAGTCAATAAATTACATTATATATAATTTTATATAAAATATATAAAAGTTATTATTAGTATCTCAGGAGACAGGAAATGAAGCTAATATTAGTTACTGAATGATTCAGCGTTTTTGAATGAATCTCTTGAATGAATGATTCAACGACAAACACATTTTTACACTTGTCGCCACCTACTGGCCTAACAATGTAATCGATACAATCTTTATTTATTTAAAGCGTCAAGTTACTTTCAAAAGGCGATTTGCTCGTTAATTCGTTACCGTAGACATCAGTGTATCTGAACTATAAACTTTCGTCCCAGTTACTTTTGTGATTGTCATTTAGGAACGAGATCGCGATCTTTTAACTATTAATCTTGCAGCTACATATTGGCCTAAATATTATAGATTATTTAATGACATACAGTTAGGAAATGTAAAATACAGTCACCAAATATATATATAGCTTACTGGTATAACTTAGCTATACACCTAAGGAAGTAGTAAGACCACCTTTGTACTGAGGAGGACATTAGCGGCTGTGTAAAATATTTTAATGCGGGCAAAGTTTATATCCACACAGCTCGTAGCATCAAATCTGTTAAAGGTGACATATTATGCCCCTTTTCACAAGATGTAATATAAATCTATGGTGTCCCCAGAATGTGTCTGTGAAATTTCAGCTCAAAATCTCCTCCTGATCATTTATTAGGCCTATAGCTTGTCAAATTTGCCCCTTTTTGGGTGTGAGCATAAACGGGGCGTTTTTGTGTGTGTCCCTTTAAATGCAAATGAGCTGCTGCTCCCACCGCCTCCGTTCAGAAGAGAGCCATCCTTTACACAAGCTTCGGATACTCTGGCAGTAACAAAACATGCGAATAGTGTCACTCATCAAAAATCTCAGAAATGCACCTGGACGTTTCTGAATGGTTAGTGGATACTTTTATAGTTGTTGTTGAGTTACACTGATTCACTCATCGACTTGCATGTGCCATCATGATGTTTAACTTTTACACAAGTTGGCAGAGTTCTCTGAGGTCTTTATAAGACAGCTGTGACATTTTTTTGGTCAAAGAGTGTTCTGTGCTCGTCTGTGCAGCAACGACAGAACAGTTTACATGCTTCGCTCAAACTTTTGACATTGCGTTAGAACTGGTTACACTGTTGTCGCTTGCGAAACCAAATGACGGCGCCGTGGGTGGAAACATGCAGAATAAGGGGCGGTAATATTATAAGAAGATCCCCTTCCTACATCAGAAGGGGAGCGAAATCTGATCGGCTTATTTTTGACATGCTTACCAAAACAAAGTTACTGGGGTTGTCACTTTTCACGTTTTCTGGTTTGGTAGATGCACCGGGGAGCCGATTATAGCACTTAAACACAGAAAAAGTCAGACTTAAATATCTCCTCAAAGGCTGTCAACGAGTTACATGACCGTCGGGCTGCACAGTGCGCACACTACAGCAGCTCCAGCACCTAATATAGTCCCGGCACAATTACAAAAATATCCACTTCAGGAAAGCACAATGTCAGTCCATGGGGGTTAGCTTTAATTTAACCCTGTACACACTGAAAGGACGAATACGCAAACCAGCAGCATCTGTCGTGGGTCTACGGACATCCAATGAGCCTGTCGCATAGCAACAGAGGCTTTGGAAAAAACACAGCTGTTGCTATAGCTCATCCTGCTGGAATGCCATCGGACTACTGTAGTCTGAGGCTTATTGGTCAAATACACACATTCACGCTTAGGGAGGAAACGAGGTTTAATATCATCGGCTAACCTTACAGGTGTCTAAACAATGATCCGTTTAGGAAATCTCTCTCAGTGTTTATGATGGCGGTTTATAGCATAAACACAGATGGAGGTCCTTCAAAAGCTGCAAGTGATTGTATAGAGCAATCAACACAAAAATGCGCTTCATTTTCCTAACTAGCAACCTGTATGATCTAGTAGCTCTAGTTCCAGCGGCTCACAGGTATGTTTCCCTTGGTGTATTGTGGTGAAACCTCCTCGTGATCATGTTCTTCTGCCTGGCAGATGCAGGAGGTAAATTGAATTAATGTGAACATGATTAGGGAGGTGAGCCTCGAGCCCGTCTGAACCCACAGGATTTACCGGCAGCTAGGGAGAGGTGTACACAACCTTTACTGTGGGCCAGAGGGATTTCCAGCTGAACAAAAGCCGCTGTGGGATTAAACGTATTACATTACACACACCGGCTAAACTTCACAAAATCAAACATTCAATGCTGTAACTGGAGAAAGTACCAGAATACAATGATGGTATGAAATGGCAATACCATGGTATTATGACATATCAGTACGTTGTACGAATACCCTAATAATATATTAATATAATATTCATCTATATTAATATTAATACATTTACATATGTAATGTTACAAATAAATGTCGCATGAAATGAGTTATAAATGTAAAACAATATATAAATGTAAAAAAATATATATACTTCAACACATAATATAGTATATTAATAATATAATAATATAGTATAAGATTTCATGTATACATTTTAAATGAAAAATATTTATTTTTATATATTTATAATATATATCTTTTTTTTATTATATAACAAACATTGCAATATTAATATAGCACTAAATATTTTCTATTTAGCAAAAATCCAGCTTTGTTCAGCTGGAAATCAATCAATCAATCTCTTTCTCTCTCTCTCTCTCTCTACCCATCTACCTATCTACCTATCTATCTCTATCTATCTATCCATGTCTATCTATCTATCTATCTATCTATCTATCCATGTCTATCTATCTATCTATCTATCTATCTATCTATCTATCTATCTATCTATCTATCTATCTATCTATCTATCTATCTATCTATCATGTCTATCTATCATGTCTATCTATCTATCTATCTATCCATGTCTATCTATCTATCTATCTATCTGTCTCTGTCTATCTATCTGTCTGTCTGTCTGTCTGTCTATCTATCCATGTCTATCTATCTATCCATCCATCCATGTCTATCTATCCATGTCTATCTATCTATCCATGTCTATCTATCTATCCATCCATCCATGTCTGTCTGTCTGTCTGTCTGTCTGTCTGTCTGTCTGTCTATCTATCTATCCATGTCTATCTATCTATCCATCTATCTATCCATCCATCCAACCATCTATCTATCTATCTATCTATCTATCTATCTATCTATCTATCTATCTATCTATCTATCTATCTATCTATCTATCTATCTATCTATCTATCTATCTATCTATCCATGTCTGTCTGTCTGTCTATCTATCTATCTATCTATCTATCTATGTCTATCCATCCATCCATCCATCCATCTATCTGTCTGTCTGTCTATCTATCTATCCATGTCTATCTATCTATCTATCCATGTCTATCTATCTATCCATCCATCCATGTCTATCTATCCATGTCTATCTATCTATCCATCCATCCATGTCTATCTATCTATCTATCTATCTATCTATCTATCTATCTATCTATCTATCTATCTATCTATCTATCTATCTGTCTGTCTATCCATGTCTATCTATCTATCCATGTCTATCTATCCATGTCTATCTAAAGCCGCGTTTCCACCGCAGGAACTTTCCCCAGGAACTAGGAACTTTGGGCTGGTACTCGATGTGTTTACACCGCAGGAACCAGGGTCTAAATGAAGTTCCGGGTAAATATTTCCCCCTCCGATAGTCCCTGCTCACGAGGTAGTACTTTTTCAAAGTTCAGGAACTTTCAGGGGTGGGACTTGTGCGCTGCACAAGCTGATTGGTTGTGTTCACGCCGCATTTTGGTTGGATGACTCCACGCAGCATTTTCTTTATTTTTAACCTCCCTTTTAAAAAGTGGCTTCATGCAGTAAAGTTGTCTGTCTGCAAATATGGAATTTAATAAAAAAAAAACTGGGGGACTGGCGACGAGTTTCAGGCTTTATTATTTGGGTATTTGTGGAAGAGGAAACTTTCTGCGCGTTCGCCACAGCCATCTCACGGCCAATGTCCGCAATAGCTGATAACATACAATTTTATATCTAACGTTAGCATTACGAGCTCTGAACACGCTTTATCAGTGCTCGTCTCTTTTCTGCCACAGCTTTTAATATTAAGTCATTATGTTTACACATTGTCATCTATTGCAAGGCAAACCATGTTACAAATTTACTATAACAGGATTGAAATAGCGCATTGAGGTGTAACAAACAACTATTTACAAGACTGTCACTATTTATGATTGATAGACGGGGTTCAGGCTTTTTTTAAAGAGTATTACGCAAAAGGAAATTTTTGCGCGTTATTCCCAGTCATCTCACAACGTACCTTGTCTTAATTTTATACGCATAGGCTACAAGCTTTCTGAACACTTTAGTATCAGTGCTCGTCTATTTTGTTATGTTAATTACCTCGTTAGTAAACCAATAACTGCAACACAGTTTGAATCTCCTCCAAACTTATAAATGTGACGCTCAAAACTGATTACTGTCCGTCGCAGACTGGGAGGAGCAGTTGCGCGCAGTTTACCTGAATTCCCGGTACTTTAGACCGCGGTGTAAACGCAGAAAGCAACCGGTCTGGGGCAAAAAAGGTTCCTGGGAAAAAAGTTCCTGGGACAAATTGTTCCGGGTAATTTCGGTGGAAAAGCGGCTTATCTATCTATCCATCCATCCATCCATCCATCCATCCATCCATCTATCTATCTATCCATCCATCTATCTATCTATCCATCCATCTATCTATCTATCTGTCTATCCATGTCTATCTATCTATCCATGTCTATCTATCTATCCATGTCTATCTATCTATCCATGTCTATCTATCTATCTATCTATCTATCTATCTATCTATCTATCTATCTATCTATCTATCTATCTATCTATCTATCTATCTATCTATCTATCTATCTATCTATCTATCTATCTATCTATCTATCTGTCTGTCCATGTCTATCTGTCTGTCTATCTATCTATGGCAAATCACTGAGACATGAATAGCAACAGGTGCTACGGTTCTGGTCTGACTTGATGACAGAAATAGCTCCACAATGGGTCATGCCTCAGAAAGAACCAGGAGGCAGTGTCTCACAGGCCCTTTTCTGTCACAGACGTGTGTTTCTCAGCTTCCAGAATTAGCAGTTAAAAAAAAGATATTCATAAAATGAGTGTCCTTTAACATCTACTAGACCAAAACTCAGATTTGACAGTGAAACGTGTTTAACAGAACGATTTTGTAGTAAGAAAATATTTCAAAAGTTTCTGTGTGCTGTTTTTAGCTTGTTACTGCAAAGCTTTTAATAGCGTGACACAAAATGGCAGAGGCGACACAATTTTTAATCCAAGAACCGGGATCATATCCGGGCGGTAATTCCACAGAGGAATCATGGGTATCAGAGTTATAGGACGCAGTAAGAATATCACATGGAACCGAGGGGGTAAAGGGGATTGAAAACGTGACTTGTTTCTGTAAAGCCACGTCGCATTGGCCTTTTTATGGAATGCGCATTTGGCTGCCCGTCCCACAATCCCTAGCAGAGGGAAGTCCCTAAAGAGCAGGGGCACCACATGCCTGCGGTACTACAGTGCTGAAACGTGGGGAGAGCCCTTACTCGCATCCAGCACCCATATCAAATGCGTAGTCAATGGAGACGACTTCCGTCATTACTCAAGGTTCACTTTTAAAAATAAAGGTTCTTTATTGGCATCGATGGTTCCATTAAGAACCTTAAACATCAATGGAATCTTTCCACTGAACAAATGGTTCTTTAGATTATTATAATATTCTGTTCAAGAACTGTTCACTGGAAGGTTCTTTTGGGAACCAAAAAAGGTGCTTTTATGCTCATTCAAGCAATTCAAATCAAGTTCGAACTTTTAAATAAATTATTTCAGCAATCAAACACCATGCTAGCAAAGAAACATTCCTATAAGACCTTTTGATGTGGCTAAATAGGAAGAAAGAGAGGAAGGCGAACAGATGCGAGGTCATAAGGTCGTAAAACCTTTGACCTAATACAAAGCAACTGGACCTAGATCAGGTTTTGACTAATTAAGCCACACCCCCTGTCAATCAAGATTGAAGCAAACCCTACAACCAAAACCAAATTTATGAAGCCTGTTAGTGGATTCAAACAGTCAAAGACAACAGTATCACAGCATGGGTCATGGTGAAACTTGCTTGCTTTTTTGACAAAAAAAGACTGCATGATGACCAAGTTTAATGCTCTCATGCAAAACTCAAGTTTCCACAGATAAACTTCTATTTGCACCAGCGAAAGTGTAAAAATTATTTGATTTATTCCTTTAAAACTTCAGCTTTATTTTATTCAGCCCATAATCAGATTAAAAACTCTTTTTCACCAATACCATTTACCATTCCACAATGCTAGGATAATCACCTAATCAGCCACATTTTTGTCCATTTGAGGCAACTAAAACTAGCACAATAACGGTGCGGGACTGGCGTAGATCGCCGCGGCTCCTCCTGCTGAGATAATGCACGTCCTTATATGGCCAGTGGCTGGGAATAAATAAATTGCGATTGTGTCAGGGTGACAGCAGCTGCACGCTGGATCCAAAGACAAGCGCTGAAGGGAAGGGGAGGGGAAGAGAGGAAGAGGACGATGGGGGAATCTATAGTAGACAGTGTCCGGTTACAGGACAACTTCCAATCTTAGACACCTGACGGCAGCCTGGGCCCACGAAAGGCCCACGTCGGGCCTGAGAGGAGACCCAAGGACGGAACAAGGGTAAAACGGCTGCCAGAGCCCTCGGAAAATACATCCAGAGCTAGAGTAGCTGGATTATTATAGTCGAAGCAGACCGCCATCAAAGTACATCGAGAGCTGATGCGTTTGAATCGCTCTCGCGGTACTTTGATGTCATACGCCGGTCGCCGCTTCAAGTCGAACAAGCCTTCTAGCTCTTTCCATCAGCTGGTGCCATGCCTCACAACAGCTGACACACAATGCATGGGCTAAAATGTCTACCGTACGAAAATAAACCCCATGCTTTTGTCCTACTATGACACAATCAGCTACTCAGAGCTTCTATGAACTTAAACTGGAATCGTAAATTTGAATTTGTTTAGCATTCAGACTTTTTTGTCAAATCATACATGCCGAGTCTTAAAATAACTCATCCTTGCTCAGAGTTATAATTGAACGCTGCAGGTTTAAATAGCTCAGCAGATGGTGACATGCTCCATTGGTCCAGAGTTTTACCATTAGGAACTCATTCAATAGGTTTATAGTTTCTACCAACCATTTAGAAATGACACACCAACATGCAATACTTTCCATCCCTGATTCCATTTGAGTTTTTCCTTTGCACACCGAGCTTAAATGTTTCAAATCACTAGATGGGGATTGGGACTCAGACAAGTAAACTTAATCTCGGGTCCACATTATTGAGCTATTGCAAACAGTATAATGTTCTTACCTGCTGTGGCCAGTGCCAGCAGGGGCACAAAGACGCAGAGCGAGACTAAGACCTTCATGTTGGCTGCCAGGAGACCTCTGGTCGCCGGTCTGGCTATATATACCAGGCTGAGAAGGTCAGAGGGCGCCAGCGAGAGGGTGGTCTTACAGACGGGACTATATGGAGGGGGCCGGTAGCATAGGTGTCGGAACAAGGCGCACCAGAGCAGCTGACTGTCTCTTTTAGCAGAGCTGTCACGGTGGTGACGTCAAAACCAGCGCTTGGGTACATCAGCTGGTGTTGATTTTGGCAACTGAAAAGGAATGATGTACAAGAGGTATAACAAGACAACACTATTTGTGCCACGGCATTCCACGTTTCTAAAGAAGTCATTTAAGGAATGTAATCACAATTAAGGTGGTAGTACGGATTAAAACAGCTTGTTGGTCATCAAACTTTTGTCCTATTTAACGAACTTCCACTAACCCGATCACAGGCTCGAGGCGGCGCTGTAAGTCACTGGCTGTCGTGCTGGGTAGGATTACAGGAGTTGACAGTCGGGAATAAGGTGTAAAAGTCAGCGTCATCATTTCCTCGGAGAGCGGAGATTAACGCCTTATCATTACACCGCAGACACCGACTCGAGCACTTCACAGGCACATGAACTCTCTCTTCTTTAATCCCGTGAATACACTGTAAAATGTACACGCACAATTCATTTGTAAAAGACAAAAGTGAAGCAAACATGTGGTTGTTTCTGTTGCTTAGAGTCTGGGATTAAGAACAATTATGCAAATCCATTATAAATGAGCAATTTAGTAATAAGACAGTTAAAACTAATGAACTGCATGACTCCTATATCCTATGCTTCTCCAGACATGCTCATTGTGAACTTGGACCAGAAACATGGGGAAAGACATTACTAAGTAAAAAATGAAAGTAAAATACATTTTAAGACTCCAAAACCAACAAAAAATAAAAATGGCTTATTAATTTTAGTTTTAGATACATAATAGATTGGGTAACACTGTATTTTGCCTTTTGACTACAAGTAACTTTGCAACTACATGTCAACTAACTCTCATATTAGTAGACTCTCTGCTTAATATCTGCTAACACATTCTACTGACTATAAGTAACTTTGCAACTACATGTCAACTTATTCTAACCCTAACAGTCTACTAACACTCTAATGAGAGTTAGTAGACATGTAGGTGCAACTTTACTTGGTCAGTACAGAATGTGTTAAAGGGACCATCAAAATAAAATGAAACCAAAACTTAAATTCTAATCTAACCCACCCAATAAACAAACATACCACTAAAACAGCCATAACACTGGACTGCTAACAAAAACTACACCTTTACACCATTTTAAAATGATACTATTTTGTGGATTAACACTGACAGAACCAAAACAGAAACTATAACAATACGAGTAAAAACTATGAAAGCGAAACCAAATTGGTTTAGTTTTAGATGTGACATCTAGATTAAATGTGACAATACACACGTTAACATCTTCGAGGGAATCATAAAACATTCTTCGAGCACTCAGGGTTTATGATCTTAGCTCACGTACGTCACACTCCAGTAGTCAGAATAACCCGACAGAAATAAGCTCGTCTTTCTATTTATGAGGCACCCAAATGCCACAGCAACACGTCTCTTATATTTAAAAATATAGCTTTGAATGTTAAAGTTTAAATGATTTGTTACTCGATACGTTGTCACATTTTTATATATTATATATTAATATAGAACTCAATTGTGTTCTCATCCAATAGTATCAGTGCAGTTAAATGCATAACATTACTGAATATTACATTTCTTAAAGTGGCAGTGGCAAGGAACCGGAGGGAAAAAAAAAACCCTTGGGGAAAAACCTGGCTTAATTGGGGGTCCAGAGGACCAGAGTTCTTTTACAGAGCCTTTTATAATGTTAATGACTAACGTGAGTGTAATGCAGACAGTCCATACTGTATAATTAATATAGAAGATGAATGAATAAATAACTACACAATACACAGAGAAATTGTAAAAAACAAAGTACAAACTTTATTATTCTGTTTTTACAAAGGCACAAGCCTCTTTTCCCCAGTTTAAAAAAAAATACAATAGCTTCTCAACCAAACGGACTGACTGTCCCACATAAAGAGAAACAACAAAAATAGAAACAAAAAAATAAAGAGATGACAGACAATAAAAGAGGGAGAAGATGAGAGACAGGACAAGTCTGGAGACTGCGGAGACGGCCCAGAGGACATGTGGTGTGCCAGGACAAACGTTGAGGGTTAAACACAGCCGTGTGGTTCAAAAATCACAGCGAGAAGAGCTTCGGTCGAGGAGAACGTCTCTTTGAAAATAAGAGTCACTCCTCGTTATACTACAGTAAGTGCTTCAGGTTCATAAAATCACCCCCGTTTCACTCGACACACCCAACCTCTGATATGTCCTCAGGATTTTCTTACAGTGATTTCTGTGAGTAGAAAATACACACAAAAAAAATAGACACCCTGTGGCTTCGGTAGAGGAAATGTTCAAACGCGGGAGGGCGAAAGAGACTTTTTCGCAAAGACAAAACCGTTATTACAGACTTAACGTGAAAAACAAAAGACAGCACAAGCAGGACACTAGTCTCTATGACCCAAGCAAACCATTATCCAAATATAAAAAGCGCGCAAAAAAAAAAAAAAAAAAATCTGCCAATATTAGATCATCCCATTCTGGAAGCCCTGATTCCCAGCAGTCTTCACCGCAATATGAATGACAAGGTCCACAGAGCCAGAAGGAAAAAACACAATCTGTCCAGCAGCAAAAAGATTCCCTGTAATATTTCATAAGGGAAGGGGGACATGCACTCTTTCGAATGCAAAAAAAAAAAAAAAAGCGACACTTCTAATGTTCCTCTATGGCCAAATCTTGCCGGACTTCAGCGCCGGCAATGCAATGCATAACACAACGGTAGATTGATCTGGAATGTTTGGAAACATCAACTGCGAGAAGAGATGAACATGGGGCGTGTTGCGTCTCACTCTCTAGCGCCATCTTCAGGGCTAAAGCTTAAGGCAGGCCTCTGTGCCACACAGCGCACACCGAAGCTGAGTTAAGGCAAGCCACTGGCCATTGTTCGGCACGGGATACATCTCTCAGTCCCACCAGGGGCATGAAGAGTTCACAGTATCGCATGGCTTATTCCAGGTGTCTCCAATCCTGGTCCTGGAGGGCAAACGTCCTGCTGAGATTAGCTCCAGTTCGTCCCATACCACACCCTGTTTCAGGTGTGTTTAATTGGGAACGGAGCTAAACTTTGCAGGACAATGGCGTCCCAGAAGCAGGATTGGACATCCCTGGCTTATCTGGAGAGTTCAAGCAGGAGTAGCACCACCTTGCTGTCCATGTGATTATCTGTGGCGCGTACGAACGCCAGGAAATACAGGGAAACTAAAACATTCAAGCGAGTAGAGTGCATAGAGCTAGAGCGCAAGATTACGGGCTAGTCACTCTCACTATACGCCGCAGAGAGCATCTGACACGACTTGGACGACAAACGGACATGACAATACTTCTGGGAGAAGGCCAAAGTGGCCACGAAGTTCCTCTCAAAGGGGGGGGGGGGGGGCGAGAACCAAAAGAGCTGCATAGGCTGAAATCGGGCCACGACAACCCTGGTAGTGCTATTTCCAACACTTCCTCAAAAAACAAAAAAAACTTTACGCTTATATTAGCAAATGTGCTAAAAGCGACACAAATTTCCTCGCAGGTACGAGTACCTGGCGGTTAGCTTATTCCATTCATTTGACATACAAACGACATTAAAAAAAATTCGGCCAGAATTTTGAAATTACGACTTTAAAGACCGGACCGTGGGGGGCGTTTGGACGCGACGGAGGGAGTGCTTCACCCTACACCAACGTGTGTACTGGGAACCCAGCCCAGTAAAGGTGAGCGACAATAAGTGCACAAAGTCCCCCCCCTCTTTGCGTAATTTAAAACGTGCGCACAATACAAAGCCCCTCTGAGCAGCGGCAGTCATTGTTACGCTATTGAGAACTTGACAAATCGCCAGCAAATGGGAAAACTAGAGGCGTGTCTACGCCCAAAAAAAAACAGAAAAGTAACATTTCCTCTAAACTTTCGGAAGCCATGGTGTGGAACAGGTTTCTGAAGTCTCATTGGCTCACAGTGATGCTTCAAGCCTCCCCAGAACGGAAAGAGGAATATGACGCAGCCAGAGCGGGATAGTGGGGCAAAAGGTTCGTTTTGAGAGATGAGACGTCCTGTAGCGCAGAAATGGGATTCCTCCAATCAGAACACTCTACTGCCCTCTTATGGGCAGAATGTAGGAGAACAGGAAGTGATGTAGGAGAACAGGAAGTGATGAAGCAGAGGCCTGGAAGACCTGTGGCAGATTCTGACAGATTTTGTGATTCCCCTCACAAAATCGCTAACCTGGGAGCGTGCGTTGGTGAAACTATAGACGACGGAGTATGAGTAAGAGCTGTATCATATAAATGTATCAACAAGTTACCAGAGTGCTATGGAGTTATAGTGTACTGCGTGAGTATACATAAACGTGCTCTGTCTGTTTTTGCGGCACGTTTCCTGTAAACTTTCTTTTTTTTTCCTTTCAGTTTTTGTTTAGTTTATTCCCCCCCAAAAAACCTTCAAGTCATTGAGTCTGTGAGTCCCATATGCGAGTGTAAAGAAGACAGCGACAGGAAGAGAGGAGAGAGAAAGAAAGAGTATTTCTGCGGAGGCCCTTCCACAGACCCCCTCACCCCTCTCCTTGCCCCCGGTTACATGTGGGGTGGATATGGGGATGGGGGTGACCAGGGCAGTTAACAGTCCTCAGATCCTTCGTTGTCAGAGGCGGTGTCGGAGTCTCCGGTGTCTGTGAGGACGCGGCCAGGGGTGACGATGACCGCCCGGCGCTTTTCCTCCTCGGGCACGACCATCCTGTCCTGCGTGCCTTCGATGTGCTGGATGGCCTGCGGGAAACAGGACGAAACTGTTAAGGTGACTTTGATTTATTATGTTTTTGGCTGTT
Source organism: Rutilus rutilus (assembly GCF_951802725.1). Classification (NCBI taxonomy): domain Eukaryota; kingdom Metazoa; phylum Chordata; class Actinopteri; order Cypriniformes; family Leuciscidae; genus Rutilus; species Rutilus rutilus. Next base: position 29,641,249 of record NC_140209.1, on the reverse strand, counting down.
TAGTTGCCAAAGTTCTGTTCAGTTGCTTGTTATGTTGCTTGTCAGTCCGCAGGAATGACGTATTTTTGTCGGCCAAAACCCCAGAAACGAAGCACTGCCGTGCAAATCATCCCGAAGTCAATGGGTTTTTGGTTAAATGCCTGAAATACGGTCTGTGGTTAACACATGCTTAAGATATTTTCACTTTTTATTCTAAGGCATAAACTACATCAGTAGGCTAATACCACCTTGTGATTTTTATAAAGTTCTACTTTTCTTGAAAAAGGTGGTGGTAACTACAGAGGTTGTAAGGGAATTGTGTCGACGTTTGCTTTTACTAGTTTGCTTTTACAGCCTCATTGTGTTTATGATCACGCTCTTTTAAACTATTATAACTCAGAAATGTTTTTTAAAGACAAGAAGGCCAAGTTTGGTAACACGTACTCAGAATTTGTTCTCTGCATGTCCAAGTAAATGCACACACATTAGAAGCAATGAGTAGTGGACACACACTGCAAACCACGGACACACACATTTTTGCTGTGGCGCCCGGGGAGTGATTGGGGGTTAAGTGCCTTGCTCAAGGTCACCTCCGTCATTTCCTGCCGGTATTGAGAATCGAACCCACAACCTTCGGGTTACCAGTCTGACTCTCTAACCATTAGGCCATGACTGTCCATGACTGCCCCAAGTCTTTAATGTCTTTAATTTTTTAAGACTGAAAGAGTTGTTAGAAGCCTAGTAAAGCTGACGCTGAAATCATTCGATCGCAGCGTAGTTCGATTTAGCAAATGTTTACATACGATTGCATTTAGGCTTAAAAATTCACAAAAGTTGTGTTCATTTGAGAATATTATCAAGATAAAAAAAGAAAAAAAGAAGAAAGCAAGAATCAAAGTTTTGTTGATCACAGAGATCATATTTTCTGCAATAATCCAAAGGCCAATGGAAAAATCCTTTTGGGTTTTTGTCAAGGGAACCAGGGTGATAAGTTGGCCAACAAATATACGTCATCACTACAGCGCTCTATTAGGCCTCAAAGACCCATCAATTGATGCAATTCCCACACTTTCTTAAAAACAAAACAAGACTTTCACACTTACTACACAAGTGTACTACATGAAATAGATAAACTGGTCAACATCACTCTTTTTGATGAGAGGATTCCCATGCTAACAAAATCACTTGCTGAGTGGAATATTCCAGTTATTATCCATGATTTGTAGGCCTAAACGAAGAACGAAAAATAACTTTGCCGTGAGTATATCGGGGCCTTTAGTCTGAGCAACAACTGTTAACCAATATAGATAAGTAACAACACTGCATAATGTGGGAGAAAAAAAAATTCTGATAAAAAAATAAATGGAATTGTGATTGTGATTCATAATGCATTTTTTTTTTGTTTAAGCTCCAGGTTTTCTATGCTTGTTTGTAGCGCTGCACTCACTTTTAAATGGATTCGGGTGCCGTTCTTTAGTGTCTGTGAAAACATATATGGCCAATAAGCCACATATAAATAGTTAAATCTCATTCATGACTTTTTCCTGGAGCTGGGTAGACTTGTGTTTTACCTGCACAATGGTGTCCAAGTTTTGTCGTGATGTGGATGCTGTGTTGATCACGGAGGCGGGGCCCATGGTAACCACGGTGACATGATGGGGAGGGGGGGGCGGCGCAGGGGCGGGGACGATTACTGTGGCGTGATGAGTGGGTGCAGGCGGCGTGGCAGGAGAAAACACCTGACGAATAAAGTAGGACAACAAATTAAGGACAACTTTTCCTTGAACAAAGAACCTACACTTTATTCATGCATACATTTACTTTCTTATATTTTTATGGTCTTATTGTGCACAATTCAGCAGAAGAGAGAAAAACATCTTACACTAGTTTAAAAGTTTGGGTCAGTAAGATTTTTTTTTTTATGTTTTTGAAGGAAGTCTCTTATGCTCACCAAGTTTTGTTTTGTGAAATATTATTACAATTTAAAATAATATATTGTAAAATTTACTTTATTCCTGTGATCAAAGCTGAATTTTCAGCATCATTACTCCAGTCTTCAGTGTCACATGATCCTTCAGAAATCATTCTAATATGATGATTTGATGCTCAAGACACATTTCGGATTGACATTTTTTTTAAGGACTCTGCGCTGAATAGAAAGTTCAAAAGAACAGCATTTATTTGAAACAAATCTTTTATAAATGTTGTAAAAGTCTTTACTGTCACTTTTTATGATTTTATTGAGTCCATGCTGAATAAAAGTACTAATTTCAGAATCTCACTGACCCAAAACTTCTCAACACTACTGTAAAATAGTTCTCGGTTCACATAAAAACAACACTAAAAAAAGGACAAAAATAATATTACATGATGGGTAAAATGAAGTCCCGCCCTACATAATTAAATGAATATTGCGTCACTCAGAAATCTGTCACTTTATAGAAGTTAAATGTAATTTGATGTGGTCTTTAACTCTTCTAATGCCCTCTAGTGGATCATCACATCAGATCAACTCGTACAAACTCAATTTGACATGGTGCATTGCAAAACTGAGGGCCTCTCTTTTATTCTGTACTTGAATGACGGTTAGTCAGTGTGCATCAGTGATATGAGCGAGAAAGCGAGTCTGTCTGACCAGCGGGCTGCGAGCAGGGGTGCTGGTCTCTTTTCCCAGCTGTTCCTGCTGCTGCTGTTGAAGGCGGAGCAGAGTTTGCGACTGCACATGCTGTTCCTGGACCTGCTGTGCGATCACCTTTAGCTTCTCAGGGTACAAGTGGGCATCCAACGAACGGATCTAACAGAAACACAGAGACCCTTGGTCAGCACATATCTAGAAGGTATAGGAGAGCAGTGTTTCCTCTTAATACGTTTTTTTTTTTTGCCTGCGGAAGTTTCTTCAGCGAGTTTCATGGATAGCGGCAGAGATTGGGGTTTAATTTGCACTTCAAGTGTGATGTTCAGAAACGATTCATGCTCTCAGGGGAGCTGTGCACCTTCTGTGAAATCTCATTAAATATGCAAAGACTAAAGCGAGCTAATTTTAGCGAACTGATGCAGCAAAAGAAAAGTTTGATAACGGATTTCACAGATGACAACTCTACAGCACCGGGCCACGATCAATACAGATACGCGAGAGATTTAGTCGAGCAAAACTTTGAGCGACGGATCAAACTGCAACCTAATGAGTTCTATTGAAATTTGTCAAATACCAGTGACAAAATTCTATTAGAAAAGAGAACACCCTCTGTAATGGGAGATGGCATATAATCAAAATAAGCTAAAAGATGTTTACAATTCATTTAGGACTTGATAAATCCCTACAATTTTCTTGAGCATATCCTTTAAATTTGAGCCAATAAGATTGCAGATAGATATATATATATATATGTGTGTGTGTGTGTGTGTGTGTGTGTGTGTGTGTATTTCTTGCTATATATCTATCTTTCAATCCATCTATATGCATGTCTATCTATCTGTCTGTTTATCCATCCATCTATCTATCTATCTATCTATCTATCCATCTATCTATCTATCTATCTATCTATCTATCCATCTATGCATATTTCTATCTATCTATCTATCTATCTATCTATCTATCTATCTATCTATCATCTATGCATATTTCTATCTATCCATCTATGCATATTTATATCTATCCATCTATGCATATTTATATCTATCCATCTATGCATATTTATATCTATCCATCTATGCATATTTATATCTATCTATCTATCCACCCATCTATCAATCCATTTAAGCATATTTACAGTGGGTACGGAAAGTATTCAGACCCCCTTAAATTTTTCACTCTTTGTTATATTGCAGCCATTTGCTAAAATCATTTAAGTACATTTTTTTCCCTCATTATTGTACACACAGCACCCCATATTGACAGAAAAACACAGAATTGTTGACATTTTTGCACATTTATTAAAAAAGAAAAACTGAAATATCACATGGTCCTAAGTATTCAGACCCTTTGCTCAGTATTTAGTAGAAGCACCCTTTTGATCTAATACAGCCATGAGTCTTTTTGGGAAAGATGCAACAAGTTTTTCACACCTGGATTTGGGTATCCTCTGCCATTCCTCCTTGCAGATCCTCTCCAGTTCTGTCAGGTTGGATGGTAAACGTTGGTGGACAGCCATTTTCAGGTCTTTCCAGAGATGCTCAATTGGGTTTAAGTCAGGGCTCTGGCTGGGCCATTCAAGAACAGTCACAGAGTTGTTGTGAAGCCACTCCTTCGTTATTTTAGCTGTGTGCTTAGGGTCATTGTCTTGTTGGAAGGTGAACCTTCGGCCCAATCTGAGGTCCAGAGCACTCTGGAGAAGGTTTTCGTCCAGGATATCCCTGTACTTGGCCGCATTCATCTTTCCCTCGATTGCAACCAGTCGTCCTGTCCCTGCAGCTGAAAAACACCCCCACAGCATGATGCTGCCACCACCATGCTTCACTGTTGAGACTGTATTGGACAGGTGATGAGCAGTGCCTGGTTTTCTCCACACATACCGCTTAGAATTAAGACCAAAAAAGTTCTATCTTGGTCTCATCAGAACAGAGAATCTTATTTATCACCATCTTGGAGTCCTTCAGGTGTACTTTCATGTGTCTTGCACTGAGGAGAGGCTTCCGTCGGGCCACTCTGCCATAAAGCCCCGACTGGTGGATGGCTGCAGTGATGGTTGACTTACTACAACTTTCTCCCATCTCCCGACTGCATCTCTGGAGCTCAGCCACAGTGATCTTTGGGTTCTTCTTTACCTCTCTCACCAAGGCTCTTCTCCCCCGATAGCTCAGTTTGGCCGGACGGCCAGCTCTAGGAAGGGTTCTGGTCGTCCCAAACATCTTCCATTTAAGGATTATGGAGGCCACTGTGCTCTTAGGAACCTTAAGTGCAGCAGAATTTTTTTTGTAACCTTGGCCAGATCTGTGCCTTGCCACAATTCTGTCTCTGAGCTCTTCAGGCAGTTCCTTTGACCTCATGATTCTCATTTGCTCTGACATGCACTGTGAGCTGTAAGGTCTTATATAGACAGGTGTGTGGCTTTCCTAATCAAGTCCAATCAGTATAATCAAACACAGCTGGACTCAAATGAAGGTGTAGAACCATCTCAAGGATGATCATATGAGTATGAGGATAAATATATGAGTGTCACAGCAAAGGGTCTGAATACTTAAGACCATGTGATATTTCAGTTTTTCTTTTTTAATAAATGTGCAAAAATGTCAACAATTCTGTGTTTTTCTGTCAATATGAGTATTCTGTGTGTACAATAATGAGGGAAAAAAATGAACTTAAATGATTTCAGAAAAAGGCTGCAATATAACAAAGAGTGAAAAATTTAAGGGGGTCTGAATACTTTCCGTACCCACTGTATGTCTATCTATCTTTTATGCATCTATCTATCTAATACATATTTATATACAGAGAACGATAAAGAGTATTATTTTAAATAAACAACAACATACACAGATATACGAGAACCAATATAATAAGATAGATATCTATTTATAAAACAACAACAATAAAAACTACTAACTGATTTTTTTTTACTTGACCGCTACGATAAAAATAGACCAATAAGTTGCCACATGTACTAATTCAGACAGATACAGAAGAAGTGAAAGTGACGTGACGTGTAGCCAAGTATGGTTTCCCATACTCTGAATTTGTGCCCTGCATTTCACCCATCCAAGTGCACACACACAGCAGTGAATATTGAACACACACACACTGTGAACACACACAGTAGTGTGTGTTCACCGTGTGTTCAGTGCATGTTTGTTGCTTAAGATAAAACTTAAGCAGCAAAAATTGCCCAATACTGATATGTCCACAAATATACCTGTTCTTCCAGCATCATGCGCACGGAGCGCTCTTTATCCAGCTGTTGTCGGAGTTCGATCATCTCTCTCCGCAGATCCTCCACCTTCTCCTCCTCCAGAATGTCTGGGGATCCGATCCCTTCATCTTTCTCCTCGGCGCGCCTCCTCTTCGGAGACGAGCCGCTGAACTCCTTCTGAAGGGAGGAAGAGGAAAACGTGAGACGCCAGGAAGGAAAGCGTGTGTGAGAGAGAGAGAGAGAGAGAGAGAGAGAGAGAGAGAGAGAGAGAGAGAGAGAGAGAGAGAGAGAGAGAGAGAGAGAGAGAGAGAGAGAGAGAGAGAGAGAGAGGAGTGAAGATACAGGATATGCAGTGAAGAAGACAGTTTCACGAGCTTCACCTGTATGTAGCGTTTGAGTTGGGTGTTTTGTTGCAGCAGCCGTGTCTTCTCCTGCTCCAGAGAGAAGATGTATTCGGCCGTCTGCTGTAAGATGGCAGCCTGAGAAAGAGAAAGAGATCACATTACATCCATGTACTGGTAAAATGTGAAGGATGCTAGAAGTACACTTCCATTCATAAGTTTGGGGTCAGCAAGAATTAGTAGTTTTATCCAGCACGAATGCTTTAAGAATGAATTGATTGATCAAAAATGATCAATGTTAGAAAATTTCTTTCTTCTATTCATCAAAATATCCTGGAAAAAAGGTTTCCACAAAAATATGAAGCAGCACAACTGTTTTCAACATTGATAACAATCAGAAATGTTTCTTGAAATCATCATATCAGAATATGTGACACTGAAGACTGGAGTAATGATGCTGAAAATTCAGCTTTGATCACAGGAATAAATTACATTTTACAATATATTCACATAGAAAAACTGTTATTTTAAATTGTAATAATATTCCACAATTTTACTGTATTTTGATCAAATAAATGCAGCCTTGGTGAGCAGAAGAGACTTATTTTAAAAACACACACACAAAAATTAACATTTTAATTTTATGCTGGCACATATGCTGAGATCAAATCTAGATTTAAATGACAATGTTTGCTAACCGTTCACCCCAAAAATGAACATTGTCATTGCTTGCAAACCTGTTTAACGTTAATCAGAAAATAATGTTCATGCAGACCTTTCCAATGCAATTAAGCAGACGGGAAGATCAGCAATAAATAATGACTTAAATTTCAGTCTGTAAAAAAAAAAAAAAGAAGCTATCGTATGGGTTCAATAGACATGAATGGCGCACACATTCACTGAAGATCTGCAGTAGAAGTGCCACTAGTTTTGAAAGGTCTCTAAAAACATAACTCTTAAAAATGATTCACTTACAAATCAATCAATCAAAAGCATTGTAAGTCAAGATAATCATAGAGACCATTGGTGGCAATGGCAACATACGATGCTTATGAGAACACAGACCTGGCTCACAAAACTGTTCTGAATGATTCATTCACATATTGGACTGATCTGACTCAGCTCAATGACTCAATCCCAACTCACTGGAGGAGAAAATTTCAAACAACTATCAGATGTCTTCAGAAGTTTAGCAATTTAGCATTGTAAGTGATATGGACTGCTTTCCAATCCTTGTTTAAAGCTTCAAACCCATTTGGGTTTGGAACAACATGAGGGTGAGTAAAAGTATTGTCATTTCTGAGAGAACTACTCATTGAGATCAACACTCTTCCCAGATTGTCGGACTCACCTTGCTTAGCTTTTCTCCGTCACTATGCGGGATGAGTGTTTTCAGGGACTGGAAGCCAGCGTTGATGCTCTGCATGCGCCGGCGCTCATTACTGTTGGCGATTTCCCGCCGAATACGCCGTTCCTGGTCCCGCGCCGTCTCTGGCGTGAGGGGAATGTTTGCTAAGCTGTGAAGAAGAAATGTTACACTGCACTTTAGTCTACTTCAAATGAATGAAAAGGTATAAATATTACATGAAAAGGTATAAATATTACATTTAACCTGTTAACCATTTCGAGCATAGATCTGAATTGAAATGGTGAATGCTTTGGACTCTTTTAGTCTCTTTTTAAAGAAGACACTCGGCTGATTATTGCAGAAGTGAAAGCACTTCAAAAAATGGAAGTGTAGAAATAATTAAACCCCTGGTTTCACAGACAAGGCTTAAGTCTAGTCCTACACTAAAATGCACATTTAAGTGGTTTTAACCGAAAGCATATTGCACTGATATATCTTAAAATATTTCAGCAACATTGTTTTGTCTCAGTAATGTATTTTTTCGAAGGCACGTTTATAAAATCCACTTAAATGCCTTAGTTCAATTAAGGCCTAATCCTGGCTTATTCTAAGTCCTGTCTGTGAAACCAGGCCATGGAAGTCTATGGTTACTGTAATGCAAATGTACTCAAATGAAACACTTATAATTTAATACAAAATATATATTTTGCAAACTAATTTAAATTGCTACAAAATAAGCAACATGTCTAACCAAGTTGTGTTACAAATTTAAAGTTGAGGTCACTCAGAAAACTCTCAGATTTCATCAAAAATATCTTCATTTCAAACGAAAATCTTACGGGTTTGGAACGACAAGAGGGTGAGTAAATGACAACTGGATTTACATTTTTGGGTAAACTAACCCTTTAATTAATGAGGTCGTAAAGCACTTCAATCAAGAAATGGTAGTTTGCTTACTATATTGAAACATTGTGTTATTTAAATAATGCTATAATTTACTTCAAAAAATACTAATACTATTTTATTGTATAGTACTTTTTGTTAAGGAAACCTGGCAAAATGTTTTGTTTTGGAATTAAATTTAAACACTGATTCAATAAAAGTTTAATAAAGTTAAAGGATTTCTTTAAAAATGAACATTCAAACATAAAACAGCCAAGTGTTTTTCCCTTGCTTACATCCCTACAACAGAATGCAACATAACGAGTGTAAGAGTGTAAAGTAATAAATACTGACTTTCAATAAAAGTTGAATAAAATGTTAAATTATTTTTTTTTAAATAAAACGACTAAAAGTGCCCACCCCCTTTTGCTTAAATCCCTAAATCAGGATGCAAAAATGGGAAAGAGAAACATTAGAGCGCAAAGTAGAAAATATTGACTTTCCTGAATGCTCATTCAAGTCCATTGTCTTTAAACTCAAGCCCCTGGAAATCTCTGCCTCACACGATCACACGCGTGCTTTGGCCGAGGAAATCAAACCCTAATTGAACTTCCTCCCTGTCTGGGCATCTCACGGGGTATCTCTGGAAAGCCTCTCTTATCAGCAGCGCCTCAGCTGCGTGAGGACAAACACGGGGAACAATTGTGCAGGCGCACATGAGGGGAGAGAGAGGTTTCCCTGCTCGCTTCCTTACGTCCAAGCGGCTCAAAACCCGGCAAACAGATCCCAAGCCAAAATCACAACAAGAGCCAACAGTGGAACGAGAGACACGGTCAGATCAGCCGTTTCCAGCCGTACACATGAATGTGACCCAGCTTCTTTTATGCATGAAAATGAAACTTTTTTCAGAAGACAATTTTGATTTCAGTGTGAGGCGATCTATTAGGCAAGAGGCGAGAGAACTTGCACTGGTATAATTAAAGCTTCCATTACAATTAAATAAATTAATATATAATAAGAAATTATTACTTGGCAAGAATAATCATTTAAATTCATGATTTCATCATACAATAATAGTAGTGATATGACAAGATTGAATTCATAAAATAGTAATGAGCACTACTCATCTGTCTGGGTGTTTTAAATCACAACACACAAATGAAATGCTATAAAATAACAATAAATTATTTAATGCATCCCGTACTTTGTTTTGAGACCGCTTTGAAATTATGTGAAGGAATAATTGCCTTTGCTTGACAACTTAAACATGGTTTAAGCAAAAATAAAAAATAAAATAGCCAGTGTATTAGATATACTTTAACTACAGCTTAATTTCACCGCCATAATAACATGTATTAATGCTTTGTCTTGTTTTAAGGGTTACTTTATTACAGTCTGTCAAGGGTCTACAGATGAAAAATAACATGTGTTGTCAAATTCTGGCACATTTACAGCCATGGTCATTAATGTGCACTGCCTCTGTAAACAAATAAACAAACAAAAGGTAACAACATGTAGGTTACTACCTTGGTGTTTTGGACTTTTGTATAAATAATTGTGTATTATTTGTACCTTGGAAGCCTTCATTTGATATATATATTGAAGAAACATGGAATTACCTGTAAAAAGAGCTGCACAGTCACCGTGAACAACCACCCCTTTGAAGACATCATTTGTATGCCAATCGACATCGGGGTAAAACTACAATTCCCAGAACGCCCTGCGCTAATGGATCGCAGATGCGTTGACGGGGCCTTCCTTCAACAGCATACACACCCCCTTATTAAAATAACACCAGTTATTAATTTACTAACCTCTAAATACCTCACATTTAATTCACAGTGGGCCGAAACTAAAATATCAAGCGAGATAACGAACATAGTCGCTGGCCTAAATAAAAAACATCGTGTTCACAGCTGACACGGTCCGCCATTACAACAATGCGCCTCGCTCTCGCGCTTCCTCCGTCCATGCGGCAGCAGCGACGCAGAGTCCAAATATCATCTGATCTCTCTCACACCGCGCGCACGGCGAGATTTCTCGCGCGTTACGCCTATTTCAACCTCATATCGGAGACACTCGAGAGCAATGGCAGTCTGGAGACGTTTAACATTTAGTTGCATTGAGAAACAGACGACGCCAAATGCACGAGCCACAAGCATGGCCGCACTGCCCACAATAACTTAAGCCCCTAAAACACACACCAGAACACGCGAACTTCAACCCAAACACACTTTTACCCTATAAACCTCTGTGCATGACGACTGATTAATGGGTGTAACGAAATATGCGCGGTTTCTAACATTAAACACGCGCGCGAGATCAGCAGCGTGGTGTGTGTGCATGCAACCACGTGGTTTGTGTTTGTTAGACACAAAATGTATCGATTTCGCCGAGATATTGCACAGGTAACACTGACCTGACAAGCCGAGGAGGTTCCATAGACCCCCAGGAGATGAATTAAATTTAGAAAACCGAGTCTCGCGCGTGTTACGTCCTGTCTTAACCCACTAGATGGGCGCATGTACACAATAACACAGAAATCATGCGTGCATGTTACTCTAGTAGTAGTGCTGCCGCTGTTGGCGCGCGATTAAACAATCGCGCACATATGTGTGCGTCTCGAGCGCAATGATTTTAAAGAGGGTCTCACGTACCTGCACAAGCCCCCTATGACTTCTTTCTCGGTTTTCCTGAAATGTTGCAAGGAGGGCACCTTCTGAGCTGGTACCATGAAATACTCCATGCTTCCCCTCTTCTCTCCAGCTCTGGCTCCTCGATTCTTCTTGTACTTTATTGATTTAAAAAACAAAACCGTCTATTTGTCATTTAATAAGAAGCGCGTTCTGCTGATTTCGGGCATGAGCGCGTGAGATGAGTGTTGAGTTGTAAGGTTACTCTACTCTTCCAGCTGATGGGGTTCCCTCGTAGTGTGTGTGTGTGGCGCTCGCTTGCTCTCTTTCCCTCCCTCCTTCTGCATGTGTGCGTGTGTGTGTGTTTGCAGCTGATCGGATGTCTTTCAAGGCGGGAAACAGCTGGTAGGAATCACACACAGCCCTGCACTACCAAAAAGCCTCCTTCCGCCGAACGGGGGGACTTGCATGTAAACAAAGGAGTATTGCAACAGCGACCATATTATTCACCAGTAATCAGCTGGACTGTTTCACGCTTATTGCATGACAGAAAGCGCACTGTAATAAATTCATTTAAATGCATTTAAATATCTGTCTCATGCGCGCATTTCTACTGTGCATATCCAAAGTGCATTATTGCTTAATATGCATTATTGCTCACTCACGTACAAATAGGCACATAAATATTCATATAGAAAATAAAAAGAAATATTTTGTTTCATGAGTTACTCACGAAACAACATATTTACATGCTATATATAGAATAATAATAATTCTATATATATTTATATTTATATACATATATATATTGCATGTAAATATGTTGTTTTATGAGTACGAACTATATGCATCAAAGCACCATAATGCTTATGTTAAGATTAATAAATCAGTCAGTGCATGTGTTAGTAAGTGAGCTTTTTATAGCGAAATCAATGCATGCATATTAAAATATTAATTTATGCCTGGCATTGCTCATATAGCTTAAATAGACTGTTTTATTTTTGCATTTGAAAGCACGATCCTAAAATGTCAACGCGTTGTGCAGAATGCTATAATATTGTTAAAATGATCAGTGCCTGTAAGAAGGTTATCATTTTTTTTTATAGCTAATAAAGAACCAAATGTAAAATTTCAACGCATTAAAATATCATTATATTAATATATTCGAAAGATTATTTCCTTTATTATGCGCGCTTTATATTTGAAAACGAATGTAAACATGTTTAAAAGAATCAATGCACAATGCAATTGTTAATGAATGATGCTCTTGCCCTCGGTGTGTTCGATCGCTCAGTGAGTGTGAAGGCTGGTTCTCTTTGACTGGGGGGTGAAACATGCGGGATCAGCTGACACTGCTGGCAGGAGGAGAGAGGAGAGAGAGGGCTGACACTCAAACACCATTTTGGGTGCATGAAAGTTGTAGTTGTAGGAGGAGGAAGAGGAGTTACCTAATCGCTTACTCGAAGCACAAATCACACACACAGACAAAATGGGAGCGGTCATGAAGAACCCGGAAATGTGCTATACTGTGTGTGACTGTTACATGCCGAGGGCAAGAACGCGGACGCGCATTAACACGCGTGCACGAGACCAGGGAAATCACAGTTTCATTTGCTTCTGCATAATACGTCCACTTTTTATGTGTTTTATATACAATATACGTAATTATACATGCTATTTTATTCATAATAATATTGTAAAATAATATTTGTATTATAATAAAATTATATAGTTATATAAAAAACAAACAAACAAAAAAACAATTTTTGGCCTATTTAAATGCTTTTTTTTAATAATTTGTAGCTATATATATTCAATTCAACAAATTCAATTTAAAGATGCCAATCTCAGTGGTCTCAGTGCAGCAGGTTTTTCCTAAACTGAGGTTTGTGAGGGAACTGCAGAGGGTTTGTAAGAATGAAAAGCACATTTATTTATTTTATTTTTAAATATAAAAAAAAAAAAAAATATATATATATATATATATATATATATATATATATATATATATATGAGAGAGAGTGTGTGTACTGGTCAAAAGTTTGGAAACATTACTATTTTTAATGTTTTTGAAAGTCTCTTATGCTCGAAAATACAGTTTTTTTTTTTTTTCATATTTTGAAATATTATTACAATTTAAAATAATGGTTTTCTATTTTGATATAGCCTACTTCAAAATGTAATTTATTCCTGTGACCAAAGCTGAATTTTCAGCATCATTACTCCGGTCTTCAGTGTCACATGATCCTTCAGAAATCATTCTGATATGCTAAAGTTATTATCAATGTTGGAAACAGTTGTGCTGTTGTGTTTGTGGAAACCGTGATACTTTTTTCAGGATTCATTGATGAATAAAAAGTTAAAAAGAACAGCATTTATTCATCTTTTCTTACAATATAAATCTTTACTATCACATTTTTTTTAAATCAATTTAATACATCCTTGCAGAATAAAAGTATTAATTTCTTCTTCTTTTTTAAAAAAAGAAAAAAGAAAATTACTGACCCCAAACTTTTGAACGGTAGCCTATTGTATATTATTACAAAAGTTTTTTTTTGTTTTAAATAAATGCTTTGTTTTTTGTTGAAAAAGTTTCATAGGTTATAAAAAAACATTAAGCAATATTAAACTGTTTCCAACATTGACAATAAATCATAATTGTATGATTTCTGAAGGATCATGTGACACTGAAGACTGGAGTAATGATGCTGAAAATTCAGCTTTGATCACAAGAATAAATTACATTTTAAAGTATATTAGGAAATCATTATTTTAAATTGTAATAATATTTCCAAATGTTTCTGTATATTGTATATGTATACTGTATATTTTCTGTATATTTGATTTTTTTCCCATTAAAACAGAAAAACATTAAAAATAGTAATGTTTCCAAACTTTTGACCAGTATATATATATATATATATATATATATATATATATATATATATATATATATATATATATATATATATATAATTTTAAACAAATACTGTTTGTAGTCTGACCATAATTAGGTGATGGTCCATTACAAGATTTGTTGTTTGTGTGGTCCAGGATTGGAACATGTGTTTTGGGAATAATTATGCATAAAATCTGATTAGATTTTAGGTTTAGGAAAGCCAATGTACACACACACACTGTAAAAAGTGACTTTTAGGAACCTTATCCGCCTTTTTTTGGTGTAGCCTAATGTAGTCAGATTGATTCAGACATATTAAATCAAATTTCTTGACTTAATAAACTATATATTTTTTTAGATATTACCATAAGAAACATTTTATGCAGCTGACAAAACATTATTCAAATGCCTAGAAATCTGTCAAGCATTTGAGAAAAACATATAAAATAACAGAAATGAAAAGAATATGAAATATTTTAAATAACAGATATGCTAGAAGCTTGCTAATTTATTTACAAATATTATTATTATTTTTTTTTTTACAATAAATCAACATTATTGTAATACATTAAAACTGCTGCTTATTGAGAGATCCATATTTAATATGTATTTAATTTAATTTATTTATTTTGCTTTTACACAATGCTGTTTTAATGAGCTCATGTTGAGTAGCAGTGCAGCTTTAGACAGGTGCCATCTAGTGGTCATCTAGTTCAGCTCTACTACAATTAAAACTGATTTTGGGAATACATACACTAGAGGTATATTTTCAGAAGAAAATATTAATTAACAAGGGTAGAATAAATAAAGTAATCTAACTCATTTTAAACCATTAAGATGATAATATGATGTTAGGTTATTCTATGTAGGCCCAGTATCAGATTATTAGTGAAGTCCAACTGTAATGGACATGGAATCATCTGTATGCAAATATGGCAATTTCAAACCCTTGTCATGATATAGCGTTCATGGTCAATACTTACAAATAAAAGCCCCTTCCGTAGCCTATCCTTTCAGCTCAAATCCAATACTTCAATTTACCTGCAAAAAGAAACCTCAGCAAGAGCATATGTAGGCGCAAATAACACACACACACACACACACACACACACACACACACACACACACGCACGCACACACACACACACGCACGCATACACACACTGTAAAAAACTGACTGATAAACTTTATCTGAATATCTAAAATGACGTTTGTTGCCCTATAGTCAGATGCTTAATTCGATTGATTCAGACATATTAAATCAAATACTTTGACTTAAATAATAGCCTACCTGAATAAAAAATAAAAATAAATAAATTGCACATGCAGCTGACAAAAACTAATTCAGTGTAATTTGCACGTAAATAGGCCTTTATTTTAGAATTTTTCATTTTATATTACATTTAGATATGAATATCAGTATCATTATACAATTAGTTCAACATTTGTTATTATAATTTTGCATTATAATAACAATAGAATAGAAATTTCTATTGTTAATAGAAAACAAAAATATTATTTACCTATTATAAAATATTTTTTACAAATGATTATAATGTATTTGCTCAAATGTTTTATATAATATAGCACCAATAAATAAACAAAGAGAGTGTTTTTTAATTTATTATATTATGAATTATCTGAAAGAAATGAATTAAGAGCGTCCACTGTGCTAGACCAAAATGAATAGATCTAAGGAAAAGGGTCTAAGGAGGTAATGTTTATTAAAGCTTCGGCGATAAAAAAAAGCTTTATTACCATGCCAATAAAAATCTTGAGAGCGCTGGAGGGAGGAAGGGAGGAAGGGAGGGAGGGGAGTTAGTTTGGATGTGAGCCCAGGCCGGCCTCCTCCTCCTCGGCTTGTCTGGATGGGGCGGAGCAGCACACATGCGCTGAGCTGGCAGAGTCACAGTCAGTCAGGGCTGATCCCTCCGCCCGCTGCGCCCGAGGAGAGGAGAGGAGACACGGACAGGCTCGCGTCCGGGGTGCTGGAGACCCACCTCACCGCTCACAGTCTCCAAAGACAACGCGAAGGCCCCAGGACTGGAAACGACCTGAGGAAACCGCAAACCCGACACGGCGACACACCATCCGGACACGAAGCTGAAAAGGGGGACGTCTCCTCTCCATCGTCTTTGCGCACGACCACCCATTAAAAACCCCTCTGGACCAGCGCCGCCAGAAAGCGATGCACCTTGATGTCAAGACAACGATCACTACGATCCATTTTTTTTGTTTGTTTGTTTGTGTGTGTTTTTTTCTTTCTTACAGTGCATAATTCTTAAGCTGTCATTCCAGGGTCGATTAAAAAAAACAAAAAACAAAAAAACAGTACGGACACTGTTCTTGGTGTTGACACGCATGCATTCAACGGGTTTCTGCTTCATGAGAATATTCTCATGGCCTGAAACTAACATAAACTATCGATCCAGCGCATTCACTCTGGATTGACGGCTTCTTATTCCTCGCAAGTCTTTAGTTTTCTGCTTTTTCCGAACACTGTCATGTGTGTCCAGACAACAGTCTGATGGTTTCAGACAGCAGTAGATTATTCAGCCACTGGTGACAGTGTCTTACAGGTCCTTCTGCAGACATCTGCTGGGCCTTCCTTAAAAAAACTGAGGCATTATTTTGCAACCCAAAGGAATTGGAGCAAACATTCCCCCTGGAAAGTTTAAGGTGGAGACCAGTGCTGGGCCAACAGCATATATCCAGGAGGTTTTTACAGAAGGTAAGTCAGTCTAATGAACTCAGATGGCACGGCAATCTTACATCATTGATCTCATCTCGTGCCAATATAAGCATGCATATTTAGTTTTGTCCACCGAGCACGGTCAGTTAGGGTAGCATAAAGACCCTGACCTATTTTCCAAGAGTGTGTTATGCCACGGTCTGTTTGATTTCTCAAAAGTTGACGCCTGTAGTGCCTCCAAAGAATGAGAAACGGGGCTTCCACTAATGCACTTCAATAGCAGACAGCCTGTCTGGATGCACGTTGTAAACCTAGCATCATGTGATGAGTTTGTTTTCTTTTGGAGTGCTTGACTGATGCAAATAAAATACTTCTTTTGGGGAAGGACTCATGCGTGAAATATAGACCGGAAAGCTAACGTGTTTGCATCCGAATATGATGCATTCTGGCAAAGTTACTGTTATTGTCCATAGTGGTTTAGGCCAGGACATAAAGCAGCCATCATCCAATTAGGCAATTCCAGTGTCCCTGCGCTTAATTGTGAGCACATTGAGATGTGTTTTGGAACGGAGCCCGTCCTCATTGGCTGCTACACATGGGGCCATTGATAAAGGAGATGCCTGCCAGGACATAGTTAACCAACTTTGAGAGGGGCATCTCACACCATGGGACAAAAACCAATAAAGGTTGTGCATGGGGCGGATTGATTAAATCTGGTTTACCTGCATGCGTTTGAGATTAATGATTGCCTTCATTTAAACCCAAGCCTGTGTAGTTTGTGCAACGGTTTGCATGACACTTGACCTCTTCGTGTTATGTTTTATAACCTGCTTTTTTGTTTAGAATTACATAAAATCACTGTTCATATTCTTGATAAATGCATCGAGATGTCCCTAAAGTGACCCAATCTTGCCAGATGTCATTCCTGGGTGAAATCCAGTCCTTTAACCTGACAGATAGTCAATCTCATACTCTCACGTGTGTGTGTGTGTGTGTGTGTGTGTGTGTGTGTGTGTGCACAGCTTTCTGCCGTATGCTGCAGTGCAAACATCTCATATTATTGCCGTCGAGTCCTCACTTCACCGTATGTTCTCCTCCAGCTGTGCGTGCTGGCGTTGACTTGTGTTTTCGCGGTGCGAACCGACAGCTCTGCGATAGGACTGTCTGTTTCACGATATGCTCTAAGAAAAAAAAAAAAAAACACTTCTGGTTCACATATGAAGTGAAGCTCCTCAAGCTAAAGCAAGAGCTGAACGTTGCAGAAATCTGAGATCTTGGCACACCGAGGCTTTGGCGTACTTTTGTGAGGGGTCTGGCCAGTGAATATACCGCTTGTTCCTCTCGATGCTCAGGATGGTTTGCCAAATATGACCCACCCTGAAGCGCTTCTGTGAATTACACCCATTACGCTCTCTAATGCTCAGTGACTAAAGAGGGGCCCCCGGTCTGGTCTTTACTCAAACGTGGGGCCAAATGGAAAGAATACGCCGAGGCTTAGGACACGTTCTTATGCGTGCACGCTGCAAGGCCTAAACACAACATTTGACAAAAGACCAAAAGAAGTGCTTGGCTTTAGCTAGCGTTTGAAGATGTTTGGGAGGGTTTTACCCATGAATCAATGGAACGCCAGCACCATCATCAAACGCTGAGTCTATAAAACTCCATAAAGAACAAAAAAACTCCATAGAATTTGCGCGCTATATTCAAAGTCCTATATGATAGCATTGTGTGAGAAACAGATCTATATTTAAAGGGTTATTTCACCCATTCTGCCATTTACTCATCCTCATGTCGTTCCAAACCCCTATGGTTTTCTTTATTTCTTCTGTGGAACATAAAAGTAGATATATCGAGAAAGTCTTTTTTTTTTTTGTCCATACAATGAAAGTCAATGGGGTCCAGTCAGTGTTGTTTGGACTCCAGATGTCTTCTTTAGAGTTCCACAAAAGGGATACAGGTTTGGAACAACGTTTTTAAGGGTTAATTAAACACAGAAAGTCAAAACTTGTCATGCCAAGTTTGGAGTCAAGGACAAGATATGCGAGAGCCAATGATCAATCATTGATGCTAAACTTGGTGCACACACTCTTCAAAAAAAAAAAAAAGGTTTTTACTGGCATTGATGGTTACATGAAGAAACTTTAACATCTAGATTCTAGAACCTCTCTAATGTCCAAAAGGTTCTTTGTAGCAGAAAAGGTTATTACTATATACTAAGAAAAAAATGGTTCTTTTTAGAACTGAAAAAATGATTTGCCTATGGCATCGTAAAATCCCAGTTTGAGCTTCAATCAGATTCAAGAGCTAAAACAGGGAATATTTCACTTCAAAGTGACCCGTTTCCACACAAAGCCATAGTAAGACTTGAATTATAGTGCACAAGCATTTTTTGGACTGTGTCAGTCACAGTCAACATTATGATGAAGAGAACTCTGGACATTCAGCATAACATCTTCTGAAAGAAATTCAGATTTGGAAAGACATGAGTAGATGATGACAATTTATCATTTTGAGTGAACGGTTACTTTTTATTTGTGTAATTTTCTCTTCGTAATTGCTAGTCTGCACACCAAAACTACATTCTTGGGTGTCTTTGTTGGTTTTTAAATATCTAGTAGCACCAAGTAATTTGCTTTATTTTTTATTTTTTTATTTTTTTAAGCCACAATTGAACAACCCTTTAGGTATTTAGAGGCTGCAACCCATACAGGGCATTCAGCCTTAACAACGACACCCGTGATCCTCCACGTGGGCTAGATTTACAACCTCAGGAGAGTTCTGCAATGGAATTGAGAGTATTGAGAGTATGAGATGGTTTCGGTGATAGGAATTTCAGATGGTCTACTGCATTAGTTCAGGACAGAGACAGCTGACATCCACTTGGAATAAATGTTTAGCATTCGCTAAAAGGTGGGAGGAGGGTCTGGGTAGGTCAGTGCGGCTGGGAATTTAACAAAGGCCGGAGAAAGAGTCCTGGAACATGGAATTCCTCACGGAATCGATCAGAGATTGTGGGAACATTCTGGGTTCTAGATGAAAAACAATAAAGTAGCAGAATGCAGTGCTTTCTAAAATAATTTCCTTTGTAAACATTTATATTGTTAAAAATAGTTTGTATAACAAAAGCAACTTTTACTTATTTCAACACCTCCTAATCTAGTTGTCTAATTTGCAGCGCATTTCAGTATTTGGTTACGTCTCTGCATTTGGTTGCGTTGTGATTATTTGCAGCGCGTTTTTGTATTTGGTTGCGTTGTGATTATTTTCAGGTTGTTTCATTTGGTCGCGTTTCTGTATTTGGTTGGGTTTCTTTCTTTGGTTGCGTTGTGAGTATTTGCAGTGTGTTTCTGTATTTGGTTGCGTTTCTGTATTTGGTTGTGTTTCTGTATTTGGTTGTATTGTGAGTATTTGCAGCGTGTTTCAGTATTTGGTTGCATTGTGAGTATTTGAAGCGCGCTTCTGTGTTTGGTTGAGTTGTGAGTATTTGTAGCGAGTTTCTGTATTTAGTTTTGTTGAGTATTTGAAACTCGTTTCTGTATTTGGTTGCGTTGTGAGTATTTTCAGATTGTTTCATTTGGTTGCGTTTCTGTATTTGGTTGGGTTTCTTTCTTTGGTTGCATTGTGAGTATTTGCAGTGTGTTTCTGTATTTGGTTGCATTTCTGTATTTGGTTGTGTTGTGAGTATTTGCAGTTTGTTTCTGTATTTGGTTGGGTTTCTTTCTTTGGTTGCATTGTGAGTATTTGCAGTGTGTTTCTGTATTTGGTTGCATTTCTGTATTTGGTTGTGTTGTGAGTATTTGCAGTTTGTTTCTGTATTTGGTTGGGTTTCTTGCATTGTGAGTATTTGCAGTGTGTTTCTGTATTTGGTTGCATTTCTGTATTTGGTTGCATTGTGAGTATTTGAAGCGCACTTCTGTATTTGGTTGAGTTGTGAGTATTTGCAGCGCGTTTCTGTATTTGGATGCGTTGTGAGTATTTTCAGTGTGTTTCTGTATTTGGTTGCGTTTCTGTATTTGGTTGTATTGTGAGTATTTGCAGCGAGTTTCTGAATTTAGTTGCATTGTGAGTATTTGTAGCGAGTTTCTGTATTTAGTTTTGTTGAGTATTTGAAACACATTTCTGTATTTGGTTGCGTTGTGAGTATTTTCAGGTTGTTTCATTTGGTTGCGTTTCTGTATTTGGTTGGGTTTCTTTCTGTGGTTGTGTTGTGAGTATTTGTAGTGTGTTTCTGTATTTGGTTGGGTTTCTTTCTTTGGTTGTGTTGTGAGTATTTGCAGTGTGTTTCTGTATTTGGTTGCGTTTCTGTATTTGGTTGTGTTTCTGTATGTGGTTGCATTGTAAGTATTTGAAGCGCGCTTCTGTATTTGGTTGAGTTGTGAGTATTTGTAGCGAGTTTCTGTATTTAGTTTTGTTGAGTATTTGAAACACGTTTCTGTATTTGGTTGTGTTGTGAGTATTTACAGTGCGTTTCTGTATTTGATTGTGTTTCTGTATTTAGTTGCGTTTCTTTGTTTGGTTGCGTTGTGAGTATTTTCAGATCGTTTCTGTATTTGGTTGCGTTTCTGTATTTGCTTGTGTTTCTTTGTTTGGTTGTGTTGTGAGTATCTGCTATGTGTTTCTGTATTTGGTTGTGTTTCTGTGTTTGGTTGCGTTGTGAGTATTTTCAGCATGTTTGTGTATTTGGTTGCGTTTCTGTTTTTAGTTGTGTTTCTGTGTTTGGTTGCATTGTGAGTATTTGCAGCACGTGTCGTCAAAATGATGAATTGATGAAATTATTTTTTCTTAAAGGGTTAGTTCACCCAAAAATGAAAATTCTGTCAGTAATTACTCACCCTCATGTTGTTCCAACCCCGTAAGACCTTCGTTCATCTTCGGAACACAAATTAAGATATTTTTGATTAAATCTGAGAGCTGTCTCACTCTTCCATAGGCTTCTAAGGGACTGAAACTTGCTGGCCCAGAAAAGTTATTAAAGAGATCGTTAATATAGTCCAAGTGACTCCAGTGGCTCAATCTTAAGTTTATCAAGCGACGAGAATACTTTTTGTGCGCAAAAAAACTAACAAAAATAACGACTTTATTCCACTATTCATTTCCTTCTCTGTGGGCCTCGAGTTAGTTCATGTAGTGTTTTAGCGCAGCTCTTCTGTGTTGTACGTCACACGCATCACACACATGACCAGCGTCGGCCAATAGTGAGCCTACGTGGTGACGTTCAAATTTATGTTAGAAATATTTATGTAGCAGTTAAAATTTATGTAGTATTTGTAACAAATACAATTTAAAAACAAATGAAAATATAAAATACTTTGCTTGATTTACGATGTGAAAACTTGCCATCAAAGTCTGTGAAAAGACTTATCTATAATCCTGGCATTGTATTTAACATATATTGTTGGCTCTATGACAAATTGCTTTTGTTCGTCTTTTGTAAGTCGCTTCGGATAAAATATTGTAATTCTAGAAAACCCCATTTTTAAATGCTTGGAAATGCCACAAAATGCTGCTTTAAAATCATTAGTGAAAAAGAGATACAGTAAAGAGCTCCAGTCCAGTACAGAGAGACCCTGAGTCAGAGGCTCGGTGAGACCAGTGAAACCACCCTCTCTCGCTGGGCTTGGACCATGCATTTTTCTGCAGTTAAACTGCAACCACTAATCACAGCGTGGCCTCACCGTTTCCTCTTGGAACGCTTCGCTCATGTCCTCCCTGCTGCGCAGAGCCTGGTCCCGCCCCAGCCCGAGGGCCCATCGCTCTCTCTCTCCCCCCACTTCACCTTCACGGGACACGGGAGGATGGTCCACGCCACCCGTCCCTGCGTCTCTGAGCCGCCAATGGCCTGGGCTCCGGTGCAAACCACTCCAAAATAAACAGACTGCGTCCACACCGCTCACTTCTTTCCACTTTCTGTTTTCTTTAATGCCTCTCAGCCACATACTTTCTTCTCACGACCACTGCAACAAAATGAGAGGAAGTTTGACAGAAAAATGAACAGAACAGGACAAGAAACCCAAAATAAATCCTTAGGTCAAAGGTTATACATTTTAAACATTTATGAAATCGACCAGATAATGAAGAAATATTAGGCAGCAAGAGTGCTTGTTTCTTATTCAGTGGTGCATCCCATGATGCACCTCATGGGATGCACTATTGAATAAGCTGGTTGATGAATGTCTAGGGCGAGCAGAGCTTAAATCTAGACAAAATAGAAGCTCTTATAGGAGAGTTTTAGTTTAACACGTTTTGGTCAGTATATTCCCAAACTTCCATTTGAATTCCAAAGTTTGAGGACTTGACTATTCTTCTTAGATGGCGAATATAGTACTAGTAAAGAATGAAAAGGTGTGTGCAAATTTGGCTGGTTGCGTATATCGGCATCAGCTATTGAATAACTCACACTGATCGGATCGACCACTCGTAAAGTTCAAGAATCGTGAGAATGGTTTAAGCCTTTGCTGCATGACTCTGAATTTGCAGAGCCACATCACCACAATTGTTTTCCAACTGTAAGCTGTTAGCAATAAGCTGCGCACTGGATCATACCGGGCCAAAGGCTTCAGCAGTTAAACTGGAGGCACAGCTGGTTATTATTATTTACTTGCAAAGCCAACAGCCTGGATCTTCCAGTACAGCCACAATAACGCGACTGGAACACAATAAGCGAATAAGACTGAGCTGTATGAAAAGAGAAAGAGGGGAGGGAGGGAGTTAAAGCATTTCAGAAAGAGTAACAAGGCTCTCTCAAGTCTGGGCCTGGGCTTGGCTCCGTGTCCGGGCAAATCCATTCCCGTCAATGTGTGCGAGAGTCCGGGACTGCCGCCTTCTTTCCATGATCTCCTGTTACCCACAGTTACTCTGGAGTTGTACATCACGAGTGGCACGTCTTAAGCCCGAAAGAACGATGAAGCTAACGTTAATGCGTTCTGCCTCATTATAAAGTGATCCGAGGATACAACTCTTTTCCAGTTCTCCTGTCCCACTGCTCTCGTATCTCTCTGTTAACTTTGGCACACGGCTGAGGCTGTTGAATGGGAATCTTTGGTACTTTCTGTAAATTCTACAGTGAATCGTAACTCTTTGTCAGATTGTACTCTACCATGAAACACGGGAGTGTTTCCTTCTATAGATTTTGGTTAAGAAGCGCACGAGTTCAAGAACTGTAAAAGCTTCAATGCAACTTTGTTTGTGCACTGCAACACAACTTATGAGATTAAGAGACACTATTGATTACTTAGCAGGAATTTAACCTGGTTTTGGAAACTTGGAGCTTGCCAATAGTCGGTGTCCGACTTACGAAAACTGACATCTTCTCCCTTTATTCAAGTATTGTGCAGTTGTTGTTGGAGTCAATTGTTGAATTTGTGATAATGCAAAGAAATTATCAACACATGCAAAAGCAAGGGATGAAATATTAATAACTGATATTGTTGTATGATTTTCTAAGCATTTTTTTTGCATAGTAAAATAAAACCTGGAGCTGTAGTTTGCCTTTTTTGGCGAATCATTTTGTCAGATAAATATTTTAACTAAGTTTAGTGTTTTATTCTTCCCTCATATTTGAAATATTATATATATATATATATATATATATATATATATATATATATATATATATATATATATATATATATGTGTGTGTGTGTGTGTGTGTGTGTGTGTGTGTGTGTGTGTGTATATATATTAGCCTTTTAATGATCATCAACATATGTCTTGATATTTATGATTTTACTCTAAAACAATTTAAAAGAAACCAACTAAATTGTACTAAACTAAAATTCAGAATGTTTAGTATTGTTTAATATAAGAACTAAAACAGGTAAAAGTAAAAAAAAAACGATAGTTGAATCAGAGTTGACTCTAAAATGAGTTTGAAGTGATTCACAGTGAATTAATAAATCCAACTCGCTGCTTTTGCTCCTAAAGAGACTTAAAATGAGTCTGAATTGCCAAGTAAAATCACTGTGATATTCTTTGTATTGTTTAATTTTATATCTCTAGAAATATCATCATGACTAAAACGTATACTTTTGATGCATCAACAACCCTATTGTACCACAACGGTAATACCATGTTATTCTTTGACTCTTGATTGGAGTACCATGTGAATACCATGGTATATAAATATGGTACAGTACCACAGTGCACATTCTGTTCAACAAAGCCCTCTAATTTGAGCTGCTAGCCTCTGAAATGTACATTTATCCACAGACAACTGCGCTGCATTATTTGTTGTTTTTGTTTTGTTCCCTTTGTACACCAAACTCTCACTCCATCCATCACACCGAGATGATACCTCTCCAGGTACACTACTCACACTGCCTATCTGTCGCTCTGTCCATTGTTTGCTCTCTCTGATGGAGACTGAAGATGAAAGACCCTTGTTTCTGGAGGAGCCTGCCGCTCAGCTGAGCTGAGTCAAAGAAACAGAGGGAGATAAAGGGTGAGAGAAAGAGGGAAGGAGGGGGAAAATCCTGTCATGTTGACCTTGTCTGGCTGCCAGGGATGGGGGGGAGTATTGAGGGGAGGGCGGTCTTGCTTTGAGAAAACAGGCGCCCCATGTGAGGGGAACGAGAGAACACAGGCACACAGTGAGGCTGGCAGAGACGCATAAGGAAAGAAGAACAGAGGCAGAGAGAAAAGAGAGTGTGTGTGTGCAGGTGCCTGAGAGGGAAAATGGGTAGAAGATCAGCAGCGACGTCCACTGTGTCTTCCAGCAAAAAGTATTTAAATTGCTTTACATTCATTTAAGGTTATCAGGGCCACGTCATGGTCCTGCGAGGTCATTTTGGACCATTTGGTGGTTTTGAGATTCATGGCTCGAGAGATTTTAATTAAAAAGTTGTGTGGTTTGGGTCATGGTATGCAATACAGTTTTTTTTAAAGCTTTTTAAGTAACCCAAATATGATGAAAAGAACGAAGGCAGCCGTATATTTTCATGGATAAAGGCCTAGTGCTTGAGAAAACAGACAACTTTTGTTTGCAAAATTAAATGATTGTCCTTTATATTGTTACTGTACTGAAGCAAAAGCAATATATTGTCTATTAAAATATTGTCTTGCCAAAAATATGGCATCTTAAAATTGATTAATTATTATCTTACAAATATATAAATAATATTAAAATGAATATAATATATAAAATGTATTTTAAAAGTCTAAACGTATAATAATACAAATGTTAAATATTAATTAAATATGTACTGACAATTTTTTCTACCTTCTATTACATTTTGTAGATGTACAGTATAACCCCAAATAAAGACTTAAAACTAAAAAAATAAATAAAACATTTCTTATGATCCTCAAGATCACCAAAGGCAAGGAGAAGCTCACTAAAAAAGATATAACATAAATACAAACCATTATTCATAAATTTAGGAAAGACAGATTAACAACTATATTTTTATATTTTCCACTATACTAGATTTGTTTTATTTCTGTTAAAAACTAAAGCTGTCAATTAAATAAAACAATTAATCGCATGATTTCTGAATGAAACAGTAATGTAATATGAAAAAAGCAAATGTGTTTTTATTTTTTCTCCTTAAAACTGCAGTGAACCAAAGACAGTCTCAAAAACACGGTTTGAAATCGCTGGTGTTTCTGTCGTCACAAACTACCTTGTAGCCAATCAGATCAACGAGTGATCGTCAACGAGTGGATCTCTGAGCTGGAGTGAGTGAGTGGAGGCGTGGCTCATTTGCATATTCATAGAACTGCGTATACTAAATATATATAATATATATAATATTCATTTAAGCTCACATTTTACCCTATAAAAACATTGCTTACTTGCATATCATGTTACCATTAACCTACATCAGAAAACCATGAATATGCAAATGTGTTGTTAAACTATTCAAATATTACCCTTAAATCTCAGAAGGTGCTATTAAGTAAATATTTTAGGTCAAAGAGGTTCGGCGGATGCAATGTTTCTGGGTTAAACAACCACCAGCATGACTTAACATCACTTTAATTTGTCATCTAATTACATTGTTTTGTTCTGAGTTCCTTCATCTTCCTGTTTTCTTTCCACCGCAGTGTGTTTTGGTTTCGAGATCTGAACACCCGCCCCGCCTCTCACTCCTGAACAGCTCCTCGTTCCCAGAAACCTTCCCGTCGTCGCCTCCAGCCTGGCACACAGGTGTCCATCAACATGCCGGAGGAATCCTGGCCAAATTAAAAAATCACCACAGTACTCTATCATGTGCACCGCCGGGATCCTGACACCACGGACGTCCCTTGAGGCCGAGCGGCTAAGAGTCATATCTATCAAATTACGCTTGATTTCGGCTTAACTGCTTCCTGCGCCTATGCCACACTGCAAAAAAATGTCCAGTACAAATATGTACATGATATCTATCTTGATATCACTCTTAAATCAAGATTAAAATGACTTGAGGTAAGTCCTGTTTTCTGAAAAATGTATCAAAATTAAGTGAGTTTATGTTTAAAACAAGAAAGAAAATATCTGCCATTGGGGGCAGAAAATTTTACTTAATTAAATCAAGATTATTTTTCTGACCCCATTGGCAGATATTTGTACTTGTTTTAAGCATAAAGTCACTTAATTTTGATCTTTTCTTTTCTGTTTTTCAGAAAACAAGACTCAATGGCCTGGTTTCACAGACAGGGCTTAGATTAAGCCAGGATTAGGCTTTAGTTAAAATAGGACATTTAAGTGGCTTTTATAAACATGCCTTAGAAAAAAACATTACTGGTGTGAATCTTGAGACAAAACAATGGTACTGTTAGAATTTTTTTTTTTTTTGCAGTGAGTACTTTTTTTGCCTCCTATAATATTCAGATTGAGGAAATGAGTGTGAGTCTGAGACGGCACCTCCCGAAGTTTGAAGTATATCCACTGCGCCCAGTGTTGGCCCGAACTCAAATTGCAGCCTTCCTGCTGTATGTTTTATTCCTCCTATAAAAGCAAGAGCCCCTCGAGTGGCTAAGCTCACGCTTGTCATGACATTCGCTCTCGGCGTCGCTGCAGAGAACTGAAATATGGCAGAAGGTCCTTGCCCAACGTGCCGAGTTTCCATGCGCTCGTCAGCTCCCGTAAATCTGCGGCTCGGAGTCTGTTAACGCTGTGAGCTGGAAGGGAACGCCAGACCCTCGCTCTACGCCCAGACATTTGCCACCCCACCCAAAGTGTTGAGGCACGGTTTTGCTTTTCTAGACGGGACAATCTCAAACAGATCTCAAACATCTTGAGTTTCTGGACAATTTCATGTGTATTTAAAATTAGGTAAAGGTTAGTTCACTCAAAAATTTAAATCCTGTCATAAACTCACCCTCATGTCATTCCAAACCTGGATGGTTTTCTTTTCAGTCTGTTGTGATTGTTCTACTCTGCTCTGATTGGTCAGATGACCCAGATTGTTGTGATTGGTCTACTCTGCTCTGATTGGTCAGATGACCCAATCTGTTGTGATTGGTCTACTCTGCTCTGATTGGTCAGATGACCCAGTTTGTTGTGATTGGTCTAATCTGCTCTGATTGGTCAGATGACCCAGTTTGTTGTGATTGGTCTACTCTGCTCTGATTGGTCAGATGACCCAGTTTGTTGTGATTGGTCTACTCTGCTCTGATTGGTCAGATGACCCAGTCTGTTGTGATTGGTCTACTCTGCTCTGATTGGTCAGATGACCCAGTCTGTTGTGATTGGTCTACTCTGCTCTGATTGGTCAGATGACCCAGTTTGTTGTGATTGGTCTACTCTGCTCTGATTGGTCAGATGACCCAGTCTGTTGTGATTGATCTACTCTGCTCTGATTGGTCAGATGTTTCAGTCTGTTGTGATTGGTCTACTCTGCTCTGATTGGTCAGATGTTTCAGTCTGTTGTGATTGGTCTACTCTGCTCTGATTGGTCAGATGTTTCAGTCTGTTGTGATTGGTCTACTCTGCTCTGATTGGTCAGATGGCTCAGTCTGTTGTGATTGGTCTACTCTGCTCTGATTGGTCAGATGACCCAGTCTGTTGTGATTGGTCTACTCTGCTCTGATTGGTCAGATGACCCAGTCTGTTGTGATTGGTCTACTGCTTGCAGCACATGTCAGAAACAATTCAAGCTTGAGTCCTCATCCTGTGGAAGTTCATCAAAGTGGATTTGCTTTCACATCGCAGAAAAATACGCATCTTCTCAACATGATAACAACACGAACCAAACTCTTCCAGTCTCAGTTACAACTACAGTGTTTAAGAGTCAAAGTAGACGTTGTCCACGGGCTGTCAATGAATAATTGCAAATTTATGTTACCAAATTTTTTTTTTTACAAACCTAAGTAGGTTCATGCAGGAGCAAGTAAGAATGTAATTACTGACGACTCGTTTCAACTTTGCAGAGATTTTACATTCACAAACAGCTGTATTACTCACTACTTGAAAGGTAATATCTGAAAAGGCATAATAGGGGCACGTTAAGAAAATATTAGAGAATTTTCCAAGAATTGTATCGAACTGTTTAGAATGTAATGCTCTTTAAATTTCTTTCTTAAGAAGATTTTTGTGATTCCAGCCCCTGGACTGAAACAGCCAAAACATTCTTCAAATTATCTTCTTTTG
Source organism: Rutilus rutilus (assembly GCF_951802725.1). Taxonomy (NCBI): domain Eukaryota; kingdom Metazoa; phylum Chordata; class Actinopteri; order Cypriniformes; family Leuciscidae; genus Rutilus; species Rutilus rutilus. The sequence continues at coordinate 29,612,058 of NC_140209.1, read as the reverse complement.
TTTTCTGCAAAAGAAAGCAAGCAGCATGGGTTTAGAACGACATGATGGTGAGGAAATAATGACAGAATTTTAATTGTTGGTTGAACTTTTAACAGCTCTCAAGTTTTCATGCACTCACTGACCTGTTCATCTGACTATTGCATGTCTGCACAGGCTGTGTGGTGACTTTAGAATATTGTTTGATTGCACGCAGAGGAATGCTGTGTTTTCGTAGGTAGGCTCCACGTGGAGTCTCAGCAGAGAGTGGAAAAAGTGAGAGTGTGTGTGTATGCTTCCAGGACTTAGCCAGGTGCCAATTCCCCCGGCATTCCTGCGCTGACCTCGAATGCTTTTTCCCTCCGCCGCCTCCAGGGGAGGTCTGTCTCAGCAGGGCCGAGCGGGCTAGGTCGAGTCAAGGGGCGGATCTGAGGAACAATCAACAGAAATATGCACAAACAACACCATAAACTGACCATAATCGCACTCTCCATCTACGCTGAGGTCTGTTAGAGTTCACCAGTGAGTAAAGAGATGGGGTCTGTGCAGTCAAAGGCCGTTCGCAAGCTGTTTTTAGAAGTTCAACAGTTCACTGCAGAAATGTAGAATAGAAAAATGGAGAGAATGGGTTCTGCTTCAACTGCATGGAGCCGGCGAGCATACTGACACATTTCTGTCTTGAAAAAATACGCAGTTTTCCTCAAACAGCCAGATTGTAGGGAATTCGTTTGGGAATTCGTATGATTTAGAGTTTACATGCACTTTAAAGGTTTGATTTCAGTTGGACTATTTTTTCTATTTTAGTATTATTTCTTTATATGCTATAATATTTAAAGATTATTATTATTTTTTTTATAATATTTGTGTAATTTAAAGAAATGGGATGGGATCATTCTGTGATACTTTTGCATATTTTTTAACAAGCTTAATGCTAGGCATTATTCACTGCCATTATTTGGATGAGCGCAAGCGGGACGTTTTAAAAAAAATTCTCCTTTTGTAGTCCATGACAGAAAGAAGAGCATATGGCATTAGAAGAATACCAGGGTGAGTAAATAGTGAAATGTCATTTTAGAGTGAACTATCCCTTAGTAAAGTAAAGCTAACTGCAGACTAGAATATACATTTTCTAGAGAACGTTGTAGTCAGGAATAGATCTTGTCTTGTTTACCATATTGTGCTTTCCACATCTCTGAGATTACATTCTTGTCTATTTAGGAGATGCCTTTAAGTCCCCCTGTGGTGAAAAAAAAGTTTTTAATGTTGTTTATATGTCCATGTGGTGTTTTTAATATGCTTTAAGACAAACCATGTGTAAATTCATAAGTCAACACCATTGCTGAGTATTTTCTCCTTAAAACAGACAGTCTCAAAAACACAGTTTGAAATCGCTGGTGTTTCTGACGTCACAAACTACCTTGTGATCAATTTGTGATCGTCAACGAGTGGATCTCTGAGCTGGAGTGAGTGAGTGGAGGCGGGGCTCGTTTGCATATTCATAGAACCGCGTATACTTAATGAGGCGAGGCTGTAGAGTTACATTCAAGATATTTTAAGGCATGAAGAATTTTAAGGAAAAAACATTTAAATATGTCATTTTGGTGATCAAAGGTGAGTTTTAAGGGATACAATTATTGACTACAGGGGGGCTTTAAGAGTAAGTCAAGCTCCTCAACCTTTGAAGAAAAGCAAACAATATGCCACATGACTAAAATGCCACATGGCTAAAAACCATCTACTTCTATCCTAAAAGCACAAATTAGCAAAGAAATACTAACCACAAGCAAACAATGAGCTCTTAATATGAGCTGTCTCATTTCTGTCTGGCTCTCACCATTCCAGACCCCTGCTTTTCTTTTTCCTACTCTTTGGTGCTGTCTTCCCAATGCGCTTTTTATTCGTTTCAGACGGCGAGAGAAATGCAGACCGCCCTGCCCTACTAGCACTCTCCAGGCCCTGTTATTGCACGCAGGAGTCTGCGGATTGCATCACTGTTTGTGGCTGGAGGCGGCAGGAATCAAAACGGATTGAGGGAGAGGAGGGAGAGGGGAAAGGAGGAGAGAGAGAAAGAGACACCGAAATGATGCAGAGTTGGGGAAAAAAACAAGTCAAAGGCTGGCCAATGCCGATTTAGACAAATTGCCTGAGATTGGTTGGCTTAACAACTTTGACGTTAAGCAACCCCATTTCTCTGATAGATGTTTTTGGTTTGTTACATAAGCGGAGAGAGAGTAGAGACTTTTCTCACAGTCGAAACCCAAGTTCAATTCCATCCCCTTATATATATATATATATATATATATACACACACAAACTTTTATGTTAGCTGCGTTTAATTGATTTGACAGAACTAGATAAAATGAAACAAATAATAAAAATGAAATAAAAATTTATTAAAACTATTTAAATGAAAAATAATAATAATAAAACGACAAATGCACATAACAAAATTAATAAAATAATTTTTTTTTAAATTAAACTTGACAATATAAGTTATGCAGACATTATTTTTGGCCAGGCTGTCAGACAAATAAATGATTAACACATGCAAAAATAAGAGAAAACCAATGAAATATAAATAACTGGTTATGTCAATTAATGCTTTCTCCTGTGAGCTTTTATTTAGTTATTTATAAATAAATAAATGGCAAGTCTGCCATTCTTGCCAAATAATAAATAAAAAAAGATAGACATTTTTCAGATAAATATCTTAACCAAGTTTAGTGTTTTGGTTTTATCTCATATTTAAAATATTAAAAAATAGAAAATATTTTCCTCATATTTTGATGGTTTAATTTAACTTATAGGGTAAAACAATTATCCACTCCAGACATCACTTTTGGCCACTACCATATAATAAAACATATCATGAATATAAAAAAAATATTCTATTGTGAAAATAAAATATTTGTCCCTTTGGATATTACAGCAAACATTTTCATGAACAGAGTAACTCTAGTCTGCAAGAGACATGAAGACAGAACGAGCTGCTCTCCGAAGACAATTTATTCAGAGATAAACAGCTATGAAATATGCATTACACTAAATGTGACCGGGAGAATTCAACGTTACTAATCATTCATTATCGAGTCAAGACACATTTATTTATGTAGTGCAATATTAATGTTGAGCACAACAGTAGAACATAGCGCTAGCAACGCCAAGGTCTTGGGTTCGATGCAGGGAAAACTGATCAAATGTAAGTCACTTTAGATAAAAGCATCTGCCAAATGCATAAATGTAAATGAAACTAATACAATTTCAACTGCAAATCAGCTCTAAAAAGAAAATGTGTTATTCATTATTCAGCTCAGTTTAGTTTCTCATTGACTCAGTTTAGTTCAATAACAGTGTGTGTGTTGCAAAGTTCATTAGTTATGGAGCAAAATCAGTTCAACAATAAAGCAAATCAATAATAGTACAAATTTCATCAAACTTAGCTGAACATCAATCAATAGCGAATGCATGGACGACATGGTAACACTTATTATGTATAATACATTATTCATAATGTACGTTATAATGCATTGTATCTTTTCATAAAATATTATTGTAACCAAAGTTAAAATGCATTATATTTGCAGATTCCTTGTTGCATATGAAATTGGTTGTTTGTCATGTGTTTTAATGCATTACTCTTGCTAAAGGTGTAACAATGATTGTTATATTATTATAATGTATTATAACTGTGGTTACAATTATTCACGAGATCATACAATGCATTAAAAATACTTTTATAATGCATTATATATACACAATAAATGCTTGAAGTAAAGATGGATTGCTTTTATACCAAATTCATGATTTCATGATTCATAATACTCTGTATGTAATGTAAAATGGAACGAAAAAATTGCAAATGATGCTTTAGATTGTGGATGGTTATCGACATATTCAGCATTGATTCTGCTATCAGTTGCCAAAAAGTGATTCATCTGTAAATGCCTAATCACTCATCTTCCTTTTTGTTTCACTGATCCTATGCTGTTTGTTCAGTATTAACCTTGGCCTCCACTCCTGGCTCTGTGATTCAGTTCAAACAGCGCTATTATCAGGTTTATGTGCTGCATTGTAAGGCAATGGTGTTGTGAGCTACAAAAATGTATTTTGCATTTGCACAGCTTGCCTCTGATGAAATCTCATATCTCTCTCTCTCTTGCCAAGGCGCATTAATTGTGTGGTCCTCTGCCACGAGCTTTATAGTCGAGGGATAAGTGCCATTTCGTACGCTGGTCATAACAAATGACTTAGCAGTGCCATGTTAATTGAAAGTGGTGATATTTAAAGAGCTATTGTGAATTAGGATAAGATTAGAAAATTCGAGCAGTCAGCCATTCATCATGCAACATTGTTTTAGAAATGATGTATTTCTTCTCTACTTCCTTTTTTAGCACTATTTTCATTAAACTTAGGTGATGTTATATCATTTTAAGGGAAATCCCCTCCTTCACTACACAACCCACTTTAAATAAGAAGAAAATAGAAATCAGAGGCAGTAAAAAGGGGAGCATTTGTAGGAAACGAATGGGAGAAATCGTAACGCTCAAAATGACGGATGTATCAATCAAGCGTTTCGTTTAAAAAGCCACTTGCTTTTCCATAGTTTGTTTACTCGGATTGTCATATCGGTCTTCATCAGTAAGGTCAGCACGTGTTGATCAAATAGTTGAAGATGTCTGTTTTATTAATTAAAAAAAGGGAAGGGATTCAATAACGGTGTGTGGATCTACTCCACTTGTTTAGTGTGATTTAAAGAATTACAATCTTTCTCAATTTTTACTTGTATTTGTATGGCTATTACCTACAAAAAAAAAATAGCTACCCAATGAACTGACTTTTTTAGTAATAAATTGCAACAGATTTTTTAATCAGACACTGCATTACACATTTTTAAGTAGTCTTTTGGCCTGTTTTTCAGTTAACATATGCAAAAATGCTGGATATTAAGACTATGTGGATTGTAAAATTGAAAAAATGTAATGAAAAAAGATATATGCGGACAATGTTAAAGTCAGAAGTTGTGATAATCTTCTCTTCCCCATTGAGGCGTACATATGAGTGAAACGGCTTCACGAACAAGAACAAATGTAGGGCGGGGCTTGATTTTGTCCATTGGGAATTGATTGGATGGTTGTGGTTTGCTATTGGTGGATCTCATGTGAGTGACAGGTTGCCCCACCCTCAGTCACTCCAGTAAACATCATCAGAGAAGAGATGAGCTGCATAGAGGGAGCGGAAGATATTTTGATTCAAGATTGTGGGCAAAAAACCCCAACAATGATGTTCACTGATAAATCATTTATAATAACTACTACAATATTCCATAAAAAAAAAAGAAAAGAAAAAAGAACTGTCAGTTTTGACTTCATGGTGACTTTAAAGTCAGTACTCAGCTATGAGAGTCTAATATAAAAGTTCCCTGCTGCTTGGAAGGCGCTTACGCTTCTTTTGCCAAATCCAAAGATCTAAACCCCACGTCGTCCCACAATACCTCGTTTCCTTGGGCTATACATGCCCTCACAAAAATGTATGGAACAACGCCCTAAAAACACGTCAGACGCTCCACAAACATATGTCCTAAATCCAAATACTGATTCAAATACAAATACAAAACATTAAACCTCGTCTGTATATATCTTATAGCAAAATGTTTACAATGAAACTCCACGTGGAGTAATTGAGTCAAGAATTATTATGATGTTTAAAGCTGGTTTGAAACATGAGCTTAGGAGACAAAGTGTGACTGTTCCAGACGGGGGGAAATGATAGGACAGGCAGTAATACAGAACAGCATGTAGCAGAGCTGTTATATCTTGTGACTGACACAAAAACCCTGAGCGTGACCCTTCCTCCACCCCTGAGCTCAGACCCCCGAGTCAAGTCAGGTCAGCTTGTGTTTCATAATCCCACCCTCGCCTGTGTTTACTGCGGGAACGATAAATGCAGCGTGTAAAACCGTCAAAACTGCTCCTGCTCCTCACACGCGACTCGAGTCCTCCAGTGACGTTTAGTCTGCTGGGGAATAAACAAACACGCATCAGGAGAGCAACATTAAATCAAAACTGACTGTATTTACCCCCTCTTGAAGATTCTGTTTTCTTTTACTGTCATTCTTCTGTGGAATGCAAAAGGAGAATTTAGAATGTTTACAAATATCCCTTTCAAAGCCCGTTCATAAAAAAACAAGACCTAAAAATGGCCATACTATTCATGATTATATACTATTCATAATCTTTTCAAAATATAATAACTTGCTCCGCCTCTAAAACTTTTCGGATGATGTCACAAATCCCTCTTACTTTTTAAACCCCTGCCCTATGAACACCTGACTTGTTTAACCACCTGTCTGGTATGCCACACCCACTTTTCCACAATCCAATCAATTCCTGAAGAATAAATAAAAGCTCCGCCCTACATTTTGTCTCATTTACAAATCCAGTTGACTGGAAAATATAGCCAAATGTTGAAGTATGGATTACAAACAGCACGTCATGAGGATTTGAAAGTCGGCATGAAATGAATATCGGCCCTCTATTTTATAAACGCATGTTTTGGATCGTATTATGAACAGTTCATACATTTCATTGTTTTTGGCCTAGTAACATTTAATCAAAATGACACAACTGAATATTCCATCTGTTTTCAGTGAGTTATGATAGACACAGAAGCTGAGAGAATTGTTATGATGTTAAATCAATTCGCTTTATAAGTCATCATACTTTTCATTGTCTGTCGACACCATAACAACATCACAGTGAATTTAGGAGATCATTTGGTTGGCATAAGTGGTGTTTAATCGCTTCTTTTTTGGTCCTTTTGGGTCTTTCTGGGTCTTTCCCAGGTCGTGCTCCCTTCCTACGCGCAGTTCTCTCTGTTTTTCCCTCCCTCATTCCCAACCCTCTGTGAGGAATTCCTTAATGTCTGAGATTTCTGGCCGTGAGCCATCAATAGGCTGGCAAGAAGCTTCCTGTTGCAGTCCTTCACTTCGCCTGCTTCTCTCCGCTCCAAAACCTAGTGAGCTCCCTAACTAGACAGCTTTTTAAGGCATCATATGCATGCTCCCAATGGGAAGGATATAAGCAAAACTATTATGCTGTCTAATAAGATGACTCATTTTGAGCTAATTTTAGGGCAGCATTGCATGCATCTTTGGCAATCTCAGAATGCGTTGCTACAAGCTCTATATATAGACTAAATACACTTAGTTAATTCAATGCTAAAGGTATTTTATTTTTACCCAATAATTGTACGCAGTATTTTCATTTTTAAATGATTATCACGGTATTGTGTTACAAATAAGCTAATGGAAACTCACTATCAAATATTTTGTGTGCTTCATACTAAGAGTGGTAATTTGTGTGGCTGTGAAGCTGCTGTGTAAAGTTGTCATTATCTTTCAGTATCTGGCACAATCTCAAGACCGCCACATTCAGTTGCTCCTCATCTATCCTGCGAAAGACACCTAATGCAGGGTAAATAGTACATTCTTACCACAATCTGACTAACTTTACCTAGTATTTGAGCAGCCGCTACAAGAAAGAAACTTTAATTTGCTAAAGTGGTTTTGTCGGTCTAAGCTAGCCACCAGGCTAGTTTCATCTACACAAACTGGTAACTTGTCAGCTGGTCATGCTAAGAGACCCGTTAAAACAGCTGAACAACAGACTAGCCATGTTGAGATAGCAGAAAACCACGTTAGCTTGGTTAAAACTGGTCTTGTTTTATTTCTTTTAGAGCAGGCTACTGCTGGTTAGCTTAGCAACATGCTAACATTAATCTACAGATGACTGCAGGGATGATGTATTTTTGTAGGGCAAAACTTGGAAACGAGTTAGCATTTTAGCATGTATGGTTCCAATCAGTTAATGAGTTTTTGGGTAAATGCCTGAAATAAGGTCTGTGGTGAACAAAAGCTCCAGATATTTTGACGTTTTATTCTATGACATAAAATACATCACTGTGAATACAGAGGTTGTCGAAACATCATCAGTTGAACAGGGAAATTCATCTTACTCACTAGTTTGTCTTCATTGTGTTTACGATCACGCTCTTGCAAACTATTCTAACACAAACTTTCAGAGGAAATGTTTTATAAATAAAGGCTGAAAGAGTTGTCGGAAGCATAGTGATGTTGACAAGTCATAAGCCCATGCATATGTAGTTAATAGACAGCAAGCTCATTGCGCTGTGTTTTGCATCTTGTATCTCTCCTCTTCTCCTCTTCTCCTCCTTTTTTCCCTTACTCTCACACTTTTTTAGAAGTCGGCCCACTTTCGCTGCCTGGCAGCCTTCCCCGCTGACGCTCGCCTCAGATCCTTCCAGGATTTATGTGGCTCTCTCCTCACCATTTTTCCTTCCTTCATCCATTATCGGTTTCTCCCTCCCTCTCCATTTTGGGTTATTACATAACGTCGTGTACGTTTCTCAAAGGCTTTTTTTTTTTTACAGGAAGACACTTGAAACGGGGCACACAGCTCTGCACTGGCGGGAGCTCCTTTGAGGAAAACAGATCGATTGGCGTGTTTTGTAAAAATAAGGAGGTGGGGAGAGAAAAGGGGCCATCCGTTTGTGCACCCTGTGAACTGTAAGGAGAAGAACACTTTCAGGGTGGGAGAGAGATGATGGGAAAACAGCAGGGGTGGGAGAAGAAAATCTAAGGAGGGAGATGGAGAGAGAGAGAGAGAGAGAGAGAGAGAGAGAGAGGGGCCCTGTGGAGGCGGAGTGGAAACTGAGGTTTTCCTGTCTGAGAAGGCGGCTGGCTGAAGGTGGAGGGGCGGCAGGAAAAAATCTCTCAGCTTCGGGACTCTGTGTTATGTGTGCGAGCCATGGGGAGGAGGGGTGGACCGACGCATACTATGGTTTGGGTGTGTGTGCGTCAGGAGAGGTGGGGTCAGTCTGCCTCAGGGAAGGTCAGGAATGGAGAGAGACAAATATGGTTAAAGCGATACAATTAAAGGTTACTCAAGGGGTTCTCCGCAGCTAACACCTTTTTGGCTGTATAAGGCTGTTCAATGGCTCTTTTTGTTTCATTATAGGTTCTTCAGATTAGTGTGTTGGAAAACGGGTTTCAAAGTGCAAGTTTTTTAAAAACGGTACAGTTATGTCTGCATGAAAACTACAAAACTACAATTTGTGAAAAAGGTGACGTTATGCGCATGTGTATTATGTGTTTAGTCTATAGGCGCGTTGTTTCTTTACAAAGTGACATCGCCATCTACTGGCCTGGTATGATAATACAGCGTTTTTAGTAACGTTTTGACAACGTTGTCCTCTCTACACTTAAAGTTTTAGTACATCGGTGTAGTGTAAACGTACCCTCAGAGTATAGACATTTATTGTTAAATAATTCATTATATGTATCATAACTAGTGCTGGACAGCGATTTGTCGAATTATTAATCGTTGCCCAGCCCTAAAAATCTGCAAAGAAAAAGGCAACTTTAAAAATGCCTCACAGATGTGGAGTGATTCATCAACCCACAAATATTTTTGCTGCATGTTCAGGGGTTTGTTGGAGCCCTGTTAGTGGCCACATTAAACCCTCAAGCCAGACCATCTAGCAGGTCTAGACACAGCCCTTCAGGTGCGGGACATCTTTGAGAAAAAGAAAACTTTTAACGAAGAGCATTTTTTTTTGCAGTGGTGTTGAATTTCAGCAGGTTTCATCACCTGCAGGTGGTCTCTCATGAACACCCATGGGGAACTCATGATTGCGGACACATCCAGATGACTAAAAAACACGACCAGCTGACCGCCTGCGTTTAACAACCAACATTTCAACCAGCTGGCCACATGCTCATTAACTCCAGCCAAAATGCAGCGGTACTAATGCCAATGCAGACATGGAATTAGTGTGTGGGTAGCCTTATGAATACAGATCAAATCCAAACACTTCTCCACCAAATTACACGCATAATGATTCAGTTGCTGGGAATTTCAGAGCGGTTTCTTTTTTTAATATAAATGCTCTTTAAAATAGCTTTGACTATTCTGTATGCCATATTAAGTTGATATATGGTGTCCTAAAGGAGTGACCCTAGCCGTAACTCTTGGGTCACAAAAATTAAAGAATTGAAGATGCATTAATATCGCAAATGCATTAAAACCAATGCTGTCTTTATGTACTATATACATGAGGGAGGGTGAACCGGGGTCCTTGGCCACCTGCAAGGCCGTTTTTGTTGTGTATTATTGTGACAGTGAAGAGAGAATGTAGCTCAAACAAGTTTTTACATGTTTTTGTGATATTAGAAACCTCATTCAAGGTTTTTGGATGTCGGAATGTGAGCCGATGTCTGGTTTGTGTGTGTTTGTCAGGGTAAAAGAGCTCTCCTGCGGACGACCTCCCAGGGCCAGAGCGCTGGGGATATAGAATTACACCCACAGTTCCGTACAAAGGAACTGGTGCTCAAAAACACATGCGTTTCACACTCACACCCAACAGCTGGCTCTTAAAACACACAATCGCACACCAGCCGCCATTCACCAATGAGTGCAGCTATCAGCCAGGCGCAAGGCCTCTTGGGAAATTCATACTTATGAGTTCCAAATTGCAGTTACAACATGATGTGCGTTTTGGTTGGAACAAAATGAACTTGCTTGGCAATTTCATATTTTTTGAAAGATTTTTTGCACTAATGCAACAAAACTAAGAGCAATGTGTGTATATTTAATGCACAATTGGTGCTTTATTATTCAATCCGTATTGCCGTAGAGAATTATGGGACATGTAGTTTGGTCACGTAGGCTTATAACCTCATCGTAGAGGTCAGTGCGGGATGGATTTTTCAATACGTTCCCACAAGATCCCGCAAAAATATGTTAGATTTGATACCGCTTCCAAGCAAAACTTTCACGTTTTGCACCATTCCCGGCCACAAAAGCCTTAAGGAAGAGGTCCACGCTGATTTTTCAGTCCCAGTCCGGTTCAGATTCTGTCTCGTTTCAGTGTCTGTAGGCTATTTTTTCCAATTTCCACACACACGATGCTTTAGATCTCCATTTACAGACTTCTGCGTGCTGTTATTATTAGATAATTATATTTACTAGTCATTTCTTTCTCCCAATTCCTGCGCAAATATCAGTATCTTCCCTCCCACATCCAAAACTTGTCCTGCACCGCACTCTGTTGCGTTGTGGGATTGCAGACCTCTACCTTCATCGCTATATAAAAAAACTTTACAAGCTAAACCAGTGATATTTTAGTACTATTTATATACTGTTACAGTATTTATTAATATGTTGAATTAGCTTTTGTTTTTACATTGTTTTCAATTTAATTTTAGTTTAATATTAGATAATTTTATGATGTGCTTTTGCCATTTCTACTTAGCTTTAATTTATAATTTTCGTTTTGTTTTTAGTAATCTTAGTACACTTAAACCTGTTTATTTCAGTTTGTAGGAAACATTTCGAATTTTCTTAAGCTTTTCCTTCTAATATTTGTCATTTTTATTTCAATATTTCAATATAGATTTAATTTATATTTAAGGTTTACTAGTTGCCAAGCCAAAATTTCTAGTTTTTGTTTTCCGTTTAATATTTATTTTCTATTCCAGCTTTATCGCATTATTTTTTTGTAGTTGTAGTTGACAACAACACTGAGCTGAACACTATATTCACAATTACAGCTTCTGACAAAAAACTTCCCACTGGTAATGTAGTTGTAGTGTGCTTAACTCTCAAAAATGTCCATTCGACCTGACCCGAAAGCAGAAACAGATCCCGCAGAGCGCGCCGTGACCTGTGGCGGGCTGAAATCTTGGGTTAATTAGAGGTTTGACCTCAGAGAGCTGGTGAAACCCATACCCTCTCGTTGACCCTGTCTTATCCTGACCCCGTCCGTTGCCCATATCACCCCTACCCAGGAAATGGCAGATTTGGTGACTTCTGTAGGGGGGCGAAATGGTCCGGTCGCGAGGCCCGTGGCCACCGGGGTCACAGCGGAGGCACAAACATTTCATTCAGCGCCGCACCATGTGGAACCCAGCGTCCCGCTCCAAACGCTCTCCTTCAGTGTTTACTCTGCAGGGGAGAGGAACGAGGGGGTGGCAGGACACAGACAATGCTGCCTTTTAAAGCCCTGCCAAGCCCACGGTGGGGTGGGGAAGTCTGCATGGGGCAGAGCCTCCCAAAAACTTCACATTCAAGCGCTACCGCTTGGCTCCGTGTCTCACCACTGAACCTCCTCGGCCAAAGTTAACCCGGCCGTTTCCCTGCGACTCTTTAGTTAGTTCAGAGGTTTTCTGAGGTGAACAAAGAAATGCAGTGTTTATGTATGATGTAGACATAACAAAACCTGCAATGTATAAAGCTTGAAAGATATAGCTTAGCATCTAAGGCTAATATTTACCTTCTCCAGTCAGCACATGTGCACTGCAAGAGAAACAAAGTCAAGGCGACACGATGCTTTAACAAACTATTTGTTTTGCCCATTTAAATGAGATAATTATCGTCTTGTTCAGCCAATAAATTCTTATCAAGGCAAATACAGGCTTACCGGTAGCAAAGACATTTATGTTACAAAAGATTGCTGTTCTTTCAACACTGTTTGGAGAAATGTTTCTTGAGCATCAAATCATTATATTAGTATGATTTCTGAAGGATCATGTGACACTGGAGTAATGATGCTGAAAATTCAGATTTGATAAGGAATAAATTACTTTTTACAATATTCACATAGAAAACAGTTATATCTAATACATCACAGTTACTGTTATATGCGACTGTTTTTTGTGTGATTTATTATTGTATTTTTGATCAAATAAATGCAGTCTTGGTGAGCATAAGAGACATCTTTCAAAACCATTTAAAAATGGACAAACTTCAATTCATGCCTCAAACGGCAAAAAAATCGAATTCTTAACAAATATTTTTGTCCTATTTTTCAGATAAAATATTTGTATTCTATTCTGTTTTTCTTCACTTGCTTCAAGTATAAACAAGTATAAAACAAATGGAAAAAATCTGCTAGTAAAAGTAAATTTATCTTATTTTTACAAAAGTGTACAAACAAACAAATACGCTTACACTTCATTTTCAATTACATAGTTACATTGTACTAACTCAAATAAGTACAGAGTAATATTAATAAACTATATGTACTTACTATAGAGTTAGGTTTAGGGTCAATTACTTGTAATTATGCATAATTTACTGTTATTACTATAGTAAGTACATGTTTGTAACGTATAACTACCAAAAATAATAATAAAAATGAGTCTTATTGTAATTCATTTAATTTTTGCAGTTGAAGAATACTGTAAATACATAAAGCCAATTTGTTCAGACTCTGATAAACTAGTTGGGACAACATTTGGGGGAAGTACTGTTAGTCTAACATGTTTTTATGCAAGCAAAAGTGTGTCTCAAAAAACCAAATATGCCAGATGAAATGCTTTTATCATCCCTTCTTATACAAAAGATTGCATTTGTGTAGCGAACCGGTTGATCTTTAACTGGGATGTGGCTGATCCAGGCATGAAGAACGTATGTTTGTTAGGTGTTTATGAAGCTGTATGATAAAGCACTATAAATCTGTAGCCTGTGAAAAAGTACACAACCCCGACCCGTCTAATTCCTCAGAGCCATTTATCACCTGGTACCTTTCAGCAGAAAAACCAAACCACTTCCCCCTCCTCATCAAGAATCTTCTCTTAAACGGTTGGATCGTACCACTGTGAGGGGGGTCGGACGTGGACGGTTTGGGGGGATAATTAAAATAAGGAAGAGATGATTTATTGCAGCTGGCCTTAGGCATGGACTAGTAATGGTTTACACATGGAGCCGGATCCAGTGTGAGGAGCTCTTTTGTTTTGGAAACTTCTGACCGAACCATGTGGGAGCTCTGGAATCATGGTGGAAGCTACTGTAGTTGGTATTGAACATTAGTTTTCATTGTGAATGTTATCCCTGTATGATGTTTTTAGGCACATTTTAGTGTACTGAAGAATGGCAATGTCAGAATATACTCATTTAGCAACAGGTTTGCGCAAAAAAACAACAGAAAGACGTTGAATTTGCCAAAATGTTTATATCGTACTGACCAAAATCACTTGAACATACATACAATTTCCAGACTTATGGAGTATGAAGTTCCCTGGAGGTCTTCCCTTCTTCTGCTGGTCCAGCTTGAATCAAACACACCTGAAGCAGCTGATCAAGGTCTTTGAGTTCACTGGAAATTAAATGATACATTTGTATTACATTCCTGGTTCTATTGTTCACAATTCATCAGTGCACGTTATTTAGTAATAAATTAGTGTTCACCTTCATAACCTTAAATCCATAACCTTAAATGTCCACAATGCCTGTAAATGTTCAACCACCTGAAAAACACTGACACTTCAAATCCTACTGGATTAAATCAAGTCCCTACCAATACGTTTTTTCTTGTTAAATGTTCCGATTCGTTCAGAAATATGTGTTTGTGAATGCTGTTTTTAGATTCTGACTGGAAGCTCTGAGTACATAATAGAGTCGAGCTACACAGAGTGAGTTTTTAACCGCTGCATTGAGACACAATTATGTGAAAATCATTAACTAAACCCTTAACATGCCACACATATCACATCTCTAACCGCACACCAGTCTGAGATAGCGCCGCACGGGTAACCTCTCCGCTTCAGGACTCTTGCAAAAAACACCAGACGGCTGGAGATACTACAGATTGCACATTAACTCCTGCCGTGACGCAACCTGTTTATTCTTGTGACCAATCAGCGTTTTCTTTTTTTCCCAAGCAAGTCGTTGCCTGTCTGTTTCTTTGGCATGCCATCAAAGACCCAAAAAATGGAGCGTTTGAGAACATTTCCGAGGACACCGATCATTTCAGGACGCAGTTCGGGGTCAGAAGATGTTGCGCGAGTGTGTGTGTGGGGCGGAAGACACAGTTCTGGTTGATAATGCTGCTCTGTGTGTGCGGTTATCTGCTGATTATTGGTCCTGTCGACTGGGTTGTTGAACTCGGTCACCCGCTGCCTTGACCTCGCTGACCTTCCTCATGTTGGCACAAGCTAAACCCTCTCAAAGAGCCATTCAGCATGACTGGACGCATGTTATATATGTCAGACAAAAAGAGATGTGAAACTGTGGTTAAAGGTGGAGCTTTGTGAATGTTGTATTTCACATGGAGACGGGAGGAATGTGGAAGCAGTAATGGGTGTAATTGCCAGTGTGCTTTGTGAGGACAGTTTGAGGTGGGGGGGAATGAGGGGAAGTAGCTAATTGTGTGAGGAGATCGGGGATGGTTTTTTAGAGGGGCTGAATGTGTGTTTGTGGTGTTTAGAGAGACATTGAGCAAGAGGGACAAAACTTTCTTGCAAAGTATGAATGTCTCTGGTGAAATTCAGGACGCTTGTGTGTGTTTGTGTTTATACAGCTGTATACCACTCACACTATTTCTGCACTACAGTGTATAGTACACGCACTACGCAGAGTTTAGTACACTAGAGTAGTCTCTCATGTTCACCAAGGCTGCATTTATTTGATCAAAAGTACAGTAAAATTATAAAATATTATAATTTAAACCTCTGGTGCTCTTCGCATTTCGGTCAAAATTCACCAATTTTTTTTTTATTATTTAAATGAAATTAATTTACTATATTTTATTTAATATTTTGTATTTTTAGGGGATTTTATGGTACTAAATTATATTTACGCTGTATTTATTATCCATTTATTCACTTTTTGAGCATAGACCTGAAAATTAAATTTCCAACTTAAACTGTCATAATTCTTGAATGGTTTAGAGCCCAGACTTAGGCCTATGCTTGATCTCTTTTCAAAGATGACACTTGGCAGATTATTGTGAAAAGTTTAAAAAAGTGAAGTTTAAAAAAGTGACAGAATTTTACATTGATTGTTGTGAAAAATGCCCAAAAATGTTATTTTCAATTTGAATCTGAAATATATCAAAAACATGTTTTACTCTAAAACTGGAATAAAATCAAATCCACAAATCTATACAAGTTGTGTTCCAAATTTGAGTTTGGTATCTCAAAAAAATGAGCTATCAATAAGATTTTGTTTGGCGGCAGTACCAAAAGTTTCCACAAGATGAAATTCGTCTCCCATTCATTTCCAATGCGGTCATTTTTGACCGTTAGGAGCACAAGTGTGACTATTTTTTTTTTTCAGGACCATTTAACCTTTTCGATTCATCTCCATGCTTTTTTTGTGTGTGTTCACATACCAAGTGCCAAAACCTTTACCAAGTTTCGTACCATTCTGATGAATTCCATTCCGAAAAAAATTTGTTTAAAGACCGAAGAGCACCAGAGGGTTAAAATAACTTTTTTTCTATGTAAATATATTGTAAAATGTAATTGAAGAAACATGTATGAATATTATCAATGTTAAAAACAGTTGTGCTGCTTCATATTTTTGTGGAAACTGATACATGTTTTCAGGATTCTTTGATTAATAGAAAGTTCAAAAGAACAGCAGAAATCTTGTTTAACATTATAAATGTCTTTACTGTTACTTTTGATCAATTTAATGTATACTGGCTGAATACTTTCTGACCCAGACTTTTGAGTGATAGTGTATGATCAAAATATTTATTTTCACATAAGAACATTTTAGTAAATAAAAATTTGGATGATCAGACAGTTAATTATGTCTAGTAATTATGACGGCACAGGTCCTTAACGCAATCGGTTGACAATTACAGTTAACTACACGGCACAAGCTGATTGGTTCCTGTCGCACATGCAGCCAATGAGCTTGCCGCTCAACATTTAAATAGTTGGTCAGTGTTTGCTGTAGCAAAGTTTTCAGCACGCCTTCAGAGTTCCTCTGAAACCCTCCACCTTCCCCAGCTCCACCTGTATAGATCTGCTCTATGGGTGATTTCATAGATGCTATTTGTACAGTATGTCTTGCTCACAGCATGTCATGTATTTATTGGCAGTAGCAAGTCCTGTACTTGATCTGCAGCAGCAGCAATATCAGCAGAGTAGCACATCTATTCTCCCAAGACTAAATACATTAACATTATTAGCCATTACCATGCTAAACTCTTCCGATAGTTGTTATCAGTACATCCTTAACTTTCTATTTTTAGGGATTTAAAAGTTTTGATGCTCATATCTGACATTAAACCATACTACATTTAAAAAGTAGAGATGCCTCTACAACTGTCACCAAAATTCACAAAACAACCTTCCCATCTGAATGATAACCATTACACCTACCCTTATGGAGCACTTCTGGATTCATGAAAATCATGATGGTATTATGAATGCAACAACTCTGCTCACTGCTCTCATGCAACAAATGTCCTACTGTTACAGGATTCGTTTAAATTCTCACCTAAATTGCTCTCTGTGTCTGCCTGTAAAGGTTTCAGGCTCCGGTCCGCATGCTGTCATGCTGTCCTTAGATGAGCCACTGGACCTGAAGGTGCCCAGGGGGCGTGTCGGTGGGCGGGACAGAGGCACCATGTCTCCGCCCACTCTCACTCCCTCTCCCATACACGCCAGGGGGGCCGGGCAGCTGCGGATGGCAGACGACGGTACCGCAGTCATCATTCCAGCGTCTCCTGCCTCCCCACACACAGGTAAACACAGAGAGATTCTGTATAATATGACATAAAATATAATTGCAGTGAGTATAACAGAGATGTGTGTTTGCAGGTGTCCTGCAGGACAAGTCCGAGACCCCCACACCGCCCGCCGTGGACCTCAGCATGTCCCCGTCCTCCCGCAACACCGCCTGCTCTCCGGATCTTTCCAACGGGAACGGGTCAGCTCACATTTTCCATGGGGTAAGTCGACAACGCTAGGGAAGAGCACAACATGGCTACTCAAGTCTAAATATACTAGTACTATTAATGCAAGCAAAACCTTAGCTTCAGTTGCAGACCATTTGAAAAGATGACTTCATAGGTTTTTAACAAGGCTTGACTTTTTGTCCAGTTAAAATAAAATTCAAGATCAAAATTATCTTAAAAATAAGACGCAACACTGCTTCAGATAAGACTTTTTACAGAATGTATCTTTAAAGGCAGGGTAGGTAGGATTTATTAAAAATTAAAGATCCAAATTTGTTAAAACTTTCTATATATATCAATACATAATTAAAATGTAAGAACTCTGAAAAAAAGAGTATAAAAATCAAGTGACTCTAGACCGTTTAATCTGTATTAAACACAGCTCATTATTTCGATTCGGGACGAATCAAAGGATTGGCTTAGGCGACTGTCACTCTCTCGCAACCATGGCAACCACCCTTTTGCCACACAGCACCTGCCCACTTGCGCGCGACCGTTTGATTTGAGGAGTGCGAGAGGCACGGAACCTGATCACACCTCCGTCCAGTAGATGGCGGTAATGCACTATGTTTGCAAGCTGCCAATAAAATCTATCGAAGAAGAAGAAGAAGGCACTGAACCTAGGAATACCAAAACAATGGCAGAGAAAGAGCAATCTAAAGTGACATGATGTCACTGCATGCTCCTTTCCCTCCGCTTGTCTCAGGTAAATAGGCCTTTTCAGAATGTTTGTAAACAATAGGCGCCGATCACTTCCGGGTGGCAGAACGCGAGCGGCTTCCACTGACTAACTGAAGAGATCCAGCCGGCGACTGCAACAGTAACAGTTAAAAACATTGTTGTTGATCAAAGTTGAAACGATGATGAAAACGTGTTGTGTTTGGGGTTGCGCTGCCAGATATACAGCAAAAGGTGTAGGGTTTTATCGATTTCCTGTGGGTGAGGAGGTTATAGCAACTGACCGTGAGACTCACGCAATTGTATGAGGCGCCACGTAGGATTTAAATCAAACTTCGCTTATCAATACATACATAACACACGTGCATATACACCTATAAATTACCCGCATATACATATACTATTGGATGTTCAAAATACATATGAAATAGCCTACACGTGCACACTAATATGAAATTCATAGCAATGTTAGTAATAAATGCATACACTTGTGAATATTGTATATAAACTTGACGCACGCATAAATACTCGCATACATAGCCTACACAACTAAAGCATGCATCCACGTTTTATTTTGTATGCGCGAGTGTTTTTTGGATGTGTATGCGCATCGAGTTTATATGAATGTGCGTCTGTGCGAGTGTTTATAGGTGTGTCTGCGTGCTGCGAGTGTGTATGTGCGAGACGAGTGTTTATAGGTGTATATGCATGGAAGTTTAAGTATTTATAGGTGTATGCGTGCGTCAAGTTTATATGTAGCCTATATGCAAGTTATTCACAAGCATTCATTACTAACATAATATGTATTGGTATGGATTTCATATTAGTGTGCACGAGTATTTCAAATATGTATTTTGAACATCCAATAAATGTATATGCGAGTAATTTATAATTGTATTGTGTTATGTATGTATTGATAAGCGAAGTTTGATTTAAATCCTACGTGGCGCCTCATACAATTGTCACTTTTCACACGCTCTCACTACACATCCATTTTCTCACGCAACTTACCTAAATGTATATTCCTCATACATAATATCGACCAATCAGTGTTTTTCAACCGCGCAAAGGTCGATATAACAGCTGGAGAACAATTGTCACATAACATTTACCTCAGGAAAGCCATTTAATTACCATGATAGGCTATATAGCACGTTATTTTGGCTAGAAAAAAGAGCTATAGAGAGTATTTTGCTAATTATGTGTAGGCCTACTATATTACATATTTATCATATTTTTTACTTATATCATTAAACACAGTTGTTATTATGATTAAAAAAATGCATTATATTTAAAGGCAGGGTAGGTAGAAATGGTCTAAAAATTTTATTTTTCAAATTTGTTTAAACTTTATGTACATATCAATACATAATTAAAATGTAAGTACTCTGAAAAAGAAAGTATCAAAATCGAGTGTCTGTAGACCTCTCACGACTGTTTTAAAGACATCTCATTATTTCCATTCACTCCACCCCCTCATTTCTGTGCTTCTTCCAAAGCCACGCCCCCAAAACACATGAACGCGCGACTCCAACCGCTGAGCTAGAGGACGCATTATACGACAATTCACCATGACGTCACAACAGTAATAGACGTTCTTCCCACTGATCTATATAGAATGACTGGATAGCTCATGACGTCATGAACAGTGAAGCCACCGCGCCGCCATATTGGTATTCCCTCGTGAGCTCATGCGTTCTATTGAATCAATAGGAAATTTTATGATTTGACTGAAAAAACATTGCCTAACGAGACACCGTTTTAAAATATAAAGTCTCCCTGCACATTTTTATAACGCAAACACTCTTAGCAGGGTAGGTAGGAATTTTATAAAATACTTTTTTCCAAATTTGTTTAAACTTTCTATATATATCAATACATAATTAAAATGTAAGTACTCTGAAAAAAAGAGTATAAAAATCGCGTGACTCTAGACCGTTTAATCTGTGTTAAACACAGCTCATTATTTCCATTCGGGACGAAACAAAGGATTGGCTTAGGCAACTGTCACTCTCTCTCGCAACCATAGCAACCACCCTTTTGCCACGGGATCTGCCCACTTGCGCGCGTTTGATTTGAGGAATTCAAAAGGCACGGAACCTAGGAGCAAAACAATGGCAGAGAAAGAGCAATCAAAATTCACATTACCAGCAAACAAGGCTAAAAAAGGAAGACAAAAGGACATTTTACAAACCTACGTTTTGCATGTGCTTCTGCATGCACTTTTCCAGTCACAACACCGCAATCAGAGGAGGACGCGCTGAAAACTGTAATGCTGTTCTCTTCCTTCATAACTCGTACTGAGAAGGTTTGAGTTGCAGAGGAATTTGTGACTGTTTCACATGTTCAACCACATCAAAGTTTCGTAATTAGTAAGTCCGTGCTTTTTCTCTTTTTGTTCTTATGTGCTGAAGGGCTGCTGTGCCTTGGTGAAACGGTGTTTGTAGCCTACGTGAAGAGCTCTTTTCCAAAACGCCATAAACCTAAAAAGCTGCCTCAAAGAACCAGCAAAAGTAATGATTATGAATATGTAAAATATTGCAATAAGACATTTTAATTGTTTATTAATTTCTGTGTCGGCTGCAAAGGTGAAATTGACGATAGGCTATTGACTCGCGATCTTCGCAGTAGTGAACGCACCGGAGAAATGCACATTTATTACATAGTTTTATTTTATTTTTGGATGGTTTTGTTTAGAACCAGATTTCTGTAAATATATTTCACATTTTTTAGGCCTGTGAGGCGAGGTGATGATATAATCTCCAGTTCAAGCACCTTATGTTGTGATTGATATATTTACTTTTATGTAATAAATCCAGGAAATTGGTTAATGAAAAAAATATTAAAATTAAGATACAATTAAAACAAAACGAAATTCGTTTTAAAGAAAGGCTTTGTGCTTTCTGTTTTGAGGTCTCTGTGAAAGTTTGAAAGTCTTTTAGTGCGCTTTCAGAGCGCTCGCGTCCATAATGGAGAACTGTCACGTAATATTGTTTTTCCTCATAAATGCAAGACTTTTTTAAAAAGACAAACCATACATTTTTGAAAAAATAAAAAAGATGGATTCATAGCGTTTTGGGGAAAAAAATGGATGGATTTATAGCGTTTTGAAAATATATATATTTTTTTTTACTTTGAATTGATCATCAACAATATTGTTGTTTGATTTAATAATCACTGTTGCAAGAGATACCTAGTTCCGTTTTTCTTTTCTTTTTTAGTGAGTGGAAAAAGTAGGGGCTACCTCAGATTCTGTTTAGTTAGCTCGGATCCTTTATTGTTTTTTATTTTTCTAAAGCCTACAATAATAGGTCAAATGCAGCAAGTCAAAAGACCAACTGGACCTTCTTTGCCAGTTTGCACACATTTCTTTGAAGGATGGCAAAAATATCGCCTGAATATCGATATCGAGATATTGGGAAAAAATATCGAGATATTCATTTTTGTCAATATCTCCCACCCCTACATGCAGAACACCATATATGTTATGAATCTTACACGAAATTCATCTTCATCACAATGTAACTGATGGTAATGGAAAAACGTGTATCAATGCAACCTGTTTTTAGCTTTGCCTTATAGATATAACTACCTCGTTAGCGAATCAAAAAATATATATTTTAAACTTTACCAATATCAATATGCTAGCTTGATAGTGAGTACTAAAATACATCTTATTTGTTTATATTCATAATGATAAAGTTAGATTTTTTTATTACATGTGATTCGGACATGATGTCACTACATGCACTGTGCTCCTTCCTCTCCGCTCGTCTCAGGTAAATAATGCGTCTTCCAGCTCAGCGGTCGGAGTCGCACGTTCATGTGTTTTGGGGGCGTGGCTTTGGAAGGAGCCCAGAAGGGAGGGGGTGGAGTGAATGGAAATAATGAGCTGTCTTTAAAACAGTCGTGAGAGGTCTACAGACACTCGATTTTTATACTTTCTTTTTCAGAGTACTTACATTTTAATTATGTATTGATATATAAATAAAGTTTAAACAAATTTGGAAAAGAAGTTTTTTAGACAATTCCTACCTACCCTACCTTTAATACAAGTTAAAAGTTTAAAAGTGACAGCAAAGACATGTATACCATTACAAAAGACTTTCTTTATCAAAGAATACTGAAATCATGCTTTCCACAAAAATATTAAGCAGCAGTGAAATATATTCAAATAAAAAAATAGGTATTTTAAATTGTAATAATATCTTACAATATTACTATTTTAATGTATTTTCGTCAGAAAAAAATCTGCCAGTACATTAAGAAAAAAATACATGTTTTAAAATAAGTGATCTTCATATGCAATCTTACATGTGTCTTGTTTTAAGGATTTGTAGATGTTTTAACAGTTTTTTTTTTTTTGCTGTGTCCCTTTAAGTGTACTATAATTAGCTTTAGACTAGGTTTACTACTTCTTAAATGAGATATCTTGCTCATTAAGCAAATCAGCAGAGGTGAGGAGCAGCATTAGAGACTAAGAAGCAGCCAAAGACTCAGTTCTGATGGTGATTCGATTTGGGTCATTAGCATTAAAGCGCATTACATGCACCGGCCCGTCCTCCACCTCCCTTCGACAGAGACATTCAGATATGTTACCCTCGTTGACCCAGATGTGGTGTTGTTTCTTATCAAATGCCCCCTGTGTCCCTTCACAAAAGTGTCTCTCTTTCTCTGTCCGTGGGGCTGACGGCTGGGACACAAGGTTAAATCAGATTTACAGGGAGGTACAGCCACACAGAGCTCTTTCTGCTTAATTCAATTCACTCAAAATTGAATTGGGAACGAGATGCATGGCTTTTTGTGCCTATGTGTGTCTCCGATGCCTGCCACCCCTCCTTCAAGCCAATGGATGAACAGTGGCCAGGTCTTAGATGATGGCACCACCGAAGAGCAGAGCAATCAGCCTCATTTTACACAATTCTCCATGCACATTTCTCACATAGCCAAAACCTTCCCAGACAGCAACGACACTGTTCTGCAGTCAAAGTCCTCATTGTTTCTCCTTTAATTAACCCTTCCTAAGCATCACTATTACTATTGCTCACATGTAGGGTGAGAAATATGAACACATCCCTACACTAAGCATTAAGCTTTGCCAACTCATATAGCACGTTTGTGCCATAAGCTGTTTCCATCCAAAGTTGCAAACTTAACTTGTGCGCAAAATTGGAATATCGCATAAAACATTTGCAAATAAAGCTGAAGAGAACAAAATCATCAGGTCCTGAAGGCGGCACTTCCCTGGTCTCAAGAGGGGCACTAGCAACAGATGCTAGAGACTCTGGTCTTTAGCGTCCTTGTTAACGCGCCCGCCTCCCATGTCAGAGATGTCGGTTCGAATCCCTCAGAGCGGGTCGAGTAAAACCATTTACAATTGGTGCCGTGACCCAAATGGGAGTGAGGTTTAGGGGGGAGTGAGAGCTGTTTGGGTAAACCTCACTCCCCTGATTTCAAGAGGCACTAGCAACAGACGCTAGAGACTGCGGTATTTAATGTCCTTGTTAGCGTGCCTGCCTCCCATGCCAGAGACGCCAGTTCGAATCCCACTCATAGTGGGTCGAGTAGGACCGGTTACATATACATAGTTACACTGCAGACTCACTTTCACTTGTATCCAAGGTAAATCATCACCACTGTCATCCCGTACATGTGTTGAACTAAGGATGTCGGCTAATATCATGAGCTAAAACGCATGCACAGGTTACTTACCTTCCTGAATAAGGGCGCACACAAGTCCAAGTTGCTTTCACATTCACACGATCGAGCCACAGTTCGAGTGTAACCGATCTCAGACCACCTCCTACAGGTAGTCTTGGGTTCGGTACCCCAGGGCTCTCCCGGGTCCGCATGACAGCTTTCACATTACCAGTTTTTAATGCGAACCGTGCGCTGTTTCAAACTAAACTGCCAGTGTAAAAGCACCCTATGGGAGCAATTGTGCAAAACAAAGCTCTATGTATTATTCTGTAGTATTGGTGGTTTGCCATCTCGCTTCTCTCAATAAAGTCTAAAATTTGTGGTTGAGCATAGTGTTCAGATCAGCACAGCTGGGGGCAGAAACACGAGGACAATGCGCTGCCACATCCAGCAAAACGCTCTTAAGAGTCTCCTGCTGTGAGGACAATTACAGAACACGGACCTCCTGTAGCTCCTGTTACTGTCAGTTTAACAACTATTGCTAGATTCACTGTCCTGCTTTAAAAAAGATAAAGAGGCTTGAATTATGTTTGCCTTTTCTCGCTTGGTTCCCGCAGGACTCGGCTCATATCCGTTACGTGGAGGGAGGAGCCACATCTCAAGCGTTTCAGTTCTTTGTGCCCATTGGAGGAGGAGGAGGGCTTCACCTGCCTTCCTCCATGTTCATTCGGCAGCCCAGGGACACAAGAGCTTCTCCAGACCTCTCCGCAGATGAACAGCTGGCCTGTCGCTGGAGGAAGGTGAGAAATTGAAGCAGTTCAACGCAGATGCTAAAGTGTATTTTTCACCTGAGCTCATTGTGCATTATTTTTCATGTCACAGTGCCACCTGCTTTTTGACTCCTTGCAAGACCTGGTGGATCATGTCAACGACTTCCATGTGAAGCCTGAGAAGGATTCTGGGTACTGCTGCCACTGGGAGGGGTGTGCACGCAAAGGACGGGGATTCAACGCCAGGTGTGTAGCTTTACCCTATACAACAGTAATCCAGTTTTCATTTCTTGATAATTGGTGAAGCTTTTATCATGATTTGTAGATCATTTATTAATACAGTAGAAATAAAACATTTAAATGAAAAACATTAAACAAACACTTTATATTATAAAACATGCTGAAAAATAAACAAACTGTTGTTGTTTCTAATGACAATTATATTTACATTTTAAACACCACATTTGCCTTTTAAATTATAAGATCACAAAGTAACCATTAATATTTAATAAACTAAAAAGTAACCATGAATATTCAAGAAACTAAAAGGAGCCATGCATATTTAAACTAAATGAACATTTAAATACACTAATATAAATGTTATATTTGCAAAAGTCAAATGGTCACTATAAGAAAGTGCAACTTGAGATGACAAGAGGAGCGCCAACTTCTCCTGCCACCAGGGCTGCTGCTGGCCAAATGGGTGTCCTACACAAATAAATCTGCATTCTGGGGGGTCTTTCATGCTGTTTGGTGCCCCCTTGGTAGTTGCAGGCTGAAAACTCTTCATATAGGGACTCGCCAACAGGCACCACACATTATACACCATACACAACGCTGCAAAAAAGTCCTATTCTTAATGAATATTTTTGTCTTATCAAATAACAATATCTGCAAAATCTTATTTTAGGGTTTTACAGAACAGCAGGTCAAAGATCAAGTCAAACTTCATTTTTGTGGTCTAATACAAGTCTTTTTTAGTTTTTTTAATACTAACCATATAAGCAATTTTTTAGGTTAATTTCCTTGGAAAGGAAAATGTTGCAACTGCAGCCACTTTCAAGTTTCACATAACACGTACCCTTAAGTCTAATGTCTGCCTCATTAGGTACAAGATGCTGATCCACATCCGCACTCACACCAATGAAAAACCTCACCGTTGTCCAACTTGCAACAAAAGTTTCTCCCGACTGGAGAACCTCAAGATTCACAACCGCTCACACACAGGTCAGTGCCAAGATAAAATGATAGATAGTACATGAAGATTGCATGACCTGGCTAACTTGGTGCTTGTATTTCAGGAGAGAAGCCC
The DNA here is from genome assembly GCF_951802725.1 of Rutilus rutilus. Taxonomy (NCBI): domain Eukaryota; kingdom Metazoa; phylum Chordata; class Actinopteri; order Cypriniformes; family Leuciscidae; genus Rutilus; species Rutilus rutilus. The sequence goes on along the minus strand of NC_140209.1, from coordinate 29,585,910 downwards.
TACATCTGTCCTTACGAGGGCTGCAACAAGCGCTACTCCAATTCCAGTGACCGGTTCAAACACACACGCACACACTATGTGGACAAGCCCTACTACTGCAAGATGGTGGGCTGCTTGAAACGCTACACGGACCCCAGCTCCTTGAGGAAGCATATCAAGGCCCATGGGCACTTTGTAGCCCAGGATCAGGGAGGTCCGGGTGGGGTGGGGTCCTTGATGAAGCCAGGGCCGATCGCTGGGGTGGGGAAAGAATCTGAGCTGACTTACATCAGCGGGGCCCACATCATCATTCCTGGTGCTGCCGCTGCTCTTTTGGGTGGTCACGGTCTGCAGGGTCTTGGAGGCTCCCTCCCCTTGTCCCCCCTCAGTCCCCGCCCCTTGGACTTGAGCACGCTGGGCTGCCCGAGCTCCCCTTCAGCTGGGCTTGGGGGGACGCCCATTCTGTCCTTCAGCGGTTCCCCACTTGGCCTAGCCAAGTCACCATTGCTGTCTCATACCTTCTCATCTTCCACGCTGGGGTTGCCCATGGTTCCCATTTTGGGCTCGGAGCGCAGGGACCATGCCAAGGGCAAGACCAGGGGCGAGGAAGGCGAGGACGAGATCCACGGTGGCGTACTCAACCTGTCTACGGGAGTGTCTCACGACCCCCTGTCTTGGGTTGTCATCCCCTCTGGCCAGGTGGTGCTGAAGCCAGCTGTGGTCAACTGAGCATGACATTCCAGAAGAACGGCAGGGGAAGGGTGGGGGTCAGAGGTCAGAGGCAAGCCTGAGGGGGGGTTTCACAAAGCAAATTCATTTCTGCATGGAGGTGACGCCCTCTTCTTCAACTTTTAATACTACTTCAGTTCTAATTTCTACCTTTCAGACAGACACGGCTACCTGTTTCTTGTGGTAATAACGAGGAAACTAAAATCACCATAACAGTTTGGAAAGAGCCCAAACATTCACCTCCATTTCATTCTCAATCTGGCTTATTTTATTGCCAGGGGTTAGGGATATCAAATCCTGCTACGGGAGGGCCATCTTCCTGGAGAGTTTAGCTCCAACCTGCTCCAACACACCTGCTTGGAAGTTTCAAGTAATCCTGATGACCTAGATAAATTGGTCAGTTAATTCAGGTGTGTTTGATTATGGTTAGGGTTAAACCAGAGGTGGGCAATTATGGCCCTCAAGGTCCACAGTCCTGCAGATTTAGTTCCAACCCTAACCAAACACACCTGAACAACCTACACAAAAATTACAGTCAGGTGAGTTTGATCAGGGTTGGAGCTAATCTCTGCATGACAGTGGGCCTCAAGGGCCAAAGTTGCCCACCCTTGGTCCAAACTCTGCAGGAAGGTGGCCCTCCAGAAGCAGGATTGGACACCCCAAGTCTTATACACTTTGTTTTCTTTTTTATGAGAGCACTGATCTAAACAGCAGACTTGAGAATCTGTGCCCTTGCTTCAAGAGACAATTTCTGTGTATTTATGTGTAAGAGAAGCTTTTGGACGACAGTGTACGCAACACACTAAAGACACAAATGTATGTTTTTTTTTTTTTCAAGCCATTCCGTGCATTACAACAAGACCTCTAAGCTTAGCAAGCTAGAGATCTTTGAGGCTAACTCGTATGAGTTTGGTCAGGTTTGCAGAGAGGTCCTGAGGTCGTAGGTCAAACGAGAGCAGCTCGTTCACTTGCCAACAATCAGCATCTGTTGTACCCTTCAGACCAATCCTTTTCCTGGAATGGCACTTTCCTGCAGAATTTATCTCCAACACACCTGACTGGAAGTTCTAGTTATCCTAAAGACACTGAGTAGCTGGTTAAGGTGTGTTTAATTAGGGCTAGAGCTAAATTCTCCTGCAAGGTGGCCCTCCAGGAGCAGGATTGTACACTTGGTACCCTCCTGCTTCGGACTGTCCCAAGTCCCACCTCAGTCAGCAGGCACCATCTGCATCCCTTGCAAGTGAACTTCCTTAGCTCAATGCTATTGCAAGCTATATGACGAACCTTGCATTTGCTGCTAGCTGTGTCACTGCATTGTAAGCATACATCATTGAAGAAAAATAGACAAGTATGTACGACAATCTGTCCTCTGAGGAGGAGGAAATAGAAAACCTTGACTAGCTCTATTTTGCTGAATAAGAGAATTACAGACACAAGGCTCAGACTGACTGAGTTTTAAGTCATAGAAGGGCACAAACTCACCCAGCAGTCATGCTAACGCCCCATAGGACATGGCATTGTTGTAAATAGTGCCATCTTCTGGTCATCAAATGTACTGCACACTACTAGCTGAACAAAGGGCTAGATTTAACAGTATTATCCTGCTTTGCAGTATACTAGCTTGGCAGGGTAAAACGAAGAACTTTTGGCTGATGCAGAACAGAGGGATGTTTAAAATAACAGCTATCCACAACCCAATGAACACACTGACACTTGCAATACACCAATTTGGGTGTATCGCAACAGTTAAGGGCCTAGTTTGTTTAACAGAACTTTGCTTTCATAGTTTGTCCCATATTAAATCACTGTGCTAAAAATCTAAACGTATACCCAGCGATTGAAGTAGGGACTTAATAATAAAGTGCAGAAAACACTATTCAGGTGTCCAAAAGATAGCATTTTGATTTAAGACCCTTTCACATGACCCACATCAACTTTCTCCAATGGATCGAACTCTGTTGAGCAAAGCGTCAAGTTTCAGGGTAACTCCTGACGTCACATTGCACACATGTTCTAAGGCAACGCTCCAAGAACTACGGTTTCACATTTGACCCCATTTGCTTCAGATTTTCCTCAATTGCATGGTGTGTTATTTTGTGCATCATACAAACTGAAAATGAAAACTCTAAACTGATTCTGAGCAAATCTAGAAACATCAAGTTATACAACACAACCTTTAAGGCATGTCATGCCATTCAGAAAATAATCATATTATATATTCATATTCTACATGAATTAATAAATAGCAAAATCAACCTTCTGTGACACTATCTGCAATGTCCTGATGCTTGTGTTGAGAGGTGCATTGAATTCCTGAAGTGGGTCAAGTGAGAGAGACTTAGTGCAGTCATTGTCATCCTCCACTAATGATCAGCCTGTCGCCATCAAGACCTCATTCAGATTAAAATAACACTCTTGATAAAGTCTTCTCTCCTGAACTCAGGCATGTAACAGTCTTTGTCCTCTCTGTAACAGAGATGACATAGTTAAAGCATCCTTCAATAACAGCCATTATCCCCCCCATAGATTGCCAGAAAAAAATCAGTTTTAGAAAACAAACGAATGTAAAATCATTCCGACTGAAATAATCGCACTTCCTTAAAGCATGTACCCCCACCCCTACCCTCACCCTCCTCTCCAAACCATTTTTACACTCAAGAGTCTTATTCCATAATTATTTTGTTTTATTGTTTGTGGAAACTATACAATTAATGCTGTTTTGTTTTACTGACTTTTGTTTTTTGGACGTGACATTTCCTGATGTTGAAGTTGCTTTATGTCTTCGTTTCTGCTATCGCTACTCTATGTTCAGCTTTCTCCAGCTGATGAATTGAGAGGAAAGAGGGAGAAATGACAGGAGGAGGTGATAGATTAGATTGCAGGAAGGGTTTGAGTCAAAAACCCTCACATTTAAAACACGTGCAGTAATCGAACACTACCCTCTCAGGTTTGCAGAGCTTTGACATCCGTGTGCATTTAGGAGGAGTGCATTTATAAACCCTTGCGTCTTTCCAACAAGCTGGAAATCTCTTTGTCCACCTTCTCCTGCTCCCTCCCCTCATGTTGTTGTCTGGAGAAAGCTGATCCTGACACAGACCTGTTAAGGTCTACATCAATGTTCAATATCAGATAAGCTGTTTGAACCTTTAACCCTTTGAGCACTCTGAAGACAGACGCACTGTTTCTCACAGGAGACTCCAAAGGCCTCGATAAAATGATAGTGCGTTCCCGTTACTACAACTGTTTGTGAGAGACTTAAGCAATACATTCAATGGCAGGGATGACGTCATAGCTAGATATTCAAATTTAAATATTAAATGCAGTTAAACACAAATGATGTACAAAAAAATATATACACACGGTACATAAATTAAGCACCATATTAGAATAAATAAAAAATAAAATCAGCTCACAATAAAAGTAAAGAAGTTTGTCTGTTCCTAAAGTAAACTAATAATAGTTTCACAATTCTTGACGCAGAGATGCACAAAGGGTTAACAAAAAGACTATGGCCTGGAAAGGCCAGTATCCATTTGTATTTTTTTCCTTTTTTGCACATTTTTGTATATCAGTATTTTAATTTTTTTTTTCAAGTGCCTTTTATTATAGTTGAAATGTAGATGTAATACAGTATATGAAAATAAATATATATATAAATAAATAAAATTATATTTTTCCCAGCATCATGTTCTGAAGCCGAACATGCAGAATTTTAGAGCTGTAAAAGTCTCCAGTTGGTACAACATAGGTGTGTGTGCTCCTGTTTTAGAGGAATTTTATTACGATATTGATAAGGATGTCAATGAAAATAAAAGAAACAAATGTTTAATAAATTTGCATTTGACATATATATATATATAAATATTGTGTTTTGCTGCGTCTTTTTTGTTTGGGACATTCGTGTACAGAAAGCTGAAATGTTTACAGTATTAACTCAGACTAGGGTCTTAACTCACGACCTCAGATGAGACGTTGAGTATATATTTATATATACACGTGTTTTACAGTAATATGTGTCAAGCAACCAGCAAGGATAATCTAACATTCCCAAATTTCATTAATCAGTAAATGGCAACACTGTTGTATATTGCTTCACACTGACAGTATTTATGGTGCGACTCTTAACAATATTCCTGCTTGAGTGAACACAGCTGAAGTCTATGAGCAAGATGTTAAATGGCGATAACAAATTTAAAGAATGTTTCACAAGTACATCCACGACTAAAACATGAATGTGTCATCATGATAGGTGTAATAAAATCACTTACTAACCTTGTCTGGCCAATCTTTCATAGCTGGAAACAGATCCACTCAGTAAATTATTTCAGTTCATTCACCCACAACTGCTTTTTAAATCCAAAATGTTTTGACCTGAAGACTTCAAGTGTTGAATTACAGTGAAGATGACTTGTTTTACACAGTTTTAAATGACCTTTTGCGGTAAACTACATCAAGCCAGAAATGTTGTTGAAACAGCTCACCTTGTATTGAATCCAGATCATTCCGTTAAACATGAACAGATGGATGAATACATCATTTTATTCAGCAAGGATGCATTAAATTGATCAAAAGTGCCAGTAAAGACATTTATGAGGTTGCAAACGATTTCTATTTCAAATGCTGTTCTTTTGAACTTTCTATACATCAAAGAATCATGAAAAAAGTATAGCAGCACAACTGTTTTCAACATTGATAATAATCAGAAATGTTTCTTGAGCATCAAATCATCATATCAGAATGATTTCTGAAGGATCATGTGACACTGAATACTGGAGTGATGATGCAAAAAATTCAGCTTTGATCACAGGAATAAATTAAGATAAATTACAAGAAAAAAGGTCAATTGTAATATTTCACAATATTACTGTTTTACTGTATTTTTGATCAAATAAATGCAGCCTTGGTGAGCATACGAGGCTTCTTTCAAAAACATACAATTTTACGGCCCCCAAACTTTTGAACAGTAGTGTACATATTTTAATACGTTGAAAAGTCCTGGAAGTCCAACAAATCCCTGATCCAACATTCTAGAACATTCCTGATGAAGTTCCTTCATTCCATCACGTAATGTCCAGAAAATACTCATCCACCGTGACGGATGAATAAAGAAATGATTGAGATTTGGATGTAGAAAAAGAAGAGGCTTTATTGGGGGGTTCTGGGTGATAATTACAGTGGGAGGACGTGAGGATGGAGATCATGTCTGCTGCTGCTGTGGTGGTTTCTTCTGGTCCTGCTCTTGAATGCTGAGCTCTTCATCCAGACGCTCTTTCGCTCGCACCACCTACAAGAGTCCAAACACAAATACATCGTTATTTCTCTGATGTCGCTGGATTTACTGGTAATTACAAGCGTGTTTTTATCAAACTGCTGATTCTAAACATACATCAGTAAGGACAGATTTGACCTTCTTTACAGGTTAAGAATCTTCTAAGGGTACGTTTACACGACAACGATGTACTAAAAACTAGGGATGCACAGATATGAACATTTTGGCCGATACGATAATTCTTTATATTTGAAAGCCGATAACTGATATATTGGCCGATAACAGTGGGTACGGAAAGTATTCAGACCCCCTTACATTTTTCACTCTTTGTTATATTGCAGCCATTTGCTAAAATCATTTAAGTTCATTTTTTTCCCTCATTATTGTACACACAGCACCCCATATTGACAGAAAAACACAGAATTGTTGACATTTTTGCACATTTATTAAAAAAGAAAAACTGAAATATCACATGGTCCTAAGTATTCAGACCCTTTGCTGTGACACTCATATATTTAACTCAGGTGCTGTCCATTTCTTCTGATTATCCTTGAGATGGTTCTACACCTTCATTTGAGTCCAGCTGTGTTTGATTATACTGATTGGACTTGATTAGGAAAGCCACACACCTGTCTATATAAGATCTTACAGCTCACAGTGCATGTCAGAGCAAATGAGAATCATGAGGTCAAAGGAACTGCCTGAAGAGCTCAGAGACAGAATTGTGGCAAGGCACAGATCTGGCCAAGGTTACAAAAAAAATTCTGCTGCACTTAAGGTTCCTAAGAGCACAGTGGCCTCCATAATCCTTAAATGGAAGATGTTTGGGACGACCAGAACCCTTCCTAGAGCTGGCCGTCCGGCCAAACCGAGCTATCGGGGGAGAAGAGCCTTGGTGAGAGAGGTAAAGAAGAACCCAAAGATCACTGTGGCTGAGCTCCAGAGATGCAGTCGGGAGATGGGAGAAAGTTGTAGTAAGTCAACCATCACTGCAGCCATCCACCAGTCGGGGCTTTATGGCAGAGTGGCCCGACGGAAGCCTCTCCTCAGTGCAAGACACATGAAAGCACACCTGAAGGACTCCAAGATGGTGATAAATAAGATTCTCTGGTCTGATGAGACCAAGATAGAACTTTTTGGCCTTAATTCTAAGCGGTATGTGTGGAGAAAACCAGGCACTGCTCATCACCTGTCCAATACAGTCTCAACAGTGAAGCATGGTGGTGGCAGCATCATGCTGTGGGGGTGTTTTTCAGCTGCAGGGACAGGACGACTGGTTGCAATCGAGGGAAAGATGAATGCGGCCAAGTACAGGGATATCCTGGACGAAAAACTTCTCCAGAGTGCTCTGGACCTCAGACTGGGCCGAAGGTTCACCTTCCAACAAGACAATGACCCTAAGCACACAGCTAAAATAACGAAGGAGTGGCTTCACAACAACTCCGTGACTGTTCTTGAATGGCCCAGTCAGAGCCCTGACTTAAACCCAATTGAGCATCTCTGGAAAGACCTGAAAATGGCTGTCCACCAACGTTTACCATCCAACCTGACAGAACTGGAGAGGATCTGCAAGGAGGAATGGCAGAGGATACCCAAATCCAGGTGTGAAAAACTTGTTGCATCTTTCCCAAAAAGACTCATGGCTATATTAGATCAAAAGGGTGCTTCTACTAAATACTGAGCAAAGGGTCTGAATACTTAGGACCATGTGATATTTCAGTTTTTCTTTTTTAATAAATGTGCAAAAATGTCAACAATTCTGTGTTTTTCTGTCAATATGGGGTGCTGTGTGTACAATAATGAGGGAAAAAAATGAACTTAAATGATTTTAGCAAATGGCTGCAATATAACAAAGAGTGAAAAATTAATCGGGGTCTGAATACTTTCCGTACCCACTGTACATATATTTCTGAGAGCCTGGTTACAAAAACAAAAGTCTCACAAACAATTAAAAGCCATGTCCCAAGCACACAATTATAATGTTATCATTTTATGTAACCTATATATATATTTTTTTTATTTCAATCGATTCAAAACCATCATGGTGAACGGTGCTTATCTGAAGGAAATAATCCATTATTTATCGTCTGTAATATATCTGACAAATTTTCTTATCAGGCAGATAACGATAACATTAAAAATGAACATATATCGGCCGATATCAATATGGTGGCCGATATATCGTACATCCCTACTAAAACTGAAGTTTTTCGCGTCCAGGCGACAACATTTTCAAAGCGAAAAAGGACAAAAAATGCTGTATTATTCATGTCGGGCCAGTAGATGGCGATGTCACTTTGTAAAGAAACACTACACACCTATAGACTGAACACGTAATACACATGCGTATGACGTCACAGTTTTCACAAATTCACGGTTTTGTAGTTTACACACTAGTTTCAAAAACGTGCACTTTTTCAGGCCCCCAAAACGTTATTGTTGTGTAAATGAACGGCCAGAATATGTCAAAAGTTTACAGTTTTTAGTTAAAAACGGTGTTGTGTAAATGACCCCTTAGACTATGTAAGAATTCAATTGCCTTAATTTCTTTATTTTCTAAAAAAATGTCTCTCTTGTGCATATTTGTGAAAAAGACTATGAGAACGCAACTTACAGTGCTATGCATAAGTTTAGACACCCATACTAAAGTTGACTAAAAAGAGGAATAAAAAATCATCTTTTGGAAACTGAACTTAATGCCTTAATTTAAAAAATTAGGAAAAATCCAACCTTTAAGGACACCAATTTTCTTTGTGAATGAATAATGTATCGTAAATAAATAAATGTTCTTCCTTAAAATACAGGGTGCATAAGTCTGGACACCCCTATGTTAAATTCCCATAGAGACAGGCAGATTTTTATTTTTAAAGGCCAGTTACTTCATGGATCCAGGATACTATGCATCCTGATAAAATTCCCTTGGCCTTTGGAATTAAAATAGCCCCACATCATCACATAGCCTTCACCATACCTAGAGATCGGCATGGTTTTATTTCAGTTAGCCTAATAGCTGGTTTGATTTGCATTGAGAGATGATCTTATGGAAAGTACCCCATGCAAATCTCTAGGTATGGTGAAGGCTATTTGATGATGTGGGGCTATTTTAATTCCAAAGGCCAAGGGAACTTTATCAGGATGCATAGTATCCTAAACAAAAAATAAAAAAAAATACTTAAAAATAAAAATCTGCCTGCCTCTATGGGAATTTAACATAGGGGTGTCCAAACTTATGCACCCTGTATTTTAAGGAAGAACATTTATTTATTTACGATACATTATTCATTCACAAAGAAAATTGGTGTCCTTAAAGGTTGGATTTTTCCTAATTTTTTTAATTAAGGCATTAAGTTCAGTTTCCAAAAGATGATTTTTTATTCCTCTTTTTAGTCAACTTTAGTATGGGTGTCTAAACTTATGCATAGCACTATAAATAAATGCAATTTATTAAATCTAAACGACTCTTCTTTATATTTCGAGTGTTTGGTTTCAAAATGTCTCTTGACCTAATTTAATTTGCACTACCCTGCGACTTGATGTTAACAAAAACCTAAAAAAACATGTCTCTGGAACTACGATCAGTTTGATTGACAGCGTAATTGCTTACCTTTGACTGAAGATAGAAAGAACCGCCAACAGCTTTGTCATTGACTTTAAATAAATGCTCATAATTCTGAAGAGAAAATGAAAGCACATCAAATTAAACCATATTTGGTCACAGAATACTGTAATAAGAAGTGTGTTATGCTGAAACAGACTCTTACCTTCTGGATCTCCTCTGGTGTTAATGTGGAGATGTTGAGGATCTGTTGGGCTTCTTGTAAAGTCATTCCTGTGAAACTAGACGCAGCCGCAGACTGTCTTCCCGCTTGACCCCGCGCCTCCGCAGCCGCCTGACTGGCTGCATTCACATTCACACAACTGTTATATTTCACAAGTATTCCTTACATTGCTGGTTATTAAGCAAGTGATAATGTACATCCAGACGGTTATCATCTCAGAATAAACCTTCTTAATTTGTGTTTTAAAGATGAACAAAAGTCTTACAGGTTTGGAACGACATGAGGGTGAGTAATAATGACCGAAACTTATTTTTTGGGTGATCAATCCCTTTAAATAAAATTAGATAAATAAAAAAGATATTAACAACAAGAGCATTTACCAATTAAAAAAAATGGGGAGAAATTAATGAACAATAAATGTTAACAATATTAACCTGCTACTAATTATTAATAAGATATTGAAATATGAAAATAAATGAACATAATACAGCATCGACCTGCAAATTCTTGACGTAAAGCTCTTGCAAAAGCTCGTCCGACCACCTGAGCGCCCATCACAATGATCTGAGCCAGATATTTGGCCTGTGTGAACACAAAAACATACAAAACACAACATAAAACATTAGGACAGGGTCCTAAGATTGCATACAGAGGAGCATAAATGACTAACACATTCTTATTTCATAATAAAACGTTGTTATAAAATAGTGTCATCATTAATAATGTTTAGTAATGAATGAAATTATATACATACATATAAATGATGATACATATATATAAAACGTTACACACACACGTCGTTTAAGCCAACATATCTCATCATTGCTTCACAAAACACCCAGCCTCTTTATATCACTTCTGCAGTCATAAATATGAATTAATCGCTCATATAACCATGTTCTGTTCATAATATAATATGACATTATTATTATTATGAAAATGAAGTACAAGGTCGTTGCATAAGACTATCTGATAGCGAATGACCCATTCGATATCATTCCTTGAGATTATATATAGAGCTACCGACATTAAACGACCATAATCTGTATATGAATATACGAACATACCATGATGGATCTACTGTGTTGATGTTAAACACATAGACAGTATAAACACTTCAGTTGAGGACGAACGTTTTCACGTGCAACTCCATCAATGTTGATAAAACCGGCGAAGAAAAGTCACACACACACGACACACACTGACTCCTGCTGGCTGGAGGATATCAACGCAGGACATAGACTGACATAGGAGTACTGTTGTGAAGTCAATTTGTAAGGCAACACGGACACCATCAAATATAATACATTTATTTTTAAGAAAGAGTTTGATATGTATGGAAGCTTATTTCCGCCACTGAATAAAACATTTTAAAAGATAATTGCGACTTTTTATCTCACAATTGCGAGTTTACATCTTGCAATTCTGACTTTATTTCTCGCAATTGCGACTTTATATCACGCAATTCTGACTTTATAACACATAATTGCGAGTTTATATCTCGTATTTTCTCAGAATTGTGAGATATAAAGTCCAATTCTAAGGGGAAAAAAAGAATAATTTTTTTTTTTTTTTTACCTCAGAATAGTTTATATCTCACAATTCTGACTTTATATCTCCCATTTGCGACTTTATTTCTCAGAATTGCGACTTTATATCTAGCAATTGCGACTTTATTTCTCACAATTCTGAGAAAAAAAGTCACAATTCTGACTTGATATATCGCAATTGTGAGAAAAAAAGTCAGAATTGTGAAATAAAAAGTCGCAATTATTATTATTTAATTATTATTTAGTGGCGGAAACAAGCTTCCGTATCTAAACTCATTGAGGAACTCTTAAAACTCTACTGCATGTAAGATGTTATGGCGTAAAACATTTAAGCTGATTTTGTATTCTTTCTGTTTTTGTTTTGTACCCTCATTATTGTCTATTATTGTTCATTACTGTCTTGTCTTGTTTTTGTTATTGTTGCATAATAAAATAAAATAAAATAAATATAATAATTTTAGTTTTCAAAATTACTGAAAAATTATCTATATTTAGATTAAATAACTCTAATAATTGAATCCCTTGGAATGCTATTGTATACCACTTTAATATAATATAATATAATATAATATAATATAACAATTGTTCAGTTTATTTTAATTTGTGATGGGTTCTCTCTGAAATTTCTTATGGGTTGTTTTAATGGTTTTGTTCTAGTAATACAAGTTATACACACCTCAAACATACCTCAAATGTAAATTTTGGAAAATAAAACAACAATTAAAAACAAAACAGAAGTAACATTTTCTATATTATTAGATGAAAATCGTGTCTATAACAATTTGTTGAAAAAAATATGACAGTGATGATAATAATCATATTATGATATAATTATTAATAACATGATTGTGGTGATTATCATTATTAAATACAATTCCATATTTCTCAGCTCTCAAGGTTTTATTTTGAGGCAACATTCCAACAAGACTTGATTCCATTCCAAAAGACAAGTGTAAAACATTATTGCCTATAAAGGGTTAAAATGAACGCAATTACAAGCGTTGTGAAAAAAGCATCCCAAAAACATCCGATTGGTAACAAAATTAGCACACATTTTAAAAAGACACTTAGCAGACCATTAACATATCTATTAATATCAACCGTTAATGTGTGAGTACATGATCACATGTCAAGCACAGGACATCACGTGGTACAAGTGCCTTAACATGCACATATGTAAACATGTTCTGTTAAAATGAGTTGTATTGCCTTGAGATAGACCTGATTAAGTGAAAAAACCCTCATGAAGTAGATTTGTGTTAATACTGTTCGTGAGGCTGAGCAGAAAGAAATAAACCGTTTTCCAGTTTTAAAAAGGAGTGTTTTCAACAGACTCCAGATCATTCAATTAGAGGTACACAGAAAGTTTTGCTCCAGACACATTAAAAAACCATCATATCATATCATATCATATCCCAAAGAACATGAAAAGTCTCTTGCACCTAAAGGTGGTGACATTTAATCCCACAAACTACCACGGTATTACTGTACATTTAACCACATTTCAAAAGTCAAATGATGGTATTAAGTGCACATTTCACCAATGAAAACATCCAGAGGTTTTGTGTTGCAGGCGTGTGCTTATCATGCAGTCATCATACAGTTAATAAGCAGTACAAAACTCATGCCCATCATTAAAAATTACACAGAAAAAACCCTGTCGCACTTTAAAATGCACGTCATGCGTCTGAGATGAACATCTGAGCTGTGCATATGAATGTGTTTATGTGTGAAGAATCATATTTAAACATTAATAACAGATACTAATACTCCAGTTAAACCAATGCAAAGAGATGACGGGTCGATTATCTGGAAGATATAGGAGTGTGTGTGTGTGTTTGTGTGTGTGTGTGTGTGTGTGTGTGTGTGTGTGTGTGTGTGTGTGTGTGTGTGTGTGTGTGTGTGTGTGTGTGTGTGAGAGAGTGAGTCAGTAGGCCGTCGGAGGTGAAGCTGAAGGAGCGTTTAGGAGGTTCAAAGTTATATTGGCACCCTGGAATGGCAAGATTCAGATTCAGCAGGACCGTCCCAAGTCTGCTTTGGCACCCTGACTGGACCACGAGGCACGGCTTGTGTGTTAGTCGTCCTGAAACACACACGCAGACCGGATTTAGAACATTCATAGTGTCATGAATCAGCTGGTGTGTGTGTGTTCGGTTCTTCACTCACCCACTCTTCTTCATCCACTCCCTCATATAGCTCCTGTGGCAGAGGGTCTTCCCTGTTTCCCAGCTTAGCCACCATGGCACTGAGCAACTGACATACACAAACACAAGTGATTGATAGACAGATACAGACAGAAAAAAAACAGACAGACAGACAGACAGATAGATAGATAGATAGACAGACGGATAGACAGACAGACAGACAGACAGATATATAGATAGATAGATAGATAGATAGATAGATAGATAGATAGATAGACAGATAGATAGACAGATAGATAGATAGATAGATAGATGGATAGACAGATGGATAGACAGACAGACAGACAGATAGACAGACAGATAGATAGACAGATAGATAGATAGATGGATAGACAGATGGATAGACAGACAGACAGACAGACAGACAGATAGATAGACAGATAGATGGATAGACAGATGGATAGACAGACAGACAGACAGACAGACAGACAGACAGACAGACAGACAGACAGATAGACAGATAGATAGATAGACAGACAGACAGACAGACAGACAGACAGACAGATAGATAGACAGACAGACACAGATAGATAGATAGATAGATAGATAGATAGATAGATAGATAGATAGATAGATAGATAGATAGATAGATAGATAGATAGATAGATAGATAGATAGATGGATGGATGGATGGATGGATGGATGGACAGACTGACGGACAGATAGACAGACAGACATATAGATAAATAGATAGATAGATAGATAGATAGATAGATAGATAGATAGATAGATAGATAGATAGATAGATAGATAGATAGATAGATAGATAGACACCTCCTCTTTCTTCTGTTCATCAGTTTTCTCCTCCAGATAGACAGAGGAGGGCAGGTACTTCCTCACAGGAGCCTCTTTTGGTGCTTCACTCACTGAAACAAGGACATAATGAAGGGTATTTTAAAGACTATGGTGTAGCAGAAGTTTTTATATATATATCAGTTTTGGAAAGGCATTATTCTTTGATTGGTGTTTGTTGATGTTGAGCTGTACCGGGCATCATGTCTTTAGGCCTCAGGCTGATTTTGCGGTGCTGTCCGTTGGATCCGGAGAGCCAGGCATCAGCGCTCAGAGATGATTCCCACCACACTGACGTCTCAGGGAAAACATCGTCCTGGAAAAACTCTTTCTGTGGAGGCAAGACGGATGCAAAGATGTGTTCATCTAACATGAGAAAGTGCCCAGAAATGATCAAGCTAAAGGTATCAAGAAATATCAATTAAAATCTCATATTAAACTACTAATGATGATTTTTAGTTTTCAGAGTATTAAATAAATATGAAAATGTGTCCTCTTTACTCTTGATCTATGTACTCTCCAAATGCCCTGCCCACTAGAGGTCAGTGTTGTCTTGTGTTGGTGTGAGGGTCTCTTACTCTGACACGAGGCACTCTGAAGGCCACGGGTTCGATGGTGGTCTTGCCCAGTCTTACGGCTCGAGCCACTTCCACATCACAAACGTCACATTCAGTTTTCGGCAGGAAACACAACCCCTGTCCCGGAACGGTAAAACATTTGTAACGATACCAAAAACATCAACGGTACTAATATAACACTGCTTAATGCAAAATATCATTCATTTTTAGGGTCAAATATGAACTCTTGATGAGATGTAATTGCAATGATAGCACTAATAACCAGATGGCAAGAGGAATATTACAACAACAATATTACAACATACCTTGTGTGGTTCAGAGGAATTAAAACTACTACATTCCATGAAGTACGGCGCTTCAGGCACGATCTCGTATATATAAACACGCGTGTCACCCTGAAAGACCAAGGAATCAACAAACACATTGTTGGACTAATCTGGTTGTTATTGTAAATAAGTGGAAATTTTAAATGTTGAATATGGACACACACTCGCGTACCTTCCCAGTGAGGATGAGGACGCTGGTGTCGGGATCGTAGAACGGGATGAGGGTCGATGGAGACACGTCAGCAGGTGCAGAGGCCACAGACCCGGATGCCAAGGACTCAGCGGAGAACAGGTACAGCTGTCTTTCACTGCGACTGTGGAGGAAATAAACCATTACAAATCTTTTAGAGCCAGATAGACACTGACAGTACCAATTCTATTGTATTTATGACTAAATTTGTGGTACACTGTACCTGTCGAATCCTGAAACCATCAGGTACTTGCCATCACAGACCCACACTATACGGGCCCCTCTATGGCCCTCAGGTCCCGGGCCCTCCTGCAGGGACAAAGACGGGAAAACTTGGTCACAAACATGATTTCTTTTGCTTTTGAAGTTGAATAAGATTTACTTGATGCTAAACTAACCTGGATGGGCGCTGTGGACTTGCGTGGGTCATATAAACGCACTTTTCCATCCTTGCACACAGTGGCCAGCAGTTTCCCATCTGGACTCCAAGCCATGCCAAATATCTGAGAAAAACATAGCAAGTTACCTTTATGGCTACAAAATCATCCTGAAACAGACATTAGACAGACAGATAGATGATAGACAGATACAGACAGACAGACAGATAGATAGATAGATAGATAGATAGATAGATAGATAGATAGATAGATAGATAGATAGATAGATAGATAGATAGATAGATAGATAGATAGATGATGATAGACAGACAGACAGACAGATAGATGATAGATAGATAAAGACAGACAGACAGACAGACAGACAGATAGATAGATGATAGACAGACAGACATAGAAAGACAGACAGACAGATAGACAGAGACAAACAGACATAGATAGACAGACAGACAGAGAGACAGATAGACAAACACAGACAGACAGACAGACGATAGATAGACAGACAGACATAGACAGACAGACAGACAGACAGAGAGACAGATAGACAAACATAGACAGACAGACAGACAGACAGACAGACAGACAGACGATAGATAGACAGGCAGGCATAGACAGACAGAGAGACAGACAGACATAGACAGACAGACAAACAAACAAACAAACAAACAGACAGACAGACAGACAGACAGACAAACAGATAGATAGATGATAGACAGACAGACAGACATAGAAAGACAGACAGACAGATAGACAGAGACAAACAGACAGACAGACAGACAGACAGATAGATAGATAGATAGATAGATAGATAGATAGATAGATAGATAGATAGATAGACAGATAGATAGACAGACAGGCATAGATAGACTGACAGACAGACAGAAAGATAGATAGACAGACAGGCTTAGATAGACAGATAGATAGACAGACAGGCATAGATAGACAGACAGACAGACAGGCTTAGATAGACAGACAGACAGACAGACAGACAGACAGACATACAGACAGACAGACATAGATAGACTGACAGACAGACAGACCTGGTCCTGATGTCCACTGAGTCGCTTGACTTCTTCTCCTGTCTCCAGTTTCCACAGTCGTACAGTGAGGTCGTATGAGGAGGAAGCCAGCAGGCCGGACGCGAGGGGGTGGAACTTGATGGAGTAGATCTTCTCAGTGTGTCCTGCCATTGGTCAAGGGGCATGTCAATCAAACACTACAGAATTACTGCTATTACAGTTCAGAGGTCACATGTGCTGGTTTCTTACCTCGCAGAACACACTCCGGCTCAGTCAGGGTTTCCGTCAGGCCTCCTTTGGGAATCTGCCACACGCGGATCTTGGCATCATCACCGGCTTTGAGAGAGAGAGAGAGAGAGAGAACAATGCAGACATTCAGATTTCAGTGTTCAGACAGAGTATAATTAGGTTTCTTTTGATGAAATGCCTGAAGACACAGCTGTCCTTCAAACAATTAATTTGCTACAAACTCAATTTTCTTTTGACTTTGAGGTGAACTATGACTTAATTGAAATAAAGATGAAATTAAATATAAATATTAGATGAAAAACTTTAAGCAAAACAACTGAAATTGGTTTAATTTGAAGCACTACAATTACTAACTGGAAATATCAATTACAAAAAAATCTGTTTAAATCTAAACAATAACATTGCCAAAAATTGAACTAAAATGAAAGTACTTATTAAGAAATGTTTTCAGTTAATTAAAAATATGAATAAAAAAAAAATAATACTAAAATATCAATGATTAATATACTTCCTTCTGTAAAACACTTTGGATATCAACAGCTAAAGGAATAAATGTAGATATAAACAAAAGTACTAATAACAAAAAGTTGTATAATTAAGTAAAAATACAAATATACTAAAAATGCTTTCATTAAAACAATACATTTTAAGCAAATTCATGAAGTGCCATATTTACACTAGAATAGTCACTGATATGTAAACGAAATAAATGTAAAATATAAACGGTATAGTAACTTTTAATAAGAACATTAACAGACATTACTGCATTCTACTAAATTCATGTTTACATAATTTTCCATGTCCTGAAATCATAGTATAATATTATAGTTTACATTAGTTTAATAGTTTTTTGTTCAGAGACAATCAAATCAACCACAAAATAAATAAATATTTTGAACCACATTTATAAAGAAATACATCTAACATATAGTATTTTTTACATTCTTTATAAAATCTAATTGAATATAATAAAATAAATTAAGTACACAGTAATATGTTTAACTTCATATTCAATTTAATATAAAGTATTTAGGATTTTTTTTTAATGTTAGAAATATCAGTCCACCTCCTGCCGGTAACCTCATGTAAATCCTTGAGGTGTCTGTAGATCATAGCTCTAACTCTGTATTGACCAATCAGCAACCAGGATCAGAATCAAAAACTCACCCACAACCAGCTTGTGTGTGTCGAAGGGGTCCCAGGAGAAGTCCGCCACGCTGACAGTATTCTGGATGGTGGGCAGACCGGTGTCTGGCAGTTTTCCAGGCTGGGACAGCTGCAGAAGAAGACAGTAAGCTACTGTAAATCAATTTAAGATTTAAGATTTAATCTAAGATCTGAATATAGAACTGCACCTCGAATACAGCGATCTGCCCTCCGGCGATGGCGAGAGGAACCGCCACACGCTGCCCGTTGGCACAGAAGCCGTCACACTCCCCTGGTGTAGTCAGATGAAGCCCGCGCAGGTTGGTGATGTGGGTGTCCCGGTGCAAAACGGCCCCCTGGATGTGACGAAACTTCGAACTCGGGCCTGCAAATCACAATCACAAGCTATTTACTAATAGAGTTGGGCGATTTACACTGCTAAAAACATTATATATTGATATGATTCAGCATTTTGACAATATATAAATGTATTACTATTTACAGTATATGTTTCATATATACATATATACTGTATATATATATATATATATATATAGTTCACAAGTTTGTGGAGAAATTAATACTTTTATCCAGCAGGGATGCATTAAATTGATAAAAAAATGATAGTAATGTTTCAAAAAATTCTAGATCAGAAAAATTCTAATCATCATATTAGAATGATTTCTGAAGGATCATGTGACACTGAAGCCTGGAGTAATGATGCAGAAAATACAGCTTTGATCACAGGAATAAATTATATTGTAACGTATGTTCAAATAGGAAACAGTTATTTTAAATGATAATAATATTTCCATAATATTACTGCTTTTTCTGTACTTTTAAATGCAGCTTTGGTGAGCAGAAGAGACTTTTTACAAAAGCATTTTTTAAGCGTTAGTGTATATTAATAATGTATTTGCTCTGTAATGGCTTAAGGGTTTTTTTTTTTTTTTTTTTTTTTAACGAACCCTAACCATAATCATAATTTAGACAGTTATTGCTGACAAGATTAAAACTGTTTAACTTCCCAACTTTACTGCCATTTTTGCTACTGAGGATGGAATCAGACATGCCAATAAAATATCTTCTTAATAAAAATGTGTCAGTAAATAAGTATAAACAAGGCTTGACCGGCCACTGTGGCTAGTGGTTTTCTAAAGTTACTAGCCACTCAGCATTTTCACTGGCCACAATTTTGACATCGATACCATGGGGAAAAACTGCCATATAGATATTTTTAATATTACCTCATAATTTGGCAGCAGGTTTACTGCTGTCACTTTAAGACCTGACGCACAGATCCATTATACTGTTTAGGTTCACTTAAAACTGACTGTGTTCACGTGATTACTCGCCAAGATTGGCATTTTGACATTATTTTGTGTGTATTTGATAAGCAGCGGAAAATAACTCAGCTTAATACTGAGAGGCGGCTTTATGTGTGTGCACATTATGTAAAATTATTATGCGCAATACGTGCAAATCCCACGCCAAAATTCAAGCCCTGTAACAGCAACAATATTCATCCGGAGCAAATGAACCGAGTGATTGAGGAGAGGAGGGTTTGTGTGTAACTCGCTGTCGGAGAGATGAGAGAGAGAGAACGCACAGTTGGTATTGTAGCGGAAAATGAGAAGCGTTTCAGATATTATTTAGTATCGATATGTATTGAAAAATCTATATTTTTGATAACACTAGACTGGACTTAGTTTATTATTTCAGATACCTTTTTAAAGGCCCCCTGAAATCAAAATGTACGTTTTTTTTGCTTTTAGCATGAATATGTTAGCCTTAAGGTTATGAATAAGCTGCTGTGCTCCAAAAAAATGACAAAATTTGCATTTAGGAGATATAAGCATTCAAAACTTACAATCTCTCACTTCAGCTAATATGGATCACACATTTTTATGACCTCACCGCAGACTTCAGCTTCTCATCAGATCTTCTGTCCAATCAAATACTCTCTAGAATCTAAAGCTCCGCCCCCTATGCTAATAAATACCACCTGGCCAAAGCGACCGTTGAC
Source organism: Rutilus rutilus (assembly GCF_951802725.1). NCBI lineage: Eukaryota > Metazoa > Chordata > Actinopteri > Cypriniformes > Leuciscidae > Rutilus > Rutilus rutilus. Next base: position 29,565,679 of record NC_140209.1, on the reverse strand, counting down.
ACCTCACAGAGCAATATGAGTCGGAGATGTGTGTGCGGATGCACTAACGATCGAGTTTTATTCCAGTTTCCAACTGTATGTTGGTTAAGGATGAAATGGCTAGAATTTATTCACACCTCTACTATTGAATCCAACCTATCATCAGCGCTCGGATTCGTTTCCGTTGTGCCGTCAAGTACGACTTGCAGTCTGTGAGGTAAACTAAACGCTATTGGCTATTTGAAAAGGGGGAGGAGCCATCCAATATGTCCCGCCTTAGCTTACTGGTTCAGTGGAAATTACGTAATGCATCAAACAAAGCTGCGCGTTCCAAGGCACTTCAGAGGGGCTTTAAAAGGCTACAATTGAAAAATGTATATATTATTTATAAAATTCAACCCGCCAAAGTGGCTAGTAAGAGTGTCTGCGTTACACACCACTGCTGAAATACACCCGCATTTGTCAGGTTGGCGAGTGTTAATGTCAAGCCCTGAGTAACAGACTAATGGAGCCGTCCCAGCACTGACCGAGCATGTTCTGGAAGGCGCGGGAGCTCTGACTGGGGCTCGGGCTCGGCATGAAGCCAGAGGACAGGCCGCTGGTGGAGGACGGGGAGCGGGACGGGACGGCACTGCTGCTCGGGGTGCTGAGGGGACTGCTGGAGGTCGAGGTCTCCTGAGAAACACAGAGAAAGACATTACAGGCAGATCCATTCTGTGAAGCAAGCATTTTCCCTGACGCTACTCCCACTAACCTCTTTGCTCTTGTCACGGCTCAGATCCTTTGCTGGCGTCTTCTGAGATGATGGAGCGCTGGGCTTTGGCCTCTTGCTCGGGTTAAGACTGACTCGCTCCACCTGTCACAGAGAAGTGATATATACATCTTAGTCAATATAGCATTATTTTTTTCATTCTGTCCCCTCTAACCTTCTGTCATACTGACCCATTTTCAGTAAGGAATCTAATGCCAACCAATCAATTCTCATTGAATAAAGCAGAGTTGCTTTTTCAACAGACCTGTTTGTTCTCTCCTTTCCACCACTCGTCTGCCGTCATGGACGCGGTGTGACCCACAGTGTCCGGATACAAGTCCGCATGAAAGTCCTGTCCTGCCTGAGGACACACAAAACACACAATGTCTAAAACATCAGATATGTTCAGACTGGTTGATTTTGTACTTCAATTCTTTTTCAGTGACGATAGAAAAATGTTCAATGCATATACATGATCTTAGATCAGGTGTGGGATCAGGTAAGGGCAAAATTCCCCCCATTCAATATGACTATAAACTAATAATAATAGTTTTATTTTATCATTATTTAAAAAATAATAATGAAACAATTTAATAAAGATGTTAGTATTACAATAATACTATTGTACGCAAAATCAAAAACAAGTATTAAATAATGTTATTATTTATTATACTTTAATTATTATACTTGTATTGTATTTCTATTTAATTTATAAGAGTTAAAAAAATTAACAAAGACATATTACTTTTGCAATAATACTATTCTACTAAAAATAAAAATAAAAGTATTTATTATTAATATTATAAAACAAAAAAAATTATTATTGTTTTTATGGTTTCATTTTATTACTATTATATATATATTGACTGCAAGTAGACTCTGTGAATGCGAATGCCAGTATCCACACCGGCGCGGTGACTGACAGCCGCACATTCTCCTCAAAACACTGGATTCATCCGCGCTGTGCCGTGTCGAGCCACAACCCACGTAAAAAAATTATATTTCCGTGAATAACTGCAATTACAGATTTCGAACAGAGACGGCGACAAAGAGGAAAAACTACGGACTGCAGCTTTAAATTAATAAAGAAATATATTACTGCTGCAACAATGCTATTTTACTTAAAAACAATGTATATTAAAGTGTTTAAAGGGATACTCCACTTTTTTTGGAAATAGGCTCCTTTTACAACTCCCCCAGAGTTAAACAGTTGAGTTTTACCGTTTTCGAATCCATTCAGCCGAACTCCGGGTCTGGCGGTACCACTTTTAGCATAGCTTAGCATAGATCATTGAATCGGACAGGACCATTAGCATCTCTCTCAAAAAAATGACCAAAGAGTTTCGATATTTTTCCTATTTAAAACTTGACTCTTCTGTAGTTACATCGTGTACTAAGACCGACGGAAAATGTAAAGTTGCGATTTTCTAGGCTGATATGGCTAGGAACTATACTCTCATTCCTGCGTAATAATCAAGAAACTTTGCTGCCGTACCATGAGTCCAGCAGGCGTAATGATATGACGCAGCGCCTGAAAATAGGTCTAACGCCCGTTTCACACATACTCCGTGTGCAGTGCGTGTGCGGTGAGTGTTGCAGTGCGTATGCGGTGCAGGAGCAGCACGCGCAATAGTGCTTTCACATATGCTGCGTTTGCAGTGCGTAACTGATCCGCGGCTGTACAAAATACATACTCTATTTGTATTTTTGAAATCCAGAAGTTATTAGCAACTTTTTATTTAAAAAAAGTTTTTTTGTCAGCATTGCGATTCTCTTTGTACACATATACACTCTTTAATAGACGTATTCACGTTTAAATACAATTTAAACAACGTATTATTCAATGCATTATACTTCTATATAATTATATATTAAGTTGCTCAAGCAAGTGGTAAAAAATTTAACCATGTAATTATATTAAAATCGCATAGCCTACATTTTTCAATTACAACTATAAAATTGACAAAAACAGCAGACTCATACTTTTTCTTTTGCATAATTTAAATCTTTATACAATAAATCTTGCATGTCACAAAGAACTTGTTTTTCCACCTCCACGAATGAGACGAGTGTTGTTCATTATGTTGCCTTGTTGAAATATGTATTTTCCCTTGATTTACCCTGCGGTCTTAACTTCTCAGCATTGCGATTCTCTTTGTACACATATACACTCTTTAATAGACGAGACGTATGCACGTTTAAACACAATTTAAACAACATAGGCCTATTATTCATTGCATTACTTCTACTTCTATTAAGTTCCTCAAGCAGTGGTCAAATATTTAACCATGTACTTATATAAAAATCGCAAACATTTTAAATTAAAACTTAAAATTGACAAAAACAGCCAACTCTCATATCTTTTCTTTTGCATTTATTAATACAATAAATCTTGCATGTCACAAAGAACTTGTTTTTCCACCTCCACGAATGAGACGAGTGTCGTTCATTATGTCGCCTTGTTGAGGTAAATTGTAGTTTCCCTTGCTTTACCCCGGTCTTAAAGTGAAAATAGTATTTAATTAAATACATTTATGGTGAGATTACTACATTTTATTTAATTAATCGCATTTATGGTGAAATTACTACATTTTTAGGTCATTCTGTGTTCATTTTGACCATGAAACATGTGCTGTCACTTTAATTCAGCGTGTGCAGCACAGCAGAAATAGACTCGGTGCGGAAACGATCGCTGCACTGCTGTATACGCACCGCAACTGGAACGGATCGACGGACTGCAACCGCGTGCAGTGTGAAAGCTTGAACCTGTTAACATGGGTACGGAAAAAAATACGCACCGCATACGCACTGCAAACGGAGTATGTGTGAAACGGGCGTAATAGTTTAGACAAACTTAGTACCGGTCACATTGGAAGTTACAGAGCTGGGGACTATTTTCAGGCACTGCGTCATATCATTACGCCTGCTGGACTCATGGTATGGCAGCAAAGTTTCTTGATTATTACCGTCGGTCTTAGTACACGATGTAACTACAGAAGAGTCAAGTTTTAAATAGGAAAAATATCGAAACTTTTTGGTCATTTTTATGAGAGAGATGCTAATGGTCTTATCCGATTCAATGATCTATGCTAAGCTATGCTAAAAGTGGTACCGCCAGACCCGGAGTTCGGCTGAATGGATTCGAAAATGGTAAAACTCAACTGTTTAACTCTGGGGGAGTTGTAAAATGAGCCTATTTCCAAAAAAAGTGGAGTATCCCTTTAATAAAAGTAAAATATTTTAAAATAATAATAATGTATGTATGTAAAATGAAGTAAAACAGTAAAATGAATGCTATAAAAATTACAAAACTAATATTTGTAGTTGTCTTAATTTATTTGCTTTAAAATTTTTTACTTTAGAACTTTTATTTTGGCAGAAAACCACTGGGAGATTAAAGCTTCTCTTTTGCTGACACATTTATAAATGTGCAAATTCGCAAATTCAGATTTACGCTACTCATGTGGGTTGGAAATCACATTCCTGTTACATGTTGTCAGCTTACACGTCATAAATTGGTGTAGGGCATACCAAGTGCATTAGTAACGTTTGCCCTGTCGGTTCAGCAGAGCCAGATGTGTTTAAACTTAATTTAGTGTGTTAGTCCTCACCTTGCGAGGCACCTGGTAACTGATGGGCACAATGAAGCTGTCCGTGAGCTGCATCAGCCGTAAAACCTCACAGCAGCCCACATCCACGGCCAGCTTTGGCACGAGAGCCACGCCACGGGTCGACGCGTCCGTCAAACAGTGACTCACTGAGAGCAACAGAGCAACACAGAGAGATCAGCTTCAGGAAACGTGAAAACAGAGGAGCATCAAGAAAAAAAACATCTGTGTTACCTTGAGACAGGAAGGGCTCGCTGGTGTTCACCTCAAAACAGTCAATCACACTCTCACCCTGAGGAAACACGATTCATAATGATATTAATATTGAATATATAAAGAAATGTGTTATTAAAAATATGTTTATAACTGGTTACGTACATTTCCAGACACAATAAGTAGTCCAGAGTCTGGATCAAACAGTGGCATCAGAGTCCTGCGGATAAAATAAACACAGATATTTACTGACATATTTATCACAGCGCAAACATCTTGAGCTTACTTTTTTTTAAATATACACCAGCATTCAAAAGTTTGAGGTCAGTAAGAATTTTCTGAATTAAATGAATACCTTTTATTTGTCAAGGATGCATTAAAATGATCAAATGTGACATAGCATAGCTGTTCAACATTCAACATTGATAATAATGTTATCAATGTTTCTTGAGCATCAAATCATCATATTAGAGTTATTTTTGAAGGATCATGTGACACTGAAGACCCAACAGATCTGCAGTTATGATGTGAGCCGTGGCAAAAATATCAATTGTGTCCTCTGACCACTTGATGGCAGGATAGGCAGCAAAATATAGTCACATCAATACAGAAACAATCTCCTTCACTGATCAGACACAAACATTTGAAAACAGCAGATCGGTGCCGTTTCAGTCTGGCCGCTTGACCTCGGACTGGAGTCTGAACGTATTTCACACATACAAAGCCACATTCACATGTCTCTGCGCGCTGACGCCCTAGGCATGGATGGGTAACGGGGTCACAACAGGAACATGAGCATCTATTTTGAGTCACATGCTGCTGGGAGCGGGGTGTGTTTCCCGCTTCGGTCGAATCGGAGCCACATCAAACACCTCACAGCGTGGGACGGTGGGGCTGATCACTTCAGGCTCCTGTGCACCACAAAATACCACGAGCTGCCACAAGTATTTCAACAAAACGTAAACATTTACTCTCGTTACATGGTTTTCATCCAGATTTTTGGAAGAATTTCCAAGCTGCTCATTTCCATACAATGATTATACAGTATGCGTGACCAAAAGCTAAAAAAATAAATTAAAAAAACCATAAAAGATTCAAATCTTAACAATCTTACTGATGCCAAACTTTTCAATAGAAGTGTTTAAATATAGGCTACTGTATATATTGCAATTCATGACTGCTTTGGACAGGTTTTTAAGCACAAAAGCATCAAAAGTTATTTTGTTTTATTTAGCAAGCATGTAACCACTGACATAATAGATGGAAAAGACCATTTATAGCCAATACAGGCAATGTACCATAGGAAATATATGGTTTTAAAGCTTTTTAACAGTTATAGCGCCATCTATCGTCCGATATCTATAGAATTTGGCATGCTTGTTAATGATGTTATGTACAATCAGTACAATTACAATTACAATAGGGTTTCAGCACTTCATGACTGAACCCCTAATAATAAAAATCAGTACAATTACAATAGGGTTTCAGCACTTCGTGCTTGAACCCCTAATAAAAACCCTTACAATTACAATAGGGTTTCAGCATTTCATGCTTGAACCCCTAATAAGAATGGAAGCTTTTTGCCATTTAAAGCGCCACCTTTGGTCCGATCTGCATGAATCTCGGCATGCTTCTTCACCATGTCATGACACATACGCTCATCAATTTTGGTGAAGTTCTGAGTTTTCATTTGGGATTTATAGGCTTTTTAGTGTATTTTGTCACGCTCCTTTGCTAAATGACCCTGTTACAGCCACCCAAATGCCAAAGTTCAACTTTTTTTCGATAATTATTGATCTAGAGAGTCCAGAGAATTGTCCTAGACTCGTTTGGTTCCGATCGGGCCAAAAACCAGGGACTAGTTCGCAAAAGTAGGTTTCGGACAAATTGCGACATAGCAGAAATTTTTTCCTGCCTAAATCGAATTTGGAGATGGCCATTTTGTCCGCCTTGAGCCAGGGATCACAGTGGTTTAAGGCACTAGGTCAAACGGCCTAGGAGTTATGAGCGGTTTTGTACTTTTGGTTGCTGTAGCGCCACCTATGGGCCAATCGTGGTCATACTCTGATAGGTTGTCCCCAAATTGAGGCCTACCATCTGGCCAGGTTTCACGTCTCTAGGCCTTACGGTTTGGCCTGCACGATGCGTTTTACGAATCCTTACAATTACAATAGGGTTTCAGCATTTCATGCTTGAACCCCTAATAATAATAAAAGAACATTACAGAAGCTTAAAATTAATTTTAAACAAAATACACTGCACTTTTTGCAGAATATTTCTATTATTCAGATCAGTTAAATGATTATTAGGCTGCATAGATTAGGTCAGCTGTAAATGGGAACACTTCCTATAACACCTGATGAACTCGTTACATCATAAGAAGAATGGCATCTACGCTAATGTTAGTCTTTCTGTTTATGCCGTATCTAGATCAGATGGTGGACCTGCGCCTGGGCACGACCACAACGCATGATGGACTCAGCCGGATCCGGGCCGTATCCAGATCAGATGGTGGACCTGCGCCTGAACACGACCATAACGCATCCCTGAAGTGCCAGCCTCATCAGCCCTGTGAAGGCCTCATCGACACGACAGCCATCAGCACTGATCCTCAACAAACTCGTCTCCAAACCGGCGTGATGAATCCGACCTCCAACCATTTGGAACTGGATAATATTCTGAATGTTCTGATCCAATCTGACTTCTGATCTGTAATGCTGCCTGAATCATAATCATACACTGTTCACTCGTTGGCCAGAGGAGAACTGCCCCCGACTGAGCCTGCCTTTGGCTTTTGGCTTGCTTAGTTGGGGACATTTAATATTCAACAATATTATTGATCTGCCTGCATTGACACCATTATATGAGAACTGAACTGAGCTGGACGATGACATCACTGTTTTCTCCAGAGCGGCTCTCTATATATAAATGAACTAAATTAAAAACTTTTTTTTACAACAAAATAAACCATCACTGAACTTACTTAAGCTGGACTATGACACTATTTTCTTTTAGATTTACATTTACATTTAGTCATTTAGCAGACGCTTTTATCCAAAGCGACTTACAAATTAGGACTAAATTAAGCGAGTCATCATGAAGAGGCAAAAACAACAACAACGCAAGAAGTGCTCAAAATTTCGAAGTTCAGGCATTATTCAGAGTAGCATAAGCCCGATAAGTGAGGTTTTAAAGGGAAAGGTTTTTTTTTATTTATTTTTTTTATGAAGTTAAGTGCTCACGGAAGAGATGGGTTTTCAGTTGTCTTTTTAATGTTGTCAGGGATTCTGCATTCCGGATGAGGGTGGGGAGAGTGTTCCACCAGCATGGAACTGTGAATGAGAATGTTCTGGAAAGTGATTTTGTGGCTTTCTGTGATGGAACCACGAGACGTCGCTCGTTGATCGATCGTAGGCGTCTGGTAGGGATGTAGGCTCGTAGGAGTGAGTGAAAGTAGGAGGGAGCTGAGCCTGTGATAGATCTGTAAGCAAGCGTCAATGCCTTGAACTTGATGCGAGCAGCGAGAGGTAGCCAGTGCAGAGAGATGAACAGAGGAGTGACGTGGGCCCTCTTGGGCTCGTTGAAGACAAGACGAGCTGCAGCATTCTGCTGTACAGCCGAAACAAACTTTGTTGCATTATTTTCCTATTATCTCTGTAAAGCTGCTGTGAAACAATCTGTATTGTAAAAAGCACTACATACATAAAGGTGACTTGACTTGACAAACTATGGCTAATATACCTCACTAATCACATGGACAACTTTTATGATACTTTTGTCTTCCTTTTTGAGTCTGACAGCTCTAGTGCGCAGTATGAAAGCACTCAAAATCTTCACCAAATCATTTTAGTTTTGAAAGACATGACAGATTTTAATTTTTTTTTAATACACAAATACTATACTACTAAAACACGACACAACATTAAGAGCCAACACGACTGCGGCCTTGAGCACATTCACCTCAGGTTGCTCCAGAAAGACTGAGCCTTCAGTAAACACACTGAAGTTAGTCCGGATTAGAAAAAAACCTACAGGACAAAGATGAGGACTTAAAGTAGAGAATTACACCTTGTGTTTACACACTAACAAACTACTAATTACTCAACTCTCCCACAGAGTGTCATGCAGAAGTGGGCTAGCAGTGAAAACCTCGACATGTCGGGCCACGTTCAACTCTATCAGCTGAATGGCATGCTTGGATTTGAGCCTTCCAGTTACTCGGAAAGCTTTGCTCCCTGCGGTTCTCCTCGCTGCAGTGATTGGTCGGGTTGCGTGTTTGACGGTTGACTTCTCCCCTCCCCCATCTTCGCCCCAGGCCTCTGAAGTCGGTAAGGGGTTGCCACGCTTTGTTAGCGCAACTTTGCGTTCCCATGTCGGAGTTTCTCTGCAGGAAATACACAAACACCTCCAGTGTTCCCACAGCGTTCACTCCCACAATGCACCACTACACATAATCACACTTCAACAATGTCCCTTGCTGTTATTCATCTACTCTGAATCTGCAGATTTATGATGCAAGAAACCCAAAAGGAAAGGGAAAACACTAATGAAATCTCTTTAATAGGTCAATTGTTTCTCATTAGCAGCAACTTGGAGAGCAACGATTTTTGCTCCTCGGGAAAAGACCTCAGAACAACAAAGACAAAGTCTGGTGAATCTGATCACAGTCTGCACACATTTCTCATCAAATTCTTTATCATTAAGTCTTTAAAAACATCTCAACTGGTTTTCTTAGACAGCAATGAGACTAAATTGAGAGTAAACTGAGAAGTCCAAATTCAAAGTCTGCAAACAAAATCAGAGATTTGAAAATGAACTTAAAGACCCACTCCGATGAAAATCATGTTTTTCTAGGTGTTAACATGTTCTTGTGGCATTTTTCTGATGTTAGAGGACATATCTTGAGAAAAATAAGTTCAAAGTTGTATTTCTGAGTATTTCTGCATTCAGATGGCTGTGAATCAGTAGCAGACGCTAAAATGCCAGCTAAAATAGACTGGAGTTGTGACGTAGTAACTCCACTGGGCGGTGCCACAAGCTCATACTCCCCTCCGCCCCCGGCCGCGCGGCTCAGGTTCTGAGGAGTAGAGAAGACGATGGCGGATCAACACCTATGTGCGGTAGCGGGTTGCAATGCTAACTGTACGTTCACACCGCCGCCGACTTGAGCGGCAAAGAAGCTCTGGCCGCCCTGTCAAGGACGCTTGTCAAAAAGTACGAGGAAGCTTGTTGACGCTTTGGCCGCTCTGAAGTAAGTTAGCAGCATTCTATGTTCGATCATGGGAGAAGAGAAGTGCCACACCATGAAAAGTAAACAAAATAAACAAGCAATACATTGACACTAGAAACCTTTTATAATGACAGCATTTGTATAACCGTTTTGGTCACATTATTATTTATTATTATTAATAGTGAGTGCGCGCGCGCGGCCGAGGCTCTCTCTCTCTCTCTCTCTCTCTCTCTCTCTCTCTCTCTCTCTGCGTTCTTATATGCCCTGTCAAGCGCGCCCTGTTAAACTGGCAGGACTTAAAAACACATGCAAATGATAAACTTTCACTCTGATGGTTAAACTGCAATTAATCCGATAATGATAGGAAACCCAGCAACGGCGATGATCAGCTTCTCCTCCGTTTTCTCGGAAGCTCAAGTCGGCGGCGGTGTGAACGAGGGGGAGGGTCGTCTCCGTGCCAACGGCTCCGCCCACAACGCAGAGGCGAATTGCTAATGAGCTACGCCGCTCTGCTGAAGCAAAGTCCCAGAAAACGGCACAGGTTTTGTGATTTTGGCTAAAAACGGCATAATCATCATTTAAAGACCACTGAGAATGTTTAAAAATAGCTCAAAATATGATCGGAGTGGGACTTTAAACATCTCATCAAGATCATTAGGCCTATTTCTCAGTTGTTTCTCTTAGACAGCATTAAAATTAGGCAAACTATTTCTCAAATGTTTCTCCACCAAATAAGATTGTAGAGTTTCAGAAAAGATCTCAACAACATCTCAACTGTGCTCCGGTTTCCCTAGATTCCAAAGTTTCCAATCAAAAGTCAGAGATCCCTACATGGGATAAAATGTTTCTCATCAAATTTCTTAAATCTTCTTTAATTCCATAATTTCTCAACTATTTCTCCCAGAAAGCAATAGATCAGACCGAGAGCAAACGGGGAACTCTCCTGATGTTAAAGTCTGCAAACGAAAAGTCAAAGGTTTCAATATAAACATCTCATCAAATCTATTACATTTCTCAGTTGTTTCTCCTAGACAACATTAAGATCAAACTGAGAACATTGAAGTCTCCTGCTTCTCAGATGTTTCTCCTGAAATAAGACCACAGTAGTGTTTCAGAAAAGATCTCAACAACATCTCAAACTTCAGTTTCCAGTAAAGAGTCAATCTCAATATGAACTTAAACTTTTCTCATCAAATGATCCCAAGATAAAGTGATCTGAGAAGCTATAATTTATAATTCTATTGTATTATTATTATAAATTGTGAAAAATTATGATGATAAGTTATGCCAACATATGTTTTTACATTGCTTTAACTTATCAATTTGTAATTTTTAAAAGTCAGTTTAATGTAATTTAAGTTGAAATGACTTAAGCATCCAAGTTGATTGTTCTTAAAGTCCCCCTGTAGTCAATCATTTTCTCCCTTAAAACTCAACAAAATTACATATTTAAGCGTTTTTTTTAATTATTATTATTTTTTTTTATTCATGCCTTAACATAGCTTGAATGGAATCTACACCCTTGCTTTATTTAATATACGAGGTTCCATGAATATGCAAATGAGCCCCGCCTCCACTCACTCACTCCAGCTCAGAGATCCACTCGTTGACGATCACACGTTGACCTGATTGGTTACAAGGTAGTTTGTGACGTCAGAAACACCAACGATTTCAAACCGTGTTTTTGAGACTTTCGTTCACTGCAGTTGTAAGGAGAAAATACTCAGCAATGGTGTTGACTAATGAATTTGCACATGGTTTGTCTTAAAGCACATTAAAAACACCACATAGACACATAAACAACATTAAAAGCTTGATTTTCACCACAGGGGGCTTTTAAAAATTGAAGGCAGCTACTTGAGTGTGTATATATATTTTTACTCTATACACTTATTGTATATCCACTATTCTCTCATTCGTCTATTTTTATTCCTCTAAAGGAATTTTAGGTGAAACATCAGACAAATTGATACCCAAACAAAATACACTTGAGAACTGTTATGAAGTCTGCTGAACTATGAAAGAGGAAACTCAAATGTCCTGTGGGAGGAATAACTCCACACATAAAGGCAGATTTGCCTCACTTCACTGCTTTACTCAAGTGCAACTAAACCCAGGAAAGAGTTTTCCAGTGAACCCCTGCGGACACTGTGTGTGTGTGTGTGTGAGCTTTGAGCTCCAGCAGTCAGATTCGCACGGCAGGCCGTCATGAATGAACGCTGAAACACTCAGGGACGTCATTCTTAAGTGGCTGTAAGCGACACACACACACGTGTGGCTGCTGCATTGTGGGGTGGAGGGACGTTCCGCATGAGAAAGACACTAATCCAGATGTAAGCCGTCTTTGGACACAGAACAACACACACACTCACACATATACGCACGTACTAGGATACTGCTAAATGCTAAAATAAAAAATAAGGTTACACTTTATTTTAAGGTGACGTAGTTACATTGTACTGAATGCAACTACGTCATAAGTACTGAGTAATATTAATTAACTACATCTACATGTATATACTATAGGAGTTACAGTTAGGGATTGGTTTATGATTACTTGTAATTATGCATAATTTACTGTTATTACTAAGTACATGTAGTGTAATTACGTCACCTTAAATTAAATTGTTACCAAAAATAATAAAGAAGTAACATTTAAATAAAGACAATTATTATTATTTATAACAATAACAACTATTAAAATTAACTATCAATTATTTTGTAAATTAATTCAAAATACATTCATTCAAAATTTGTCACAACTTTGCTACGTTGTGTTTAATTAAGCATGCGGCATCCAGTCTGCTAAATAATTAAAAAAGCAAAACAAAAAAAGAATACATTTAGTAACATTTAAATAATGAATTAATAATAATACTTATTGTTCATTTAATGAACTATTGTCATGTAACTCATCATTTAAATTAAGTAAATTAAAAAAATTATTAATTAAAACGAAAATAATTATTCGTCACATTATGTTGCATATCTAATTCAGTGTGGCATCCAAAGCAAAATGAAAAGTAAAATTTAAATAAAGAAAATTATTATTATTATTTTTAATTAGATTACATAATTGATTATTAAAGAAAAAAATATTATAAGATGTTAACTGGAGGCCACATGAAACATTAATTTATTCCGTCAGTGTATTTTGCTTTGTTTTTTTACTTGTACTTTTTAGTGCCATCAAGGTATTTTTTCAGTGTATAAAAAATGCATATCACACACACAACATGCTAGCACAAAATGCAGAAACTGTATGGGAGTATGCTTTTCTGAACATATAGCCCTTGATACATTAAAAGTGCCCTTCAGGGTGAAATTTTGCTCTTTGCAGCACAACGTACGCTCCTGTCCGAAAGGTAACAGGAATTTGGCAAGAACATCCCAGCAGTGGCCTCAGGAGCGTCATAGCTGTCAGTAAACTCCAATACAGCCATGAAATAACCTGCAGGTGCGGCGAAGATCCGCAGATAAAGCCCCGTTATTACTCTCATTATGATGATGGAGGCTGGGTGGCTTTATTTGACTAAAGGCCCTGAGGTCTGAATCCAGGCATCCGTGTGTGTGTGTGTGTGTGTGTGTGTGTGTGTGTGTGTGTGTGTGTGTGTGTGAAGTCACAGTGCTGTAGATAAGAGAGAGAGGACAAACAGCCGTGTGATAGATGAGGGTGGGTGGGGCTTCATCTGAGAGGTTTATGTGGTGGGCGTTATCAAACATTATTACCTTTTTACCTTTATGGTGCAAATGTTCTGTAATGAAATCCACCAATGTAATGCCTTTAATTTTCAGTAAGAAAAATGAGGAGTAAATTGTATATACTGTATAAGGAAATAAATGTTGTGGTGTTATTTCCATCAAGAGGTGCATCCATTTTTGGTCAAGATCTACAATGCAAGAATCCAGCACTCTGTAAAGGTTTCTCCAGCACATCCCAAAGACTTTCAATGAATTTAAGATCTGGACTCAGAGGAGCCGATTCATGTGTGGAAATGATTCTTCAGTCTCCCTCCCAACCATTCCTTTACAGTTGGTGTCTTATATGCTTTACCGCACGGCAAGTGTTTTTTGCTATTTTCAGCCCGACGCAGTTATCATTTTCACGTCCTGCGCCACGTTGTTTAAATAGTAAATGCATTTGTGCCCATTTGTGCGCCCATGGGCTGCTGGTCTGAAAACGAGGTGTGTTCAGGCGCATTGCTACAGAAATAGACAGCCATTGACCAACTGAATTTTTGTTTTTCAAACTGATTTTTTTATTTAAAGGGCACATTAGTATTATGCGCCTATAGGCGGGTATATAACGCATGTACACTCTGCTTATTACACACACAGGGACGCGCAGTGCACACAAAATGTTTAAATATGAAAAATGAAAGGCTAACAATGTAAAAGATTATTAATGTGCAAAAGATATGGTGGAATTCGTCTTTTCCCGTAGATGGTCTGCTAACGCTTTAACCCCGCGCACGAGCAGATCCGTTTCCTTGCAAGAGAAGCGTTCAGTTTTTCCACTTGCAAACTCCGTCATGTAAATAGCGAATCCGCCATGGCGTGAGTGCAACTGGCTTTTAAAGGGAATGGGAGATGAGATTCTGATTTGTTTATTGCATTTAAAGCCCAAAACACACCCATTACTCATTAAGAGAATAGGGACAACCCTTTTAGACCGTGCACCGGGTGCGCCGACCATTTTTCCCGTCGTTAAACTAGCAAAATTGGATTTGGAAATAGGGCCCATATCCTTTACATACATACTTATAAAACCATATTTTTTCCTCATCTATATATTGACTTTGATCAGACTTAAAAAATATGGCATTTTGACACAAAAATAATTACAATGAAAAATAACCTTTCCGAACCTTTCCTGATCATGTGACAGCTTATGTCAACTTTCTGTTATCACAGTACAGCTGCTTTGAAACAATCTGTATTCTAGAAAGCGCTATATATATATATAAAGGTCACTTGACTTGAAACATTCGTTGAAACATAATGTGTATAGTTTCATCTATAATTTAAAAAATAGTATAGCATTCTGCATAGTGCACACTAAGCAGTAAGTAGTGTGCCAGCATTTCATTTCGAACACAGACAGTGTGTGTTTAAAGTTGTGTAGAATGCATGACTAAGCACAGTAATGGGGGATGTTAATAAGAGAGTTCTGGAGGTTACAGTGCTGAAGAAAGCACAAAGTCACTGCTACAGTACACTGCGCGCACACACACACATACACACACACACACACACACACACACGACTGAACCATTCAGGCGACAATTCATACGGAACAAACACACTGCACATCTTTTGCACTATTCATATTTATAGGTGCAAGTTCTAAATCCTGATTTGATGAGCCAAACTCAAACTGAATGATTTACGAGTTACAGCCTCAGGGTCTGTGTACGTGTGTCTGGGAAGGACGTGGGCTGTTGAGTCCGTGTGTATATGTCTTGTTGAACCGCATCAGTCACTATCAGCAGTAAATCCCCACGTTTCACTTAGTCTCCCACAAGACACACACAGCAGTGTGGGAAACAGCAGCGACGGCTTTATGAGAGAAAACGACAACTTCCTCTTCCCAGAGTGGTCGATATGTAGCCTGAGACCTGAATAAACTTATCGACTATGTTAATTTGCATGAGAAACAGATTATTAAGCAGGATAAATCGGGTGGATTTTAAAGTTTATCCAGTGGGACACATAAGGGTCCTTCAGAAACAAAGCAGGGTCTCTAAACATGTGATTCCATCAATGACCGTACAGACAGACACACACACACACACACACACACACACACACACACACACACACACACACACACACACACACACACACACACACACACACACACACACACACACAGCATCAGTCCTGCCAAACAGGTGTGTGTGGGTTGTGATAACATGACAAGGCTTCAGGAAACAAATCCAGATCTGATTAGTGGTCAACGAGAACAACCAGCCCACCTGCAGCCCGAGACGCCCAAACAAACCAGACCAAAAACACACAGTCACATGTCGTAGGAGAAACTTCTTCAGTTCCACAAGAGCTGGTGATTCACTAGCTCTTCAGAAAAACATGCATGTGCTGTGCATAACAGAAAGAAACCAAAACCTTTTTAATCTCCAAAGAACAACATACTGTAGCAACTTAAGAATCCTACACAATCTAAATTATTCTTAAAACAGGTCAAATTGGGGGGAAAACAATTAGAACGTCAATGAAATTGAGGTTTAATTGGTTGGGTATGTACAATTAATTCATAGAACCTCGAAAACATCCCCTATAGCATCAGGGACAAGATATAGATATAGAATATCAAGTTAACAAGATGTTCAAGTGTTTGCATTTACTGGAATCATGTGCCTATGACAGTTTAACTATAAAAGTGTGTAATTCAGACGTCACATGTGGACAGCAGAAGATGTTTTTGGCTTCCTGCCTGTATTTCAGAGACTCCAGCATGTAAAGTTAAACTCTCTGGATGTAACTATGAAGTTGGAATGGAGCTGCTAGAACGAGTAAAGCAAAAACATACACTTAGCAACATTAACATTTACTTAAATCAGGAACTAAAAAAGATCCTTCTGTGGGTTTTTGGCAGTGCCAGTTTGGGCTGTATAGAGTTGGTTCTCTGGCTCTTTTTTTAATTAAAAAAGTTCTTGGTGTGACATTACAAGTATTTGTTCTCGGTTTCATCTTACCTGAAGCATTCATGGGTTCTTTAAAATACCTATACATACAGTACCATTCAAAAGTTTGGGGTCGGTAAGAATCACAAAAAGTTTTTTCTGCTCACCAAGGCTGCATTTATTTGATGACAAATGCAGAAAAATAGTGAAATATAATTACAATTTAAAATAACTGTTTTCTATGTGAATATATTGTACAACGTAATTTATTCCTGTGATCAAAAGCTGAATTTTTAGCATCATTACATCATTACATGCAACTAACAAAATTATCCTATAACATCATTAGGAACTTAAAAATGTTATTCTATGACATCATATGTAACTTTAAAAAGTCCTCTTTCCTGTCCCTATGAAATCAAAATGTAGGTTTTTTGGCTTTTAGTATGAATATGATAACCTTACTGTAATCTATAAGATAGTGTGCTGTGCTCCAAAGCAATGACAAAATTCGCATTTAGAAGATATAAGCATTCAAAACTTACAGTCTCTCGTTTCCGCCAATATGGATCAATGATTCATATCACCCTGCACTTCAGCTTCTCATCAGATTTTCTGTCCAATCAAATGCTCTCTAGAATCTAAAGCGTCCCGCCCCCTTCATAATAAGCAGAGGCGGACAGAGTACACAGCTTCATTACTTGAGTAAAAGTACAGATACCCCTTGCTAAATTTTACTCAAGTACAAGTAAAAGTACTACAGTCAGATGTCTACTTAAAGGTGCTGTATGTAACTTTTTTTATAAAATGAATCCTTTTTTTATTGCCCGTCTGTGAAGGGGTTGTAATCACACATTACAATGATCCACTTTTCGCGTTTTGATATTACCTCTGAAGGCCAGTATTCCTATTTTTATGTGAAGTCTCCGGGTCGGATTTTCTGCGAAATCCACCGGATGTGACGTGCATGCGCGCTCCCGAGCCTCTCCGTTTTATATATACAGTCTATTGCGACGGCACTGCAGCTAACGACATGGAGTCTGATAACACCAAAAAAACGACCTGCCTCCAGCACAACACAGACTCCAAAAAAAAAAAAAAAAAAAAAAAAAAAAATGTATCTGCTGAAGCTCGTCAGGCCAAACGTCAATCGGATCGACTCAGGACGAAAACACGGATCAACATTGGCAGAGCGTTTGAATTATGGAGAGACCTCCGCTTTGTTTTAGGTATAAAAACAGACCCTGAGTTGGCTTTCATCCTTTTGGACAGGTAAGCTAACAATACTTCAAAGCATGTAAAATATATTGTGATTTTGTGCTTTAGTTGGCTCAAGTTAGACATCATTAGTTCGCCAGCTAACGCCGACCATTTGCTAACGTTATCTGATGTGAAAG
Source organism: Rutilus rutilus (assembly GCF_951802725.1). Taxonomy (NCBI): domain Eukaryota; kingdom Metazoa; phylum Chordata; class Actinopteri; order Cypriniformes; family Leuciscidae; genus Rutilus; species Rutilus rutilus. Next base: position 29,547,857 of record NC_140209.1, on the reverse strand, counting down.
ACTACAGTTGTAACTTTATTGCTTTTCACGAGCATGAGCGCTGTTGTTGCAATCTGAAACATCACCGCTAGAGGCCGCTGGATCCTACATACAGCACCTTTAAGTAAAAGTACTAAAGTACTTGTTTTTAAAAGTACTTGAGTATCAAGAGTACAAGAGTACATTTTCTAAATATTGCATTACTACTGCCACAGTGCTTACATTGGTAAACACAGCAAACACTTGAAGCGAAAACTATCATTAACTTGTTCAGAAAATTGAAATAGTCTGGCGAGGTGGGGCCATGCGACATTTTTTTTCCCAGGATGGTAGGGGAAGACTCATGAATATTCATTAGGGAAGTCATCCCTGATTGGTCTGATGACCTACCCCTAACCCCACCCCTAAACCTACCCGTCACTGGGGGTCTTATGACCTCCCTAACCCCGCCCCTAAACCTACCCATCACTGGGGTTAAGACCAATCAGGGATGACTTCCCTAATAAATATTCATGAGTCTTCCCCTACCATCAGGGCCGGATCTACCATACGGGCAATCTGGGCACGTGCCCAGGGGCCCTTGCGCAGAGAGGGGCCCTCCGTGATCGAAGTTTTTTTTTTTGTGTGCCACGTACGCTGCTACATAAAAATACTATACACAAGGCTTGGCCTCGATCTTGATAATTATCCAATCAGAATAAAAAAAAAGTGTATATACATTATATGATCTCTTATTCATGCAAATGCTTTTAACCCCTTGCCCGGATTTTTGTTGTTCAAAATGCATTGCTCGTCTCTTACTTTAGAGTAAAGTAAAACATCACACTCTTACTTGATCTGGACAAACTCAGCATCATAAGGAAGGTTTAAGACTCCAGCTTCGATATACCACTGTTTATGATTTAAGTGGTTTGCAGTGACATTCATTTCTTAATTTATGCCAGGCGTGCAAAATAATTCATCTGTAACGATCGTTATTTTGAATAGAAATCAAAACTCACAGAACATTCATTCTCGTTTTCTCCGGTTTATTTGTAGTCAAATACATATAATAAACAGCATCCGCCAGGGTTATTAGTCCAATAGTGCGCATATTTGAAGAAAAATTATTAATTATCAAATATTTTGGTCATACAGAATAAAAATCCTATTCATTTTCCACTGAATTATGCGATCTGAAGAGCTCAAACAGCGCACGGAGCTAGGTGTGCATCTCCTCTTCCTGATTTGCGTCAGATCTGACCTCGAAGCGTTATCATTCGCTGTACAGCTGTCAATCATCTGACGTGCTTCAACGTGACCTCTTCTGCATGACGCGTCGTGTGCACTTCCTGATTCTGGACATCTCTTGAACTGTAAACTCTTAAGGGTTGGCTTTTTTAAATATATGTTGGTTATGTGTCTATTCAGAATGACTTATGAGCAGCAACCTTTTTATTTTGGGTATGTCATGTATGCAGCACTTGCCAAAATTGGGGGTGATGAACAATTCATGTGCGAAAAGACAAAAGTGTGACTGTGACACACAGACACAGACAGATGCGCGCGCGCCAGTATCGTGCGCACAGACAGCACACCAGAATACAGTTCTCTTTAGTGCTTGAACTTACAATAACACACACAATTATGCCAAAATGTCCATTTTGTCGAGCATCTTCATAATATAAGAGCTGTCTTATGATGAACGTAAAGTTGTGAGAGAATGAGGCGCGTGTGAGATCAGCGTCTCTGTCAGCAGCGGCTCGTCTTAAAGAGACAGCAGCAAATTAAGCTTTCTGTCAGTACAGTTAATCAAAGAACAAAAAGAACAGAGAAAATTACTCACTGCTGTTGATTAAAGTTTTTTCTCTCTCACTATAATAAGGATTAGTCTATATTTCATTTATAATTTATGCAGTGCAGTTTGATAACTTTATTAAATTTCGGTACATGTCCTAGGTCTACCTGTTAGACAGGCACAGGTAAATATGACATTTATTTTTAATTACTGAGTCAAATAACAATATTTAGTCCAGCTCCCTACTATTTTCACTCACTCCTACGAGTCTACATCCCTACCAGACGCCTACGATCGATCAACGAGCGACGTCTCGTGGTTCCATCACAGAGAGCCACAAAATCACTTTCCAGAACATTCTCATTCACAGCTCCATGCTGGTGGAACGCTCTCCCCGGCCTCATCCGGAATGCAGAATCACTGGCAACATTCAAAAAACAGCTGAAAACCCATCTCTTCCGTGAGCACTTAACCTCATAAAAAAAAAAAAAAAAAAAAAAATCCTTTGAAACATCACTTATCAGACTTATGCTACTCTGAATAATGCCTGAACTTTGTATTCTGAGCACTTCTTGCGTTGTTGTTGTTTTTGCCTCTTCATGATGACTCGCTTTATTTAGTCCTAATTTGTAAGTCGCTTTGGATAAAAGCGTCTGCTAAATGACTAAATGTAAATGTAAATGTATTTACTTTAAAAAAAAATAGGGTTAGGGTTAGGAACCCTAATTTGAAAACACAGTGCATTTAGTTGTTTCTAGTTTGAGTTGAGAAACAGGCTACAAATTTCAGCATTATTTCTAATCTGTGTGTGCATTTTACTTGAGAAATAAGCAAGTTAACTCTGTCTGTGAGTGTGTGTGCGTGTGTGTGTCGTTACACACTCACCAACAGGGGACCACCGGGCCAAGTGGGGACATTTTTCAAGTCCCCTGTTGGTCATGCTTTAAAACATGTTAAAATCAGCTAAAACACGCTCTGGTGAATTTTTTACATTTTGACCAAGTGGGGACCTACATGTGTGTGTGTGTGTGTGTGTGTGTTTAAGTCCATACTCAGCAGCGCTCCTGTAGGCTGGAGCAGGAACTGCATTGGCCCATTAACACACGTCGTTCACACTTCTCTATTGGCTGAATGGCTTGCTGTCCTAGAGAGGCTCTGAGACTGTAGAGCTGCTGTTTAACTGGCTGCTTAGTTCAGGAACTTTCAGTAACTCCACGCTATTAGTCATTAGTTAAGCATTAGTAAACAGTTAATTTATTTATAAAGCATTAATAGACATTAATAAGCAGTTTATAAATACAGCTATAAATGCTTTATTCTTGTTTTAAAAGCATATCTATAATGTGTTTAATAATTGTATTTTCATACTTTATTAATGATCAGTTTATCATTTCTAAATGAAATAGCATTATTTACAAACCAGTTGTTTAAGAGTTGTCAGTGGTTCATAAGATCACTTAGAAAGTGTAAGTAAATGATTAATAAACTATTTCAATGTACCTTCATACATCTTATTATTAAGTAATAGTTACTTAGTGTGTTAATAAATGGTTTATTAACATGTATTTCTACTGTAATTCATGATTAATTCAGGTAGTTAAAGCATTTAGTAGTGGTCAGTTAACTATGTTTGTGAGCTCATCTAAAGTGAGGACTAGTTATGCCTTGTAAATAATTTATAAAGGAGATAAATATCTGTATGTTCTATCACTGTGTGTGTTTGTTTCCTTTTTCTGTTTAGAAGATAACTGTAAAATCTCCTTTGTAAAAGCTTTACAAGTCATAACTAGTCCTCACTTTAGATGAGCTCACAAACATAGTGAACTGACCACTACTAAATGCTTTATAACTACCTGAATTAACTACATTTACTACCACTTAAGTGATCTTATGAATCACTGACAACTCTTAAACAACTGCTTTGTAAATAATGCTATACTTCATTTAGAAATTAGAAATTGATCATTAATAAAATATGAAAACACAATTATTAAACACATTAAAGATATGCTTCTAAATAAAGAATAAAAGTATTTATACAAGAATAAAGCATTTATAGCTTTATCTATAAACTGCTTATTAATGTCTATGCTTTATAAATTACAAATTAACTGTTTATTAATGCTTAACTAATCATTAATAGCGTGCAGTTATTATAAAGTGTTACTCAACTTTCAAGTATTTTCAAACATGCCCAAACATACATATATACATATACATATACATATACATATATATATGCAACAGTTCAAAAGCATATCATTCATGAAAATCATTCATAATATTATTTTTCTTATTTAACGCTCTCTTCATAGATACTTTCTATGCTTGGTTATGCAGTCCCTAACAATTTACTTGCCATTGTTATGTGCCATTGCACACACACACATACATGTCTATATTACTAACAGAGCACTATCGCTCTACACTGGCCAAAAGGGGACTCTCTGACCGATGTCTACCTATCCAACAGGGGACTCCCATCAAGGTTATTGTAGTCTGGCATTTTTAAATTAGTTTTTACTTTAATATCATTTTCAAATTTCCAATAAATTTCAGTGAGTTTAATGTTTGCAGTTTACAGCTAACTCTTGTGAAAACCTCTTAATAATAAAAATTAAATAATAGTTTGAGGATGAACAAAGAACCAAACATATGCAACTAAAAAGTACAGAATATTCATTCATACTCATTCATATTAAAAATTAAATCTTGTTAAACATGGTGTATAAGAGGGGGGGAAAGGGGAAAAAAATATGCGTATGATTATTATGATTATTCTTTAAGGTTGTTTCTATGATTAATCCTTTCCAACATTATTCTTGTATTGATACATGTATGCCTTTTTTCTATTGCAGCGTTTCATAGTTAGTTCATAGTTATACTCATATTCAAATGTTCTATTCAGACCAGACATTTAGTATAGGCCTACTTCTACTCTGACAAATGTAGCCTACATCTATTTCTGGGCTAGACATGCAATTTGTTTTTTCCGTTTTCTGCTCAGTGTGGTATCTAATCTAATATGTATGGTTTAGATTCACATGAGATGGTTATCTTACCTGGAATTAATGTACAGCTGTATTTGCATAAAGTCTAGTCATGATAGAAATAATTAATTGGCTATTTCTGCTTCTTAGGGCTGGTTCACACAGAAAGCGGTTTTGGTTGGAAAAACGGAAAAAAGACGCGGGCAGTGGAATGGGAAAAAAGTGCAAGGTCTCGAGACATTTGTCGTTAGTTTTGTTTAGTTTTAGTTTTTCATTTTTGTTGAAATTTCTATTTTATTTCAGTTTATGCAAATGTTTTTTGACCAATAGTTTTAGTCTTAGTTTCATTTTTCGTTTACGAAAAAAACTTTGACTCCCATAGCCTGCAATGGAACTGTGTGTGTGTGTGTATTTAAGTTCAGTAATTTCACTAAATGGCAATGAATATTACCTATTAATTGTCATTTAAGTGAAATTACTGAACTTAAATATACAAGCTTGATAAAAATGACCATTCTAGAAGACATTTTCAGATGGCACTTAGAGGCTTTGGCATCTGAACTCTTCATATTGTAACTATATAGTTACAAAATGAAGACAGACTTCACTGCCAGTACACTTCACTGTTCACACACACACAAGTGGTCCCCACTTGGCATGTTTTTGTTTTTTTTTTAATAAAAAAATGCATTTTTAAAGTTATATTAAGAAAAAAGACCTTAAAAGAAAATTTTGTATGTCATTTTTGTTTCTTTAAAATGACCAGAAACACTAGTCCCCTCTTGGCCAGTGTAGAGCGATAGTCCCCTGTTAGTAATATAGACGTGTGTGTGTGTGTGTGTGTGTGTGTGTGTGTTCCTTTGGAGGGTGTGGTTATCAGGTAGGGGAGGTTCAGTGAGCTTCAGTGCCTAGGGGCCCCTGGGGGTACTAATCCAGCCTTGCCTACCATCCTGGGAAAAACAATACTCCCGGGATGGACCTGCTGCGTCTTCATCCATTGTTTCGTCTCTTATCTAAATCTGACCATGGAGTTGACTTTGGCGGAAAGCTGAAGGTGATTGCTGATAGGCTGTACCAATCAGTGGCGCCTGCACAATCCAATCACATTTGAAAGGGGAAACAACAAATTGAGGGTTTACTAGATGTTCCGAGAGATCTTTGTTCCTTTTTTTTTTTTGAAGAAGAAGTAACGGCTACTCATAGTTATGGATAGAAATGTAGTGGAGTAAAGAGTACAATATTTGCCTCTCAAATGTCCTTGAGTAAAGTCATGAGTACTCCCCAAAAATGATACTTGAGTAAAGTACAGATCCCTCAAAATTGTACTTAAGTACTGTACTCAAGTAAATGTACTCCGTTACTGTCCGGCTCTGATAATAAGTAGACGCTGAAGCTAAGGTTGAAATCGGTCACCTGTACACACATTTATTATTTTCTACATGGTGAATGGCACATGGCGCACTATATAGGGGATAGGGAACGATTCAGATAGTGTAAATATGCTTCCCATTGAGGTGAATGAAGTCTGAAACTGCGGCTTTACTAAGTTCAACAGCTCAGGCCGAGCTGTGATATAAACGATCCGCTATTGGCTATTTAAAAAAAAGGGGAGGAGCTGACCAATATGTTCCTGCCCTGCCTTCCTGTTTCAGAGGAAATTACATCAACACTTTAAATAACGCTGCGTATTTTAAGGAACTTCAGTGGGCCTTTAAAAGCGTAAGAGAATCAGTTGTTAGTAATTTATCAAAATGTTTCTGTGTGCACGACAAAAACGTAATTCTATAGTCCCACTCTCTGATACACACACACACACACACGTTCATGTACATCCAAGTTAAGAGCGCTATTAGCAGAGTATCAGTTTTCCAGTGTGTCATCATGATAAGCAGGCGTATGCTGACTAGCCCCTTCAGGAGGTTACTGGCCAAGCACGTTTCACTGGGACAACACGCACTCAGAAATTCATTATAAGTTTGTTCAGTCGTTCTGGTAATCCTCAGATATCTGCAGCCGGCTCCGATCCGTGAGGCTGTTCATTTAAAAGGGCTTAGAGAGGCAGCGAGGCGGCGTGAGGGAAGAATGTGGCCGAGGTGACGGCGGCTTCAGATGATCTACAAGATACACATGTGCCTCGCTTTTTAATTAAACTGGCTGCTGGCCTTGCCAACACACCTGACCACACACACCAGGATCTGAAGATGTGAAGACCTGAACAGACGCCTCAGTCTTCATGTTCACAATGCATCTTTATGCTTTATATGAAACACAAGAATTTGTCCAATAAAGGCCCTGAAACTTCAGCAGAACTATAAAATGCACAAACATTTTTTTGGCATAAACAAAACGGCCCTTATTAGTTCGACACAATTCAATACACTTCAGCTTTCAGCTCGACCGCATCAGAAAACAAAATCTGTTTCAAATAATGCTGACAGCAAAATTAAATACCAAACTCTTATTTACACAAGTGGACAAGAAAAACCCTAAAAAGGAAGTCAAGCTCGGCCAGTTTGGATGTCCCTCATGTTACACAACCGCTCTGGACGGTTCTCCGAAACAAATACAAAATTACACATCATTACACCCAAACACATACAACCATAAAACACAAAACACGGACATTTTGACTGTTTATTTATGGGACGGTTTGGTCCTGGATGCTGTTTTGTAGTGTGAAAATGCACAACAGTGTCGTTCACTGCATAGCACAAACAAATAGAGAAAAACTACTCACCTAAAACTTATTGCATGTTGTTGGCCCTGTTTAGGTCAAGGCAATAATAACATATTGCACTTTTTTTTTACTTTTGTACAACAAACACTTTTGGTACTGTGTTGGGACGCCACTTGATGTCCAACATAAAATGTGTTTCATTACACACAATCAGAGGGATACCACTGCAAGAAACATAGTAAACATAATTGTACATGAACTAGCGGACCATGACAGACCTCATAAACACACGCTGACAGAGCACAAACCATCCGAATGCTGATTCAACATAAGATAACAAAACCGGAGCAGTTAATACCAACGGCAGTAAAATATTGCAATACTGGACTGGACACATTTATAAAGTGCTACGGTGCCTGCCCACTTTTTCAGCAGTCCTGGTTCTAAAAGTATTTTTCCATTCATTTCTCCCATAGGGATTTAAAAAAAAAAAGTATTTGTTTAAGAGTTATAAGCCACGAACCGAACCAAACCAACCACGGCGTAAAAAAAGTTGCTGCCTTAAATTTTTAAGACCAATCAAGTTGGATGTTTGTCACAAAAAAATTACACATAAAGTTGAAAATTGCTTAACTTATTTTGAGTCAAAGCAATATAAAAACATATGTTGTCATAACTTAATGATCAAATAATTTTTTACAGTGCCGCTACGAGGTGAATCGTGACATTACAAGCTTTGATTTTGAAGCAAAAAAAGTATTTGAAAAAGCTTTAATGAGGGCAAGAACTGCAACCCCATGAAGCATTGCAAATGAAAAATGAAAAACTATAGACTTTAAGAAGTTGATTTTGTACAAAAACAACACATTTTAGGTTTAGTGCATATAAGTAATTAGAGATTGGTATACGCCGCCGCCTGCTTTTCTGATTGGTGGAGATTTCACTGCAGAATCATGGGTAATGTAGTTTTTTCACCAGGAATTCCACTGTTAAATATGATTATTTAGAAAACAAGTTGAAAATGCGGACTGATGGCTTCAACATAAGCATATACCATCGATTAACAACCTCAGGGATCATAGTAGAGCTTCTTTACAGGTTTATAAGTTATCATTAAAAATCAAATGGAGAAAACGTCTATGGTGTGACAATATTAAAAACTGAAAGTCTATCCCTCACAGCCTTCTTGTCATTTGTTAAATTCAATATGGCGTCTAACCTGAATATATTATTCAATGGTTCTCACTCCTTAATTTAATTATGACATTTAAATATTAAAATAACATTATAATAATGGAATATTATAGAAATAATATAAAAAAGAAATAAAATATTCAAAAGAAAAATAAATTAAATTAAAATGGTTTCAATTATTTATATTACGTTAACATAACTTTAGGTTTTTCATGTAAATATGTATATATATAGTGTTATATATAAGTATAAGTGGTCCGTTATATGCGAGTGTTTGTCTGTGTGTGTGGTATCGTTCAGAGTTTAAGGCCTGGCCCCAGAAAGTCCCGGAAACGTGGAGCTGAGCGTTTAAATCCAGACGCAACCGACTTCAAGGGGCAGCAGGATACAAGCGTTAAACTACCTGTCAGCGGAGCTCGAGAACCAGACGAGCGGGTTAGAAGAGAGCAGAGGACAAGAACCAGAGGAAGTAGACAGGGGGTCACGACCAGAACGACCCCCGATGCTGAGGGTCACAGGAAGAGACCCGTCTACTCACTGTGAACATGTTAGTCACGCATAAACGACACATAATTCACATTAACATAAACAGCTATTCCTGAGATATCCATGATGCTTGAACACGTCTAACTGCAGTTCGTTGCATTATTTTAGCTATAATGTCACCGCATCACGACGTGCCTAAAAACTGAGCGTTCAGGTCCGGTTAAAACCAGCCAGGCTTCGATTACAGACGGGTGACCACAACGCCATAAATCTTCCCTCCAAAGCAGCCCTGAAAATCACGCCGATGATGGAGTAACAAGCGAAGGGAGTCTCTTCCGCGAGCTCTGCCCTGTAAATAACTTCATAGCAGTCGAGCGTTTTGACCAACACTTTAAAGAGATCCTATTATGCTGTTTTACATGTTTGACTTTCTTTAGTGTGTAATGTTGCTGTTTGAGCATGAAAAAGCTCTGCAAAGTTACAAAGCACAAAGTCACTCCAGAGGGAGTTATTCTCTATATCAGTAACATTGTTTCTGAACTCCCTGAAACGCCGCTATTGTAGTCTTGAGATTCTTCTGGGAACAAACACGTCACAATATTCCTCATTTAAATAATTCCCTCACAAGGTATACGCAAAATAAAGGAGCGAGGCCTGGTTGAGTTAGTTAGTAGTGTGTTGAAACGCGTTGTTATGGTAACAACGTAACCAACCACAACACACTGATCCAACTGACCAATCAGAGCACACTGAGCTTTTCAGAGGGAGGGGCTTCATAGAGAGAGGAACTAAACAGAGCGTTACTGACAGACTGAGAAGAGAGGTGCTGCAACAATGGAGGATATGAGAAAAATAATGTGTTTTTTGAACATTCAAGCATGAAAACCTGTTGTAGTCAAGCCCAAAAACAAAATCAAGACTTTTGAAAAAAGGAGCATAATAGGTCATCTTTAAATAAAGTGACAGTCCTCCTTTCCGACTTTAAATGCTGTTCTTGCCAACAGTACAAAAACCAGAACTCATCTCAGTGTGGAGTTAAAAGAGATTAATAAGTACAGGACACATAGTAGGGAAAGTCGAGATCTGCAAATATTGGAGTGTGGCATTTCTCCAGTAACCGTTTTCAAAGTAAGACAAGCTCAGAAATGAAAACAGCGCGTCTCAGTTGTGCCAAGAACATCATAAACTCGTATTGTTACAAGCCCAGGAAGAGGGTGACTTAGGGGACACGTCATCGGCGCGTACACCAACACTGGACCGTAGACGTGTTTTGGCACACTGTCGCTCAGAGCGTAATGGAGAAAGTCTGCAGTCATTTAGCAGACACTTTTATAGAAAATGCCTTGAGTTTTGAAATAAAATCAAAGTCAAGTCAAAATTGGCTCTATTTACTCTCTTAAAAGCACCTTTATGCTAATACAGTGCATCTTATTCCATGTTCAAACTTTTTATTATAAAACAGATGGTATAGATATTACAGATATTACAGATGTTAATCAGGTTGCGAATGACAATCCATGTTTACTTTAAAGTCCACATGAATTCAAAATTGACCATATTTACTTTGTCTGCCTAAATTGTTAGTTTTGTGGTGAACAATTCATCCATGCAAGTCAATCCACACAAAAAATTGTTTTGGCTTTGTAATCTTTAATCAAAATCTGAAAATGCTCCTCCCCTCTGCATTGGAGGACCTTCCCTGATGACGTATGTTTGACGGCTTGGTTTGGGAAACGCTTAACCACTCCCCTCAAACCGTTAGTCTGCTATGAGCGAGAGATGGAGAGGAGGAGCGCTAGAGTAAAACCCTGCCCTCTGTTCAATATACCTTTTCATTGGGAAATACGTCACAACACTGGAGAAAAGTCGTTTGCAACTTCCGGTTCACGCGGACTTTAAGGCCTTTTAATCATATTTGCCATGAACATGTCTTTAGATCCAGACAATGTGTTCCTATCAAGGATGAGAGATCAAGGTTTATTTTGGAAAGTAGATTACAGTGTTACTTTAGTATTACGTATATGTATTTTTAATGCACTTTAAATGTTTATATTTTCAACTGTCATTTTAGTTTAGCATTTTTTGTGTGTAAAAAGCTCTCTAAAAAGTAAGAATATAAATGAAATGCAAACATAAAATGCCAGATACAAAAACATTTAAGTATTTTATAGACTCTTATAATATTTATTCATATTTTGAATTAGCTTTTATTTTTTATCATTTTAGTTTCTATTAGAGATAACGATATGTGCTTGTCATTTTTAATAGTTTTTTTTCCTACATTTCTGTTTTCATTTATTTGCATTTCAGTTTTAATAATTTTAGTACTTCAACTTAAATCAATTTTATTTCAGTTAGATGTTTTTAATGTTTATTTTCTTTCTTTCTTTTCATTTAGTTTCTTTAGTTTGAACTCTTTTTTAACTCTGATACCATCTTCTGCTCAGTTTGACTTATCTCATCTCTATCTTCTGATATGCCGGTGGACACGTGTGACTGGATGCTACAGGTTCATCTTATCGTATTTTAAATCGTGCAAGTTGCAAAGTTAACCCTCTCCATGCATCTCCACATCTATCGCTCCATTTCTTCATCTGTTTGTCTCTCTTCTCAGAGGGTCGTGTGCTCATTATCTCCCGCTCACCCCCTTGCGGGATCAGGGAACACATTCCTGGGCCTTACGGGACATGCGACAACACAAACGCTGCAAACACACATCCGTCTTGTCTGTGCACATCTGGACACTCTTACATAATCACACCTACATTTACGTTTACCACTCTACCATGCCAAAATAACTCACAAAAGAGTGCATGCCTGGGTAAATGTCATGTTTAATTTGACTTGAGAGAAAACAAGGTCTTTGTCCTTTCTTAAAGTTTGGTCTAATTAGCCCATTTTTCTTTATTCCAGTTTTTTTTTTTGTCCACTGGAAATGGGAGGGGGATTTTTTTTTGTATGCATAACTCAAAATCACACAAGAGTGAAACCCACTGTAGACTTTATGTCTGTTTTTCTCACGGCCTTGCTTTCATTTACGACCAATTGAATATGACATCTACTCAGCTAAGGTTCACTGCGTAAGTATCAGTAACATAAATAGGCAAGCTAAAGAAGTACTGCGGTACAGTAAAAAAAAAAAAAAATGCATAGGCCTAAATTAAAGGTTTATGCATTTGAATTGCATGGAAAATTTCCATCTATTTGGTCAAGTATTAAGGTCATATCACAGTGACAACAAAACAATATAGTGCAGATACAGTCATGTTGCCGAGTTTGTTAGTGATTTTCTCCAAAGTGCTAGTGAATTCAAGCTGTGTATTTCATTAGCATGTGCGTTCACAGAATAAGCTGCAGTGTGGACCAGCATGTATGCTGATAGTCAAGCGTCTATCTGTGACCCACGGTGCCCTTTATCATCTAACCCTCTCTTTTCCAATCCACACCTCCCTTCCCCCTAAAGACAGCAAACCGTAAATCTGCTACTCACCTACACAGAGAGACAAACCCAACCAAACAATATAATCCCTTAAAACTAGTCCTACAGAAGCCTGCGGATCGTCACACGTGTGTTTGTGTGTCCTGCAGGAAAAATTACTCTTTTAAAACAGGAATCCCCAACCTCAGGAGTATTGCTATCTATGTGTTTGCCATGACTCAAGGAATTTATTAAGACCAGTTTCATTACAATAAGCAAAACTAAACATTAGCATTTTGGGAAATTTCATTATAACGTTTGACCACAAGGTGGTGCTGTCTCAAAAAAGTTTTGAGTACTTTCAGGGCATGGTGCCGATGACGCAGAGTTTCGTAACCTTATGCCAATGTGTTTGTTAAATATAGCCTAGCATTTTACTATAAAATTTAAAATGTCTGATGCGCAAAATGGCTGATATGGGAAAACTGGGTATTGTTCGACTCAGCAGTTCGACTCAGCATGCAGCTGTACCGAATCTAAAGAGAAATTTTTGTGCTTTTTAGCCAAAACCGTTCAGAAGTTATAAGCAAAAATAACCATTTTTCATATCTCCTGGCCACTAGGTGGCACTGCACTACAGGTAGCCTCATATGTCATGATAACCCCTGGTTCACACAGGACGCCGAAGCGACGCGGAACGGAAAATCACGCGCGGTCCGGCGCCTGCCTGTTCACACTAGACGCGTATTTTCCGCGGCGGTCTACAAGCGCTTCTGCTCAGTTGTTGTTTATTCAGAGATATTTTTTACATCATGGGTAAGTAAATAACCTCATAAAATGAATACACCATGTTTCTGTAACCAAGAAGTTTGTACACTTCTTGTATTAATACTTTTTGTTAATACTCGCGGTATTTTAATTTGAAAATTGCTTATATTTTGACAATCGACCGGATGTCTCGTGTTTCTTGGTGTGACTTCCTGCCGGAATGGACGCGGATCACTCGCGGCTCGCGCAAAAAATAGACCAGACGCCGAAACTGGCGCTTCACGGCGCGGGCCGGCCGCGACGCGCTGCGGCGCACCGCGTCTGGTGTGAACGACACCATAGGTTAACATGGGCGCCGAAAGGAAGCGGCCTCCGTTCCGTGCCGCTTCCGCGTCGCTTCCGCGTCGCTTCCGCGTCCTGTGTGAACCAGGGGTCACAAACAGCAAGTTTGGTCACAATACGCTAAAGCGTTGCAAAGATATAGCCTCAGATTAACTTTGGCATTTTTGTCGAATTCTTTCGCGCGTTATTCGAGAATGCTTTGACGAATCAACTTGAACTCCAGAATTTTTTGTCGCCATGATCTGAAGATGATCTGGTTAAATTTTCATGAAACTAGAAGCAACAGCCTAGGAGGAGTTGAAAATTCAAAATGGCGGAAAATGGGCAAAAAAATTTCAGGACGGAAAATGGGGTCATCATATCCAGACATACTTAATGCTTTACATCACGCTGGAGAAATATTCAGCTATAATTTTAGGCTATATTGCTCAACTCTAGTAATGTTTTTATATGTGTGGTCTGCTTTGGTGGGCCCGACTGGGTCATATTTCAAACCGCAGTCTGTCTGTACCTGCACAAAGTCAGACGTTAGATAACAATGGCACTGATAAAAATCATATCTCAGATTCTATATCAATGACTGTATACACAGAATGTCATCTGTTCTAGTTATGATGAGTGATGATGATTTGCAGCTACCAACCCTGCAAACACATATTGGACAAAGCAGTAAAGGTATATGCTTTATTTATTTTTAAAGAGGACAATTACAGGTTTTGGTGTTATCTGATCGGATGTCACTTCTCTCCAAAGATTCGTTGGAAACCCAAAATGAAAATTCTGTCATCATTTACTCACCCCCAAGTTGTTCCAAACCTGTATGAGTTTCTTTCTTCTGTTGAACAAAAAGGAAGATAATTTGAAGAATGCTGGAAACCAAATAGTTTATGGGCCTCATTGACTTCCATAGTATAGAAAAAAAAAACATAGTATAGAAAATGTGTTCAGCAGAAGAAACTATACAAGTTTGGAACAACTTGAGGGTGAGTAAATTATGACCGAACTATGTTTTGTGAGGGGCGCTTGTCTGAAGTTTAAAATCATTGGTTACCCGTTAGCCAATCACATAACGTTTGGTTATGACGTGTGTTATGCACATGCTCAGCCGCATCTAACTTCCACTGTAAACACATGTAGTATGATGCGAAAACAAAACCATACAGTGAAATACCGGAGTGAACATGGCTGTGAACGACTTTTGCAGATTATGTGAAGTAAATCTACGCATCCACGTTACAATCAGCGTATACGTCACGGCTCTCAGCCCGCCCTCTGTTCGTTGATTGGCCGGCTGTTTTGAGGCCGGAGGAAAACTGGGAGATAGGTCGCTATCTCAGACTGAGTACAGAAGCGAACTGAAATTGAGCGGAAGTACGAAGTCTGACGTAGTCAGGCTAGTTTTGTTAACCCCCGACCCAGAGACTTTTGGGACAGAAAACACAATAGAAACCCTAACAGAACACCTTAGCAACCACTTAGCAACGGCCTTGCCACACAGCAATACCCTGACAACCTCCCAGAATATCCTAACAACTGTAATCTGTTAACGCAATGTTTACAGCAGAACACCTTAGTTAACAAATACTCTAGCAACAACCTGGCATCCTCCCAGAACACCCTAGCAACTGTAAAACACATTACCAACCACATAGCAACGCCCTGGGAACCTTCCAGAACACCCTAGCAACCGTATTGCACTGTGTTAATACAATGTACACAGCAAAACACCTTATTGACCACTTAGCAACACCCTGGTGACAATCTACAACACCATAGAGTCATGCAGACAAGTTTTATAGGGGAAAAAACATTTTTACTCAGAAAATGTCAAATGTGGTTATTTTTGCAATTGTGTTTGGTGTCGCTAATGGCAGAAAAACTACATACTGCACCTTTACTGTATATATGAGTAGAAGTATCCATATACACTCAAAAACTACTTCACAAACACTAGTGGTCAACAATGACAGATTCAGCAATTTGTCACAGCATGTGCGCATTTATGGTTTTTGTTCATCAGCTTGATTTGTTTGTTTTCTGGGTCTTACGTTTAACAGGCACGGCTGGCATTATAAAACCGCTGGCAAAAGCGCTGGAAATACACAAATCACAGCTTGAGTGAATAAAATACACAAAGTTTCTCCGTTCCCCACTGTGTCTTTGTCTTCTGAGCTGCAGCTACACTCACTACTGTCTCTTTCTCTTCGTCTGTCTCTATCGGTGTTGCAGTTTCGTGTGTGTGTGTGTTTTATCTGGAAGAGTGCATGATAAGGTCACCATGTGTGCGGGTTGTGCGAGTGTGTGTTTACGAACATCACCTCAGCTGTCTGCCATGGAGGTCTGACAGACAAACACACATCACATGTCCTATCCTTGCATTCCTGTCTTTTATTTTAAAAGCAGACAGAATAGTCACATGATCACAGCGCATTAAACCTGTCAAGTGTTGATCATACCTGGATGCACGCGTGAAGCCATCGGGCCCGCACATAGCGATCATTGTTGAGGGCTGCTGAGATCATTCCTCAAACAAACCACAAACATCAGGCCGCTCATTCCACACATACCACACAACAGCGAGAGCAGCGGATCCAAACGCTAGTGAGCTGCCTAAAAAGACTGTATTTAAGGCATCATGGGTGCTCTTCCAACACAAATCCATGTCAAAATCAAATCAAACATTCACAGTGACACTTGCTGGACGTTTCCAAGTGGCTGTATTGTTGTTTATAGTGCGAGTTTCTACAGCTATGGTTGAATGTGATTGGTGGAGCTAAACAAATGTTCATCGACTGTGAAAGTCTGATTCAAACTGAGATATATATATAATGGATATATACAGTATAAATCCATTCAGTCCCGAGAACTTAAATGTAATGTAGAGTTCCTGCGGGCCTCGCGAAAGAGGTGCTCAACGCCGCCCCCTGTATGTGCCAGCCAGCATGTACAGTGAGAACCGAATGAAATGTTGAAGGAAAAAACTGAGAGATTCCCAGCCTCTCCCATGGGAATCTCTCTTTCTCTCTGGCAACATCACATAACTCTTCAGACTGTCAACACAGCATTTCCCACTCAAATCCCCTCCCGTTCCTTCACACTATTCCTATCCACACGGATAAAGGGGTTTTACTCTCTGTCAGGCTTATTCATCCTATCAGGTCCAGTGTGAGGTATAAATCTCAGGAAACCGTCAAGAACAGGTCCAGCTCATATTTCACTCCTAAATCAGAAGAAAAAGATAAACTACATTTAGCAGAAAAGCCTATTTTAGGGAACTTTTTCAGATTTTCTTTCCAATTTTCATGCAATAATGTAATACTGATTTTAACCAAAATAAACTCAGAGCAGGAGAATACAATTAGGATAAATGAGCATTTGAGGAGGAAATTATCTTGCAGTAAAATGCCTTAAAATATCTTTCATTTTGGTTTTAGGTTGAAATACGCCCATTCAGAAGCATTAACCTGATTACTCATGCCTTTGTGTCGGTATAAAGACTGTGGGAACCCTGCGTAGGTGACATCACATGACATTTGACATGTCCCAGGCCAAAAGCGTCAGTGGTTGGTTTCTCAGTTGATTCAGTGGGATCTGGTTACGGGGTCAGGGTCTATCAGCAGGCTATCTGCCTCTGTTTAAACTACTTATTCTTTAACCATCAACACTTTGCACGCTTTCCTAAAGCTCTCAATCTTTGAACATCTCTGTCTGAACTCTTTATTTCAGATTCATCAATGAATACGACACAGAAAGAGTCTGCAACAATTGACCATGCCATTATATGAGCAGAGAAGACCAGGTGGAAACGTCATTATCAGAGTCCGTTCTATAAATACTGACGTTCTGTCGTCTTCACATGAGTGTGTGTGAGACAGACCTCTGGCGTCTGGACACGAACACCTGGTTTTTACGGTACACCGTTGTGGGCCGACCACATTTGCTGCTGTAAAAGTCAAGTCAGCCTATGGCTGTAAAAATCAAATGAATTTCTGTCGCTCATGCTAATTGCCGTCTTCAGAAACGTCTCACCATTTCACCGCTGTGAGTTTCAAAGTCTGACTCTGGAAAAGCAGAGAATGAAACAAAAAAAATATCTGAAAATACTGATAAACTAATTTAGATGATTTACTAAGTTACTGAGAGATTTGTTAAGGTACAGTAAGAACGCAAGTAAAGTACAAAGCAAGTAAGGACAGCAAATGATAGTACATTACTCATTTTAGTAAAGTAAGAATGTGAGTAAAGCACATATAAATAAAGCATGTAATCAAGTAAAATTAAAAGCAAAGTGCAATTAAAGTATGCAAAACAATTAGACAAAACAAATAAGAATAAGACATATTCATCAAATTGAAATTTAAGAAAAGAAAAGGAGAAAATAAAAACCATAAAAAGGTATCAGATTTGATTTTGGATATGTTGTTTTGCAACATCAACAAATTTCATCAAGAATTTATATATATATATATACACACAGTACAGGTCAAAAATTTGGAAACATTACGATTTTTTTATATTTTTGAAAGAAGTCTCTAATGCTTATCATGGCTGCGTTTATTTGATACAGAAAATACAGAAAAAAAAAAAAACTTTAATATTGTGAAATATTATTAGAACTTAAAATAATAGTTTTCTATTTGAATATACTTAAAAAAATAATTTATTCCTGTGATGCAAAGCTGAATTTTCAGGATCATTACTCCAGTCTTCAGTGTCACGTGACATCCAGTCTATCACATGATCCTTTAGAAATCATTCTAATATTCAGATTTATTATGAGTGTTGGAAACAGTTCTGCTGCCTAATATATTTGATGAATAAAAGGTTAAAAAGAACTGCATTAATAAAAAAAAAAAAAAAAAATCTAATAATATAAATCTTCTTTACTATCACTTTTTATCACCACTGTAAAAAGTGAACAGTTGGATCAACTTAACAAAATTACTTCAGTTGGTAACACCTAAAGAAATTAAGTTTTCTCAACTTAAATTATCATGTTTTATCTTGAAAAACGTGATAATTTAAGTTGAGAAAACTTCATTTCTTTAGGTGTTACCAATTGAAGTAATTTTTTTAAAGTTGATCCAACTGTTCACTTTTTACAATTTAACACGTCCTTGCTGAATAAAAGTATTGATTTATTTCAAAAAAAGAAAGAAAAAAAATGTACTGACCAGAAGTGTATATTGTTGTTACAAAATATTTCTAATTAAAAAACATAGCTACTTTTTTTTTTTTTTTACTTTTTATTCATCAAAGTATCCTAAAAAAGTATCACATGTTATGAAAAAATATTAAGCAGCACAACTGTTTCCAACTTTGATAATGAATCATCACATTAGAATGATTTCTAAAGGATCATGTGATAATGATCCTAAAAATTCAGCTTTGCATCACAGAAATAAATGATAATTTAAAGTATAATAAATTGAAAACCAATTATTTTAAATTGTAATAATATATCACAATATTACATTTTTTTCCCTGTATTTTTGATCAAATAAATGCAGGCTTGATGAGCAGAAGAAACTTCTTTCAAAAACATTAAAATAGTAATGTTTCCAAACTTTTGACCTGTACTGTATACACAAATGCTTGACATGCCTGTCATGCACAGTAAATTTAAAAATAGTTATTTGCATGTCGTTTTGCATTGTTTTGTTGCTATTTTTTATATGCAAATGATTTGGCAATACAAATGGCAAAAAATATTTGTCATGCCTGCACAGTAAAATTTAACCTGAGGTGGAAACGCAGTACAAAAGAGAAGAATGACGTGTGGTGAAGAACTGTAGCACTAAAGCACTGGTGCAGGAGGGAGAAAAGACCAGTGTTTATTTTAGACTGACGAGTGTTTCGAAGTGACACACACACACACGCGCACACACACACTTATGATAAACACATGAAGTGTTTTTCTGTCCCACTGACACCTGTCACATCCTGAATCCTTCGATACCATCAACAGCCTGTCCATACAGTATAAACTTCCTCTGATCTTATGAGATTTACAGCATCAAAAAACCAAACCGCTTTCATCGGGGCGCTCGCGGCCTAAACATGCTCATATGTTCTGCTTAACGCACAGAATAAACTCTTCATAGGCCTTCTGTTTAAAATGATAAACATTTCAAAAAGGAGTAGGCTATGCTAATTGTCATCACATGTGTTTAATTCAAAGACTGTGCACACTATACTACTGTATGAAACGAGCAGAATATGCTATTCCAAACAGCCAGAGAGAGACTGAAGAAGTGCATGAGGAGAATTTATTTTGTGTGAACACACACACAGTTGAGCTTCGGCATCATCTGTGCATCAGATCTGAGCTAAACACGCATGAAATCGTTTATATGTCCCTGCAGTTCAATGTAATGTGTTACAGATGCGCTGTCTGCATGTGCGCTTCATATAGAAATACATTACAGAAAGGATATATACTGTGTGGCTGACATATTTCTAGGAAGTTGACAACGTTGGCATACATTTTATCATTATGCATGTAACTCATGTTCAAATAAATGACGACCACATGGAATATCTGTAGGCTACTTTACAAAATACAGGGAACAAGACGACGGCCTCGTCGCTATAACACAGGTCTCAATACAGTTACTGTTACTATTGTAAACTGTTTGCAAACACACAGCAGCTGTGGGTTTATAGTTCAGTTACTGGACCATCAAGAGCTGCGAGTGAAGATTTCAGCATGTCTTGAGAGCAGCTTTCTGTGGTTTCGGGTTCATAACACACGATGCACTCACTATAATGGAGACTGCAGAACTTCAACAAGCTTATTTAAGTCCATGCACAAGTATCACAGACATATTTGTTGATTCTACAAAGAGCCAAAAACTACTATTTAAGTAAATAAATAAATAAATAAATAGACTTTTCCAAATATGTTCTTTTTTTATAGGCTCATTTTGATAGTAAACAAAACATAATATTTCTGGTAAAAAAAAATGTTATAAAGTTTTCACGATCATCTACTTGATTGTTTTTTACTATTTTTTTTTTAAACCCTGTTAAAATGTGCACTGTACAATTTTTTTATGACAACACGGTTTTACATTGCTTTAACTCATCAAAATAGGTTAAGCAATTTAATGAGATTCAATTCGTTTTTTAAGCCCTTTTAATGTAATTTAAGTTGAAATTACTTAAACATCCACAAGTTGAATAAACAAGTTGATTAAACTTAAATATTTAATGCAGCAACTTTTTTTTTACAGTGTGTAAATACATATAAAAACAATATATATATATAGTATAGCATAGTACAATACAGTACAGTAGACTATAGTAGTAGGCTGATACTTTAAAAGCTTTACAAATATTATTGTTACACGCCAAACACTACAGCGATGTAAGTAAAGGGTATGCAAAAGCACAAATGTCAGCGCGTGTCTCCACATACCGGTCCGGCAAGTTGAAAAGCAAAAAAAAAAAAAAAATCAAAAAAATCGGGAGCGCGTCCATAAGCATCGCCTCATTTGATGCTCTCCAGTGAGTAAACCTCACACACGCGCGCTCCCGCCGCTCCTCCCAGAGTGAAGTTAAAGCGCGAGGCGAGCACAGCTCACACACCGGAGTTTCACCACAGACACTTGGACTCGACCGTGCGCCTTTACAAACGGACAAACTTTATAAACGGACTCTCTCTCAAAACCCTTACTTATCGACTCTATATGAGACGTACTTTATGTGAAAAGAAACGCGAGTTATTGGATACATAAATGCAGGACTGACGGAACGCGCTCGGTGCCTTTACCTCCAATGCGCCGCTGATGCGCTCGAGCTGGTGAGTGAAACGCAAAGTTTAAAAAGTGGAAAACGGCGAGAATTAACGCTTGTGTTTGTTTCTAACACATACAGATGTGGATGTGACAGTTTTGGTCGTGTATTATTGTGAGAGTACCCACAAATTCAGATCTTTACAATGCATTTATTAATTTAGCAGACAAATGAGCAATATTGCTTTTTATACGCAAGCAGGTCTCTATGTCTACAGAAATCTTAGATGTGCAGCAATAAAGTTTCAAAGCTGTTCTGAAACTTTGGTCGTCCATTCATGGTTTTACAAACATTGATAGGTTCAGAGCGTTTCAAAAGGTTTGATGCTTGCGCACCAGTGCACTTGAAGTGTTTATGCTCGTGCATGTGTAACTCAATGTTGTGCATAGTACCAGCGTCGTGCACAAACATGAGAACAACAATCCAGATCAAAGCTGTGCAAATCTGTATTCAAGCACTATTAAAAAATAAAGCTTTCCAGTGGTTCTTATGTTTTAAGTTGGTATATGGAGATGAACACATTAAGGTTCTTAAGCAGTAAAGGTTCTTCAGGTCAGTGCTTTGGTTTCTGGGTTCTTTAAAGAGTTTTCTAAAGAACTAAAGTAAAGCTCTCTTTAGAACTTAAAAAAGTTTCTTCTAAGGAATCAAGCTAACAAAAAAAACCCTGTTTAGTGCAAATTAGAACCTTTATTTTCAAGACTCTATCTGACTTGTATACAAACACACACTTTTAGATGCTATATAATCATTGTGGAATAAATGAAAAGCTCTGAACAACCAATGCAAACACTGGTAACTTCAAGTGCTTGACCGCAGCTGGACAAAAGCATTGGGTCTGGACCACGCCGGCTTCTATTTTTCTCCGAGAAAGCATATTTTGGTGCAGTTTGCTTTTAATTTAGGAGCTCGTCCAACATCAAACTCTGGCAGTCGAAAAGTTCAGCAAACAAATGGCCGCAAACAGGTTTAATTTTGTCCGCTCAACAGGAGTTCAAAGGTAGTGCTGCGGCTCAAACACAAATCTGTTCAGTCACGCCGGAGTAAAGGAGATTGAATGCTATTATTGCTGGTTTTACCCACTTTATCTCGTGTTTGTAATTCTTCTGCGGCGCATTGTCGATGATTAGTCCAAGAGAGGGAGGAAGCGATCAACTATCTTTTCTGGGTCATAAAAATGTCATATAATAAATTATGTGATAAAAAAAAGAATAATACAATACAGAACTGAGGGCAGAAACAGCGTTCACATGGACAGCTTGACAGATGCTCTTCTAAGCACATGTCACAAGCAGTGCATTTAGGTTATAAATAAAATGTAAGACAAACAATACACGCATAAATCGTTCACTTATGTCAAACATATCCAGATTTTAATGGGGTTCTTCCGCATAAATCTCTTTAGTCCTGAAGAATAATGTTGCTCAGAGCTTTAAACACTTTTTCGGAACAAAAAGTGGCCAAATCTTGACATATAACTGTCAAGTGTAACAAAATCAGTGATCTTTCCATTAGGAGAATGAAGGAAATGTAAAGCTCATGTGATTTTTTTTATATTTATCTCTGCTCTGAGCAGATTCCAGCGCTAGTTTGCGATAGCAAAGCTGATATGGAAGGCAGGCGTCATTCAAACATGTGATAATCAGCCTTGCCGTCGTTTAGTGTTTAATTGCGTTTAATTAAGTTTAGAGGGAAGCCCAACACTATACTTGGAAGCAATAAAAACACAACAGAAAGCCCCATTCAATGAAGTTCATCATAGAGGAGCGTTTGTTTGAGACACTCTTTGGACACTTTGCTTTGCTTTTCTAGCACAAAATGTGAGGTTTTGATTTGATTCTATGACATTACGGACTTCCAACACATAATATATCTTAATTCCTACGTGAAACTGTTTAGGCTAATACGAATCAGACTCTATTAATTGGAATCAGAATATTTTCTAGTGGCTTCCTAAATTCCTTGGCACTTGTAAATGTCAAAGAGAGAAGCCCAGAGAGGAGTTTGTGTAGAGTAGACGTCGAGAAGACAAAACGGAAGGTGAGAGAACATTGTGCACAGGATATGAGAGAGGATGAAACTTGAGGGAAAAGCAAATATTCCTGTCTGAGAGACTTAATTAAGGAGCTGTGAGCGGAGTAGAACTTTAAAGCACCCTGTCAATTCATTTTACAAGTTTATTATACACTGGCTTATGGTGTCATGAAAATAAATGGGGTACACTGTTGAACATAAAGGATTCAAAAGGGGTCTTTGGTGCAAAGATGCCATTAAAGAACCATTTTGGGTCCGCCAAATAACCATTCATGAAAAAGTTCTTAATAACCCTTTTTTCTTAGTGGGAAGAATCTACTAAAGAACCTTTTATAAAGAACTTTTGTGCATTAGAAAGGTTCCATTGATGTTTAAGGTTCTTCATGGAACCATCAATACCAGTAAAGAACCTTTATTCATTGAACATTCTGAAAAAATCGAATGAAAATTCTGTCACCATCAAAACCTGAACTCTACTTCTTGTAAATAAAACTTTAATTTAGCCTTCAATGATGTAATAATGTAAAATAATAACCTCATGTGTTGAAATCATCAGAATGTGAGTCTGAGGTTGTGCATGTGGCAGATCAAGCTCCTCGTGCCAGCTTTCCTCACAGTGTCAAAATAACATCCCTATGGTATTTCCCTACCGTTCTGTCCAAACAAAATCACTCACAGCGCAGAACAGAACCATGGGTTTTCTGATAAACACACACACACACACACAGGACTCTGCCAAGGCAAACACGGACATCTAAAAGCTATCTTGAAGACCACCTCCTTGTGTCTCTGTGTTTCGTAAACGGGACATGACAGGAGACTCTATTCTTCTGTCTGTCTCTCCATATAAAGGACTTGTCCCACAAAGTTTGTGCCACTGACACTAATGATTCCTCAAATCATGCCGTTATATTTGAGGAGAAGTGTGCTGGTACTTTACTTTTAAGTAATCAGGTTTAGGGCCATATCTAGGGATCAGATTTTCATAGAGACAACTAGTTGGATTTGGACTAGTAAGTAACCACCTATAGCAAACACCCTGGCAACACCCTAGCAACACACTAGCAACTGCCTGGCAACGACCCGCAAGACCCTAGCAACCTAGCAGCAAGTTTTGCATGCATGATTTTAATAATAAAAATAAAAAAACGACTTAAAGCTCTTGTTTAATTTGTCTAGCTGGGTAGCACTGAGACTATATACTTGAAAAATTCAAAAATCTTCTATAATAATAGATTCTAAATGATTCTACAGTAAAAGATTCTACAACAAAAGACTACAAAAAAGATTCTATAAGATGCAACAGTAAAAGTTTCTTAAAGATTGTACATTAAAAGATTCTAAAATATTTTACAACAAAAGACTCTAAAAAAAATTATACAGTAGATTCTAAAAGAGTCGTCAAAAAAGATACTAAAAGATTCCACAGTTAAATATTCTACTACTAAAGAGTCAACAAAAAAGATTCTACAATAAGAGTTTCTTAAATTCTACAATAAAAATTCTAAATGATTCTACAGTAAAAGATTCTAAAAAGTTTTTTTTTTTGTTTACAACAAAAGATAAAATTGAATTAAAAATAAAATAAAATTGAAAAACCCATTTATTTATTATGCATTCATTCCTTCTTTATCAGTAGGGCTGAAATGGCACTGGACAACATATGAAGGGTGTTTCCATGCTCTTGTTGCCACATGATCAGATTTGTGGGGTCCTGCTGATTTTGGTTCCCTTCTACACCAATTAGCAGCGCGTTCTCTGCTGGCCTTAGTGGCCTGTCCTTCACAATGCAGGATTAAGAGGTTAAAAGTCAGGCTGGAGGTGAAGGCAGGGGAGGGGGTGAAGGGGCGCAAAGAGGACTGAGAGACGGGGGTTAGTCAAACAGCGGGCGGCTTGACGGAGTCGACAGGGCAGAAAAAGCAACACTTGTGAAAGAATGCAAGGGAAAAATAGCAAAAGCCCACCAGAAAGGGTCAGGACAAACCTCAACTCTAATTGCATGCATATAAACTGGCATGTTTGTTAGGAGCTTTTAAACAGGAGTGTTCAGGATCTTCCAGGTGGCTTTAGCACTCTTAAATTAAAGCTCAGGCTTCAAAGAGCGACAAAGCCATGCTGACCAAGCAGTGCGTGTGTGTGTGTGTAGCCCGAGTCACCCGTCGTCGCTGCCAAACCAAACTGAAGAAGACCTTGATGGATGAAGCCAAATGATGCGTTCTGAAGAGCCACATGAAACCTCGCTATAAGTACACACACATGCAATGGTTTCAGGCCTCTCAGCTGTAGCTCAAACCCCAAATAACTTAAACACAGCCGTTTATCAAACGCTCCCAGGCTAGATTTTCCTATAGCTCTCTCTAGAGCTGATTTGGTCCGCTACAAATATGGCAAAAATCAGAAAAATGCTGGTTTGTCCACCAAGCTATTTCCCCTCAGCACATCCGCGCGAGCCGCCGCAAACTGGCGCATTTTCGCCAGGCAGTGAAAAAAGAAAATGACTTTAATCTAAGGCTGTAATTACCTCCTGACTGAACTGTAATTAGGAAACGAGCCTTGAACCGAAGACGCAGACCGCGGCCCTGAACTCTACGCCAGGTCAAATACTCCACCGACCGGTATTAATGGCTAATGCGAATTCAAACACAGCGTCCCGATAAACACGTTCACTTATTTGACTTCACCTAGAAACTGATAAACGCAGAATAAGTGTTAGCTTAAGATGTTCTTGTTTAAATGTTTAGATTCGGCCGGTCTTGAAGATGATGTGTGTGGGTCGCTGTTTGTTTGAGCCTGAGGGTGAAGATGTGGAATGTGTCGGTGAACCTTGCTTGCACACACACAAACCCGGTACAGTGGGTTTTATCCTGCTAGTCCCCCTACACACACACACACACACGTCCCCCGGCGTATCGCTGACGTGGGTCTCGTCATGTGGCGTTTCCTCGGCAGCTATTTCAGTAGAGGTTAACGGCACTTGTATCTGCTTTCAGCCCACACGAGTGACACGGTCACTGTGTATCTGTGTGTGTGTTTGCAAAATTGTTTGCATTTACAAGATTGAGAGAGCTTCAAAAACGTTGATAGCGCAGCTATATAGTCATAACACTTACAGTGAAGCGCCGCTGCATTAGTATACACTGTAAAACTATTATATGATCAATAAGTTACGACAACATGTTTTTACAGAGCTTTAACTCCTCAGAAAACAAGATTCAACTAAGTTTTAAAGTCAGTTTAATGTAATTTAAGTTGAAATTACTTAAACATCAAAGTTGATTGTACTTAAAAATGTAAGGCCGCAACTTTTTTTTACAGTGCATTTAAACAGCTATGTTACATTTAAGTTTAAATTAATTGAAATTATTTGAGTCAGTTGTTGCCATACAGTAAGATAACAGGGCTGTACAATTAATGTGGACGGCAGTTCGGATCATTTTGGTGAGAAATGTTTGAGTTCATATTGAGATTTTGATTGCAGACTTTGTTATCTTGGCAAATCTGAGCCTCAACTCTCACTCATGTTAGGGTCTTTATCTCTGGAGATATCATAAATACTCTGGAAGTCTGCATTTACTCGCATTGCTGTCTGGGAGAAACAATGGCGATATTAAAGAGATTCCTACAGGATTACTATCTGAGCACTGTATCTTTCTTTCAATTTAATGTGGCATGTAAACATAGGCTGTTGACATCTGTAATTTGGCCTTATCAGCAGCAGACTTCAGGCCACAACAGAACCACCCAAAACTAGAACGACTGCTTCTCAGTACAAACTACAGCGAGTCCCCGACAGATACCGCTGAGCATATAGTGAGAAACACGGACACTGAACGCTGTCACAGCACATGACCTAGTTAAAGCACTTAAGAGCGAGTGTGCCTGACGCGTGTAGCTCAGCGTCTCAGAGGTGTATTTTGGTGTTGAGTCAGTCATACTTTGAGCAAATATCCAGTTTCAGGTGTTGCAGAAGTGCGGAGCGACTCATATTTAATACTCAAGGTGCTGCCGACTGAATCACCCCGTGTTTGTGTGTTAACAATCCTCAAAGAACATAAATACCACGGTGAATCATAACATTCATAATGAAACTTTAGACTCAATTACACAATGATACACGGAAGAAAAAATGGTGGAGAAACATTTTTTTTTACTAAGAAATCACTAGTAAAGGTTATAAATTATTACAAAGAATCGGCAAATTAAAATTGAGAAAATTAAGAAATGTTGAAGTAGAAAGACTAACCAAAATATTTTAATAAAAATAAAGCTTATTATTATAACTGTGGATACGATTATTCACAAGGTCATACAATGCATTACAAGGCATAATTAAATAATGTGTCACTGTACTTTCTTGTAAAACATACTTCAATAATATTTTAGGTAGAGAATGATTTCATGAATTATGAACACTTTGATTTTCATATTTACCATCCATACTACAGATTGATTACCATATTCATATATTATGGTCAAATCTCATAAAAAAACTAATAAAAAAAAACACACAAAAAAACTCCAGGTCATATTTCACTCCAAAATTCAAAGAAAATAATAACATTTTTCATTATTTTACTAAAATGTTTTATGCCACACTGTAAAAATTAAACCGTGATTTTTACGGTAAAAAACCGGCAGCTGTGGTTGCCAGAACTTTACCATCAAAAATACGGTAGCAACGTTATTGGTTTTACAGACTTAACTTAAAATTTACAGTAATAAACCGTATTTTATTATCTGATATAATGTGAATTTACCATCCTATTGAACTATTAATATCTGTTTTGTACCATTGTAATACACTGATAACCACCAATCACAGCAGTGATGAGTCACATGATCAATCAAAGCTCATCACAAGCAGCTCTTCCACAAGAAAGTTAATACTAATTTATAAAAGCTGCATAGTGTCATTCACACAAACATTAAACACCATCATGGTAACACATGAAATTAAAAAAATGCAATAAACATTAATTTAACAACATTAAATGTAACATAAAACCCTAATGTACATAACAAAAATGTACTACATAACAAAAAACTATGAAGAAACAGTTATTTTAACAAAAATACATCAAATGTGAAGTGTCACACAGGGAATTGTGGGAATGCCAATTTACGGTTTTTCATTGTAAATTATACAATGAGTTGTTCTTTTTCACTTTCAAAAACTGTATCTGTAACTGATCTATCACAGTTATTTACCGTATATAGTACGGAAACTTTCTGTTAACCAATTAACAGTTTTTCACTGTAGTCTTTTACCGTTAAAATTACGATCATTTTTTGCAATTCAGCACCTTTCTTCATTTGTTCAACACATACTATCACTATATATTTATGAATATTTTATCATTTAAATAATAATATATTCTTGTTTTTGTATCACAGTAGCCATAATGTCATTTATTTTCTTTTTTTTTCTTTAGGGGTGAAATATGACCCTGACAGGTTTTGTGAGATTCACACTTCCATGTTATTGCAAGATACTTCAAAGAATACTGTGTAAGTCTAATAATTACTTAGAAGCTGAAAACGCTTCTCTGACTGACATGGAAAGAGGAAAGCAGTGATTTTCTGATGTTGTATCGTGCACAGGTGGCGTGTTATCTGATCAAACCACGTCCAAAACACACACGCACACACGCAAACGCGCACGCTCACGCACACACAACCTGTTCAGCACCACAGTTTTCCTCATCATCTGCCTCAGGCCACATAGTGTGATGACCAGGTTGTGTGTGTTCATCTCGCTTGTATTTGAACAGTGTTTACACAGAATCTACTCGGATATCTTCATGCAAAAGAATGTATCGTGTGGCTGCTCGAGGAAAGTCATAAATTCACCCAAACTTTTAAACATCACACGACTTTAAGTGTCATATTTACAAAAGATGCAAGTCAGACAGTAAAGTCCCCTAATATAACGACAAAACCACAGTAAAGGGAGAATGTTAGTACTTAGGGTCGTTTTTTGTTGTTGTTTTTTTACGAAATTAATACTTTTATTCAGCAAGGAATCACTAAATTGATCAATCTATTGTATGTATATACTGTATATGATTCAGCCATTTTACATTTGTGGGTATACCTGGATCTTTGTTAGATTTAGCTCACTTTTGGGGACAATTTTGTAACCAAAGTGAAGTTAAGTGAATCCAAACACAGAGAGTAAAATAAACAGAAGCTGCTTCTGAGACGACTGAACATGAAGACAGAAACGGCAAATGAATTAACTGAAACAAAATGAATACACATTTTAACACATCTAAAATGATACTGCAAGACAGGGACAAGCTGTCAGCCTGCATTCTTGCACTAAGTGTGTGTGTGTGTGTGTGTGTCAGATAAACACTCCGGACAGCCTGCAACGCTTCACTCGACTCCATTCAACACCTCTATACTCTCCGCTTCTTAAACACAGCTCGCTTTCTTTCCATTACAAACACCTTTTACCAGCAGAATGCTACAGTATTCCTGCTCGACCGCTTATTACCTAAAATCTCCAAATCACATTTACATTCATGCATTTAGCAGATGCATACAAGAAAATATAAAGACATGATGTGTGTGTATGTTGTTGAGGAGAGATGTTGTAATCAGACTTCTAATTTTTTCCTGGTGGACAATAAAGCAGATGAAAAAATCCACTTTTTTTTTTCTTTGACTACTTCCTTTGTAATTTGCAGCTTCTTGCATGGTTCACATGTGCTAAAAGCACCGAAGCTTTGCGTTTTATGCAAAGCGACATTCATGTCCATAGCATGCACTAGAAGATTAATATGTTTAAATCTCTGAGTAAGAAAATTATTTTCTTACTCAGTCTTGTTTTCTAGTAAAATATCTAAGCATTTCTATGATGTAACTGACTTGAGGTACGTCTTGTTTTCTGAAAAAAGTATCAAAAATAAATGAGTTTATACTTCAAACAAGAACAAATATCTGCCATTGGAGTCAGAAAAATAAACTTCATTCAAAGGGAAAACAAGATTATTTGTCTGACCCCATTGGTAGAACGGCACTAATAAAGAGAGGGAGGTGATTGTTCATCTGTGGGACACAAACATGCAGACAGGCCTGTGCGTGCACCCTCTCATCCCCCCAAAACACACTTCCTGAAGCATTCCAGCCCAGACCTAAAGTCGGACAAACAGCTGTGTGACGCTTACTGAACCTTTGACCTTCTCCTACTCTTACAGAGCCAGAAACACAGAGAAGGAGAGCCAGCGTCCCGTCTCACACACCCTGGTGAGTCTGCACATCTACCTGTCTTGAATGCAAATGACATGTGAAAACACTTTTAGGAGCTTGGGAGACGAACTCGAGAGCCAGAATTGAGGAGATGCTTAAGCGATCTGGCACACACAGCTTCCAAACCCACACATTTGGCTTGAGTCGAGGCAGAAAACCACAAAACATCCCGTCTCAATAAACCCCCTCTGAAATTAGATCGAGAGTTTAATGAAAAGTTGTCTAGTGAGTAAATGTGTGTTTGTGTAAACTTTAGTTTGAACCCGTGCTGCTCAAGTTCAGGTCCAGATCTAATCGAACACACCTGAACCAGCCAATCAGGGTCTATGGGTTCAGTGGAAAACTACAGCACTCGCGAGTCGCGCTCCTTCTCAGTTTGCATACTTATACTATGCGCTGAATGCAAATACTTTGCTGGTTATGAAAAGTACAAAAGTTTGAGTATGCTGGAGCCCAACAAAAAACAGTTAGTTATGAAAACGTTATTTCGGAATGAACATCAGAGAAAACATGAAGGGAATGTTCCAATTGATCATTTTGCAAATATTATAGTTCACTTTAAATGTTCTTAAACAAGTAGTTAGTAACGTTTAAAAAAAAAATTTGATGAATGTCACACTTAAACGCTACAGAAAAAACATTCAATGAAGGATATGTAAAGAACGTTTTTGTGCTAATGTTTTGAGAACGTTATTAAAGACCAAGAAACACTGAACAAACATTCTCTAAAAGTTACTGGAAATGTTTAGAGAACCGAAGTTCTGAGAATGTTGAGAGTGTCAATATTGAAGCAAATTACAATGGCATTAAACTACATCTTTATGCCACAGACACCTATACTGTTTGCGTATACGCTTTAACCTCATTACCTTCAAATTCTTTCTTTACATTTTTGCAATTCATACATTTATAAAATGCTATTGCTTTGCATGTAACACTAGTTTTATAGTGATATATTACTGAATATTACTCATTTGGAGTATCTGCAAATATAAATGTGAAAAGAAAAATCAATGATAACCTTTTCACAAAGGGATTGTGGGTAATTAAGCTAAAAAAAAACACAGTTTTCAACATGCTGTGATTAGGGATGCACTAAACCTCATCTCACAGGTCTACTATTGGGAACAGATAGTGTAGAAAGTGGGATTCAGTCTAGACTTCCAGGAACAGGATTGAGTATCGATGCTTGAAACTTTTGGAAGAGTCAATGGTGAAAGCTGGTTATAATCGCCTCTCTCCGCCTCCTGTGTCTCGTAAAGTAGCCTGGCTCAGCATGTATAGCACTCAAGCCTTGAGCTCTTTTAGAAGATTGTGTTGTCATGCCCGAGGTGGGACAAGAGTTTATATAACCCAGCTAACTCCCCTCACCCTGTCATGGCCTGTCCCAACATCCCGGCACAGGCCTCAGCTCACCCATTCCTTTATATCTTCTGCTCCCTGTTGATCAAGACACAGAAGGCAGAGCTCAACAATAAAGAGTATAATAAAGTTTTGAATCGCATGTCATTAGACGATTATGAGTTGTTCATGTACATTCCTGCAACTAAAGGAATTCCGATCTGTCTCATCTGTCCCTTTCTGGAAGGAGCATCTGTGTCAACACTACCTCTTTCAGCATAAAAGCTGAAGCGACGTTACTCGATACTCCTGCACATAGTGACATCCTGCTCATATTTGTTTTTAACACTGAGCCTGCGAGTGCTCTCCGACATTCTGTATCCAGTTCCTCCTGTGTACACACTGCAGTGTGCGTTAGTGTTTGGATAAGTTGCGCAAGAGTAGAGCCACGGTGTTCGATTAGACTCAGCCTATGCAGCCTGACTCACAGCACAATGCTAAGATTTACCTAACCCAAAAACACACAACAGAGCCATGCACGTGAACACACACCCTTCATACACACCCGTATGTCCAGATGTTTACGCTCAAACACAAGACTGTAATAGACGCGGGCTCGTGACATACGACGGATAGAGAGCATGTGGTTTCCATCCATCCTTTAGGCACATGGCGAGCGGCCACTTGTGCACAACAAGGGCCGATGATCTCGACGTGCTGAAGGATGGGTGAACATGAAGAGGCTCATGGGATTGCTCAAATTGAATGTTTAAAGGAGGGCAGAATGTTTCCAGAGCACTTGGTTAGCGTGTCTGAGGATATTGGGAAAGAAGAGCACTTTGCAGCTTCTCGCTTTATGGCTCACACGGCAAAAAAAATAAAAAATCTCACTCAGTATTGAAGCATTGAAGAGCATAGAGCATTGAAATTAAGTGACTTTACGCTCAAAATGTGAACAAATATCTGCCAATGGGGTCAGAAAAATAAACTTAATTAAAAGGGAAAATACAATTATTTTTCTGATCCCATTGGCAGATTTTTTTTCTTGTTTTAAACAAAAACTCACTTAATTTCGATAGGTTTAAGAAATTTCAGATTTAATAAACAGGGTTAAACAGTTTTTAAACGCCAACAGAGGGTTTAGTAAATCTGGCCCTTGATATCTTCAGCCTCATTTTGCTTTTCAAGTAAATTTATCTTGATTTAAGTATGTCGGGATATTTGTACAAAAAAAAAAAAAAGAACCTCACCTGTATCAATCCACAGGTCTCCACAGTCGTTCTGTGAGTGTATGATACATGAGCAATAGAAAGTGTTGCGGGTGGCAACATGTCGATAGGCCTGATGTTCTCGCATGGATGGGAACCACAGTCCGTTGCTGGTCTATCTTGCACGTCTCGGCTGTCTGCGGGGTCTTTTGGGCAAACAATGTGCCCTATTGTAACCCATGAGGCAATAGACAGATCCGCATGTCATGTTTATCTTTTCCGTGTGTGTAAGACGTTCATGTGTTCTGGAAAACGGCCCCAGGGCTACCAGACTCGAAAAATCACCAACGGAACAGAAACAAGTTGCACAAGCAGGTTATCGTGGCCAGATATCACAGTTGGCTGGAATGAGGAAGAAAGCAGCCTTCCAGATGCTGTCACCAGCAACACATAAAGACATTCCTAGACAATTACATGTCTTGATGGGCTCTTGGCTGTCAATAGACCAGTCAGCCCTCATGTGACGACGAGAATGAAAAGTGTGCTCATATCTGACATCTGTGACATTTACAAAACGGCCACCAAGTCAACTTCCACTTCCTGATTTATAAACGACTTGTTTCAAATGTTTCTTATCAGACAGATCTTTGATGCTCAGTCTTGCATGTTAGCGTAATGTTGTGTTGATGTGCAACTAACATAATTGTCTGCTGGCTGCTGGTGATATCACCCTGTAGCCCAAGACTGGTTGCCCACTGAAGCTAAGCAGGGTTGAGCCTGGTCAGTACCTGGATGGGAGACCTCCTGAGAAAACCAGTTTGCTGCTGGAAGGGGTGTTAGTGAGGCCAGTAGGGGGTGCTCACCCGTGGTCTATGTGGGACCTAACGCTCCAGTGTAGCGATCGGGACACTATACTGTCAAAGAGCACCATCCTTCCAATGAGACGTTTAACCGAGGTCCTGACTCTCTGTGGTCATTAAAAATCCCAGGATGTCCTTCGAAAAAGAGTAGGGGTGTAACCCCGGCATCCTGGCCAAATTTGCCCCTTGGCCTCTGTCCATCATGGCCTCCTAATCATCCCCATATACTGATTGGCTTCATCACTGTCTCCTCTCCACCATTAAGCTGGTGTGTGGTGGGCGTTCTGGCCCAATATGGCTGCCGTCGCATCATCCAGGTGGATGCTGCACATTGGTGGTGGTTGAGGATATTCCCCCTTCCATGTAAAGCGCTTTGAGTACCCAGAAAAGCGCTATATAAATGTAACCAATTATTATTATTATAATTATTATAATATACAAAACGATGGGCTTTTGATCACTCTGATAGAAGAACTGTCGGAGAGATTTAGACACAGAGAGATTTAGACGTGCATTTTGACCTGCTGCACCAATAATAGAGGCGAATAAAGTGACATGTGAAGGCCAAGTATGGTAACCCATACTCAGAATTTGTCCTTTTAACCTGTCCAAGTTAGTGAACACACACACAGCAAAACGTGGACATTTCCTGCCAGTATTGAGGATCGATCCTGCAAACTTTGGGTTACCAGTCTGACTGGCCCAAAGCGTGTTTGAGTGTGTAAACTGGTAAAACAACTAAGAATGTGTAGCGTTTACCTGCTGGCCACTTTTGGTGTCCGTCACGAATGATTCGCATAAGAGATGTTAAGGACGAAGAGCTGGAGGTTGTGTTTGATTTGCGTGTGTAAAAACCCACATAAGCTGCAAGTAACTGCTATTTGCTTAAGATTCCTATCAAAAAACAATTGATAAAAAGGAAGCGTGCAGACGCTTGTTTGAATGACAGAACAGGTAGAGTCACTTCAAACGAATGTTTAGAGTTACAAGCAAGTCGCAGAGGTACAGTGAAATTCAACACACACACACACACACACTGGGTTACATAAGTTCATCCTCTCTTAACCCAGCAACCTTCATATTATTATTATTTGTAGTTGGCCGTTGTCTCTCTGTGTTAAAGCCATCACAGCTGTGGACGCTACTCTACTTCCTCTCCGGTCCAGCGAGGCCTCACACACATTAACACTTCATTTCAGACCTCAAGACTGGGTGTTCAACACCACAGCGCCTTCTTAAAGGGACAGTTCACCGTCCTAAACTGAACCTTCTGGCATCATAATCATCAAACCAGCATTACTTTCTTCTGTCAAACACAAGAGAAGATGTTTTGAAACATTTCTTGGACTCCAAATATCTTCTTTTATGTTCCACAGATGGAAGAAAGTCATACAGGTTAGGAACGTTTGCACTTTTTTTGGTTCAATTTTGTTGCATCATTAATGGTCACGTCACCCTATTTCATTGTAATGAATGCATTATTGGCGCTTCAAACCGCTGTCAGTCTTTAAAAAAAGAAAAGAAAAATGACACTATTGACCAACTTCACTAGCTAGCTATGAGCACTTCAAAGGCTGCCACAGATCACCATTGTTCCTGTGTAACCCAAGGAAACCAGTAAGGTCCTGTATTTATCTGTCACTGAGTGACTTGTGACCTTTGCAGACCTGTGGAACAAAATCAAATGATCTCAAATCTCATTTTAGATTATCGGCAGTGTAGTGTGATGAGTGTCTCATCCGAACTGGCTCCTAACAATCTTAATCAAGAATAATATACAATGCTAACATCTCATAACTATGGAAACCCATTTCTACCACATAAGAAAAACAATCATGCCTTGGTAAACTTATGTCATAATTATGAAAAAGAGTCAGAATTATGAGATTTATTACATTAACAAGACAACATTTGTAATAATTGACTTTTTGGTCATAATTACCTCATAATTTCGACATTTTAGTCAAAATGTCAAATGCGGTAAAGAGTAATTACAGTTTAGAATTCTTTTTATCTCATAATTTTGTCCTATGTCCTAATTATGACTTCTCATAATCTTATCTCATAATTGTGTTTTTATCTCATACTTTTGACTATGTAATATTTGAAAACTTTTAATAATTTAATAACTTTCTATATCAAAATTGACTTGTTATAATTGAGTTATCTTAATCTTATCTGATAACTGTCTTTTATCTCATAATTTCAACTTATCTCATGATTTTAACTATGTAATAATTCATGACTTTTTATATTTTAGACTCTTTATATCATAATTGACTTTCGATTTATGTCATAATTCTGACTTTTTATCCCATTTACCATTAATTTTTCAACTTTTGTCATAGTTTAGACTTTGCGATTTACCAAAGCAAGATTTTTTTTATTTTTTTTATGAGATGGAAATGGGCTTCCATACATTTACAATGCCTTCACAGAGAGCTAATCCCAACGAAGAGTCTCTCTGTAATAAAGGTGCGCTTTGAGATCATTGATCAAGCGGTGCTGATGGAGGACATCAGGGCCAAATGTAAACTAACAAGTGAGCACGTTTGCTAGAAGCCTGACATCTGGCCTCAGCGGCAGACGCAAAGATAATTCCTCAGAGCAAGCGCTTGGAAATCCATTTCCTTTTGGACTGCTCACATCTGCAGTCTGTCCTTTCCGGTCTCCCACGCGGCGCGTCCCTGGAGAAGCACACAGTGTCCCGGCGTCTGCGCAGGCACGCGTCTGGAGCGCTGGGTTTCAATGCAACCCCCGAGGGCGACAACCGGCTGAAAGCACCTGCCCGTTACACAAACCTGCGAGTACCTGCAGCGAAACCTCTCTCTTGATATCTGAGGCATCGCAAACAAAAGGACCTGATGTGATCCAGTTGCAGACAAAACAGAGCCCAGACAAGCCTCCTGCATCCTGCAGATGTGCAACGAAGTGAACGGTGAACACTGTCGATTCTTTGTTTCTTAAATGAGTGTGTCAGGCTGAGGTTGTGGGCAAAGATGTTTATCAGCACCACCATGAAAGATCTGGGGGATCGTGTTCAATGCATTCACTATGAGCGGAGCTGAGGGAGACGTTAAGGGGATATGCAACAATTACAAACTTATGAACATCTAGAATGAATCCTTTATGTGTTGTTATAGTCCCTGTCCATTTAATTATAGCTGGACTGGATCTTGAAAGGAATGGTTCACCCAAACATGAAAATGTTGTCATCGTTTACTCACACTCATTTTGTTCAGCACATTCAAACTTGCTGCATTGTGATAAAAGGACGCACAAGAATTAATGCTCTTCGGCAAATGTATTGATTAAATTTAATAGTATTTAATGTAATAACATTTTAAACGTATATGTGTTATTTAATATCTGAATACGTGACGAAATATAATTTTTTGATAATTTTCATAAATATAAAATATAACATTTAGAATTTTTATTATATATTATAAGATAATACTGTATTTAAATAAGACAAACAATTATTTTAATAAATTAAAATGTATTTAGTTTATTCATTAAAAGTTTAAATATATTTATTAAATGTAAGATTTAATTTTGTAGAATTTAAAATGATTTAATATTACATAATATTACAACTTACTGTATTTGAATATATGTAAAATATATTTAATGTTAAAAATATATTTAAACATACATTTAAGAATATTTACATTTATAAATGAAAAATACTATATGTATTATTAGATCTTACTGTATTTGAATATATGTGACTTTGAAGGACCTCTTAATTTTTAGCAAATGTATTATTCTAAGTCTGCTGAAGCCAAATATACAGTAGCATCTAAAGTCATATAGACCACCTTTATGTTCTTTGTATAATTTTCATGGTATGGGAAATAGTTGCTCCTTTAGGAACAACATGAAGAATATTGTTTTAGGTGAACTATTCCTTTAACTCTCAACACTATGTAGGAAGCTGTGCTTTTCTTCAGTCGGCTCCATTCAGGACTTTCCTTTATGTTTTCCACAGACAGTAATGGCAGTGACATGCTCTTATCCAGGTCACCGCTGTAAATCCTGAACCAAAAGAACGCTATTCTTCTCTCAAAAACAAGAAAAAGAGAGCGAGGCAGAGTGCAGACGTTTGTATGGAAACAAAACCGTCCTAGTCGTGAATCAGAGCAGCACTCAGCGTTACCTTTAGCTTTGATGTGTCTCTTTTTGTTGTGGTCACATCACATGAATATATCAGAGCGAGTGAGTGTTTGACCTCGTGAACTTGACATGAAGGCCGTCACTGATCGTGGTCTTTCTTTCTTTGTCCTATTCAAAACACAATACACTCTACCCGATTTAATGACTACACACACTCCTTGACAAAGGGAAAAAAAAAACACAACATCAAGTTTAGCAGGTATAGTCGCATTACATAACACTGAAACACTTCCTGTAAACTGTTTACCTGTTAAAAGTGGCGTGTGCTCAAACTGACATGCTTCTGTATGGTCTACTCATCTTGGGTGCGTCTCAATCAGCTCACTGGCTTTCTAGGTCATGAATCAGTATATCGTGCGCATGAATTCGGGGCATTGGTAAGGACAGTAAAGGATCCTGGCTCACTACATATTGGGACACTGACGACTCTATTTCCAGTAACATGACGTCCTCATTGTACAACATCACTACTGGTATTTATGATCAACAGCAGAGCTGATATCTTTCTGACATTATTTGTTAATGTGATTTAAAGTACATTATGATAAATGCTTTGATTGTTACATATACGTGCAACATTTCAGCCATTGATAAAGGATAAATGTTAGCTAGATTATGTTCATTACCCGTCTAGCAATGTATGTTTAAGCTGAAATATAATAAAATAATGGTTTGTATTTTTAAAAACATCTATCGCGTGTCATTATGTGCAGTGAGTTGACTCGCATGATAAGTTTCATGCTTCAGAACTTTACGGAAACATCGATGCTACCTAGTTTTTACGGCTCACTGTGGGATTATTTAGGGAGCAAATGTTTCGGTGCCCTGGTAAGATTTTGCGATTTGAGAAAGCCCTTAAAATGGTATTGAATTGCGTACGTTTCCCTCCCCGCTGTCACGAATCAGTGTTTTATGGCCGTGCACTCTCAGGTTGAGGGATGGTACTGGTGCATTGTGGGTAACAGGGTCCAGCTGTGGTCAGGTGAGGCAGTTTGTTTCATGTTTCATCTCTCAGAGACAGTGATGTGGGCGCTAGGGGTTAATGAAGCAACTATGATGTCTAGAAAGAGCTCACTGACTGTAAACTACCAAAAATATCTATACAGAAGCTGATATTCAAATCTTGTACAATAACCTACCGTGATACACCATTATCAGCCTTTTTTTTTTTTTCTGGTAGAAGCCTTGAGCAATAACGTCCTTATCAACAGCTTTCTATTTAAATCAACACATTTTCAATGGCAAATACATTTCTTTAAATAGTCCCATGCGGGGATATGCAAAGCACCAGCTGGTTGAACGACACATTGACGGCGGAAAAGGGGAACTGAAAAAGATGTAGAGAGATCTTGGTAACACTTTACAATAAGCTCCCATCGGTTAATGCATTAACTAACAATGAGCAATCCTTTGTTAACATTAATTAATAAAAAATACAAGTTAGCTCAGGTGTAAATAATATTAATAAATACTTTTGATTTTAATAAGGAATTAGTAAAGGTTGAAATTAACATTTAACAAGATCAGTATTTGCCATTGTTAGTTCATGTTAACGTTTGTTAAAGAAATGAAACCTAATTGTAAAGTGTTACCGATCTTTAAAGTCAGTGATTAGTAGGAATGTGCATTTTTTTTAACTAGTTGTAGTTATAATGTTAAAGTTTGATGGCAAATTTATTATTGAAGTGATATGTATATAGATGTGACAGGTCAGCAGCTCTGTCTGACTGAAGAGACACTCAGAGCAGATCTGAGAGCTTTAGGTTAATCCCTGAGAGGTGTTTTTTATCTGCGGCTTGATAAGTTGCAGGCCGCTGAAGTGAAGGAGGAAGATGGAGTATCTGTGTGAGCTGGATGGGGGTTTATCTGAAATCAGACTCAACTCCCACTCCGTGCGTCTCTGTCGGCTGACTAGATTGTTCCTTGTGATGGTTTGAAATGATGCGGAGTGGGATAAACACCGGCCAAAATTAAAAACGATGTTTAGGCAATAGCTTTATCTTCATACCAAGCCTCATCTTTCCGCCAGATGCTTCCCTTCACTCAGAGTCGCTTCTACTTGATAAAGTACAGTCAAGCTAAGATATTGCTGTCATGCTACTGAAAAAAGGTATATCTCCGATAGAGTACTTTCCCCTTGATCCTAGTGTGCACTAGCCCTACACACTTCCTTCTGATCTTTCTATCAAGCTCGGCTTCCCTAAAGTTCAGGAAGGGAGGACTGAGGTTTTACTTCATCCTCATTCATCTATCAGGTTCGGCAGGTCTCTCTTCACATGCCAGATGATGCTGTGAAACACTACGCCACAGTCTGAATGCTTTGTGCTGGCTGAGGGACGGAAGTGGACTTTGCCCTCTGACAGCAAATCTATCACAGAAAGCCTCTTTCTTTCCTCCTTCTTGGTTTTTCTTTCTTGTATCTTATATCCACTTTCCCTTCATGTTTAAAAACACCACCCTGATGTTCGGAGGGCTTTTCTTTGTGTCTTTCCCTGGTTTACGCCTTATTTTCATCGCTCACACTCTCAGCCTTTCGTCTTTTAGTAGTGCTTCAATCTTCAGACTTCTTTATATGCTCTTTTAAGTCTACAAGATTTCTAAGCTCTGAGAAATAGCTCTGAGGATAGCACATCTCTTCTCGTTCTGATTTGAGGTATTGTTCATATCTTTAGCAATGCAGGATGGATTACAAGCTAAAAATGGCAGCTCAATATCGCACAAATTCACTTCACAACATTCCCACGGTACTCTGAGAGCCAAACACCATGGGACGGCGGTGACCTACGAACCCCCCTCATGATTAACTGCCCATAAGCCACAGTGTTCCACCTGTTATCAGGTTATCTGGAAGCGTGTTTTTTTTTTCCATCATTGCCTCTAGTCAAACAACTAATCAGGTCTCCCGGACTGTAAAGCGTTACGCATCGCTGAATGGAGACCATCGAGAGCTTTTTGGTGAAGGAAACGGTGTACGTGTTACTCTTTCACCCACCCTTGCTGTAAGATCTTGTTGATCAACATCATTCCAACTAGATAGATCACAGCTAGAGCTCATTAGACGAACAACAGGTATACGGTGTCAAAACATGTCAGAGAGTGCAATGCCAGTACGAGTGAATCGATATCAGTGCCCGAACATAACAAAGCACTTTCTTTCATGTCCTTTTGAACCCTATGTGATCTTCTTTCCAAGTACTGACATTTCAGACACATTTTTTTTGCTCTTGTGCAAAGAAAAAGTTTCATTAAATAGGAAAAAAGGCAGACAGACCAAACAGAGCACACGTAATAAGCAGAGGATTAGTTTCAGAAAAATATGCGTGTGCTTGGCAGTAGTCCCTGCTTTATTTTCACAGAGCGTCAACTAAACCCACTGTCTAAAGACAGACGCTTGCATCACAGCCAGCAAGTCAATGGGACAGAGCAACAGGAATGTCTAAACCTGCTCCACTGCTTTTTAGACATAGAGGGAAGAAAATGGCAAAAGACAGGCAAATCATCTCTCTCTCTTTCACTCTCAGGATGACTGTCCCAAATTTATTTATAGGAAACCAAATGTGTTGCTGATGGACGTGACATAAGAAAAACAGTTTCCTTAACACCTACATACTGGTATTGTGAGATGTGTCAGGCTACAAAGTTTACACAAAGACACTTCATAGAAGCACTGCATATCTATATGACTTCCACTCGTTGTCAACAAGAATGCACCTTAAAATATATTTGAAAAATATCCAGATGTTATTACAAAGATCTTTAGAAACTTACATTGACCTCACAACAAAACTAACAACTTTCTATCAGCTAACATAGAATAAAATACATCCAAAAAAGTTAACTAGATTCTGAGACGTTTCCTAAATAACTGCCGAACAGTGCAGGGATCACCAGCAGGGCATTGAGAGTGATGCTTCAATAATGCAGCAGGAGGGAACATAATGATCCTACTAGCTCTCTGTACTGTCCAATAAAACTGAGTGAGAGAATTTCACCTCAGCATGAACTTCTAACAAGAAACCCCCCACACTGTCCAGGAGAGAAACAGAAGGAGGAAAGTCGTAAGGGAGAGCGAAACGTCTCCACCCCTCCTTTCAAGGCCAGATACTGCAGCGACTGATCTCACAGGAGATGATAAACTGTTTCCCCAGCTCACTTCAGTCTCCCAGCTTCATATCCCTTTATCTTTCTTTTTCTCGCTCTCCTCCCTGACTCTCACGTTCCTCCCTAAAGGTGTCTGAGCTCATCTGATGAGATCTGTGTCTGGCGTTCAAGGTCAGGTCTTCAGGTCCCAAAAAATTGTGGGCTTGAATGTTATTGACGTAAATTAGTGCATCTATGGATCTAAATATAAAAATGAATGAATATGAAATGACAAAGTGAAGTGTACAAAGTCCCAAAAAGAGGCAAGTAAAGTCTTATGAGCTAATGTGCAACAGTGATTCAGTATGTGTGCTGTAAACGATGATGGAACTAAATGTTCCAATCAAACAGTTGCAATTAGATGACTTGTGGGTGGAACGATGCACAAAGCAGGTTAGACGATGTTCATTAGGGCACTTATTATACAACATTCAACCATTCCTGAAAGAGTACTTCATAAAATATCTTGAGATACCATATGTTTGTTGTCAACTATATGGAATATAGTTTTTGGAATATAAAATGTTTTGTTTGATAAACAAAGAAAAATAAGGTCAACAAACATCACCCTGAATTCCAGTGTAAGGGTCCAGCAGGCATGTACATCACTACCACAATCTATTGTTTGAGTACAACAAGATCTCGCCTTTGATCACCCTTTGAAAGCACTTGGTCTAAAGCAACCCTTTTACTCAGCCACATAAAAAGACTGACCTCATAAAAAAACACAGCATGTATTGCAGTATTCCTTGAAGTTGCTGAGAGGCAATACAAAACAAAAGAGTAACTTTATTAAGTACTCAAATGTTTGCAAATGACTTTAAAGTTTCAGTTGTTGATTCATGCCATCCCTA
The DNA here is from genome assembly GCF_951802725.1 of Rutilus rutilus. Taxonomy (NCBI): domain Eukaryota; kingdom Metazoa; phylum Chordata; class Actinopteri; order Cypriniformes; family Leuciscidae; genus Rutilus; species Rutilus rutilus. Next base: position 29,504,562 of record NC_140209.1, on the reverse strand, counting down.
AACTTTGACAAATTTTAAGTGTCAAGACTGTTGTGTTTAAATGTTTCAAAGTCAAAAAATACAATATGAAGCTGATTGAGCAAATGTTTACTTGGTTTTCTTGTTGCATTGCAGGCTTGAAGGGGTGAATGTGAAGGCAGCAACATGAAGCTCTTCCTCCCTCTACTGCTGCCTCTCCTCTTCTATCAACTCTGGTCATTCCCGGTATTGGCCGACACCTGTCCGAAGGACTGTTCCTGCGCAGCCCAAGACTCCATATTCTGCTTTAGCCGCAAAGACACTAAAATGCCCAGCGAAGTACCCACAACGACTAAGAATCTCTATGTGTTCAAGAACGGCATTGAGTCCCTTTCCCAAGAGGATTTTGTTGAGTTGGACAGCCTGGAGATGCTGGATCTAAGTCAGAACAAGTTGACCGAACTGCCAGATCGCGTATTTGAACCCCTGTCCTCTCTCCACAACCTGGACCTGTCGGCTAACCAGATCGTTCACATATCCAAGGACAGCTTTGCTGGACTGGAACTTCTGGAGAGGCTATATCTCTACAGCAACTTTATAGAGTACATACATCCTGCTGCTTTTGATGGACTACAACAGCTACTGGAGCTCAAGCTGCAAGGAAACAAACTGACAACAATGCCTGCTCTGAAAATGCCCCATCTGCTTCTGCTAGACTTACGGTTTAACAGCATACCCTCGCCAGGGCCAAATGACCTCCAGACACCCAAGTTGGAGTCACTGAAACTGGGTGGGCTGGGGCTTAGCAGTCTGAACTTGGAGCTCTTAGGAAGCTTCAAGAACCTTCATGAGCTCGACATCTCCAACAATCAGTTAACAACCTTTCCAGGAGTTTTGCGGGAAGCAAGGGGCTTGGTTAGTCTCAGTTTGGCCGGGAATCCGATGGGACCTATGAAATGGGAAGACTTTGAGAAACTTTCAGAGCTTCAGGAGCTGGATATCAGCAATCTAAGCTTGCAAGGGTTACCAGAGACCTTATCCCAGCTCTTTCCTCACCTAGAAAGACTGGCTGTCGCGGAAAACCCTTTCAATTGCCTTTGCAATTTGGCTTGGTTTCCTAGTTGGCTGCGAAACAAGCGAATTCAGTTGGGTAGGACGGAAGAGACACGCTGTCACTTTCCTCCTTTTAACTCTGGGAAGGTGCTGGAGAGACTGGGGCACCGAGAATTCGGATGTCCGATTACTACAATCGTTACGACTCGGACAGTAAAGACCACTGCAGTACCGCCAGCTCCGGTTACCAGTTTACCAAGTACAACACATGCAGTACTCCCTGCCAAACCTAGTGATAACCCCTCTACAGAAACCGACAATGACCCTCCACCTCCCACCCCTAGTGCTAGTATCGACCCAGACCTAAGATCAACCTTCTGCCCAACCAATATCTGTCTAAATGGAGGAACATGTTGGCTGGACAACGAAGGACAGTTGGAATGTATTTGTCTACCGGGAACATCAGGGCCATACTGTCAAAATGAGAAAAAAACACCAACCCATGAGGACTTCCCTACAATAATCGGCACTATGGAACCTGAAATAACTGCAACAATGGTAACTAGCTCCTCTATACTCTTAGACCTTCACCGGTACATCGATATGCGCCCGCATATCCGTGGTGTAAAGTTAACTTACAAGAACCTTTCTGGACTGGACAAACGTCCCATGCAGCTCAACGTTCCACCCTCTTATCCAGAGTACACGCTGCGTGGACTTCAGCCAAACTCTACATATTCTGTATGCGCCAGTCCGTTGGGTGATCCTGGGGGCTTGGATCGTGTATGCACAGAGGCCCAGACGGTCAGTCAGCAGCTAACTCCCACTGGAGCACGACTGGAGAACCCAAAGCTCACTACGATGATCATTCCTGCAGTCGCCATCCTTCTTCTGCTAGTCCTAATAGCTGTGGCTGTTGGGGTAGCTTGCTACATGCACAAAAAGAAATCAAAGGGACACCTGGACTTAGAATGTGATCCGTCACAGCTGGAGCTGGAGGGTATGGACAATGGGGCACTACCCCAAAAGCAAGAGATTATATCCTGTCCATCAACCGCGCAGAATGGTGGCTTGGACTACGAGGTGCCCCTCATGCAAGATCACTGTACTGCGAACAACAACATGAACAGTTTGAAACCCTCGTATTTCTGATATTGCAAAAGGTTTGTGACTTACTTACATGCTAAAGCATGAATTATACTGCTTTACAGGGTACCACAGAGGACAGTAAGAACAGCCACCAGCTTTTTTGTAAAGAGACAGTGGCATTTAGGTGATTCCTGGTGCAATCCTGTAAGGAAATTTCTGTCAAAATGACATCCTCCTAAGTGCCCTTTATCATCTGAAAAATGGAAAGACTCTACATGGCAATCTTACAACTAAAGTTTTTTGTAAATTTTAATATGGCTGCCAGTCGTAAAATGGACATAAGGCTGACTGATAAAAAATTAGGCGAAATATTGATGTGTAGCACCTGTGTGCAACTCTTAGGAGCTGCACTAACTGTGAACCGTAAGTCCTACATTTGAGTGGGCAATTGAAGATATTTAAAATATAAACTTCTTAAGTAACAAGGCTGACTCTTATGATGCTTTGTCTAACTGATAGGCATTGTTTCTTTGTTTTATATCTGTACCATGTTTTTGTACAAATATGTGACTGTTACCAGGCGGCTGCTCTTCCCCCATATCTTGTGACTTTAAAAGCAGACAAAACACCAGATTAAAAACTTTGAAGATTAAAATGTACTTGTGCCACCAAGTGTAACAAAGGCTTTAGTTTAGAAATGCAGACAGTCTAAGCAGTTAAAAGTCTATTCAGACTTAAAACTAAATCCCTCCTCTATATTTTAGCCCCTATTCCCCATTCCCCCCAGAAATAGAGACAAAACGTAAGTTAAATGGAAACGGCTGATTGAAAAGCAGATTAATATACATTATGTTCTGTTGTAAAAATAAACAAGTCTTGCAATATATTATTGAAAGCTACAAATTGGTGGGATCTTTTTAAAATATTTATTTATATACCAAAAAAGGGGTTGTTTCATATATCACTATTCAAAAAATTCTGTCAGTTTGCCTAATTAGCCATTGCACTATTCACATGCTACTCAGCAGAGAGTTTCCTCTTGCAGTCAACACCGTTTTGACAGATTAATATGTTCAAAAACACTACGGTGTTCTTTGGCTAGCTCGCATTAGCTAAAAACACACACTCCAACTCACAACTCTCCAGAGCTTACCATTCATGTGCAAGACACAACGAAAGAGCATGAAACAACCTAAAAATGACTGAGGTCCTGGCCGTCATTGATCACTCATTGATCACTCTGAAATTTAAGCCACAGATACTGTGGATTCTTAAAGGTAAAGTTTACTGCAAAATGCCAAACGGAGACAGTGGGGAGCTGTGCTGATTTACCTCTGTGAGGAAATGTGTTACTATTTTAGCACTTGTTCTACAACCTGTCAAATGATGTTTCCAAATTTTTTTTATAAAATAAAAAAAAATGTAAAAATGAAATTGTGAAACCTTCTGCTTAAAAGAAGAAGGATTTGTAATCGATTTTTTGTTTTGTTTTTTTGTTGCTGTTGTTGTTGGAATATGTAAACTGGAAAAAAATCTCAGCAGTATGAAGTATTGAAAATATTTGTGAATATTTTTGATAAGATCTGCCTCTAATTTTCCCTGTTTAATTTGGGAAGCTCTTTTTTTATACCTTTCTTTTGTCTATATGGAGATGTGTGTATATGTATGATGGTATTTTCAAAAAGCTGCAAATAAAACAAACAAATAAAAAAATTAAAATAAACTAGTTTTACATTCTTCTGTTTTTCGCTCAAGCTAGCTGGTCTGATTAGAAGCAGAGTCGATTAGGTTCACTGATGTTGAACGTATGTCTTTGTTTAATGTGTTTGGTAATAAGACTTAATAGATGCAAATAAATGTGAACACAGAGAGAGAGAGAGAGAGCTAGCATCCTATATGCCATCTGTAAACGCACCACACAAAGATTTTATGAGGAATTTTAGGATTTGAGTGCCAGGGAAAGGTAATATATTTTCCCTCTATGGAGAAAGCCTGAGGTAAACAGAGGATTTTTTATTAAAAACGAACAACTGCCAAATCTAATAGGTGCAGTTTCACCTCCATCTACGTCACTGGATTGAACATAATGAGGATTGTTTGTTATTACACACATCCTTTGCTGACCACCCACCTGCTTTACAGGTACATTTGGAAGGGTTCGCAACAAAAGCTCGCACTACTTCCAAAGTCTGCTTATCTACAACCATCCAGCTGCAATCTGTTGTATATTAAACCCGTTTAACAACACAAACACATAAAACAGCCCACCGCTGTCCAACACGAATAGCATTTCCATTAGTAATGAGCGCGATCATGTCAAACAATTAAAAACAACAGAACCTCTCACACAGCATTACCTATTGACTCAAACTGAGAGAACAATAACTAAGACATCAGAGGGAGGCAAATTTGACCAGCGAAACGTACGAGCACACGTCAGTCACAGGAGAAACAGGCGGGTGTGTTGTGTCGACGGCAGTGGGTAGCTGAACGTGTGTGTGCGTCTGCTTTCCAGCTTTTCAACAAAAGGTCTCCTTTATTCTGTGATTTTAAGAAAGCTGGTTCTCTGGCTGCACTCCAAAGCCAGACTCAAACTGAGCTGCTCAAAGGGCCTATTGTAGACACCCGAGCTGACTTTTTCAAATTATCTTCCAAAAAATTCCACAGAAAATTACTGCTGAGTAAATATTGTTCTGCTTCTTGTTTTTTTTCTCTTTCTCTCTTTTCTTTTTCTGTCATGACGTTTTCATACTGTTCTAGGATGATGACGCCAGGGCTTAACATAGGTTTGTGTTTCTTAGGAAAAGAGGTTCCTCCTCACATTTGTTTTTTCCTGGTTTATGCCTCATTCTTGCCTACTTTTAAATGTTACATACCTACAGGCAAAAACTAGAGTACGAACCTTATCATGTAGACCAGGGTTCCCCAAACTGAGATTCGTGAGAACTACAGGGGGTTCGGATGTTGATGAAAAGCTAATAATTATTCATATCAAATGTATAATCAAAATAAATAAATACGGGTCACGGCACCAAATGTAACCTGTCCTACTCAACCCGCTCCGAGCAGGATTCGAACCGGTGTCTCCAGCGTGGGGAAGCCTTTAGCTTCAGCCGCTAGTGCGCCTCTTTAGGCCAGGGGAGTGAGGTTTACACAAACAGGTCTTTCTGGCATACGTTACATATATAACTAATGACAAAATGAACTAGATCGGTGAGTATTTTCACATTACGAAGGACATAAAAATAGCTACAATTTGTTAAGTCACATTCACTGCTAACAGGCTTGGCATATTTTTTTTGTCCATTGCTGTCTGTGTGGTTGATGTTTGATGTTGGATAAGCAGCAGGAAAACAGACCAACGATATCAGACGACGGGTTATGTTGGAGGGAAGTGGTGGAGAGTCATTGGGGAGATTGTCTTCGGTCTTATCAGATTTTCTGCAGCAAAACCACACAGGCCAGTTCATCAGCAGTTCAAGTTGTTTTGAAGGTATCAAAATCGAAACATCTTTCAAATAAAGACTTATATTCCCTCATATATATAGCCTAGTGGTTGCTACACAGATTATTGAGTATCTGAAAGGCGCATGAGCCGTCTGGATTGGCCTCTCACAGGGTTTGAATCCGGCCCCGGGGCCACGGACCACAAGAATGCTGACACTAGCATTGGAGATAGAGAAGACTGGGACTGGGAAGACTGGAATGATGAAGAAAAATAGAGAAAATTAAAGAATAATGACAGAAGAATGTAGTGAACACAGAGCTCTGCATGAGGCATGTGGATATTACGGACCGCAAATGTAAGTAGAGTGAAAGAGAAGGATGGAGGGGGATTTAACTGAACAATGGTGAGGGATGAAGAAATGACAGATAACAAGCTGGGATACTATTGCTCAAACTTCAGCATTTTGTAGAAACGGGGTGGGATTGGTGGGATGTCCAATTAGTAGACGGTTTACAGAATGAGCCTCTGAATTAAGAGCATGTCCACATTTATTTGTCCCAAATAAATGGAAATGTTAATAGATATATAATTTATATTAATTGATAAATAAAACCAATTCATGTTTAATAAATATATAAAATGTTATATAAATAAATAATTAGTACTATGAACAAATGTGAAGTAACATTATTAATAAATTAAATCAATAATAATATACATAAATAATAATTGGATGGATGGATGGATGGATAATCATCCTGCTAGTCTGCTAGCTAGACAGCTGCTCTCAATCACTAATGTCATCTTCCAACATCTTCCACACACAATAATAAAGGATGCTTTGAGAGCGATTTGCCGGTGTTTGTTGTCGGGATACAGAGAAACACTGCTGGAAAAGGGCGGAATGACTCAAGGAATAAAACCATTAACGGCCCACACGTAATAGAGCCCAGCACTGCCGCCAACTCGAGGCGTAGTCCATCTCTGAAATCCAGAGCATCAACTTTCCAACACAACACCCGACTCTTATGAAAGCTCACCTGGAGGACCGCAGCGTGTGTGAAAGCGTGTTAGGGTTAGCGTGGGAATGCCGGATAATTCTACAAGCCTGGCTTTCGTTATCAGACATTCGTTCTCAATTTGGTTCTGTGTTTGGCCAAAAACGGAGATCCTTAGATGCTCCGTCAACCAGCAGAACGTGCTCTAGAATAAAGACAAGCAAGGAAATACAAGCGTTTCATTTTTCACACATCTGCATCAGCATTATCTCACAGGTTTTCAGAGGTTTAAATGCAAATCAGCACCAGGCGAGATGAAGCAAGCGTGAGCTCATGAAGTTGAACCGAAAACAAATGACACAACCCCATTAGTCAATGTTTATAACGTCTCGCAACCTAATGACCTGGACCTACATCAGCAGAGCCGGCTGTGCCGAGAACAGATTCACGGACGTCTTCTGGCCAGCTTCGGTTCTGGGCGAGGAATGTGTTCTTGGCAGACGAGAAATTTAAACACAAGTTAATTATCACTAGCTTCGCCTAGCAAAACCCATTTTGCTGTAGTCCAATGCAGGGTTATTATATAGTTAACTAAAAGTACAACTAAAACCATAAAAAAATAGTTAAATATCCAAAAAAATAACCGATAACTGAAATTAAATATAAAAAAAACGTAAAGTCCCCCTGCAGTCAATCATTTTATCCCTTAAATCTCATCTTTGATTATCAAAATGACATAAAAAAATTCCTGTGAAAATAATTTCTTCATGCCTTACAATAGCTTGAATGTAACACTACACCCTTGCTTCATTTAGTATATGTTTATCTATGAATATGCAAATGAGCCCCGCCTCCACTCACTCGCACCAGCTCTAAATACCTGATCCATTCGGTCTTTACTGTAGTAAACACTACACAACGGCAAGTGAAAATATTGGTTTAAATCAGCCATATGTTTCAACCAGAAACTGATAGAGCTTGATTTTCACCACAGGAGGACTTTAAACTTATTTTATTTAAGCTATTTGCCAAGGCTAAACTAAAACTAAAATCAAAATTTATAAAAGACTTATTTTAATGTCAATGCATTAACTAAAGTTAACAAACTGAACCTTGTTGCATGATGCTCCCATTAAATTTACATCATATTGCAGTACATGTATCAAATAAACCTCCAAAACACTTTTTGTCAGTTGTTACGTGAACAGGCCGTACTTTAGTGTACAATGTGACCTTAATTTTTTTTTCACATGGCAAGTTCATTAACAAACGTTCTAGTCTTGTAGTGAAAAATTAATAGACAAAAGAAATGCTGTGAGGGGCAAGAGGATGTGAACTCAACGCCACTGCCTACCTTGAATTACAACAAGAAGCCCGAGGACACACATTTTTGCACTGCGGGTGACTTGGAGAACACACACACACACACACTTTGTGAAAGTGTAAACACAGGCCTCATAAAGTGGTAAGGCTCAGAGGGGCTCAGAGCGTGACAGTAGGAACACGGCCCAAAAACACAGCCTGCAGTCTTCGCTTCTGCTCATAAAAGAACAATATCTCAGCTGTAAGCACAGAGATGATGTGTGTGTTCATACTTTACTGTCCCTCACGGACAAAGATGAGCGGGATTCAGAAGCAGCTGTCTTGGACCACACAAACACGTCTTTGGTCACCTCAGTCTAAGACGGGACTCACCCTACGGGGAATTACAATGGGTCTGTTCTTCATCTTCCTACTGTGTTCACCTTTAGGTTTCTTTTCTTTGAGTGTCCACCTTGGAAATACAAAAACGCCTGGAGAATGCGAAATCATTAGGGTTGAGAACCAAGAACTGGTTATTCAGAACTGCATTCATTCTTTTCATATATATATATATATATATATATATATATATATATATATATAAACTAGAACCAAATGACTTCTGAATCTACAATGTGAAAAGAAAGCATAACCAATTCTCGAACTAACGATTCTTATGAGACAGATTATTTCAGTGAATCATAAATAGACCACAATCAAATTAGTTTGATTCCTAAATGAATGACTTTTATGAACTGGCTCTCTTTAGTGAATCAAAAACTTGCAGAGTGACCAGTGTAGACCGATTCCAGAATGAATGAGTCTTATGAACTGGTTATTTTTAGTGAAACAAAAACATACAGTGTGAATGTGAGTCTAATTTACGAATATATGACTCAATTGAGCTGATTCTTTTTAGTGAATCAAAATATACAGTGGGACCAGTGTAGTCTGATTCCCAAACAAATGACTCCTATAAAATCATGGTTCATTTTAGTGAATCAAAAACATACAGGCTGTGTTCGAAATCGCCCCCTATATACTCATTCACTATTCCCTAAATTACTTCATTGATATAGTATTTTATAAAAATCAATGAAACATCTTACAACATTATTAATTTCTTTAATATTTGTATGTAATATATAGTCAATGCTATTGTTGGGGAAAGTTACTGCATTACAATATTGCATTACTCCCTAAAAAAGTAACTAAGTGCATTACTTAGTAACTTTTTTATAGAAAGTAATGCATTAAGTTTCTTTTGCGTTACTTTTTCTGACCTGGGCTGGGCTTCCTTCAGTCTATAAATGGGAAAACAAAGTAACGTGCGTTACTTATTTGAAAAATTAACTCAGCTATTTTCTTGTAAACTTAAAAGTAATGCGTTACTTTACTCATTACTTAAGTAATCTGATTACTTAACTTACGCTACTTGTAATGCGTTACCCCCAACACTGCAAATATTAGATGTAATTCATGCCTGAAAAGTCACTAAAGATTCATAGGGTGTGTTTTAATTCACTAAAAAGAACTGGTTTGTCCATATTTCTTTTGAAGCACACAATTCCAGGAAGTTTAAAAATAGACAAAACTGTATCGATTAACAATATTGTTTATCATATTAGTTATTAGATCATAAGAACTTTTCTTAGACACATACCTCATGTGAATCGTGGGTTACCATGAGCACACGTGATATATATTTAAAATGCACACAACAGTTAAAGGGATCTTCTAAGATTCAATCATATTGAGCGAAATAAAGCAGAACAAACTCCGATAACACATCCTTGGGTGGGCCGTAACATCAAATCTAGTCAAATCCCAAACTCAACAAACGCATCGGCCCTCCCACGCTGCGCTCCTCATAAAGAGCGTCTTATAGCGTGATCCAGGAGGAGACGTGACCTCTGACCGTCGTGACCCCAGCAAGCGCCATACGACCACTTCATACACGGGACGTCAGCTCCATACAACAAACAGACGCTCAACATCCAGTCACACGGAGCAGGCGGTAATTCAGAGAGGCGCATGTGCTTGACTTTAATTGCAGGAAGAGTCTGGACATTGACATGCTCTCTAAGTCTGATTCACACTGAGAGCCTGAATGGCAGCTCAGGAAGCACATGACCTTTATGAGATGTTGTCAGGCCAATTAAGAAGCTGTTTAAACAAGTAGAGCCATCAGACCTGAGCACAAGGATGACATTGATGGGGAAAAGGAGGAAACAAACGCTAAAAATCATGTAGAAATACAGAAACCCTGTTTTTAAACCTGTAAGTATAAGCTTGTTTGACTTAAAGCGGAAAATGGAAGATTTATTCACCCTTGTCATGTCTTTTTCAAACCCTGTGATGTAGTTATTTTTTCCATGAAACACAAAAGTAAGAATCTTTACTCCGCTTATTCCCACACAACAATGTATTTTAAGTCTTCTGAAGTCATATGATAGCCTTGTGCGAGGAACAGACTGAGATTCGGGTCCATCTCACTTCTGAAATGGCAAAATTCGAACTAACACATCGGTTTTGCTTACAACACATCTGTAAAGTACACAATTGTGAATGACATATGACAGTTTAGGAAGATTGTCAGTGAACAATGATTTACAATTTAGTCTCTTAACACAAAGAGCAATCGTATCCTTCTGAATCTAGCACTTGAGACATATGGACTACTTATATTATGTTTTTGGGAGCTTGACAGCTATAGTCAATGTTGAATGAGCTGTCCTTTTAAAGAATAATTTGGTGTTTCAAAATGTCTGCTTTTGTGTTCTATCGAAAAACAAACTGGTTTAGAATGAAATGAATGAAAACTGTATATGAATATACAGATCTAGGCAGGTGGTGGGCTAGATAAGAAGTCGAATAGCGCACAGCTATAGTGCATTCGTTTAATGCGACAAGGTTATATAGGGACATGTGGATACGTTATGTGTGTGTGTGTGTGTGTGTGTGTGTGTGTGTGTGTGTGTGTGTATGTATGTATGTATGTATGTATGTATGTGTATATATATATATATATATATATATATATACACACACACACACATTACATAAGATATTAAGACTTGTTTTTAGAGAATGAATTTTAATGTAGGAGTAGTTTTGTCTTAGTGCACTGATATGAACAAGTTAAAATAAAAAAAAGTGAAAAACAATCTGCCAGTGCAGTGACAAAATGCACTTGATAAGCCTTGATATCGCATGCAGTGTTACTTCTCAAGTAAATGTATCTTGTTTTAAGGAGGACTAATGCAAAACAGTGTGGCCTCGCTGCTAGCACACACTGAACAGTCCTCTCTCGACTATCTCCATCTCGAAACAAAAAGGCCAAAAATGGCCAGTTCCATCCAGTTTCAACAGGGGTTTTGTAAGCATACTCAAGGCCGCACTCCACCAGCCCACGGCACGGCCTGGCTCACGAGTGTGTGGTTCAGACGGGCTGTTCTAATCTGTAATAAGTCCGCCAAAAGGAGTGAGGCAAATGTGTGGCACCGCACTGCACAAATACCAGCGTCCACCTCGAGCCTGACGCCACGGGGCGAGAGGGAGACGCCGAAACACTCCCCTGTGGAAAATGCAGATCAGCCCTAATGCCCCCCGACCACAACAGCTTCTAAATCCATCTCCTGAGAGAGAGAGAGAGAAGCATGAGGGAAAGTCAGATCCTCACCACAACATTTTTACCTCTGAAGAGATGTAATTTAAAATGAACCGCGGGAAGGTCAACACTGGAGCTCCCGCAGCCAGGTTTTTTCATTTCCCGTCCTCGCTCACATGGATAGGTGTGTGTTTATTCGGGGCCGCTTCCAGTAAGGTGGTTTTGCAAAAGTACGGGTTGAGATAAGTGTCATGTTTGTGCGTGCGTGCGCACTCTACGACAGGGGTTTTTCTGCTTTAAAAAGAAGCCTTTCTTTTTTAAACTCTTTTCCATCTCGCTTAAATCGAGGGGCAGTTTTTCTCCGGTGGGCTTCGGGACAGTGTGGTCTCACCGCCTGCTAGCACACAAGAAGAGTGTTATATACAGGGGAAAGTACAAAAAGACGTAGCAACACAAGACAGACATTCATAACTGAGCTAAAGGAGCGACAGAGCGAAACGGTCGCCGTCTCAGCAAAACACTTCTCGTGGAAGACGAAGAATAAGGGACAGATCAAGCTGTGAAACTTTAATGTAAAAAAAACCTCAGAGGGTCAAGCCAGACAAATGTTATCATCCTAAACAAAAACTTAATGAAACTGAAATAAAAATAAAAGCTAACATTCATGGTACAAAAAAACAAAATAAAGTACATTTTCATTATACTAATAAAAAATATAAATATCTGTTTTTTATTTTAATTTTATATATTTTTTAACTAAACTCAAGTACATTTTCATAATACTAATAATAATATAAAAATCTATTTTTACTGTAATATTTAAAAAAAAATTTTTTTACTAGTTAGTGTAGTTAACTTCGGCAGCCATTAAATCTAAAAATTTTTTTTTTATATGAAATTAAACTAGAAATAATAATAATAATAATAATAAAAACATTAAAGGAAACTAAATCTTACAATGACTGAAAACTAAACTAAATGTCATAAATATTATTAATAGTGATTATTTATTAATAAATAATAAAAAAACAACTTAAAGTCCCACTGTAGTCAATAATCTTATCCCTTAAACTCATCTTTAAATCACCAAAATTACATATTTAAACGTTTTTTTTTTCCATAGTTTGAAATATAAAAAGCCTTAAAATAGGTTGAATGTAACTCTACAGCCTCGCCTCATTTAGTATACTCGGTTCTATAAATATGCAAATGAGCCCCGCCTCCACTCACTCACTCCAGCTCAGAGATCCACTCGTTGACGATCACTCGTTGATTTACATTTACATTTATTCATTTAGCTGACGCTTTTATCCAAAGCGACTTACAATTGCTATATATGTCAGAGGTCGCACGCCTCTGGAGCAACTAGGGGTTAAGTGTCTTGCTCAGGGACACATTGGTGTCTCACAGTGGATTCGAACCCGGGTCTCTCACACCAAAGGCATGTGTCTTATCCATTGCACCACACCACCCCATGATCTGATTGATCACAAGGTAGTTTGTGACGTCAGAAACACCAGCGATTTCAAACCGTGTTTTTGAGACTGTCTTTGGTTCACTGCAGTTTTAAGGAGAAAATACTCAGCAATGGTGTTGACTTATGAATTTACACATGGTTTGTCTTAAAGCATATTAAAAACACCACATAGACATAAGAAGACATAAGAAGAGACATAATTTGCTTGGACAAACCCAAAGAATGATGGATACTGGTCTGGAACGTCACTGAACAGGAGCGAGGACAAAGATCAGACATAGTGGGCGTTTGAGGGATGATGGACTTTGAACAAAACACGCACGTCTTCTGTCTGCTGATTTCTATAGGTCCTGAACAAAGATGTGCAGAAGAGTTAAAGCTCCAGAGTTTCTGTCTGAGCGTGTGTAAAGAGTTCATGAGTACACAGCAGTAGTGAAGCGTGCTAGGCACACACACACACACGCACACACAAACACACACACACACACACACACACACACACGCGCACACAGCAGCAAGACAGTGGGTAATAAAACAGGAGTAAAAACTATAATCATGCTCCAATGTGGATGTTACGCTGTGATTTGTGCTAGTCTTTGAGCAGAACAGTGTGTGTGTGTGTGTGTGTGTGTATATTCCCATACATCTATTTTATAGCACAAGTCAGGCTGATGAAAACTGTCTTTCAACATTATCAGCACATGGCTGCTCAAATTTAAACCAGCCACATAAAATCCCATAAAAAAAACCTAAGTCAAAATGCAAAACACATTAAACATGAATCTATATCCACATCCTAGTGCTCCTGACCATAAGATCCTCAACCACACATATAACCAGCACAAACCAGCTAACTAACTGACTTTTCTGAAGCCCTTCGATCTCCATTTTAGCATAACGAACAAACCAGAGAGGAAAACTCTTCATGAACGTTCCGCTGCTGTTCTTTTAAAAGCGCCTCTCCACCTTTTCTTTTCATTCTTTGGCTCTCGCCATGAGGAAATTCTTTCGTTTCCCACCCACGTCCCACTTGGATGGAGTTGGGAATGTCATTAAAGTCTCAACTTCTTCCGCTCGCCCTCGACGGCAAGCAGGTGATTGACTTACGGCCATTACGCGTGAGGAGCTGAATATATATAACCACCGCATGGCTGTATTGTTCCATATTAAAGTTCAAGCCATCTGAAATCCGCCAAGGAAAAGTTCTAAAAGACATTCACAGTGCGTTGCTCAGGTCTGATCTAATGACCAGTGGAAACAGAGCATGATGGGCAGGTGTGTCCACAAACGCCCGGGATAAACGTCCATCAAGTCGCTCGAGTAATTGAGCGGCTGTTCTATTGACACTAATGCGTTCCTGTTATTCTACGGACAAATAAACCCCGTCACGTCACAGCCGCGCCACGCGTTTGCCCTCTTGTCGGGAGCTAAACACAACTTGTTTGCTAATAAACTTCTGCTGAACGACATCCAGTGAATGCTGGTAACAGCTAAGGACACAGAAAGAAGAAAAAGAAAAAGACAGAAAGCTGGAAAACTACAGTCAGCAAAACGGGCAGCTGCATGTGATTGTGTTTGACGTTCTGGAGACAAATAACAGATGAAAATGAAAAAGTAGCTGGACAATTTCATGGCATCAGGTTTGACGATCTATTAGAGAGCAAATCCACATCATCAGCTCCGTCACGAACACAAAATGGGTTGCTGGTCTGTTCTGACGTGGACGGTAGGGTAAAACGATGTTTAATGCAAATAATAAAATACAACTACAGTAACCATATGCATAGTTATAGACAGCTAAATGAATAGGCTTTAATATTATTTATAGTTATATATTAATAGAAGTTAGTGGAGTGTGTGTGTGTGTGTGTGTGTGTGTGTGTGTGTGTGTGCCACTCGGTGTTGGCAGCAGTTATTGCCCACTGTAGTCCAGGCAGCGCAGGAAACCATTCACTAATGTGAAACACACTAGTCCTGGTGTCCGTGTGTGGAGGACGGTCGTTCAGCACGCAGCTACAATCCATTCATAACCAAGCTCCAACCCACAGACACTTTGGAAAAAGACATACAAAGGAAGAGAGGGATATATAGTGGGGACAGAGCAATGCTAGCTCCGCTGTTTGAGCGACAGGAATACTGTAGTTCAGTCTATACCATCGTATATCTACATAACATTTAACAATAACATTTGATTCCGTCACTGTACCGTGGAGTGCCAAAGTACATGAAATACACAGAATAAAACCACAATATTAATATTTCCAGATATTTCTAATAATAATAACATACACAAATAATATAACGATGATAATGATAATATATGAGATAATGATAATATATAATATTATTATTTATTATTAATTGTATCTGATTCCTACCCAAAATAAAACTTTAAAATTAAAATTCACTGATATTTCCAAGTTCACATTTCCAAGTTATATAATCACATAAAAAAATATATAAAATTATATTACAATTTTAAAATATATTTTTTTGTATTTTCTATAATAAAACCAAAATATTAAAAGTCAGATATTTTCAAGTTTTCTATTTAAAAAAAAATATATATATATAAATTAAAATTTTACCAAAATTTATTTTCAAACCATTTTATTTTATTTTACTAAATTAAACCATAATATTAAAAAAAAATATGAAGTAAAATATATTAGTTTTGTAAAACAATGTAAAAAAAAAATAAAAAATAAAGAAATATTGATTTGATTCATTTCCAAAATAAAGCACAACATCACAATTTATAAATATTTAAATGGCTGAATGTCATCATGAAACGATGTATTTAACACATGACCATTAAAGGTTGTATCAGTGATTTCAGGCCCCCCCCCAAAAAAATGATCACATTCATCTAATCTTTCCTAACGATCCGCTAGCTGCCCGCCCCATAAGCATGCCGTCAAAAAACCGCATCTCTGTAGGCAGCCTAGGCTCTGAGATCTGCACACAAAAACAATTGGTTTCACCAACCACTTAAAACCAAAACAAATAGTGTTCCAACCAATCACTGACAGGGGGCCTAGGCTGCCTACAGAGATGCGTTTTTTTGACGGCATGCTTATGGGGCGGGCAGCTAGCGGATCGTTAGGAAAGATTAGATGAATGTGATCATTTTTTTGGGGGCCTGAAATCACTGATACAACCTTTAACGGCTGTATATGGGGCAACGGGGAGATGCTCTTATACATTTACATTGTTAGGCCGTGTGTCCACCAAAGGGGTTTTTAGCCAGCTGAAAACGCCTATCTATGGTTGAGAGCGTTTTGGCAGCGTTGCGTTTTTTTCAGTTGAGACACTGCTTGTTATGATACAGAATATCCGAGAAAGTGTTACTAGTATTCACACATATTTTGTTTCTGTGTTGATTCTATATTAAAATGTCGATACAATGTAACGTATTTTCTCTGGCTCTTGTTTTAAATGATTTTGTTCCGTTATTATTAATGCTTGTTATATATATATATGCTTGTTGTTGTCATCTGTGGACGTTGTACAAGCAGAATGTGGCAGTTGGTCGGTGTGGTATTAGTCCCGCCCTTCCTCCACTGTGATTGGACGGCTGGGTAAAAAGTGACAGTGATGAGCGCTGCGTTTTACCCAAAGTTGAACATTCTTCAACTCTCGGCGACCTGTAAAAAACGCCGAACGCTCAGCGCTTCAGCGTGAAAAAAACGCTCAGCGCCTCGTTACGCTCATGGTGTTTTAAAAACACGGCGTTCCCATTGAAAACAATTGAAAAAATGCGCCAGCCGCGTGAAAAAACGCTTTGGTGGACACACGGCCTTAGACTCTTCAAACACGCTACTACAAATGAAAAAGCTTATACTGTAATCAGTCTAACACACAGCCAAAACCCAGAAGGAACAATACGAAACAATTCCCACCCAACAAACCAGCATCAGGACAGTTTAAAAAGCCACATAAGAATAACAACAGCTCAATGGATGGAAGGAGGACAAAATTCCTAATTAAAACCATATTTGCAAGAAAAAAAGGTAGAAAAGGGAGTGTTTTTCATCTCCTTTTACTTTTTGTTATTCTTTTTCAAAGGCACAGAAAGGGACTTATTCCACAGACACTCTGAAAATACCTGCGGGACGGATACAAAGACACCGGGGATTTATGGGGGATTTTAACTGCCAGCTGTCAAATATTTCCACATTCATCTTTCAGAAAGGCCCAAGAGATCTTTAATACTCCTCGGCATGCGCCCTTTAATTGGAATCCCATTGCGTTTGAGTTGGACTGTGGATTGGAGGTCACGAGGTAAAAAAAAGCACAGATGAGGGGGAAAACAAGTGAGTTTTTGACAGCTTACACAAGCTCTGGAGAAAAGATAGAACCGTGGTACTGTACCACATTTTGGCGGCCCCACTTTTTCCACCTCAGCACCATAAACCTTTTCAGACCATGTCTCCAACAAAAAACTGCTCCCCATCACCCCCCAATTGCTGTCAAAGTCTTTATTCCTCCAAACTAAAAGCCTCAAAATGACTAACAGATTCTACTGACCCACCAGTCGGCCTCCAAATTGTGGCCGCTTCACCTCAACACCTGGGAGCTGAATCCCGACGTGACCTCCATGACCAGATCCGAGCGCGACCGCAGCACCCGAAAAACTCATCCGTTTGCCCGCCCGCTCTGGCTCGATCTACACAAAGCAGCTCAAAAGAAAATGAACTGACAGCAGAAAAGAGCACCGAGGGAGGAAAATGAAACTACTGTATAGTCGGCCCAACACACGGCAAACGTAAACACAACGTTCCCCCTCTTTTTTGGAGCGCTGGTACTCCGAGTACAGCTGCCGGTAATCCAGGCCTTGCAGTTTCATCTGGGTTTGATTTGGGAAGCGGGAAGGGGGGGGGGGGGTCATCTACGCAACAGAGCGTTTATTAGTGAGGCCCCTCAATCCTGCTGATTAAAGTGCGTTTGGATCGATTACAGCAGATGCCTGAGCGTGCCGGGGCCGGAGCAGAGCGAATGGGCAAGTGAAAGTAAACAAACCCCACCCAAACCTCTGAGACCCTGTTAAACACGCTCAAAACTCAACACGAAAGACCTGTGGAGATCAGGAGTTGGTATTCTCGCTCGCTTTCAACAGCTACAACACGTCCTCGGTTGAGAAGAAGCAACATGCTACCGGTTCTCTAGAGGCCTGTATTGAATAAAAAGCTCATACATCTCAAATGCTACACAGTTGGGACACTGATTCATGCGATTGCATGTTAAGAGTATGAATGGATGCATACCCTGCATATTTGTGGATATTTGCCGCAACTGTGGACAGTTAGCGAGCGAAACTCAAGCCTCCTGCTGAGCTTATGGTTTTTAAGCTACATTCGCAGCAGACCTTCATTTCAGACCAACATTCCCCATGTCAAGACCACGTATAAGGAACAAACAGCCACTAAACTCAATAGCCTTATCAATTGCCTGTCCGGGTGTGATTGTCCGCCACAAGTTTGTGTCCTAGTAAGTCTACAGAGAGCCCAATTGGGATTGTGAACTACGCTGCCAATGTTTACTCCAAGGCCCTGTTCACACCTGGTATTAAGATGCATTTTGGTCGATCGGATCACAAGTGGACGACGTTTGAGCTTGTCCACTTTCGACCACTTCCAGTTGTAGTCGAAACACATTCGACCGGATGTTTCGTAGTGTAAACGCTCATGTGGTCGAATGTGTTCGAACAGCCACAAAAGACCGCCTACTCTCCGACTACTGACTTAATGCGTAAACATTATTGGAAGCGCGCTAGACAGACTGGATTTAAACTTTGACGGGTGAAGACCCAAGTTTGGTTTGAAGATGAAAAATGCACCAATCACAATGTTCTCTCACCATTCCTGATTTCTAACACACACTCACAGTGTTCAGCTGGTCTTGTGGCTTGTGGCTGCTGTTCTCCGTATGTTTTTCCATAGTCTTCGAATCGCATTCATATGTAAATTGCGCGAGTTTATCTCATCCATTAGATCGAAAGATCTGGGAAAAAAAACATACATTTACCCGCCCATAGACCCTCCCCTCGAATAAATCAGGACAGAAGTGGTTTAAAGTGGACACAAGAGATGGATTAAAACACCAGGTGTAAATGGGAATATGTCTCCCTCGTCTACTTGTGATCCGATCGACTAAAACACACCTTAATACCAGCTGTAAACAGGGCCAAAAAGCGGTAACTCAACAAAACTCATCACAAAAGACCCGTGGAGATCCAGGAGTTGGTGTTCTCATCCGCTTTCAACACGTCCTCAATTTGACCTATGGCTAAGCCACGCCCCCAAACGCGATGAGCCAATCACAGTGCGCATAGCTAACCCAATACACTCAGACATTCTCTGCTTCCACGTCCATTGAAATGCATTGCAGTTAGTCAGTTTTCATTCGTTTTTATGTTTTTTCTTGTCATTTTAAGTTTAAAATGGTCAAACGGTGTGCATGGGGTACATGCAACTCCGACACTAGGTATCCTGAGAGGCTGGGCTACGGTGTGTATTTTTTACCCTTTCCCAAGCCACATCTCAACCGAGATAAGTGTCTGCTCTGGATTAAGTTGTGCGGTAACTTAGACCACAACACCAACTAAACGTGGATAAATTAAACAAGGATGTCTAAATCTGTTCTAAGGTAAGTCAACAACGTATTTGAACGTTACATTTAACGTAACGTTAGGCTAACGTTAACCTAGCTTCTAGCTGAACAAAATGGAGTAAGTTATGTTTTTATGTTTCCACTGTTCGATCGCGCCCGCGCCTCTCTCTCTCTGACACACACACACACACACACACACACACACACACACATTTCAGCATTGCAATCTTGACATCACAGCCTGTTCATTATGCTGCGTTCACACCAAACGTGAATAGAGCGTCAAATTCGCGCGTATCGCCTCTAGTTCGACGCTTGAACATTTTGAATCCATTAGCGCGTCCAAAGCGAGCGTTTAAAGCGAAATAGCACCAAACTATAACGTTTACACTGTGACCTGTAAATCTTTGTCTGGAGCTAAAGCTTTTCATCGACTTTCTCAACAATACAATTATTAATATAACCCTCCAATGCATAGTTAAGGCCCTTTTGGTAACTTCGAGATGATATATAATCTTTCTGTCTCCAAAAATCATCAATTGCCTCCTGTGAAATGTCTCCTACTGTGACAGCTGCCATAGCGCCTGTTACCGAATGTTGACTGTTTGTCCGAGTGAGTGGAGGGGGCGTGGCTTAGCCATAGGTCAATTGAGAAGCTACAGGCTTCCGGTCCACTAGAGGCCTTTATAAAATCAAGAGTTTGGTGAGGAACACTTAAACATCTCAAATGCTTCACAGTTGGACAAAGATACGTGCAATTTTGTGTAAGGAGTACGCATGGACGCATATATTTGTGGATATTTCCAACAACTGTGGACAATTAGCAAGTGAAACTCAAGCCTCCTGCTGAGTTTATGGTTTCTGAGCTACATACGTAGAAGACCTTCATTTCAGACCAACATTACCCATAGCAAGACCAACTATTAGGAACAAACAGCCACAAAACAGCATTTTGATTATCAACTGCCTGTCCAGAAAAGTCCTCCCTGAGTTTATGTCCTAGAGGAAGTCTCTCTCCAGAGAGCCCAAATGGGATTGTGAACTACGCTGCCAATGTTTACTCAAAAAGCTGGTAGCAATTGAGTGAAATTATAAAGTTTGCTGATTGCACCCGGGCCAGAAGGTCCAATTAAAGTCATTATAATTATGTTTATGAGGTGAGGGAGTGGACGGGGGTGGGGGTGAAGGGTGTAGAACGCAATAAGCTCCAATTGAGATTAAAATCAGTTCAATATGGAAAACAATCCTGATGACTGTTATCCTCCATTCCAATTAAACCACCCATCCATTAACCCACAAGTCCAACTTCAGCTGTGTGTGTGTGTATCATGGTACTAGACGAGATTCAAATTCATGTACCATGGTATTTGTGAAGTACTCCAAGGTACTTCAAAAACATGCTACATGTCCAAAAATATGTTTAAAAACCTTAAAAATAACATGGTACCTTGTCAAAAAAAATTTTAATACCTTTTTAGGGTCGCATTTTTAGATCCAGGGCTTTGTTTTGACTCTTTGTGCAAACTCCAATTCATCCAGTTCCAAACTATTGCAGAATTACAAACATTACACACTTAATCCGCCTACTTTCCATCCGTTTCCGAGAAACAGCTCATAACAAAAGATCAAGCGTGCCACAATGTTTGGCTGCAAAGTAAATCACAACACGAAACAGACATGAACCATAAAATCGTTAATAAACAAAGCAAACTAAAGGGTAATGCCTCTTAAGGACTAAGAGCCACAGGAGGGCCGTTACTTGTAGCCATGTTCATTTATGAATGTAAAGAGGTTTAGCAGCATGATCCTGCCTCAACTGCCTCATTATTACATTACAGTAGAAATCCCAGTCCTATTGCTTTATCAACAAGTAGATATAGCTATCAAACAGGAGTGTTAAAGATAGTGTAGGGATCATTACTCCAGTAAAACTCTAGTTTTCACCCATACGCCGTCTCAATAATAAGGTGATTATCTGGCTGGTATTGCAACGGTAATGCAGTGAGACATCAGTTTGTGTCGCGGGCAGTGCCAAAGACCAAGATTACGATCTGAACGGAAGAAGTAAAGAGCACTAGCATTATCTCTCTTGGCTCGTTACGCTACACATTTTTAGATACCAGACAACAGCTGACCTCCTGTTTTTTTTGCTAGCGAGGGGAAGTGGTGATTGCATTTTCCCCCCAATTTACTTCTTGATTCCAGTTTGTCCTGGATCGCAACCAGTCGAGTAATTAACCGCAGAGAAACTCGGCTCTGAGCCGCCGGTCCTAAAGAATAAAACTAGGGAAATAAAGAGTAAAAGTGCTGATGCAGGATCAGCTTTCACTCTATCCACTCTGATATGAACAGAAAAGAACAGGCAGTTTTTAAATGGACACTGAAACAGTACAGCTGAAAGACGGGAGAAGGAATAGACGGTGGACGAGAGGGAAAACGCAAACAGGGAAAGACATTTGGAAAGGTGAAAATAAGGCTCTCGCTCACATCTGGTGGCCATGAGATTTTTAAAGACAACTGACCATCCATTATAATCACCATCATTTGGAGTCAATTCAGCCAAACATAAGTGGATGAAAAAAGTGTCTCTGAAATAGTCATATACACACATCAAAAAAGTTATGAGACGTGAGGATTATGCCAATGCTCACTTTAGAAAATGGGCCAAGAAATTAAATAAAGACATTACAGGGATGCTGGAACTACTGTGAAAAAATAAACTGACTGGAGTTTACAGGCATGATGAGTTTTGAAAACAAGCATCTTTATGCAACTATGAGTTGTTTCATGCAATGCTCAGAGGTTACTATAAAAGAAAAAAAACATTGAGAAAATTGCCTTTAAAGTTGTCCATTTATGTTCGTGATTGTGCTGCATTCACACACAACAATAAACGTTTTATATATTTACGGTAAGAAATTTACAAAATATCTTCATGGAACATGATCTTTACTTAATATCCTAATGATTTTTGGCATAAAAGAAAAATCGATAATTTTGACCATTATATCACAAATAGACCCGTGCAACTTGTGACTGGTTTTGTGATCCAGGGTTGCATATTTAATATTTGTTAGTAATATTTTAACTTTAACAGACAGGTAAAATAAAGTGGCTGGAGCTGTTGTCCGTCAACTACAGTGTAAATAATGTAAATGTTTCTGCAGTGGAAACAGTGCAGTTTTAAGCATCCAGCTTCATTGGCACCATTTTGGTGGAAAAAGGGTCACTGGAACCTTTATTTTTTAGGAGTGAACCGAAGCGTTAACTGCTCTCGATGCAGGTGTTAACACGTGGAAAATGTAAGAATGTCGGACAGCTTGACACCAGATGATCTGGCTCTCCTCTGTCAACCAATAATACAACAATGGCAAATACTTCATCCCACCTCTAGCCAGTCAAGAAAAGAATCGCAGCCGCTTCGAAATGGGCGACAGCTCGATCGTTTCACATTTTCCAGTTCGATTCATGGGCGACACAATCTGGCTGTCTTCTGTGATCCTGTGAAATATTCATGGATCCTATAATCTCCTACAATGGCGCATACCATAAGGGGTTTCTTTATGAGGGGGATTTCGTCGCCACACAGAGAAGCCGTTATCCGTCTAACCGGAGGAAATAAGGTCAGACCAGGAGAGGTGGGTGTTTAAGGACTCACTGTGTAAACCACACAAACAAAGCATTGCTCTTAAAGAATGACCTCTGTGTCTTTGCGCATGGAAAATCATCACTCCGTTCGCTCCATGCACACCTCTACGGCTGAGCGGACCTGCCGCCACAACAGACCAGAGTAAACCACGCTTTTCCTACAGGCTCCGTCTGCGAACACGCCACTGGACCTCGGTCATCAGAATCACAGCGTACAGACACACTTCAACAAATAAACTCCAGCCCTGAGACGACACTGAAAGAAAGCCTTCTGTTTCCCCAACCAGCTCTTTCAATGACCGCTTTCACATGCACAAGAATATTCCTAATTCAGTTATAGAAATTGTACTTAATTATATTACTTTTTAACTATATATTTGGCCATGTTATGATTGGGAATTCATCATGCACTGCTGTTAAAAGGTTTGGAGTCTGTAAGATTTTCCAAGACTGCATTTATTTGATCAAAAATACAGTAAAACAGTAATATAGTGAAATATATAACTATTTAAATAGCTATTTTCTATTGTAATATATTGTAAAATGTAATTCATTCCTGTGTTCAAAGCTGAATTTTCAGCATCATTGCTCCAGTCTTCAGTGTCACATGATCCTTCAGAAATCATTCTGATATGAGGATTTGATGCTCAAGAAACATTTCTGATTATTATCAATGTAGAAATTTCAAAAGAACAGCTTTTACTGACATTATAAATGGCTTTACTGTCACTTTTAATCAATTTAATGTATCCTTGCTGTTTAAAAGTATAATTATTTTCCACAAAAAAATAAACAAACTCATAAACGGTAGTGTGAATATTAAATATTAAAATATTAAAAGACATGAACATGAATCAATGTACAACAGGCCTGCATTTTGCCATTTATTGTGCTTTTACATGAGAATTAATGCATTGGTTAAATTACTAACAATGCACTGTAAGAAATGGCAAAAGCATCTTCAGTATTTAAAGTGCATGCCTCAGTTTATTATATTTATATAGCTATGTGATGATTACTATGTACATTACTATATACATACATTTCTCCAGAATAAAGGATTAATAAACTATGTGCATGTAAAAGCAGTCATAGATATTCTCAAAGACAAGGCTTTTGTTCTGTCCAACGGACGCATTTATACACCTGCAGATTGCACAATTTCTGCCCACACAAGCCACAAAAAAGCAGTTAAAATCCCGCCACACTAACTATGACTTGTGCGCTTTGACTTACACATTGGAGGTGGCCAAAGACAGCGAGCTGAGAGAAGAGGTCAACTTCCTGCTGTCCCAGAGTCTCACTTCCTGTTGCCTCACCTGCGAACACAGGTGCATTTACACATTACATTCTATTATTGACACTTTGGACAAGAAAACCCATAGTAAATTAGTGAAGTGATAGTACAATCTACATCAAACATACTTAACTTTATTTTTTAAACTCATTTAAGTATGTAGAAAACTTTCAAATTACCTGGTTAAAGCCAGTAGTGAGCAAGTTGTCATTTTTGACCCAAAGTACACGAGAGTCTCTATTAGCCTGATGACCCTGGACACACTGTGGAGACAAAGACAGACGCATTAAACATAACACTCATTTTTAGTGTTCTAATAACTAAAGTATGACATATTCATAAAATAGGCCAGAATTCAAACTTAACCCTTGCTAAACTTCAAATGCAAGTACGGATAAAGCAAAATGCTTTTAAACTGCTTTATCATATAGAGATAAGCAGAGGTTTGTATTGACTGGGGGTTGAGATGAATGGAGAGTGTTGAAAGCAAATATCAGTGGTCTGCAGTGAACCCCCGATGACTGAACGATTGACACCTAAAAGAAAACTCCTCTTCCTGTCCTTTAAAGATGTCTTTGTGTGATAGCGGACAGATCAGGGCTTGTCTGTGAGGTCAATGACATCTGCCTCTGACAGACGGCTAAATCACTCTAACATCATAATGATGCTTTTATAACAACGCTGCCATAATCACGAGCGGCAAAACAGTTCAAATGATGGGAAAAGATGGCGAACTGCGTTTCATGCGGAGTTTTTCTAAAGGAAGTGTGTGTTTCTGCACAACTAAGACATTAACTTTGAAAGGTCAAAAGCCAAGGGTCTAGCTTGAATTTCCAGGCCGGTTTATCCTGGTTAGTGCTGGTCTAGATGGTGGTTCGACACAACGTTCTTTCTGGAATAAATATAGGTCAAGTTGTAGAAACCATTTACGTGTTCACTGAACTCAAAATTGTAAGATGGAAACATTGATGCATGAATGAATGAATGAATGAATATATGAATGAAATAATGCATAAATGAATGAATACATATAAGACATGAATGAATGAAGGCATGAACAAATATTTGAATAAATGAATGAATGAAAAAATAAATGCTTGAATGAAGACATGAATGAATGCATGCATGAATATGAATGAAGGCATGAATAAATGAATGAATAAAGGCATATATAAGTACATGAATGAATGAATATGAATGAAGTCATTATTTAAAAAAATGAAAGAATGCATAATGGAATGAATGAATAAATGAAGGCATAAATGAATGAATATATGTATGAATAAATTAATTAAATTAATGAATGAAGGAATATATGAATGCATGCATGAATGAATGAATGAATAAATTAATGCACGAATGAATGAATGAAATCATGAATGAATGAATATATGAATGAATGAAGGCATTGAAGGAAGGAATATATGAATGCATGCATGAATGAATGAATAAATGAATGCACGAATGAATTAATGAAATCATGAATGAATGAATATATGAATGAATGAAGGCACTGAATGAAGGAATATATGAATGCATGCATGCATGAATGAATTTGAATGAAGGCATGAATAAATAAATGAATGAACGAATAAAGGCATGAATGAATACATGAGTGAATATATGAATGAATGAATGAATGCATATATGAATGAAGGAATAAATGAATGAATGCATGAATGAAGGAAGGAATAAATGAATGAATGAATGATTGCATGAATGAACGAGCGAATAAAGGCATGAATGAATGAATGAATGAATGAATGAATGATTGCATGAATGAACGAGCGAATAAAGGCATGAATGAATGAATGAATGAATGAATGAATGAAATGTTTTGAAAATATATTAAAAAAATAGACAAATATTTATAGTATATTCAAATGCATTTACATAAATATATTTTAAATCTATAATATATATTTTCCTGATAAATTTAGGCTATTCTCTCTCTCTTATATGTGTGTATATATATATATATATATATATATATATATATATATATACACGTGTGTGTGTGTATATATATATATATATATATATATATATATATATATATATATATATTTATATATATATATATATATATAAATGGAGCCACCCTGTTCTTTTCAGCAGGGTACAGTAACGTAATTCTTTCATGAAAACAACACACATCTAGCCTGCATATCTCTGAACTTATGGAAAAACAACACGCCATGTGCAAACGCCAATGCTTCAGAATGCGTCAGGAGCACACTGGGAAATAACTAAAGAACAAATGTTTGCCAAGAACAAACATCTCGTCACCATCAGCTGCTAAATCATCATCTCAGACGGGCAGTCCTGAACCTGATGAACCCACAACAAACAACTGACAACATGTGGAAAATCGCAATAGCTGCCGAGCAAAGAAGTGACCCCTAAACCAAAGCTCAAAATGCCACGGTCGAGTTCTCACATCACACACATCAGTCGAGGTCTTGTACAGGTGTCTGATGAGATGATGATGTGGAATAACAACCGTGATGCTGATCTACTTGCCAGTGGCACTTCACAACAGAGGAGAGAAGAGAAAAAAGCTCACTCACACAAAAATATATACGGACACAGGTTGAGATCGAGAGTGGAAGAAAGTTTGAAAGTTCAAAAGAAAGTTTGATAGAAAGGAATGTTCTAAAGGAATGATTCAAATTCCAATGAACACAAAAAGTCATTTAAAAAAAGTTTAAAATAAATAAAGGGACACAACATTTCAGAATAAACATGCATGGGATTTTTTAAAAAGAATTTAAATTTTAAAAGAAAGTTTAAAGGAAAGAAAAAGCTCAAAAAAACAAAAGTTTGATAGAATAGAGTAAAACAGAAAGATTTACACTGGGGAAAAATGGTGTAGGATTTACATTCCGAAATTACCAAAATAATTACAAAGAAATGACAAGTAACACATTGAATTAAATGTGAAAATATGAAATAGAAAGACTGAAGTTGTATTTTCTTGTAAAACATACTCCAATATTCTTTCTTTTATTTACAACTATGAGAAATCTTTACTGTGTACTGATTCTGAATGATATAATATCTATAATTTTAATATAACGTCTATACGATTGCAATATTGATAAAAATATCATTCTGATAAACATAATTTCTGTCATAAATTTTTTTAAATTTGTAAACTTTTTCTCCATTCACGCCACAAATAAATGTTGGACATCCGTGTATTCACTTTCTGACTGACTTTCGGTTCATTCCAGGTATTTACTGTATTAAGTATTTTTATGAGCACCATGCAAACTGCAGCTGAAATACTTGAACAAGCATTTTAGTACATCATGATAGATACATTTTTTTTTTTTTTATCCAAACCTCCGCCTTATGCTTGTTGCAAAAACAAGACGTCAAGAGTAGAACAGTGGAGAATTATTTTCTATGGTGAGATCTTAACTTGTATTTATCCACTGACCATATCATCTATTACCTGATGTATCGCTACACTTTAACTATACAGGATATTTCCTCAATGAAACACCTTAAAACACACTGTAACAGGAAAAACAGCCTGATAAAGTCAGACATGATCACTGACTAATGTCACTATGTTTTTGAAGCTGGCGTATTGATCAGATGGGTTGAAGAGTGACTAGCGTGAGTTTGGGTGTGGAGGTGAAGATCTGAGTTTGGATGCGAGCAGTTCTTGATCTCATCAGAATGGAATCTTATCTCCGTTCGCTGTAGTTTAGGAGGAGTCGCGCCACACACATTCACACATTAATAACAATGATTTCCTCAAGCTTCGATCATTCTGACCTCAATCGCCAACACCTACTCTGGAAAACTGAACTGGACAAAAGACTCAGTAATGTTAGACTTTAAGGGCCCTATTTTAACAATCTAAACACATGGTCTAAAGCGCACAGAGCAAGTGCACTTAGGGCATGTCCGAATCCACTCTTGCTAGTTTAACGATGGGAAAAATGGTCGGCGCACCCGGTGCATGCTCTAAAAGAGTTGTCCCTATTCTCTTAAATGAGTAATGGCTGTGTTTTGGGGAGTAATATGCAATAAACCAATCAGAGTTTCATCTCCCATTCCCTTTAAAAGCCAGTTGCGCTCGGGACATGGCGGATTTGCTGTTTACGGAATTTGCAAGCAGAAAAACTGAACGCTTCTCAAGAGAGGAAATGGATCTACTTAGACACACATCTATGGGACAAAGTGTACGCGCGTTGTGGACCCACCTATAGGCACACATTACTAACACATTACAAAAAATTGCACCATTGACTTTAGATCAGGTTTCAGTTGGTCAATGGTAACGCAGTTTATTTCAGTTGACTCAAAATAGCAATGCGCCAATAATGCGCCTGAAAAACACCTCGTTTTCAGACCAGCAGCCCATGGGAGCACAGATGGGCGCAAATGCATTTGCTATTTAAACAAAGTTGATATCAACACACCCTTAGTTGATAGGGCCCTAAGGGTGTGTTCACACTTAAAAAAAAAACACATTTAGTCCTGTTCCATTTAGCGTTCACATCGGCATTTTAACACTGAACCTAAAGATACCAAACCTAAGGTCATAGGGATATGTTCACAACCTGATTGGTCGGATTATATTACGTATATTTCACAACAGAACTTACCGAACATCCAAAACAATGCTGTGTGCTGGACTAAATGAGCTTGTTGTATGTGCGTAGCTACATATGATGGTATTTTGACCAGCGGAGAACTCGTGAAGAGCTTATAAAATGTGTAAAGGACTCAAAACAGCAGCAGGAATCCCTCCGTCACACACACAAATGAAGATCTGCTGCGAGGAGACGCGGTCCTGATGCCTGTACCGAACTGTGATGGGAAACATCGCGACTATGACGGAAACAAAAACTGGTGTGCTTGAGCATTCTGTCCTTTTTAGGGTCGCATCTTGTGACATCAGGTCCTGTTTTGGTTTGTTTACATGCCATTGGTTCGTGTTGTTCATATTTCAGTCAAACCGCACCAGAGTTTGTTTGGAAGCGGACCGAGACTTTTCAGCGTCTTGGTCCGTTTGTTTGGTGGCACCAGTGTTCAGATGGCAGCGTTCACATTTACAGTGCTATGCATAAGTTTAGACACCCAAGATCATCTCTCAATGCAAATCAAACCAGCTATTAGGCTAACTGAAATAAAACCATGCCAATCTCTAGGTATGGTGAAGGGTGTGTGATGATGTGGGGCTATTTTAATTCCAAAGGTCAAGGGAACTTTATCAGGATGCATAGTATCCTGGATCCATGAAGTAACTGGCCTTTAAAAATAAAAATCTGCCTGCCTCTATGGGAATTTAACATAGGGGTGTCCAGACTTATGCACCCTGTATTTTAAGGAAGAACATTTATTTATTTACGATACATTATTCATTCACAAAGAAAATTGGTGTCCTTAAAGGTTGGATTTTTCCTAATTTTTTTAATTAAGGCATTAAGTTCAATTTCCAAAAGATGATTTTTTATTCCTCTTTTTAGTCAACTTTAGCATGGGTGTCTAAACTTATGCATAGCACTGTATTCAAATGAA
Organism: Rutilus rutilus; assembly: GCF_951802725.1. Lineage (NCBI taxonomy): Eukaryota > Metazoa > Chordata > Actinopteri > Cypriniformes > Leuciscidae > Rutilus > Rutilus rutilus. Next base: position 29,474,529 of record NC_140209.1, on the reverse strand, counting down.
TCGAACTAACAGAGAAATCAGATCAAACCAGGGTTCGTTTTAATCAAACCAAACATGCCAAGTGTGAATACACCCTAGAAGACAGGATTGCTTTGATTGCTTGGCCTAAACCCACATTTCACTGATCATAGTTCACATATGATTTGGCTCTAATCCAATGTAATGTGCATCACAGAATAACCCCAACAACAAAAGAAGAGAAGACTCCGAAAAACCCAAAACATTTACTAATGCCTATTTGTTTTCACTACCAAAACTTTACTCAAACAGAACAACACTTGCAAGTATTCATTGCATCAGATGGCTGCTCACCTGAAGACAATTACCGGTACAGCAAATACAAGCTGATTTATTAACAACTATAACAACTGATTTATATACAACTTTAATAGCTTCGGCAATTTAGGCCAGAATGCTCTCATACCCCGACTCGTTCTCAAGCAGACTCAGGTGTGGTTCAGAAAACAAGCGTTCGCGCCAACTAAACAATCGAAGCGCTGACGTCAAATGGACTCTCTAGTGTGAAACGCCCTGCGTCTCTCTTCCTCTTGGTGTATCTGGACGTGGTCTGGAGTTCACAGGCGACCAGCGCTGAGGCATCTATCAACTGTTCACACGCCCAGCTCGTAAAAGCACTCTCAGCGAGCGCTCACGCACAGACGTCTCTGAATATATATATCCCTCAGGGGGTCGTAGCTCTCGGGCCATATTGTGCTCTATCGGACCTCATCTGAAAGGTATGGAGATCTTTGGTTCACATCCAGGAAGAAATATGTCCGCTGGATGAGGACCAAATACCTTCAACCTCGGGGTAGAGGATGTGCAGGGAAAGAATCCCAGAACATGCATTGGTCAGATTTGTAATCGCTCACAATGAACAATTGATTGGACTTTTTTATTGCTTGATACACAAGATGCACTTTGCACATTGTTTAACTGGCTATGCATCGTGAGCTGTGAGAATTAGGGACGCACAATATACGCAGTATGTCGGACGATATGCATGTAAGAGATCACATGTGTTGGTGAATATTGGAAATTTAACTATGCATGATCGTTTCTTTTGCCATCATCTAACGCTCACTTAAAGTTAATCTTTAAAAACGTCAATTTAATAACACTGTTAAATGTAATCTTTAGCAAATCTCATCAGAATTATTTTGATTGTATGGCAGATAAGTGCTAAAAAAGAATAGGTTAATGTCGATAACATTTGTTTTACTATACTATTTAAATGTAAATAAGCACTTATTGAATCCAAGAATGTAGGCATCAAGTTATAATACACAAATGTGAAAAATGCATGATAATTTTGCTAAAGATTCCATTTAAATTGTATTCAATTATTAGCGTTTAAAAAAAAAAAGTAAATAAGAGTGTAAAATGTAAAATTTGTGGTAATTTGCGCAAAGTATATACTTGCAAATAAAAAACACATATATACAGTACATTTATTGGTATTCTTATGAATATTTTAATATAATTGTGCATGCTTTTGTGACAATTGTGACACGCACTTAAATTATATATAAGCAGCTGATTGGTTCTCTTAAAGCTGACCGCTTCAGCCAATCGATCTGTTTGTTCTATCTATGTCACCTATTTTTTTACATCCGCTCAACTCATTGCAGTGCAACATGGGACTTTTCCTAGCCCTCCTCCTTCCCCAGCACCACCTGCCTAGATCTGCTAGGGGTTTCTCCACACTTTCCTTGCAGCAGCTCACGTTCTATTCACCGTATTTATGTGCATGTTTCAGCAGATAAGCATAACAGACTAAGCCAATATATATTCCATTCTTATTAAAAAAATACAGGTATATAAAATACTAAAATTTAACTCTCAGAATAGATTTAATCAGAATGAATTGATAAGAATCCGTTTTAATTCTGTACATTATAATGTTGTGATGTCTAAATTCACTTAATATCTGCTATTTCTCAGTTATCAGACTGACTTTTAAAATCATACATCCTGAGACTGAGCATGAACCCCAATGAGCGACAAATCACAGGTGGAAGAAAGTGAGAAGGAACAACAGATGAAGACAACAGACGAGGCAGGAGTCCCAAGTCTGCTATTTGAGTCTGTTGTCTGCAGATATATGGCTGAGAACACACACATCCATCAGCCTGAGTGAACTCTCAACCTTTCTTTCTCTCTCCGTTACCCCTCCTTTCCCTTTTGTCCTTCTCGTCCTCCTTCGGTGAACTCATCTTGGCCAGGCCTTCGTGCGACCGGCAACAATGTGTTTGCAATGCTTTGAACAAACACTGGCAAGACTCGTCCTGAAAGAAACTGCTGGCACAGAGTTTCACTCCAGCGTTCAGGAAAAATGAGAATAAACTCAGCGGAGGATTGTATATTGAGCTGACTCACGCTCCACGGCTTCAAATCCACAGTCTTCCAGCCAAATATAACGACTGAGCAGCAAATGAGCCCATGATTGGAAATAAAAACACACTGAGGTGACCGATAACGCCAGATCATTTTACATTCATCATCAAGTATGTTTATCATTCAGAAGTAAATTCAGTCGCTGATCACGTAAATTATACAGAAATCTTTTAAAGCTACAAGTAAATTTAGACATCACAATATTATAATGTACAGTATTTATTAGGGATGCTATATTTGCCATCTGCGATATCAGGGTTTTTGTACATGCACATTAGTGTTATTTTAATATAATTTAATATGATTATTATCATTTAATATATATATATTTTATATATATAATATATTAATATATATATAAAATATATATGTTGTACTTCACACACATCACACACATGACCAGCGTCGGCCAATAGTGAGCCTACGTGGTGACGTGCAACACAGACACGCTGCGCTAAAACACTACGTGAACTCACTCGAGGCCCAGAGAGAAGGAAATGAATAGTGGAATAAAGTCGTTATTTTTGTTGTTTTTTGCGCACAAAAAGTATTCTCGTCGCTTGATAAACTTAAGGTTGAGCCACTGTAGTCACTTGGACTATATTAACGATCTCTTTAATAACTTTTCTGGGCCAGCAAGTTTCAGTCCCTTAGAAGCCTATGGAGGAGTGAGTCTCTCAGATTTAATAAAAAATATCTTAATTTGTGTTCCGAAGATGAACGAAGGTCTTACGGGGTTGGAACAACATGAGGGTGAGTAATTACTGACAGAATTGTTTATTTTTGGGTGAACTAACCCTTTAATGTTAGCTTAGGCTGCTTCAAGCATCGTAAGGAGATACTTTAGAGAAAAAAAACCCTGAAAAATGTCTGTTACCACATGCACAAGTGTTTATCTTGTGGTACAAAGTAAATAATTAATGCCAGCCTGTTGCATAAATGAATGTTCATATGAGGTGTAAAGTGGCGTTATATACTGTATATATATATATATATATATATATGGAATGGCACATAAAGGCGACATCACAGTCTTACAGACTTATCCTGATCTGAATGCTGTAAAATGCAAGGGTAAGAATGTACCTGCTACTAATATAAACATAAATGCAACTGTAAGATGTTTAGCAGATGAAGGTCTTGGACGATGATGTCATCAGCGCTAGTCGGGAGTGTTTCTGCAGCTGCGGTCAGGAGGAGAAAGAATTATTTATCATCCAGCTTGGCTTTATGCACCAAATAAACAGTGGTCGGTGTGAAGGGTGTGTGAGGCCCACGAGCGTGCCTCGAGCGTGTGCGTGCATGTGTGTGTAAACTATCATCTCCCTCACATGTGCTTAACAGAGATGCTGTCAATAACACAACAGGAATCGATCAATCATGATGCTATATACGCAGTCTGCTAAGATGTTTAGTCGCATTTCTCATCAAGTTCCTGAGTTCTTTCCAAAACGACTTGCAGGACAGCGCATATATCGGGTCTGTCCTGAATGGCACCATCAGACGTCACATTCTTCAAAGCTCACTGACAGATCACAACAAGAACACATAAATCCGTAGACATATATACATAGATTCCTCAATTAGAGGCTGTTTCTATGGGCCACTATACATAAGCCGTCCGCCATATTGGAACGGCCAAAGCCAGTCCGTGACACTCGAGAGAAAGTTGAATAGTATGTACATCTGCAACCAAACATGTATGAATATATCTGCAGTAGACTTCAGCAGATGATTTTGTTAAACTAACAGACGAAGGCGTTATCCAAAACTACATTAAAATGTTATCAGTTTAAAAACCTGAAATATTAATACATACTGTATAAAAACGCAAACCAACACATTCTCTCCAGTGAAAGGAATTCCCATTTCCCATTTCGTCTGGAATTTAATTTTAGCTGGTTATAACTACGCAATATTGTGGAATCTTGGAAAACTCCGTTCCAAGATGGCGGATGTGTCTGGAGAGGTCAAATGTGAAATCTACATATACATATCTATGTCCTATATCTACAATCGGGACACGCAAAAGATCATTTCAAGTGTCCCATTTGAGACAGATCCATTGTGTTAGTGGCAATTACCAAAGTTAATAAGTATACTATAAAAACAAATTATGACCAAGTATACAAATCAAAATAAAGACTCAGTGCTCAATTCAACTAAAATAGCGAGTAACTAGGTTGATCCTAGACCAACTAACGAACTGTGGCAAATGATGTTATTGAAACTACAATATATAGAATAGCATCAAATTTCACTCTGAATTAGCTAATTTCACAAACTATTACAAGAAAAGGCAAGCAACACATTGAATTAAACATGAAATATTGAAGTAGAAAAAGTGAAATAGTATTTTCTTGTAAAATGTACAGATCTACACAGGTGGAGCTGGGGAAGGTGGAGGGTTTCTGAAAGGGCGCTGCACTTCTACAGCAAACAATAGGAAAGAATTTGAATGTTGAGCTGCAATCCAGCGGGAACCAGTCAGCTGTGCGCTTTAGAGAATGATGCAATTGCAAGCAGATTGGGTTAAGAACTTATGAGCCTGCACCATCTTGAGTTTCGTGACAGAACTTTGTATTTGTGCAGCTTTATATTTTTTAGGAAACGGTGATAGGTTCTGAGAGTGCCGTGTTTTCTTAAGCTGAGGAACGAGCGAAGATCAAATAAAACCCACGTAGCCATATGGCAAAGAGAGACCCTTCAGAGGGTATTTGAGAAAATACCTGAGATGATAAAAATAACACTGAAAAACACCTAAACACCAGGAGAAACCCAAAGCTCAAAGTCAGCTCCTGGCCGAGCGGGGATTTATGTAGAGTTTCTCTCCCAACCAAAACAACCTGAAGCCCTGCTGAACGGCTTTTTGCGCTGCGAGGTTAAACAGACGGAGAACGCAGCTGTGTCACTGACAGAGAATGTCCATCCACCCACCGAGAGGACTATCAGGTGTCTACCAGCACATGTGGGAGCAATTTATACTTCTCTTCTTCTCCTGCACTTCATACGCTTGTGGCAGAGAGATCAGTGAGCAGCAGGCCTCAAAAAATTTAGTGCGATTTCATATTTTCCCCTCTGTGTAACCATCTCACTTCTTTCATTGCTTTTCCAGTTGCATCTCACATCTGTCATTGATGCTGCTGCTGCCCTCTGACAAAGTGATTCAGCGTGAGGTTACTTAACAACCCATTTCTGCTGGTTTGCTTAAGAAAAATGCTTCTAAATGTCACCAGATTAGAGTTGTTTGATATGTAACAGTAGTAGAACTGTTTTGGTGCTAAATAGATCCCTTAAGGTGCCCCTATTATGCTTTTTAGAATATGACCTTTCATGTAGTGAATAATGATTGTCTCCCAAATAAAGAACTGCCTGAAACGAGTCATCAGCAATTACAGTCTTACTTCCTGCACAAACCTATGTAAGTTCGTAACAGATTTGTAGCATGTGGTCTTCATTGACTGCCCGTGAACAACGTCTACTTTGACCCTCAAACACTGCAGTTGTAGCTGAGACTGGAAGAGTTTGGTTCGTGTTATTGACATGTTGAGACGATGCGTTTTTTTCTATGCTGCAAAATCCACTTTGCATCCACTTCCAAAGGATGACGACCAGCACTCGAATTTATATGGTAAAACCGACAGCATCATTACTGTTCGTATCACTGTGTATAAAGTGCTGAGGAAGATTCAGAACTAAAATTCAGACATGGTAATGGGTGTTTGGTTTTTGACACGCAATGTAAGTGGTCAACCAATCACAACAGACTGGGTCATCTGACCAATCAGAGCAGAGTAGACCAATCACAACAGACTGGGTCATCTGACCAATCAGAGCAGAGTAGACCAATCACAACAGACTGGGCCATCTGACCAATCAGAGCAGAGTAGACCAATCACAACAGACTGGGTCATCTAACCAATCAGAGCAGAGAAGACCAATCACAACAGACTGGGCCGCCTGGCCAATCAGAGCAGAGTAGACCAATCACAACAGACTGGGCCGTCTGACCAATCAGAGCAGAGTAGACCAATCAAAACAGACTGAAACATCTGACCAATCAGAGCAGAGTAGACCAATCACAACAGACTGAACAATCTGACCAATCAGAGCAGAGTAGACCAATCACAACAGACTGGGTCATCTGACCAATCAGAGCAGAGTAGACCAATCACAACAGACTGGGTCATCTGACCAATCAGAGCAGAGCAGACCAATCACAACAGACTGGGTCATCTGACCAATCAGAGCAGAGTAGACCAATCACAACAGACTGGGTCATCTGACCAATCAGAGCAGAGTAGACCAATCACAACAGACTGGGCCATCTGACCAATCAGAGCAGAGTAGACCAATCACAACAGACTGGGTCATCTAACCAATCAGAGCAGAGAAGACCAATCACAACAGACTGGGCCGCCTGGCCAATCAGAGCAGAGTAGACCAATCACAACAGACTGAAACATCTGACCAATCAGAGCAGAGTAGACCAATCACAACAGACTGAACAATCTGACCAATCAGAGCAGAGTAGACCAATCACAACAGACTGGGTCATCTGACCAATCAGAGCAGAGTAGACCAATCACAACAGACTGGGTCATCTGACCAATCAGAGCAGAGCAGACCAATCACAACAGACTGGGTCATCTGACCAATCAGAGCAGAGCAGACCAATCACAACAGACTGGGTCATCTGACCAATCAGAGCAGAGTAGACCAATCACAACAGACTGGGTTATCTGACCAATCAGAGCAGAGTAGACAAAATTGACTCTATTGATCTTAATAAATGTTCCTAGTCTTTTTTCAGGAAAATAAGACAAAAAGATGAATTAATAACTCATTAAGCCATTTTTATACACTTAAAAATAAAGGTTCTTTATTGGAATCGAAGGTTCCATGAAGAACCTTTAACATCAATGGAAACTTTCCATCCCAGAAAATATTCTATATTGGAAAAGGGTTTAGTTGTTTTTTTTTTTGTTTTTTTAAATGTGCTTCACGCTAAGAAAAAAAAAGGTTATTTTTAGAACTGTTTATTGAAAGGTTCTTTGGGGAACTAAAAATGGTTCTTCTAAGGCATTTCTGCTAAAACCCCCTTTTTGAACCTTTACTTTAAGGGAGTGGTGTTTTTTTAACGTTTTGGAGGTCGTGATAGCATTCATCCTCACTGAATGGAGACGTTTTGCCTAACCTCTCCTTTTGTGTTGCTCAGAAAATGTGATTATTGTTCTGGCTGTAACACGAGCGTGTGCTTTGACAGGGTTAATGACCAGAACAGGATTTATTCACCTGATCCATGTCTTGATTAAAGCGACTCTGTTTCCTGTCCCGGAGTGATTTGGGAGCTGTGTCTGGTGTACGTCACTCGCTGCGGTACAGATCTGCATCTGGGATCGTCCTTCCCTTTCAACCTGTGCCTTATTTCTCCTGAATCATCCGTCTCTCTTTCGTTCTTCTAATCAGACGTCCTTGATGTTTTCTTCAGTGGAACTTCTACGTTTGTTGTTTAATTAGGACCTGCTCTCAAGCTCCATTTTCAGTAATGGCGACCCCTTCCCTCTGCAGGGGAACGAAGAAAACCGAATTTGAGGGGAAAAGAACAAAATGCAAACCATCCATTTAATTCCTCTATTTCCTCTCCAGTCTACTACTACTCTTTCCCTGCTGATTAAAACCATATTCCTGCTGTCCGCTGCTATTTGTCCCGAATCAAAACTACAGCATCAAGAAAGATGGCACAGAATCGGAAAGCGTGACGGATTGACTGGAAGTCTTTCCGAGAAAACACCAGAAACTACGGCTGTGAAAGCATCCACTTGTGTCGTAAGCCTCTGTAAGTGGCGGGTCGTGTCAACGCGTGATTTTGGCTCGCGGTGCGTGTTTATGTGCTCGGGACGCATACACACACTCACGGCCTCGCAAACACACCAGAGTCAGGACCTGAGCTGATCATGCTGTCTTTTAACAGAGACGGCTTTCTCCAACTCAAGTGCCTGTGGCACAGTCTCTTGACCTGTGTGTTGAGTAAGCATGCGGAACATATCCGTGTCTGAATACAGAGAACAATTACACAAACAAATACAAATGAATCAATTAATTAATCAAGCATTTAATAAGTAAATAAATTACAAAATAAAATAAAAATGTATTTATAAAAACAAGAACTGAATGGAACACAGATTAAATGTGTTTAATAAATAATATTTTATAATAAATATAAATAATGAAAATGTATTCACAAGTACTGTATAGAATACACATTAAGTTTATTTATTTTTACATTTAAAAAAAATATTTGATAATACAAATAAATAAACAAATGAATGTATTTATATTGGATTTTAACAAATTAACTGAATGGAACAATTTATGCAATTTAAATAATATGTTATAAATAAATGTTATTAATAAACAATTGAAACATACACACACACACACACACCAGGGCTCTAGAGTGCGACCAATTTGGTCGCATATGCGACCAAATTTTGTAAGTGTGCGACTAACATTTTACCTAGGTCGCACCGGTGCACCTAACGTCCTCGCATCCGCTGCCTCTCCACGAACGTTTGTTGGCGTTTGTTCTCCTTTGACGGAACTCACACTCTTCTCTCACACGATGCCACAGCTCGCACAACACGACAGCCCTGCTTAATGAGTGACGACGGAGGACAGAATTAAACATTCAAACGTAGCCTGGTTACACTTAAGGTCTGTTATATTAGTCTGATTTTATTTTAAATTTTTGCTTCCAAAGATTATAAAAAATAATATATTGAGGTAAAACCATTAAAAACTATCTAACTACGCGCAACTTCTTCCCTTCGCAGCATTACGCTGTCATTTCTCCCTAAAATTTAGAATCAGAATCAGCACGATCGGTGATTGTTAATTGTAAATGCAGTCTAGTTACTGTTGCTAAATTGCGGGACGCGTTTAATAATTGAAAGAGCTATTAAAAACACAAAAATCTGCGCAAGAGATGTTGTTCGCATGGCGGCGCGCGCTCCGAAACAGTCCGAGACAAGCTAATTATACTTTCGGTTTCATGTGCAGATTGTGCGCGTCTAAACGATCAATTGTACACAAAAGCGTGTCAAAATTACCGGCTTTGAGATTCACTAAAAACAGTTTATGTCTTAAATGGACGTAGTTATGGAAATAGTTGGGAGAATATGGTGCATCAGTAGCCTATTAGATCTGCACCCGGTCTTAAAGGGGCTGCAGTCTAATAAACATGCTGACGATTGCGCCATTACTGCAAATCAAACAACAAGAGAAAAATCACTCACAGCTCTTGAAAGAATAACTTCAGCTTTAATAAGCATTAATCTATTTATGATAAATTTTACAGTGTTATTTTACATTTTATTACTTTATTAGATTTCTTTTTAGACCATGCCTGAACAGTAGTAGGCCTTCCTGAAATTAAAGCACTGTGTAGGCCTATATAAAGTGTATCTTTGTTTAATTGTTTATCTTTTGTTTATCTATTGTTTATCTTTGTTTATTATATATAAAACAAAAAGAACCATAAGAATACAGTTAAAGTACTGTATCGATAAGCAGTATCGGTAAGAGTAGGAATACCGTTAATAATTGTGCTTCAAAAAATAAATAAAAGTTTTTACCTACACCTTCTTGTTTAAATTCATTTACATAATATATATGAATGTGTATAGAGCGTGATAAAAAGGTGACCTTAAAATTGTGGCGTTAAAGGTGATACAGCCGAGAAAAAATTTGGGTGCACCCAAATTTTGTGCTGGTGCACCTAAATAAAAAAGTTAGGCGCACCAGTGCAACCAAGGCAAAAAGTTAGTCTGGAGCCCTGCACACATATATATATATATATATATATATATATATATACATATACACACATGTCATAACATAAATAAATACATACATTAAATATTTATTGATTTATAGTCAGACAGAGCGATAGAGAGAGACACAGACAGACAGAACGATAGACAGACAGACAGACAGACAGATAGATAGACAGACAGAATGAACAATAGACAGACAGACAGACAGACAGAATGAACAATAGACAGACAGACAGACAGACTGAACAATAGACAGACAGACAGACAGACAGACAGATAGACAGACAGACAGACAGACAGACAGACTGAACAATAGACAGACAGACAGACAGACAGACAGACAGAACAATAGACAGACAGACAGACAGACAGACAGACAGACAGACAGACAGACAGAACGATAGACAGACAGACAGACAGACAGACAGACAGACAGACAGATAGACAGACAGACAGACAGACAGACTGAACAATAGACAGACAGACAGACAGACAGACAGAACAATAGACAGACAGACAGACAGACAGACAGACAGACAGAATGAACAATAGACAGACAGACAGACAGAATGAACAATAGACAGACAGACAGACAGACAGAATGAACAATAGACAGACAGACAGACAGACTGAACAATAGACAGACAGATAGACAGACAGACAGACAGACAGACAGACTGAACAATAGACAGACAGACAGACAGACAGACAGACAGACAGACAGACAGAACAATAGACAGACAGACAGACAGACAGAATGAACAATAGACAGACAGACAGACAGAATGAACAATAGACAGACAGACAGACAGACAGACAGACAGACAGAATGAACAATAGACAGACAGACAGACAGACAGACAGACAGACAGAATGAACAACAGACAGACAGACAGAATGAACAATAGACAGACAGACAGACAGACAGACAGACAGACAGACAGAATGAACAACAGACAGACAGACAGAATGAACAATAGACAGACAGACAGACAGACAGACAGACAGACAGACAGATAGATAGATAGATAGATAGATAGATAGATAGATAGATAGATAGATAGATAGATCTGTGTGTAGTCTGATTCATGAACAAACACATATGAGATGGTATTTTAATGAATCCGCCATAAAGATTGATCAGAGCTATCCGTTTGAATCAGACTCACTGAATATAAAGCCATTAGATTCATCATATCAAATTCACAATGAGCAAGCTTGAAACTTAAACTGTGTTATATGCACTTATATTCAGTATAAGGTTGTTCATATGCAACATGACAAAAAGTTGTTAAATATTATAAATACAATTAAAAAAAATCAAACAAACAAATAAAAAAGCACATTCAAATGTTACCAAAAATATTGCTTTTTTATCTTTTAGTTTGGTAAAACTTTAAAATAAGGCCCCTAACTCAACTAACATTAACAATAACTAACATTAACAATGAGCAATACATGTTACATATAAAATAACAAATAGAAAACTCACAAAGTCAGAGAGTCTCTTCCAGAAACATATTTCACCTTTATACTGACACTGATTCAAATATGAATGAACTTAGGATTAGGACAGAGAGAATAAACGTACAGTATGAGAGACGGAAAATGAAGATGGGACAGCGGAAAAGAGAAAACCAAAAGGAAAGACTTCTGGATAATCATCATCCCAGAGAGATGAACGGTGAATCCCAGGAGCCAAACCCACCAGACAGCTAGACGGACCGAGGGGCCAAACCAGTCCATTCAAATGCTAAACTGGAGATGAAAATTCACATTATGAAAATACATTATTATGCTGATTTATGTCAGCTAGGAAAATGAATACTGTAGAAACTAGAAACTCATATTTGCATACACACTTACTGAGAATAGCGTGCCACGTGCATCACAATGTATTTTCATAAACCGCACCAGCCAGGAATATTTCAAATGGAGTAATAAATGTGCTTGAAATGAAGAAATGAAACGTACTATCACCTCGAGTGTCGAGATGTGTGACATGAACAGACTAGAGCAGGACAACAGGAGCGACAATGTGGATTGGAGAGTTGTTTTATATATGTGAGTTATTCGAAAAAATGTAAATGTCTGGTAAAAAATATATATATATTAAAAAAATTAAGCAAAAAACTTTCCATCTCTTGGATGACTGCATTTCCCATGAGTTTGCATTTTAATGAAGGGTGTTTCTTCAAATTTGGCACATCCCAGTGGCGGATGTTTATTACAAACAACAAGGTCACATTAAAACTGTTTCGGAAACGTTCTGCCATGCTTTTTTGCTTTTACATCCACATCCCAGACCCAGACTTTCAATATTAAAATATGCAAATCATAAAAAATAATGACATTTTAACAACTATAATCTAAACTAAGAGGGGAAACAGACAAACTATTTAAAAATTATTTATTACAGTCATTTTGCCCAACATAAAGCTTTACCAGAATGACTGTAAACCACGAAAAATATGAGATGTTTTTTTTTTTCTTTGTTCATCACATGGTTAATATTTGCATTTTAGTTCAGAGGTCCCGCTGTAGTCAATAATTGTATCCCTTAAAACTCATCTTTGATCAACAAAATTACATATTTAAACGCTTTATCCTTGAAAAAAAAAAAAATGTCTTCATGCCTTAAAATAGTTTGAACGTGACTCTACAGCCTCGCCTCATTTAGTATACGCAGTTCTATGAATATGCAAATGAGCCCCGCCTCCACTCACTCACTCCAGCTCAGAGATCCACTCGTTGACGATCACACATTGATCTGATTGGTTACAAGGTAGTTTGTGACGTCAGAAACGCCAGCGATTTCAAACCGTGTTTTTGAGACTGTCTTTGTACTAAATACTCAGCAATGGTGTCGACTTATGAATTTGCACATGGATTGTCTTAAAGCATATTAAAAACACCACATAGACATATAAACAACATTAAAGGAGAACTCAAGTCAATTTTAACATTGAGCTCATTTTTTTGTACATTTGGAGTGCTGTCAGTACAGAGAACAACAACAAAAATCGGTGTTGCCTACACCGTGTTATCCTCTTTTTAAAATTTGCACCCTGTTGACTTCAATGGGGCAAGTTTTAAACCTGCTTTTAGCCTCTTAATATCCTAGATGTGTCATTACAAGTGCACCAGTAATGTGAGTGATTCCTTCTGAGTGAACGCGGGTGAATCTGACTGCAGTAGATGTGAAAGATAAGAATAAAAATGATGTTATTTAAGCCAGCGCAAATACCTGTATTTACATCCTGTTTTCGGCCGAAGTCCAAAGTAGTCGATTGCCGAGTTCACGCCCATAGGTTTAGTTACCTATGATCACAACTCGACAATCGACTACTTGTCGTTGTTCTCTGTACTGACAGCACTCCAAATGTATAAAAAAATGAGCTCAATGTTAAAATTGACCGGAGTTCTCCTTTAAAACCTTGAATAGCTATGAAAATAGCCTTAGTAGAAAAAAGGAGTTCTGAAACCTTCTGAATAAATTATTTTAGACGTGAGAGAAATTGTATTTGCTTATAACTGAGGAAAAAACAGCAAAATGTGCAATTTAAAAGATAATTGCGACTTTTTATCTCTCAATTATGACTTTTTTTCTTCACACAATTGCGAGTTTTAGAGTTAAATCCTGAAGTGGAAAAAGTCTGGATAAAAAAACAAAAAATATATAATTGCGAGTTTTTATCTCACAATTCAAACTTTTTCCTCAGAATTGCGAGTTTATATCAATAGCCTCTTGTGGACTATTTTGAAAGCCATCTTGTGTGGATTAAAGGTCTGCAGTCTCTGACTGACACAGGGCTCAATTTGTGAACTGTGCTCTTCCTTCGAGATTGATCACCACATAACCAGCGCTCACCACACACACGTCACTGGCGGACACAAACACACACACAGGCATCGGGAGAAATCTGACAGATGGGGAAATCAAAACGAGAGGGAAAATGGAGTGCGGGACAGATCAAACAAGCATTCCCAAAAAGACAGAAGAGAAAGAATATATGGAAACGGAAAAGTTTGACTATGAGGTGCAGAAAGAGCGATGGAAATGAAATCAGTAACAGAATGAGAGAGAGGCCTAACCACAACTATTACTGAGATATTCACTTCCCATAATAACTGAGCCACGTATACCCAACTATATATCAACCCACTGTACCTATCTATCTACTCACCTATTGACCTATAACACATCTACTCGCATTTATTTTTTTATATCTACCTCCCTACCTACAGTATATGTCAGTTTATGGCAACCTACCAATCTACCTACCAATGTTTAAAAGGATTAAAGGCCTGCACTCTTTCTACCCAACTATCTACCCATATATCTACCCATCATACTATCTACCCATATATCTGTTCAATATACCCATTTATCTATACCTATCTACCCATATATCCACTTACCCATCTATCTACTTACCTATCTACCTATCTATCCATCTATCCATTTACCTATCCATCTATCTACCTACCTACCAATCTATCTACCCACATGTCCACCTACCCATCTATCTACCAACCAACCCACCCATCTATCTACCCATATATTTATCTACCATCTATCTACCTATTTACCCACTCATCTATCTTCCCACTCATCTGTCTACCCATCTATTTACCTATCTACTTATCTACCAATCTATCTACCCACATGTCTACCTACCCATCTATCTACTTATTTACCGACCTATCTACTCATCTATCTATCTATCTATCTACATCTATCTACCTACCTATCTATCTACCCATCTATCTACTCATCTATCTATCTACCCATCTACCATCTATCTACCTACCCATCTATCTACCTATTTACCCACCTATCTACTCAACTATCTATCTACCCATCTACATCTATCTACCTACCTACCCATCTATCTACTCATCTATCTATCTACTCATCTACCATCTATCTACCAACCTACATAACCATATATCTATCTATCTATCTATCTATCTATCTATCTATCTATCTATCTATCTATCTATCTATCTATCTATCTATCTATCTATCTATCCATCTATCAATCCATCCATCCATCCATCTATCTACCCATCTACCATCTACCTGCCTATTTACCCACCTATCTACTTATCTATCTACCCATCTACCATCTACCTACCTACCTACGTATCTATTTACCCACCTATCTACCCATCTGTCTACCCATTTATCTATCTATCTACCCATATCTAACATATATCTACCCATCTACTTACACACCTAGTACCCACCCACCCATTTGTTTACCCATCTATCTAGCTATCCATCCATCCACCCATCTATCGTGGGTTAAGACATGAGATCAGCCGGTAGAAGGCTTGTCGTTTAACTAGCTCTATGACTCCTGCGAAGGAGGCTAAAAATACAGAGAGAAAGACGGAGGTTGAACAGACGTTGACTCGCTGAGGTTCTTTCTCACCGGTGTTGACTTACAGTGGCTGGCACTCGTCTTCAAAACAACTCCTGCAGCCTCGCTCACTTCCTGAAGATCTCTACACCACATCATGCTGCACCAGGGCTCATAACCAATATGGTTACATATAATATAAAGATATTATGTTCAATGAACATAATCAGAGAACTTATTCTGTTAGCTTCTTTTAAATGACCTAATAAAGTGGATGATTAGCGTTCATGAACCTTCTCTGATAACCAACACCGGTGGGAAAGTCTACTCTGTTAGCACAGACGTGTGCCATTCGCACGTAGGCTGACGAGGCGTTTTCAGAAATAGTCCATCGCAGGTTGTGTGGTAAGATAACCCACAAACACACACACACACACGCAGCTAACACGTCACAAGTGCTACCCTTAAACGGAACCAGTAACTTGAGGATTTCAGCATCAACCTTTCAAAAGTAGTCATGGTTTTATTTAAAAGCTGTGTTTCCGGAACAAGCATCGAATCAGGATGTACGTGCGAGCCAAGAGGAGGCCAGTGTGTTCGGGGCAGCGGGGCCTGACGCACTCGCTCACTTAAACGTAACTTAATCCAGGTCCTGTGATTGCTGGGAAAAACGTCACGGTGCAAAAAGCATTAGTGATCGCAAACGCCAAGTCGTTGAAAGTCATATCGAGTCATGAAAAACCACCGACCGCCGCAGCATTCATTTTCATTGGCGTACTAAAGGCCGCATCTGTTAAGGCAATGTATATGTGACTAAAAACAGCTTTAAAAAGGGAAAATTGCAACACAACATTCTCATATAACTCTCAAGTAGCCACTCGGGGAGATGAAAATGGTAAAACTGACAAAACTGATAACTAGTCTGGATTTAAACAACACATCACATACTGGTGTACATGAAGAGCCAAGACCAGGTTTCCAGATCAGACAGGAACACAGAAGACTGGGGTAATTCATCAGCTAAAAAAAAATGACAGTTTCTTAACATTTGTTAAGTCTGAATGTGACTCTAGCCAAAAAAACAAGGCTTTTTACTTTTTGTGCTAGAAGTGCAGAATTAGGAAAGTGATGCAATAAAATGAAATGCAATAACAAATAAATTTAAATAAACAAAATAAATTAAAATTAATATAAATAAATACAATTAATATAAACAAAATGTATATAAATAATTTAATAGAATTTATATAAATAAATACATTCAAAAAATGTAAAAAAAAATTTAAACGACAATATTATATTCTGTCGTTCAAAACAAAACAAAAAATCTTCTAATTGAAGAATCACCCATTCTTTAAATGTGTGAAACCTAATGGATCAGTGTAAAATAAACCAGCAGTGAAGAGGAAGAAAGGCTCTCATTATTTTGCCACAACACTAATTGTGCTGAATCGCTCTGAGGAAGTGTTTTCCGGGCTGCGGTCGACCTCAGGACTGGGACAGAACATTGGCCACATGTGGGGAGAGAAACTGCCACTGCCAGTCATCTCAGACGGGACGTGGGGACGCAGGGGCCCAGGGGGGCTGATATTAGCATCTTGCAAAATGTGGAAGGCAACAGGGAGCAGAAAGTGTACATTGAGAAGGACAGTGTGACAAATCTCAATCAAATAATTAATTACATATAACAGTGTAGCAAGTATGCAGTCATTCAGCTGTCATTACTTCAAATCTACTTGTGTTTTTAGTCCCAAGTACTCTTTTAGAAACCAGATTCAGACTCCTTTAAGTGGACTAAGACAGTAACAATTCCTTTTTTTTTTCTTTTTTTTTTAAATGGACAAAAAAATTATTATTAACATTGATTAAATATAAATATTTCATTTATTTTATATTTAAAACCAATATTTTAAAGTCCAGGTATTAATTTTAATATTTGGATCATAGAATTGAAATTTATGATTATTATTGGAGTTTATGATATTTATACTAATATCATTAGTAACATTTTCATATTAAAATAATATAGCATTTCTTAATAAAAAAAAATAATGTTACAAGTTAAATAAATAAAAAAAATGTGAAATTGAAAATCCAAAAATGTGATTTTGAAAAAATTTGAAATTGAAAATCAAAAAATTAGATTTTGAAAAAATTTGAAATTGAAAATCAATATTTTAAAATGAAAACCTTAATTTTAATATTTGGATAATAGAATTTAAATTTAAGATTATTATTGGTGTTATGATATTGATATTAATAGTTAAATTTTTATATTAAAATAATATCGCATTTCTTAATAAAAATGTAATATTAGAATTTAAATTAAAATATAAATAATACATTTTGATATTGAAAATCAATATTTTAAAATACAAAGATTAATTTTAATATTTGGATTATAGAATTTTAATTTAAGATTATTTTTGGTGATATGATGATATTAATATTGATACTAACATTTGTTATTAAAATAAAACATTTATTATTAAAAAGTTAACCATTAGAACTTAAATTAAAATATAAATAGTTAATTTTTATATTGAAAATCAATATTTTAAAATACAAACCTTAATTTTAATATTTGGATCATGACATTATTATTTAAGATTATTATTGGTGTTAAGATATTGGTATTAATATTGATACTAATATTTCTTATTAAAATAATATAACATTTATTATTAAAAAAAATTACTATTAGAAGTTATATTTAAAATATATATAAAAGTAGCCTATATTATAAAATATTTTAAAAAGTGAAAAAAAATATTAACTTAATAAAAAATAGGTTAATAATTTAATATTAGTACTAACTGAATTTTAGAATATTATTTGTATTTAATTTATTTAGATATCTAATTTAGAACTGGATTGTGAAACGCTTTAGGTTTCGGATGCAGAAAATCATTATATTTTGGTTAACGGTTGCAAAGATAAAAAAGCTTTTTTCTCCCTTTGCAATAACACTTAGAAATTGTGCACAAAAACACCAGGAACATGTGAAGAGTTCAGAGGCTTTTGCATCTGAACTCTTCATGTATTAATAATGGTAAACAAGGTCAATTGAGATTTCATATTGACATGTTGACCCAAACAGTCAAATATGAAGAGAAAACAAACAAGCTCATCTCTGATTCTGATCTCGCACACTTCAGCAGAAATCTGGAGAAGTGATCAGAGGAATCTGGCCTCATGTGGGAGGAGACGGTCATCAGTGCCGTCACTGAACACACTTAACTGCCTTTCATTTCCTCAAAGCCACATTAAAAGTCCTCAGTCTTCAAAGTCAGATCCACCCTCAGAGAAATCAAAGTGCACACACACAGACTCACAGTGTTCTCCACTTCATCAGAGAACAGACTGAATCCATCACAGCCGTTTCTCACCACAGATACTTGAGATGAAGCTCTGCACGGTTCAGATATATATCATCATTTCACTGACTCCCTGGACTTAAAATGACAAAATCACAAATAAACCACAAAAACATCAGTGCCACAGGTGGGAAAAAACACATTTACATTTAAAGAAATACTAATACCAAAGTCAGTGTGTGTGTGTGTGTGTGTGTGTGTGTGTGTGTGTGTGTGTGTGTGTGTGTGTCATGTTTTTATGATCCAAAAAGGTAAAAAAGAATACAAATCTTAGATAAAATTAACTGATGATTAAATTCTTTAAATCTATCAATTCTTTCAAAACTTGAAATATTTAAATATGTAAAAAAATCGATATCTTTTTTAATATTAAGGTTTAAATAAACAAACAAATGGTTATTAAAATCCACCTTGACGTCTGTAGCACCTCCCATTAAAACTCCCAGAAGGCCGCTCTCTCTACTGCACACGTTCAGATCAATGCTGATGAATCAGCTGATGATAACCTGCTTTTCATCACTGAATCTACATGTGCAGCGCATCTCTCCATCATGGCCTCGCTCAGACACACACACACACACACACACACACACACACGACTGCCCTACGAACCCTGGACTCGCTTCACACTCCTGTCACAGCGCAGATCCTTTTATTATCCGCTGGAAACACACTGGATTCAGCAGCTCTGTCGAGCGTCAGGTGACGACATGCTGAAGGAGATTCGCATTGGCTTGAATTTCATCTGCAGATGGTCCTTATCCCGCCAACGGAAAAATCAGTCATATTAGCTTATCCAAAATCAGAAGAGTTAGGGAATATTGGTTTCATCTGCTGTGCTGCTTTATGAAGATGGCTGAGCTCAGACAAAGAGCTGCTGTTCAAGTGGAGGGCTGATTCAGTTTTACACACACGCATCACCGGAAAACACTCGGAAACTGCTAAACCTTTAATTTTAAGGATGTACCGACAACACTGTGTAAAAAGGACCCGATTTTCCAGGTGAAACCTCGACATCAGCTGTGATCAGTGTGAACCGACCGTGACCAAACGTCTGACAGATAAACCTCTGAGGAAAAGACTCGTTATCGCAGTGACACGAGGGTTGAAGATCGAGAAGCTTCCTCTCTCACACCAGTCTGTGACCTCTTCTTCTTCTCCTCCTTCTGGAGTGATGGATCCGCCCTCAACGCTTTCCCACTCGCCTCTCTAATTCACTCTGGTAATGAGTCACGGAAGCCGACCGACTGCAAACCGTGTCTGAATCATTCAGGCCACGAGTGCTAATGAGCTGTGTATCACTAAAGAGACAGCAATACATCTCCAGCAGATATTACACTATTATACTACTAGATTAACTATTATAATATATCCCAATATACATATATCCCAAAGAGGCACAAAATCACTTTCACGGTCTGTTACCCACTGTCCGGCCCAACTCAACCCGAGCTGCTGAGTCTTTAGCCACCGTCAAGAAACTACTGAAGACGTCAACACTTGACCCATTAAAGCAACACTAAGGAACATTTTTTACCTTAAAATCAAGTCGTAACAGGGTGAAAGGCACTTCTGGATTCGCTTTGCAGCCCTATATCTGCTAGAACCACACCATGCAAGTTTGCCAAACCGGGTCGCGTTTCTGAGACATAAGAAAACTACAAATTTGACTTGCTTTACGGCAAGCGTTACAATTATCATTATTTAGTTTTCCTTCGTTTCTGATGTCGCAATACATCATGCGTTCATGAAATCATGCAACATACTCTACCTTGTCAGTGGACATCGTTCATTCCAAAGCAGGTGCTGGATAAACAGCGAGCGTGCGTGCGACGGTAGGCTGCGGGCGGAGAAATTATTTACGACAGCGGTAATGGACAATTCCGCTTCCAACCTGTAGGGCGACCGAAGAGGAAAAGTTCCTTTGTGTTGCTTTAACACTTACTATTCTATATCTATATCTATAAAACAAAAACAAAACAAAAATACTGCACTGGCTCCCTATTAAACATCATATACATTTTTTTATATTGCTGACTACTTACAAAGCACTAAATGGTTTAGCTCCGCAGTACTTGAGCGAGCTCTTAATGCATTATACTCCTTCACGTCTATTGCGATCTCAAAATTCCGGCCAGTTGATAATACCTAGAATATCAAAATCAACTGCTGGCGGTAGATCCTTTTCCTATTTAGCACCAAAACTTTGGAACAGTCTTCCTAACATTGTCCGGGAAGCAGACACACTCTGTCAGTTCAAAGCTAGACTAAAAACGCATCTCTTTTACCTGGCATTCATATAGAACATTACATTTCTATTATTCAGATCAGTTAAATGATTATTAGGCTGCATAGATTAGGTCAGTCGGAAACGGGAACACTTCCTATAACACCTGATGTACTCGTTACATCATAAGAAGAATGGCATCTACGCTAATGTTAAGTCTTTCTGTTTATTCCAAGGTTTACTGAAGTCATCCGGATCCGGGCCGTATCCAGATCAGGTGGTGGACCTGCACCTGAACATGACCATAACGCATCCCTGAAGTGCCAGCCTCATCAGCCCTGTGAAGGCCTCATCGACACGACAGCCATCAGCATTGACCCTCAACAGATCCTCCCCGTGATGACTCCGATCTTAAACCAGATGGAACTGGATAATATTCTGAATGTTCTGATCCAATCTGACTTCTGATCTGTAATGCTGCCTAAATCATAATCATACACTGTTCACTCGTTGGCCAGAGGAGAACTGCCCCCGACTGAGCCTGCCTTTGGCTTTTGGCTTGCTTAGTTGGGGACACTTAATATTCAACAATATTATTGATCTGCCTTATTTAGGGTGGACGATGACGCAATTTTCTTCTAGAAACAAACTTTGTTGCATTATTTTCATGTTATCACTGTGAAGCTGCTTTGATACAATCTGTATTGTAAAAAGCGCAATATAAATAAAGGTGACTTTATTTGTGTCATAGGAAAAACAAGGGCCGAATTTTCTCTGGTACAGAGTAACAGAAGTCGGGCATAGAGAGGACCGGAACCAAACAGTGTCCGGATTAATCAAGAACTCTCATCTTGCAGCTCTTCACAGGAGATCCGGAGATGAGAGGTTTGGGAAGAGCTGGA
This sequence comes from Rutilus rutilus, assembly GCF_951802725.1. NCBI lineage: Eukaryota > Metazoa > Chordata > Actinopteri > Cypriniformes > Leuciscidae > Rutilus > Rutilus rutilus. The sequence continues at coordinate 29,452,419 of NC_140209.1, read as the reverse complement.
CACACTTCACACTAACCACAAGTCTTGATCTGGTCTGGTCGGGATTTCTTCTCCTCCGGTTCCCTAGGGATTCGGGGTGTCATCTCTCGTCCCCAGCGGATGATTGAAAGTCCTTGGGATGTGCTGCTCCCAAACTGTGGCGTGGGATGAGATCTCAACAGGGCTCTTCTGGATTCTCTCCCAGAATTCGTCCGCAAAGCCCGCCATCTTGGCTCCAGGTGTCGGACACATGTGTGAACTGGGACAATCAGCTAGAAGAGGAACATCTCTGCTAATGAGGCCTCGGCAGTGGAAAACACACACACATGCGCACACACACGTGCAGACTCACTGCCATCTGGCCAGAGACCTCCCTCCTGACTCCAAAAACACACACCTCATAGACTTCACACACACTCTTCATTAGCACTAACATGGCAAACCTTTCAAGATTCCTTCAATTGCTTTCTCCAGCTTAAATCTCTTAAAGTCAGACTTTGTACAATTTTCTCCACTGATTTTTCCACCAGAATGAATTGGAATGGAGTTAAGATTACAGACAACATGCTTATTGGTATTGAAGGTATAATTAAATTCAAGTAAATAAACACGATTTATGCACGGTTGTGATTGCAGATTCCATGCAAGCTTGCTTGCAGCTAGTCAGAAATCAATTATAATCTAATAAATAAATAATATTTTAAAGTATATTCAAATAGAAAACCATTATTTTAAATTGTAATAATATTTCACAATATTTTTTTTTTTCTGTATTTTTGATCAAATAAATGCAGGCTTGATGAGCATAAGAAACTTTCAAAAACATTGAAAAAATAGTAATGTTTCCAAACTCTTGACAGGTACAAAATAAAGAAATAAATCTATGCGTTGTCATTTATTAATATTTCAATTTTAATATATAAAATATAAAAATGTCTATGTAATTATTATTTTGCAATATGAAAGAATACATATTTTATAAAATATTACAAAATGTAGAATTTATTTTTATGTATGCGTTGTCATTTATAAATATTTGAATTTTAAAATATATAAAATACAAAAATGTCTATGTATTTACTATTTTATATCATAAAATATTACAAAATGTAGAATTTATTTTTATGTATGTGTTGTAATTTATTAATATTTCGATTTTAAAATATATAGAATACAAAAAAAGTCTACGCATTTATTATTTTATATCATAAAATATTACAAAATGTATAATTTATTTTTAAATAAATAATCTATATAACTGGTATATCATGTATAACATGTAAATCATTGTGTGTAGTGTAACCTTTTTTATATATCATTATAAATAATATATAATGACTATAAGTATTAAAGTATAACATTTTAAAATACTATATTTGTATATTCAAAATAAAGAAATATATAAAATAACCTGTATGTGTTTTATTTTAAATATTTTACAAAATATAAACTTTTCTATGCATTTATTATTTTATAATATAAAAGTATAAATCACATAAAATGTTATAAAATGTAAAATGTAATAAATGATAACAAATAAACCAAAAACAGTGGTCTACCCATCTACCTAAAATCTATCCATCCAGTTTATATGCCTAAAAAAAAAAGTTTTGCATGGCTGTTCAAAATGTCACAAGACAGATCTCAGATATGAAGCATCACAATGTGTTACATGCGCTTCAGAGAAAATAACAGCCGGAAATAATGACAGGAATGAAAAGCGTGTCTGTCACATTGGCCTTCAGCCAGCGCTCAGAACCTGATGACCAACACTAACAGATGAAGCTCTGCGGCCTGAGAGCGGACATTAGCACAGCACACACGCACACACACACACACACACACACACGACTGCAGCGAGAGATAAGAGGTAATGTAACACTGAAGAGACCTCAACAATATACATCTTCTTTCACACATTCCTCTAGTTCTCATTCATACGAGCCACGGAGAGCCGTTTCACACAGACCTGATGGGGAAAACATTCTGCTTATCCAAAATCAATATTTACGTGGTTGCGCGTAACTACAGCTGAGACTGAGATTTGGACGGCGGAGACAGTCAGTGGTTTAATGTGCTGGTAAAATGATTATCCGCTTATCACATATTTGTCGGGCAGTTCTGTATGAGGCGTTTATGAGAACTGTCTGGGTTCATCACCGTGAGCAGTGGTTCACAGCTGTTAAAGAGCCAATAATGAGTTGTGCATCACTACAGAAACCATAATACATGTCCAGTAATAGTTTCGCACTGTAATGACACGCGTTTGCTTGAATCAGCATAAGTACATACATAACACTGCATGGATACAGGACACAAGGAAAAAAAATACATAAATAAATACATAAATAAATTAAAATGATAATAATAATACTTTAGTTTATTTTAAACAAATAAAGATTAAATAAATAAATACTTAAAGGTATAGCGGAGGATTTTTTACTTCCGGGTGGATCACCTATACTATTGGTCCTCCTATTTGTCAATCATTCTGGTGAATCAATCAAACTTATTCAAAAAGTGGAGAGGGCGGGTCTTATCTAAAATTTGGAAAGATCCTCTGCTATACCTTTAAGTATAAATTAATAAATAACAATTAGTAGAAAGAAATAATTACATAAAATAAGTATAAATTAATAACAAGTAAAAATAAATAAAGTATAAATAGATAAATAAAATCTGTTTGAAAAAAATTATACAAAAATAAAAATAAACAAACAAACAGGATGAATAAATAAATATAAATAAGCAAAAGTAAATAAATGCATAAAAACTATAAATAAATTCATAAATAACAACAAGTAGAAAAAAATAAATACATAAAATAAGTATAAATAAATGAACAAATAAATAAAGTAACAAATAATAAAATAGAATTTAAAAATAAATAAATACACCAAAAAGTATGTGTGAATGAATAAATAATATAAGTAAAAGTAAAAGTAAATAAATACATAAAATAAATATAATAATTAAAAATAAATAGTAAAATAGATAAATAAAAATAGAAAACTCTATAATATTTTAAATGCATCTTTCGCCTCCCTCTGTGTCCTGTCTTCACACTGTGTACATCTCCTCTGTGAAGTGTTTACAGTAACAGAGCGATGCTATGAACACTATTCAGCACTGTGAGGATGTTGAACAGTTGAATCTGGTGTCATAGGAAAACCAGCATCTTTAAAGTGAAACAACCCTGGCTTTGGGAATTTGGGATCCATTTCAGAGTTGATAAACTATTACCAGCACACATCCCCTTCCACATAAATCAACGTCACATTTTTGCACAATGCTGTCAAATTTTCCTTGAGTAAAACAATAAACGTTGTATATTATATTCACAAATGTTGATACTATAGAACGTAATGTTTGCATCACACATCCTCAAACAGTAAACACCAATTTTTTCCGTAAGGAAACTGCGCAGCCAGGTTCACTGGGAATCTCGACTCAAGCTGTGATCGTTTAGCATTTATTTTCACTTGAACCTTGGACAGAAAGAGGCCAGAAACACTGGGACTGTTGCGCAGCCAAGCCTGCCATCGGTTCCCAGCTGCTCACTTCAACAGCTCTTCATCTTTTATAATCGGAAAAGATGCAGGATTTCAAGGACCATGACCTTGCGCTGCTAACCTTGCAACATTATTTTCCATAAAACTAAGGCTTAGAGAAGTACAAAGATAGAATGCATCTTGCAATAAAGCAAACTAATAATGAACCATCCAGTGTTGGCGGTAACGCATTACGAGTTACGAGCATTATGTAATCAGATTACTTTTTTCAAGTAACTAGTAAAGTAACGCATTACTTTTAAATTTACAACAAATGCAAGTTACTTTGTTTTCCGATGTCTTGACTGACAGCTCTCTTGTTCTGAGTTATGTAATCAGATTACTTTTTCGAGCAACTAGTAAAGTAACACTTTACTTTTAAATGTTTTAAACAAAATATCTGAGTTCCTTTTAACGCAAGTTACTTTGTTTTCCGATTTATTGTCCGACAGCTCATCTGTCCCCATATGTGTGAAGTGTGAGCGTTGTGTGAACATGATGCTTTTTTGTAGTTACAGACTAAATGCAAATATACTTTATGTATTTAATCTCACTCTATTAACCAGTGTCTTTGCTGCTGACCTTCGATGATCCAATTCAACCATTCTAATAAGCAGAAAGATAAACATTACATTTTTATTGCTGAAATATGAGTGTTGAACTTTCTTCTCCTGTGTCTTATTCTTCTGTAATGCAGAATGGCAGCACAGCTGAAAGGTTTGTTTGAGTGGCGCCCTCTACTGGACAGGAGTGAATTTGCATTTCCATCAGCCTGAGGCTTATTCTTTTCACTTTGGGTGTGAAAGAGCTTTTATTTGCCAAAAATGTATATTTTTTGTTATTAAAAAAACAAACAAGCAAGCTCAGCCCAGATTAGAAGTAATACAGAGTAAATTTAAAGCATTACTTTTTATAAAAAGTTACTAAAAAAGCAAATAGTTATTTATTTTTTTAGGGAGTATCGAAATATTGTAATCCATTACTTTTAAAAGTAACTTTCCCCAACACTGGTATCATGGTAACTATTAGCAGTGCTTACAAAGGCTGTTGTTATGAAAAGGGTGTGCTGTTACCTTTCTGAGATCAAACTCACTTATGAACTCTACTGACCAATGAGAATCCACCTAGCAACCACTCAGAACACACATCAAGATAAGCATAGCACCAACATGTGCACCCCAGCAACACAAACAACCATTCGCAACTACATGCACTATCATTATTCAAAAGTTTGGGGTTGGTAAGACTTAAAAATGTTTTTGAAGTCACTTCTGCTCAGCAAGGTTGCATTTATTGGATTAAAAATACAGTAAAATAATACAGTGAAATATTATTACAATTTAAAATTGTAATTTATTCCTGTGATCAAAGCATCGTTACTCCAGTCTTTAGTGTCACATGATCCTTCAGAAATCATTCTAAAATGATGATTTGATGCTTAAGAAACATTTCTGATTATCAATGTTGAAAACAGTTGTGCTGCTTCATATGTTTGTGGAAAATGTAATACATTTTTTCTCAGGATTCTTTGATGAATAGAAAGTTCAAATGAACAGCATTTGAAGCAGATATACTTAGTAACATTATAAATGTCTTTACTGACCCTTTTGATCAATTTAATACCTCCTTCTTAATACGTTTTTTTTAGAAAACGGTTATTTTAAATTGTAGTAATATTTCACAATCATACTGTTTCTACTGTATTTTTGATCAAATAAATGCAGTCTTTGTTAGCATAAGAGACTTTTTTCAAAAACACACAAAAAAAATATCTTACCAACCCCAAAATTACATATGGAAATAAACTGTACTTTTAGTAAGGGTTAACATTACATATGGAAATAAACCCACAGTCAGAGCTCTTATGGCACACCACACGTCTACTTCATGTCAACTTTAATCAGAAGCAGCAAACGTCAAAGATTCGCCGGCAGATCTTCTCTAGAGACGCTCACATCTAAATGTCCCACTGGAACAGTCATCTTGTCTCAAATTAGCATGAAAAACAGCATAGAAGTACTTTCTGTAATACTTTGTCTGGATTTTATGATGCTTCTCGTATTATCTGTTGTGAGTTATGGACTATGAGTTTCAATTCTCCTGCTGAAGTGCACGCCGTTTGTTTTCAGCATATTCTGGTGTAACCTTAACCCACAGGACTAATATATACCCATTCTTTCTTCTCTGAAGTGTCTGTGTGCGTGTGTGTGTGTGTGTGTGTGTCTCCCACAAACCCCTGCAGTCGCTCAGTCTGCTTTGAATGTTTTGCGTTTTTTTCCCCTCTCCTCTCGAGCTCGTTCCAAAGCCTCTCCGATTTCACAAAAAGCAGCAGAAGCCGAAGACGAAATCGAGAAATCTGGGCCCTGTGTCCAGAAAATATTCCCTTTCCTGTTGGCCCTGTCTGCCAGGGACCGCATCTCCCCAGCCAGTGCGGCCTGAAACTATGAGGAGTATTTTCAGCTCTGTAATTTGAAACAAACACACATAAGGACAGAAAGACACATGCATCAAGAAAACACGCGTCTGTTAAAGACCTGCACGCTCCACCCACTCCAATAACCACTCTTCTGAAAGACAGGATGAGTTCTCCTAATTGTCGAAACCACAAAAAACCAACGACACAGCAAAAATGTAAAGTGCTGACCACAGCATGTGACGGCAAAGGATGATGGGTATGAAACTCCCATCAAACCCAGTGACCCCTCAGGACCATGAATTAAAAGAGTGTTCCAGACTCAGTACGAGTTAAGATAGAACGACAGACAGATCGAATGACCGAAAGAACCAGAGACAGACAGACAGACAGATGAGAGATAGATAGACAGATAGAACGATTGATAGATTGATAGATAGAAAGAACGACAGATAGATAGATAGATAGATAGATAGATAGATAGATAGATAGATAGATAGATAGATAGATAGATAGATAGATAGATAGATAGATAGATAGATAGATAGATAGATAGATATAACAACAGATAGATAGATAGATAGATAGATAGATAGATAGATAGATAGATAGATAGATAGATAGATAGATAGATAGATAGATAGATAGATAGATAGATAGATAGAACAACAGATAGATAGATAGATAGATAGAAAGAACAACAGATAGATAGATAGATAGATAGATAGATAGATAGATAGATAGATAGATAGATAGATAGATAGATAGATAGATAGATAGATAGATAGATAGATAGATAGACAGACAGACAGACAGACAGACAGACAGACAGACAGACAGACAGACAGACAGACAGACAGACAGACAGACAGACAGACAGACAGACAGACAGACAGACAGACAGACAGACAGACAGACAGACAGACAGACAGACAGACAGATAGATAGATAGATAGATAGATAGATAGATAGATAGATAGATAGATAGATAGAAAGAACAACAGATAGATAGATAGATAGATAGATAGATAGATAGATAGATAGATAGATAGATAGATAGAAAGAACAACAGATAGATAGATAGATAGATAGATAGATAGATAGATAGATAGATAGATAGATAGATAGATAGATAGATAGATAGATAGATAGATAGATAGATAGATAGATAGATAGATAGATAGATAGATAGATAGATAAACAGACAGACAGATAGATAGATAGATAGATAGATAGATAGATAGATAGATAGAACAACAGATAGATAGATAGATAGATAGATAGATAGAACGATAGATAGATAGATAGATAGATAGATAGATAGATAGATAGATAGATAGATAGATAGATAGATAGATAGATAGATAGATAGATAGATAGATAGATAGATAGATAGATAGAAAGAAAGAACAACAGATAGATAGATAGAAAGAAAGAACAACAGATAGATAGATAGATAGATAGATAGATAGATAGATAGATAGATAGATAGATAGATAGATAGATAGATAGATAGATAGATAGATAGATAGATAGATAGATAGATAGATAGATAGATAGATAGATAGATAGATAGAACAACAGATAGATAGATAGATAGATAGATAGATAGATAGATAGATAGATAGATAGATAGATAGATAGATAGATAGATAGATAGATAGATATAACAACAGATAGATAGATAGATAGATAGATAGATAGATAGATAGATAGATAGATAGATAGATAGATAGATAGATAGATAGAAAGAACAACAGATAGATAGATAGATAGATAGATAGATAGATAGATAGATAGATAGATAGATAGATAGATAGATAGATAGATAGATAGATAGATAGATAGATAGATAGATAGATAGATAGATAGATAGATAGATAGATAGAACGGTTGAATGACAGATAGATAGATAGATAGATAGATAGATAGATAGATAGATAGATAGATAGATAGATAGATAGATAGATGAATAAAATAAATGTAAAAAAAATTGTAAATGAAATAATAAAAATATATAATACAAAACAATATTTTTACTTGACTAATTATTTAAATGAAATGATTAAAAATAAAACAATAAATAAATAAAAAATAACTAAAATATAACAAATAAAAAATTTAAATATATAAAATGAACATTTTACATTGGTGAAATACTAATAAATTTAACTCAAAATCATTATTTGCGAAAATCAACATAAAACGAGAAATGCTGTTGATATGGCTCGTATCTTGTATATTATGAAAAATGGATAGTTACTGTACTTACACATCATGGTGATGGGGAGGTCTAAGATGCACCAAACCACCAGCCAAAGTCTAAAAACAAAACCCAGTCTGAGCTTTGAGCGGTTTGGTGCGACTCAGGCCCTTAAATATGCATTTATCATATAAAAAAATCAAGACTCGGCAGGAAATCTCAAAGCGAGCGACTCTCAAACCCACAGTTTCAGACACACACACACACACACACAGTGGTGCCAGCTCCCTAAATACAGCCGTGTGCTCGAGCGCAGATTACAGATCATACTCGTGCCGTCCGAACGCGCAAATTACACACTTTCACTTCTTCCCGTAAATACCACGTACACACAACTACAATTAGCCTCTATTTTTACCCCACCTGTATATATCAGACAATCTGTCGAAGAAAAGCGGCCGTACTGTGCGGTCGACGGCTTTCATCACCCGGCGCATGAAAGCATTGTTTTATGGCTGTATGTGTATGTGTGTGTGTGTGTGTGTGTGTGTGGCGGCTCGGGCTCTGCGATGACAAACGGATGCTTTTCGCATGATTTCGAGTCTATAAACAACACGACAGCTTTCAGACACGTCTCAAGCGCCTCTGTTTACACTGTGGCCTGGGCATCGGCTCGCCCTGGAGCTGCCGGGACGGGCGTCTCGTGTTCTGTCAGCAAAGGAGCGTGGCTAGGCCGTTTTAGGGTTTTGTGAGTAAACAAAGCTTCGCACTCTGCTGTGGGTCGGTTGTAAGGCCTGTCAGGCTGGGTTTTGTTAGGGTTGGCCCGTGACGGCTCATTAAAGACGCTACAGAGTGAATGTGATGTTAATGGGGTAGTGGGCGCACGCACACACACACACACACGCACGACTCCTGCGCTGCCAGCTGGATGTGGTCGGAAAACAAGCTGGTCTGTCAGGAACTCGATGAGACCGAGAGAGAAAGATCCTTAATCAGACTTTTAATCTCTCGCATTCACATTTCTCGGAGTTTTTGTTTTTACCCAGATTCCACCAGAGTAAAACTAGCACGGCGTTATCATCGGTTACGTAGCGTATTTAGACATCTTTGATATGGTTATTTTACATATACCGGGTTTAAATTCATATTGCCCGCTGTGCACAGGTGCCCTAAAGCTACAGAGGTGGCGGTGGCACCGGGGCTTGGGCCCGTCATCGCTGCTTGCAGCTATATTTTTGTCTTGTTTTTAACAAGAGAAATTCACTTGCAAATTTTTTTTTATTTCAGTTTTGCACATTTTCAAGTAAAATGCACTAAACTAAGTAAAATCAACAAAGTGAGTATGTACATACTTTTTGATTTGAGGCAAGTGGGTAACACTTTATTTCACAGTGCCCTTGTTACACGTTACTATAGCTATATAAATTAGGGCTGTCAATAGATACAAATTTGTAATTGTGATTAATCGCACCCTTTCTGTATGATTAATCGTGATTAATTACACCCTTACCGTGAAATTAAGCATTTGTCTCGTTTAACACGTTCATTTTGTCATCATTTGCTATATCCAGCCAAGTAACCCATCAGATTGAAGGGTGATTCTCACAAAACTGTAATTTCTGCAAGCTTTTTTCAAGGTAAATTTAGGTGTCTTTCCAAAAAAGGACTCCAAACAACCAAATGATACAAGGAGTCCATATAATTCATAAATGTATGAACAAAGCACCTATGTATGAGTACAGTGCAACAGCAAAGAGCTTGTTTACATTTTAGACACGTTGCGATATCGAACACATGGACCACCAACCATCTTGACCTGACTGCACATATTGTTTGAGCATCAATATAACTGTAAAAGTCAAAATTCTCACCACTTTTAATCACAAGCGATCATTTGAAATCAATAAAGTTGCAACAGTTCTTTAAAGATGTTTATGTTTTGATTAACGTAAACATGCCTCAGCACATATCCTACATACATCCAGAACAACAGAGCTGTCCACTTGCAGTCAGATCTCATGAACAAAGTAGGTGTAGAGGAAATGCTTTGAACTGGACAAACATCAGAAAATCAGATCTAACGTTAGTGTGTGTGTGTGTGTGTGTTACACATCTGATCTAATGCTTTTCTGAGACACTAGTCTTTTCAGTAACGTGTCAGAGCTAATGGGTGTTTGCTCAGAGAGCAGTATTGGTAATCTCTAATCCACCTTACCCCATCTGATACATCTGAGCTTTATTTATCTTCAAAAGACACAAAGAGAAACCTCCAGTCAGGTCACCGCTCTGCCCTGACGAGGACTGTGGGAATGTTTGGTCTGATCTGACCTGAACTTCCTCGTTCCTAGTGTAATCGGTGGGATTGATTAGCTATCAAACAGAATCCTGACAGGTTCAGAAAGTCAAAAACACAATCATGCTCATGTTCACACGGGGCATGATAGTGTATTGTTTTCCCAGGGTTCAATGAATGGGGTCCCATGGCTTCACCAGCCCATGAGAGGGAGTGAATGAACCAATCGGGCCAATCGGAATAAGCCACTGAAGTAACAGCCTGATATGATTGGCTAAAGGTAGAATATGACACCTGAGGGGTGAAAAGGGACATATACACACACATTTACACTATTGTTCAAAAGGTCAGGGTCGGTAAACCGTTTTTTGTTGTTGTTTTTGAATCCAGAAAAAGAAAATGTCTCACGGTTTCCACAAAAATATGAAGCAGCACAACTGTTTTCAACATTGATAATAAGAAGAAATATTTTTTTAAGCATCAAATCATCATTTTAGATCTGGGGCCTCATTTATAAAGCTTGCGTATGCACAAAACTGGGCTGAAAACATGCGTACGCCAGTTCCTGCGCAAAAGGTGGGATTTATAAAGAAACGCAAACTCTGACCCATGCGTACGAACGTTTTGGAGATGGAGCACTTTGGCGACACCGATGGTGAGCTGGAGTTAAATGTATTTTTGGTCACTTTTATACAGAAAATCTAAAGAAAATTAAACATATACAGAAAGATTATACAAATACAATTTCAATCACCAAGCCTGTCACTTGAAGCAAATATCCATTCCTTCTTAAATGTCCGCGGCAGCGAGCGTGTTGAGCCGTTTAGTGAAACTGACGCAAATAACAGTTTAAATAAATAAAATACTTCTGATATAAACATTTATATTAAATATGCCATTCAAATTAATGGAGTTAAACACTTAAACATGAAATCATTACTGAAGTTACAACATTTTTTTAAATTCAATCATTAGAAATATTTGTTGTGGATGTGATTGTTTTTGAACACTTTTCCTGTGGCGTGTTTTAATGTTTTAACCACAGAGATAATTGCTTATCATGATAATACCAGATTGTCTGAGAAAATAGTTTCGTGCAAATAATGCCCAAGGCCTATCTGTTTCCATTAAAAATATAAATCAATTAAAAATACAATTCGGCAAGTGGAAAAGATTGAGAAAAACTTTCTCTGAAATGTATTTTACACTATTTGATTTATGTAGGCTATTCAAAAACAAGGCAAGGATAGACAACTACTTGATTTGTATTAATGTAATGTTTCTTGTACCGTTTATATCATTTGCATATGATTATTCATCCACGTGATAACGTTTAAGTTATCATGTGGATGAATAATCATATGCAAATGATATGTAGATGAGGATCTGCATAGTAAAACTAGCCGTTGTAAGCTCCATATATGGTTATTTCGGGGTGGAGACGCATGTACGCACAATCTTCCGCTGACTGGGATTTATAAAGTGAATTTTGCGCAGGTTCTGGCTTACGCACGGTTTTATAAGTCTGAATATTTTTTTGCGTACGCCATTTTTGGCTTTCGGGCGCACGTACACTTTTAGTAAGGTTCCTACGCACAGTTTTATAAATGAGGCCCCTGAAAGATCATGTGACACTGAAGACTGTAATGATTCAGCTTTGAGGAAAAAAAGGGGTTAAACCAATAAATGCAGCCTTGGTGAGAATAAGAGACTTCTTTGAAAAACATTAAAATTCATACCAAACCTAAACTTAATAGTCAACACACATATTCACATTCTCCTAAAATACCATGGAAAAGTCTTATTATTATTTTTTCTAGTTTTGAGTCCGCTCTAAATATAATAATATAAAGTAATTATATATATATATATATATATATATATATATATATATATATATATACACACACACACATATAAAATCCAGTAAATAAAGAACAACAGAAATAGTTGTGGAAAATTCCTGGAAATTCATTGGTCAGTAATTGATTTTAAAATTTACACACTAAAATAAAGAAATGTGAATAAAGAAATGTAAATTAATCAAAAAAAAAAAAAAAACTGTAGTTTAAAACAAAATAACAGACAAAAAGAAACAGATGGTCATCAAAATCCCTGAGTAGTGTTTATACCTGTAAATGGCAATATAGCAGATAATATGAGAATAAAATCAAACCTGAACGGCAGACGGCTGGGCCCGCGGGTCAAAGAGTCGCAGCTTTTTGTCCTAAGGAAAAAAAAAAACAGAGGTTAAAATATAACTAACACAATAGCAGGAGTTCTGCATCTCAAACTTAAATATCAGAATAAAGAAATACATTTTTTAAAGAAATAATATGGATGTTGAGGCAACATTAAGGTGAAATGTTAGGGGCAAAAAATATTTTCTGTTTTCTAATATTTTTGTCAATTTTGAGTAAAATATATTTATTCATTAACAATATAAAAATTTTTTTTTTTTTTTTTTTTTTACAATAATTTATAAAATAATTAATGTATTTTGTCAAGAGATCAACAATATGCCACATTTTCCCACAATCACTATTAAAAAGTTCAAAAATCTTAATTTAACACTTTCATGATTGTAAGATTATTCTTTATGCTTTTATTTCAAAGGGCCTCAATTATTATATGGTAGAAATGGCTTCATGTGGTATTTGTTAGTCCATCAACATAACCCAGGTTAAAATATAACTGTATATTACAATAGCATACATTCAAAACTTCAACAAAAATAAATAACATCTTTATCAATAATAAAAAAACATAAGGCTGCATTGAAGAATATTAATGTTTTCTAATATTTAAAGTAATTTAATATATATATATATATTCCATATGTTCCATATATATATATATATATATATATATATATATATATATATATATATATTATTATTATTATTATTATTACTATTATTATTATTGTTAATCTGAATTATATCATGCACACGCTATGCATCAACACTATGCCATATTTTCCAACAGTTGAGGTAATTTGAGGTAAACTGTGTTAAAATGCACAAAATTTAATATAACACTTTCTTGATTCTAATGTGATTATTTAGGCTTGTGTTTCAGTGTAGTAACTAAGTACTGCATGTGCTTCATGTGGTATTTGTTATGAGTCTGTCAACATAACTGGCAGCGTAAATCCTGGTGTAGACTGAACTCAACGTCAAAATCAGTTCAGTCAATCGGTGACCATCAGACGACCCCATTACACTCAAACACAGCCAATCAGGAGACAGAATCTGATCAGTGAGGGGAAATGAGCGCTAATAGGAACAGGCTGTGACCGGCACTACGTCTTTCACTCAACACAACAAATCCTTAATGAAGACCAGAGACTGACACAAACTCTCAAGAGTCCTCACACACCATAAAAACAGAGCGTAATCATCTACTACCAGGACACAAAGGGTTTCAAAATCAGTTTGACCTACTACACTGTCTTAGGCAGCTGTCTATTAAGAGAGAATCGTAATTATCGCAATATCAAACAAGCAGCACTTCACATGTTAAAGTGCCCCCTTCATGTAGTGAGTAATACAGCTGTTTGTGAATTTAAATGATCTGAAAGGACTCAAAGATGAAAGTGCAGATAAATTGAGTTATTGTCTCCCAAAAGAAAGAACTAATTCTGAACTGCCTGAAACGAGTTGTTAGTAATTCAGTCTTACTTCCTGCACAAAGCTATGTAGGTTTGTAACAGATTTTTCCATAATGCCAGGCTATGGTCTTCATTGACTGCCTGTGAACAACGTCTACTTTTACTCTTAAACACTGTAGTTGTAGCTGAGACTGGAAGAGTTTGGTTTGTGTTGTCCACATATCGAGAAGACACTGTTTTCTACACTGCCAAAGCAAATACACTTTGCTAAACTTTCAGATGAGGACTCATGCTTGAATTTTTACGGAAAAAAACGACTCCATCGTTACTGTTCGTATCTCTGTTTACAGTATTAATTGCTGAGGAAGATCCAGAGCTGAAATTCACATATGGTAATGGGTGTTTGGTTTCCGACACACGCTGCAAGCGGTAGACCAATCACAACAGACTGGGTCATCTGACCAATCAGAGCAGAGTAGACCAATCACAACAGACTGGGTCATCTAACCAATCAGAGCAGAGTAGACCAATCACAACAGACTGGGTCATCTGACCAATCAGAGCAGAGTAGACCAATCACAACAGACTAGGTCATCTGACCAATCAGAGCAGAGTAGACCAATCACAACAGACTGGGTCATCTGACCAATCAGAGCAGAGTAGACCAATCACAACAGACTGGGTCATCTGACCAATCAGAGCAGAGTAGACCAATCACAACAGACTGGGTCATTTGACCAATCAGAGCAGAGTAGACCAATCACAACAGACTGGGTCATTTGACCAATCAGAGCAGAGTAGACCAATCACAACAGAGTAGACTGGGCCATCTGACCAATCAGAGCAGAGTAGACCAATCACAACAGACTGGGTCATCTGACCAATCAGAGCAGAGTAGACCAATCACAACAGACTGGGTCATTTGACCAATCAGAGCAGAGTAGACCAATCACAACAGACTGGGTCATCTGACCAATCAGAGCAGAGTAGACCAATCACAACAGACTGGGTCATTTGACCAATCAGAGCAGAGTAGACCAATCACAACAGACTGGGTCATCTGACCAATCAGAGCAGAGTAGACCAATCACAACAGACTGGGTCATTTGACCAATCAGAGCAGAGTAGACCAATCACAACAGACTGGGCCATCTGACCAATCAGAGCAGAGTAGACCAATCACAACAGACTGGGTCATCTGACCAATCAGAGCAGAGTAGACCAATCACAACAGACTGGGTCATTTGACCAATCAGAGCAGAGTAGACCAATCACAACAGACTGGGCCATCTGACCAATCAGAGCAGAGTAGACCAATCACAACAGACTGGGTCATCTGACCAATCAGAGCAGAGTAGACCAATCACAACAGACTGGGTCATCTGACCAATCAGAGCAGAGTAGACCAATCATAACAGACTGGGTCATTTGACCAATCAGAGCAGAGTAGACCAATCACAACAGACTGGGCCATCTGACCAATCAGAGCAGAGTAGACCAATCACAACAGACTGGGTCATCTGACCAATCAGAGCAGAGTAGACCAATCACAACAGACTGGGTCATCTGACCAATCAGAGCAGAGTAGACCAATCACAACAGACTGGGTCATTTGACCAATCAGAGCAGAGTAGACCAATCACAACAGACTGGGTCATTTGACCAATCAGAGCAGAGTAGACCAATCACAACAGAGTAGACTGGGCCATCTGACCAATCAGAGCAGAGTAGACCAATCACAACAGACTGGGTCATCTGACCAATCAGAGCAGAGTAGACCAATCACAACAGACTGGGTCATCTGACCAATCAGAGCAGAGTAGACCAATCACAACAGACTGGGCCATCTGACCAATCAGAGCAGAGTAGACCAATCACAACAGACTGGGTCATCTGACCAATCAGAGCAGAGTAGACCAATCACAACAGACTGGGCCATCTGACCAATCAGAGCAGAGTAGACCAATCACAACAGACTGGGTCATCTGACCAATCAGAGCAGAGTAGACCAATCACAACAGACTGGGTCATCTGACCAATCAGAGCAGAGTAGACCAATCACAACAGACTGGGTCATAGGAACGTTTGAAATAGCATAATAGGAGTTTTTGCACTTAAGTCAATGACTGAGCTAACGACAGGCTGCTCTAATAACCATAAAAATTCACAGAACAGACAAATAATGTGTAAAATAGTCTAATCTAGTCAGACTGAACCATTTATATGAATATTTTAGTACTTCTATGATATATACATAAAAAAAAAACACACAAAAAAAACATATTTACAATTAAAATGTCATAGCTAAGACAGCTGGAATGTGGCTTTAAATCCTGCCTTCATATTGTCACTGTGTGGTTTCAGTCCTGTGAGACCGATGCTCTCAAACCCTCCCTAAAGACATTGGGAAACAAGGAATAATGCTTTTTACCCATAACGCACCCTTCCACTGCCACCTCTTCTCCAGACAAACACACCAGACACAAGTCACCAAAACCAACACCACAAATCAAGACAACAGCACAAACACAAACAGTAACCGCTCACACAGAGCCACACTATTTCACAGTGACATGCTGTCTTTACTGCTGAATAACCTCAAATAAAAGAGAGGGCTTCAAACGGGTCAGGTTACAAACTACTGTACCCATCTTATAATGTAAGACTGATGATCATTATTCCACTTTCTCTCAGACGTTTTCGCTACTGTTCCTTCTACATGTAAATGACCTCTGTTATGATTGGCTAATTGCTTTGCATACAAAATGAGTAACAATGGATTTAAAAGTTTTGCAATGTGAAAATGCCTGTGTTTGGAACAGCATACTACCACATCACTTTTAGTATGCATACTTCATAAATAGTACACGTGTGGAATACTAAGATATTTCAAGATATATTCTAAGATACTACGATAGTTCACAAGAAGTGCAGCGTACGACAGAGCAAATTGTGATGAATACTATATCCCACAATGCAATGTGCTCAACTTGACATTCCACCAAAATAACAGATAAACAAAAAGTCCCCCTGTGGTGAAATTTTTTATTGTTGTTTATATGTCTATGTGGTGTTTTTAATATGCTTTAAGACAAACCATGTGTAAATTCATAAGTCGACACCATTGCTGAGTATTATTATTGCTGAGTCTCAAAAACACGGTTTGAAATCGCTGGTGTTTCTGATGTCACAAACCTTGTAACCAATCAGATCAACGAGTGATCGCCAACAAGTGGAGTGAGTGAGTGGAGGCGGGGCTCATTTGCATATTCATAGAATCGCGTATATTAAATGAGGCGAGGCTGTAGAGTTACATTCAAGCTATTTTAAGGCATGAAGACTTTTTTTTTTTTTTTTTAAGAATCGTTTAAATATGTAATTTTGGAGTTTTAAGGGATACAATTATTGACAACAGGGGGACTTTAACATCTTAATTTGTCATTCATCAGCAAATCAGATTAATAAAAGTTTAAAGTCACAAAATTACAATTGCAAAAACATAAATGTAAAAAAACTTTGTTTACTAAATTAAACATGCTAGTATGAGGCCATATGACAACGTGTTATACTATAGTATACTATAGTACTTTTTCCGATGCGATTTCAAAATACAGTAGTCAACATTTGAAGTGGATCAAAACCTTTCATCAAAGTTATACATGAATTTTGAACAATACCCGTTCTCGTCTTAGGACAATTTTGATGAATGATCCACTTCAAATGTTGACTCAGCCGACATAGTACATCGTTTCAAAACCAGCAACTGCTACTTTATCCCTTCAAGACAATCCAGTGTGTTATTGAAACTATATTTCATGTCATGCACTGTGTAGTCATGCTATTGTATTTGCTGTTTATAGTTTGACGCTGCAAACGGGGGCCGTCGTGGGAAGCCCACCCACAGACCGTACGCATCTGACACTCCTGACCCCAGATCAGCCGCTGAGATTGCCATCAGTGTAAACACTCAGAAGAACCTGATCGCACGTCAGAATCTGCACGGCTTTAAATAGAGGCTCGTGATTTAACAGGGAGGCTTTTATTACTCGCCTACACAAACTTACCAGACTACACACAGTCTGACCCGACCGACCCCTGACGCCCATCGCACATGCTGCAGTAAAAGAATAAACACAGCACACATGCAAACACAGGTGTGTGTGTGTGTGTGTGTGTGTGTGTTTAATCAATGTCTGCAGTTTGAGCTCAGATTGACAGTTCTCACATTTATCTGAATGTGCTCAAGTAAACGTCCCACAGGCCTCTTTGTTACATCAATAGAGTTATTGTCAATTATTTTGATAACCCCAACTAAAGGTGGTAATTACTTAAAAAGAAACATGAACGATCTAGATTTGTATGCTGTCTTGAGTCAAGTGAGCATTATTTATATAAAGATTGTTTCGAAGCAACTTAAAATACAACATGTCATTGTTCAGCTGAAGTCAGTTCAGTGTTGATTCGGTTCTGTTCAATAACTGTAAAGTTCATCAATTCTGGAATGAGTTCAATTCTCTCCAGAAAACGAGTGTCGGGATTCACTTTGAGTGAAGTCTGTTTAATAACAGGGTGGAATATACCTTAGTATTATATAGACTTTATCAGTTTACATTAAAAATGAATAAAGATATTCCATCGTAAGTCTGACTACTTAGATTAGTAATAACATCTCTTCATAACAGCGTTATTTTATCACTGAGATATTTTTACAGTTTTTATTTTTGTTTTCATTTTAGTTTTAGTAATTTTGTCATGTTTTTGTTGCTGTTAGTTTAAAAAAAAAATGTTTATTGTTTTTTATAAATGTTTCAAGACTAGTTGGCAAAATAAGTTCAAGGCTTTTTTTTTCATCTTTTTTTTTATTTCAAGTAACAATAATGTTTTTTTTGTGGTTTTAGTTAGGCTAAAATAGCCCTGGTCTGTAGAACTAACACAAAACTCAAAAGCACAGTCACATACACGCAGACACAAGCTCATAAATCAACACCTGCTTTAATGCTTTGATGGCGTTTTTAATCATAAACTTCCACTGTCGCTGTGGAACAAAGCCTCAGCGTTCATATGGCAGGCATTTGCTTGTCATAAAATATGCGGGTCCATGCCTCCAAACCAGGCCTGTCAGGAGCCGCGCTCTCCTCCCGTTCACCTAATTGGGGAAAACGGCTGGAATTGAACGCACATGTTGGCAGTGCTTATTTGCTTTAATACGGTGGATCTGGGGAGATGGAGAGCATATTAGCTTAAATTACGGCTCGACTCGGCGACTCAGAGTTCACTCTGTGATCTCGTGTCACATTTATGGCTTTGTCCCGTTTGGATTTTCCTCTCCGACTCTCCTCTGAAATTTTAGGATGCATTCTGGTCCACTGTCATGATGAGGTGCTATTCTTAATGGTTTCAGGATGGAATTTAGCTTAGTATTATAAATATACTTTATCTGTTTACATATAAATTTAAATATAAACAATATAAAAATTTTATAAATATGAAAAATAAAAATTTTTTTTTTAATAAATTTATATAAAAATGTTAAAATATTATAAAAAAATAAATAATATAACTATAAATGAATATACAATAATAAGTATAAAAATAATAAAGTAAGATAGAATTAACCAATAAAAATACTAAAATTAATTCATGCAAAAATTTATATATACAATAATGTTTTTTTAAAACAAAAATTATAACTTCATATAAAAGTAATAAATTCATATAAATTAATAAACATATGTACTGATGTAAAAATGAATAAAAATAAAATACAAATGATTACGTTCATATAAAACAAATTATTTAAAACATAATAATATTATATAAAATATAAATATTATATATAAAATATAAATATTATAAAAAAGAAATGATAAAAAATAATAAATTATTATATATTTAAAAATATATATTAGACATTATTATATATATATATATATATATATATATTAATAAAATAATAAAAATAATATAAAAAAAATAAATATAACATTTTAAATGTTATATTAAATAAATAAAATAAAATAAATGAATATACAATTAATTAATATAAAAAGTTAAAATAAATAAACAAATAAATAATATAAAAACAATAATAAATGATTACACACAAAAAGTAATAACAATGCATTAATATAAAAATGATAAAAGAAACAAATATAAGTAAGTATAAATATAAATATATGTCAACCACTATTTTTCACAATATAAAAGATGTCAAAAAGTGTAAACAGGAGTGACTACCGTCTAGAAGCAGCACAAAGCATTCACTTCAAACTCAAACGACCTCATTTTTCCTCATAAACTAATCCTAAAATTCCTCATCCAGCCATAAACTCCAGCATCTTTGGCTCTGCAGATCTGAGAGCATTAAACCGGCTGATGGAAAAGCTCTGCAGCCTGTTATTATTTCTTTATGGATTGCTCCCCATTTCCTCCTGCAGGGGTGGCTGAGCGCGCCTCTCTGTGCCCAGCTCAGTGTCTCTCCTCTGGGGTGCGCTCTGTCAGGCGCTCTGGGGGTCTGGGGGCCAGGGGGTCTGGCGCCGGGCTCCCGGGGGCCAGGTGAGACTGAACTCAATACTTCAAACACCGCAGAGTCTATATGTAGATGCCGCCTAATTCAGCTGCGCTTTGAGCTCTCAGCGTAAGACATTATGGCATTCGCTTTTCAAAATACTAAAACTTATTTTGAGGTAAAAAAAAAGAAAAAAAAGAAACATATAGGCCTATACATATATCATTACTCCAGTCTTCAGTGTCACATGATCCTCCAGAAATCATTCTAATATGATGATTTGATGCTCAAGAAACATTTCTCATTATTATCAATGTTGAAAACAGTTATTTACATTTATTTCAGGATTCTTTGATGCATAGAAAGTTCAAAAGGACAGCATTTATCTGAAATAGAAAGTTTTTGTAACACTAAACACAACCGTTCAAAAGTTTGGGGTCAGTATGAATTTTTACTTTATTTTTTGGGGGAAAGAAATCAAATAAATCAATAAAGTACTTTTATTAATCAAGGATGAATTACATTCATCAACAGTTACAGTAAAGACATTTATAATGTTACATAAGATTAGATTTCAAATAAATGCTGTTCTTTTTAACTTTCTATTCATCAAAGAATCCTGAAAAAATTGTACACAACTGATTTCTGAAGGATCATGTGACACTGAAGACTGGAGTAATGATGCAGAAAATTCAGCTTTGATCACAGGAATAAATTACATTTTAAAATATATTCACATAGAAAACAGCTGTTCTAAATTGTAATAATATTTCACAATATTACTGTTTTTTGTATCAAATAAATGCAGCCTTGGTGAGCAGAAGAGACTTCTTTTAAAAACATTAAAAATCTTACCGATCAAAAACTTTTGACTGGAAGTGTATATATACATATATAAATATATTTGTGCAATAGGAAGGTTTGAGAGAAAATATTAACACCGCAAACCATCACATTTACATTTGAAACACTAAACCGAGTACATCTTCATCCACTTGACTGAATAAAACTATTTCCATGAACTCAATCAAAACACTGTTCCTGCCAAACACAAACCTTTTGTGTACAGAAATAGAAACACATCTGCAGTGAGGAAAAGACTTGGTGGTTTAATGTTTCAAATAAGTCACGATAGGTGGATCATACTGACACATTTGGCTATATTAAGTGTTTGTCCTCCATCATGAGCAAGTGCTGATGCGTAATTAACATTAAGCGCAAGACAAAAAGGCTGATTTTGAGGCCGGATATAATAAGCTTCCTTAAATCAGATTGACTGATTCTTATCCTCTCAGACTGGGACCTCGATGACACCAGGTTTATGAGTTTCACCCATGAGGACGTGATAATGATGTGCTCCGCTAATAAAGCCCATCTGTGTAATAATGATCCACAGTGAAGAGGTGCATGATGGGGAAATACACACACTTTGGCGACATCTATTGGTGAGAATGTGCTACTGTCTATGGTTGGCTAATGCACTTTTCAGAAAACTCCTAGAAACATCATTTGTGTAAGTAAATGTGCCTTTTTTATCATATTATCAACATTATAAACACAAGACCCCAAAAAAGGTGATGAGCAACAGAACAGCTCTGATGAGAGATATATAGCTGAATTGAAAGTAATAGAAACTGTTTTGTTTCGTAATAAAAATGAAATAAAATAACATATACATAGAATTTTTTTTTTATAAAAGTAAAAAAAGAAGCCTAAATTAGAAATGCAGAAATAATGAATACCTGAAATAAAATAAGTTGAAGTATTAAAATTATTAAAGCTGAAATAAAAAATCTAAATGGAAATAATAATAAAAAATAAAAATAAATGAAAAGCCTTAACATTAAAATAAAAGCCCATTTAAAATATTCTAACTATAGTTTGTAAGCTTTATTTATTCTGTTTGATTCCAGTTAATCAGTCTATCTGGCCAAAAGAAAAAAGAGCCAGAATTAAGAGAAATTAATTCCAGTTAACTAAAACCAATAAAAAAAGGCACTTGAAATAAAATAAATATGAACTAAAATAAAATATAAAAACTTTATTTTGAATAGATGTACTAAAATAATTCAAACTAAACTTAAAATAAAACTAAAATCTGTGAAAAAATACAAAATTAATCTTATATCTTAAAAAAATAACTCTTACAAATAAATATTAATGAGTATCTGTCTAATTATAAAACAACACTTCTTTATGTTCTATATATTCACAGCATGATAAAACAGAAACTGTGGCCGTTCTGTGTTTTTCATTCACACTGCGCTGCTTTTCCATCGCTAGACGAACGTGTTTGACCGCTGCGCCCGTTACACTTTTAAAAAACACACCTCTGGAACTTGAGCTGTCTTTCGTTCTACTGACCCGCATCTCACATCTTTAACAGCAAAAGCGTGTTCTGTGTGAACCGGCCCTGACTCTGCACAGTTAAGAGTTTATTATTAGCTTATTATCTGCGTTAGACACGTGTTGGTCATCCATTACCTTGCAGGATGAAGCCAGCAGTGATCCGTCTTCTTTCCAGGCCAGACCCTGCAGCTGATCCGCATGCTGCTCCAGAACTGCACACACACAAACACACACACGTCACAACACACACCATATCCATAAGACAGACATTCAGGGTAAGTTTACAATCTCTCAAAAAAAGAAACACGTCTGACAGTGAGGAATAGAGGAAAGCATGATAGTGCTGGGAATTTGAGCACAACACACACACACAGACGCACACTCACAAATGTACATACAGACAGACACACAGACAGACAGACGCGCACACACACACACAGACACACACACACACACACACAGACAGACAGACAGACAGACAGACAGACAGACAGACAGACAGACAGACAGACAGACGTACACACAGACGCACACACACACAGACAGACTTACACACAGATGCACATACACACACACACAGACAGACTAACACACAGATGCACGTACACACAGACAGACACACACAGACAGACACACACAGATGCGCACACACACAGATGCACGTACACACAGATGCACACACACACACACACACAGACAGACACAGAGACACACATACATACATACAGACACACACACACAGAGACAGACAGACACACAGACAGACAGACACACAGACAGACAGACACACAGACAGACAGACAGACAGACACACACACACACACACACACACACAGACAGACAGACACACACACACACAGACAGACAGACACGCACACACACACACACACAGACGCACACACACACGCACACAGACACACACACAAACACGCATACACAGACACACACACACAAACGTTAAGGAAATGTGGCTGCACAAACCGATGCGCTGGGAAAAGCTTATGTATTATGCCAATGTAGATCTCAGAGATCCGAATATGTGAAATTAGACATACAAAAACATCAAAATTAGAAAATTAAATAAGATTGTTGCCTTGGCAAACAACTAAAATTCAACTGAAGTACTAAGAGTTCAAGTTAAAATGACTAAAACTGAAATAACAACTAAATAGAAATATTAAACTTGAACTAAAATTTAAATGGAAACAATAAAAAACAAAAAAAAACTGAAACACAAGCTAATTCAAAATATTAATAAATTCTATAAAAGTACTAATGAATAATACTAAAATAACACGTTAACTACAGTTTATTAGCTTTATTTATTCTATTGTATTCTATCAGATTAATCTGCAAAACTAAGGCCCTGTTTACACCAGGTGTGTTGTGGTCGATCGGGTCACAAGTAGACGAGGGAGACACATTCCCGTTTACACCTGGTGTTTTAATCCATCTCTTGTGTCCACTTTAAACCACTTCTGTCCTGATTTATTTGAGGGGAGGGTCTATGGGCGGGGAAATGTATGTGTTTAATCTAATGGACGAAATAAACTCACAATTTACATATGAACACTATCAGAGACGACGGAAAAACACACGGAGAACATCAGCTTTCCTTTCTGCTCTGAAAGCCACAAGACCAGCCGAACGCGGTGAGTGTGTGTTAGAAATCAGGGATTGGTGTGTTTTTCATCTTCAAACCAAACTTGGGTCTTCACCCGTCAAAGTTTAAATCCAGTCTGGCTAGCGCGCTTCCCATAATGTTCACGCATTAGGTCACTACGAAAGCAAACCGGTCGAATGCTTCTTAATACCAGGTGTGAACAGGGCCAAATATTAGGAAATAAATTCCAGGGTTAATATAGTTAACTAACACTAAACCGCTTCTCATTTTCTCTGAGATCTGATTCCGTGGCGCTGGATTTTTTGTGCTGTAAGTGGCAGAGGGAGTGAATGAAACACAGCTAACACATGAATACGCATGGAGGCAGACAGCGGTGTGAGATGTGAGGTTGGGAAGCACCAGCAGCCATCATGGGGCTCCGGGGACACGCGGCCCAAAGCTCTGAGGGGCATTTACCTCAGACGCTCCACGTCAGACCCCAGAGGACTGTAACAACCACCAGAGGCTCAGCAGATCAAACCAAACATTGAAATACACACAGAGACAAAACAAACAAAAAAGAAACACACAGCAGAGACAAAAAAAGCTGCAGACAAAACCTTCATGAACTGCATTATTCAGGCTGTGACTGCAAGTCATGAATTCAGACGAGGGAAGAGGTTCTGTCACTGGACGAGATCAGTTTAACGGTTGACCTGATTGGACATTTTTTTTTCAATATTGTGCATCAAAATTGTATTAGTTGTAAAATATTTGATTTAAATAAACAGATTTGGGGATTTTTATTTTTATTTTGTCTTGGTAAATCAGTTTGGGTGTGAATTAACTTACTATACTATCATGTTGCATGTTATTAATTAAGTGAAAGATAAATTAAATGAAACTAAATTAAAAATAAATAAAAACATACATCATTTTACAAATAAATGAATTTATTAAATAATTAGTTGATTAAAACATTACTTTACTAAATATAAACAATAAATAAATAAATAAATAAATAACAAATAAATCAAATTTATTTATTTATTTATTAAAGAATAAGTACATTTAAACAAAATAATCTGTTAAAAGTAAATCAATAAAAAAAAAAGATATATACATAAACAAACAAATACATAAATTGAAAATAAATGTAAAAACAAATGTAATAAAATTAAAAAAAAATAAAAAATCTAGCTCCCAAAAAGCATATAACTAGCATATTGAAATGACAAACAATTACAGTCTGAATAGGGCTTAAGTGTACATGTAAAGTAATTAAAGACAAGACTAAATCAGGTGTTTAACAGCAGTGATGGTTGTACGTGGGAATGCGAAAGCTGTGAGTTTACCTGTCAAGGCGGAGTCTCGTGTGACGTCCCACACCTGAACGGCCCTCGTAGACGCCACAGCGAGCAGACCCGAGGCCACGGGGTGGAAGAGAACGACCTCCAGTCGCCCGTCTCCGGGGCTCAGAGTGACCTCAGCATTACTGGGCTGATCCTTATCCAGATCACACACACGCCACAGCTTCACCTGAATGAGGAGAGAGAGAGCGAGAGAGAGAGATTATTAAACACTTAGAGATTATAATTAAACATTATAGTTGGAATTCCTAAATGCATGTGCTAAATTTGTATAAAGTCTTTTTTAAAACCCTAAAAACAACACAACATCAATCACTATTCACAGTCTTAAAAAAATGTCATAGTCTAATGGTGCACAATTTGTCAGTGTGTACTAATAAAAAAGACAGACAAACAAAGGACAGACAGAGACACAAAAGACAGAGAGATCAAAGACAGAGAGACAGACAGACAGACAGACTGACAAAAGACGGACGGACAGACAGACAGACAGACAAACATAAACAAACAAACAGACAGAAAAAAGACAGACAGACAAAAGACAGACATACAGAAAGACAAAGGACAGAAAGACAGACAGACAAACAAATGACAGACAGACAGACAGACAAAAGCCAGACAGACAAACAAAAAACAGACAAAGACAGACAGAAAAAAGACATACAGAGAAAAGACAGACAGACAGACAGACAGACAGACAAAAGATGGACAGACAAAAGACACACAAAAGACAGACAAACAAAAGACAGACAGACAGACAAAAGACAGACAAAAGACAGACAGACAGACAAAGACAGACAAAAGACAGACAGACAAAAGATGGATGGACAGACAAAAGACAGACAGACAGACAGACAGACAGACACACAAAAGACAGACAAACAAAAGACAGACAAACAAAAGACAGACAGACAGACAAAGACAGACAAAAGACAGACAGACAGACAAAGACAGACAAAAGACAGACAGACAAAAGATGGATGGACAGACAAAAGACAGACAGACAGACAGACAGACAGACAGACACACAAAAGACAGACAAACAAAAGACAGACAAACAAAAGACAGACAGACAGACAGACAGACAGACAAAAGACAGACAAAAGACAGACAGACAGACAAAGACAGACAAAAGACAGACAGACAAAAGACAGATGGACAGACAAAAGACAGACAGACAGACAGACACACAAAAGACAGACACAACACATCATAATCACTATTTAAAAAAATTTAATGGTGCACAATTTGTCAGTGTGTACTAATAAAAAAGAGACAAAGGACAGACGGAAAGACAGACAGACAGACAAAAGAAAAAGACAGACAGAAAGACAAAAAACAGACATACAGACAAGTTACAAAAAGCATTGATCATTTTTCAGTCAATTTATTTACTAATATCAAAAGTGGCTAATACCAATTTACAGCAGTTTAACTGAAGCAAAAGTATCCATGGTATTCTGGCAGAAGGCATGGATACCATGGGAAATATCGCTAACGGAGCGTGTCTCAGTTGGAGCGTGATGTGCTGGGACTACTAAACACTAAACTCCACTGACTCAGATATGCACTGGAGCAGATGTCAGGTGGAGGCCAGCTGCGCAGACATATGAAGGCATCAGCAGACAGATTCAGCAAGAGCCTCATCTGTGTTTGTCTCTTCATTCTGCTGAGCTTAGGAAAACCCGACCCGAGTGACAGCGGCGTCTGCCAACCTCCTCAACATCTGTGTGGCGTTACAGCTGCTAAAAATCCTATTTACAGAAGATGATATAACAATACCTCCAGAGTAACGTGATTGTGTGCGTGTTTGCTGTTAAGATGAACAGACAAAACAGATCAGCAGATGCCCCCTTTTTTTTTTGTTCAGAATAAACACAAAAGCATCACTGCTTCAGCATGACTTACGGTCTCATCAGCCGAGCAGGTTGCCAGCAGGTACTCATCAAACGGAGAGAAGTCCAGGTCGGTCACCAGGTCTGGGTTCAGAAAGGTCGGAGAGAGAATTAGGACAAAGTCATATAGGTTTATTTTTAGTAAACCGTGACATTGCATCTCACACAGCGCTTTTATTAACTCCACAGACATCCGTTTTTCCTCCAAATGAAGTTAAATGAGCCGAGCATGAGCATGTTAGTTGAACCTATGGTACTGCGTCTTACCAGCATGGCATGAAATCTGGGTCACGGTCCACTTCCCGTCAGATCCGGCATTCACAGAAGACAGGCCGACCATTCCTCCTCCTCCAGAGACAGAATACACAAGATTACCTTCTAAAACACTGTTTACCAAACTCAAGACGCACTGGTTCTCCTGCTGTTTAATCTGATCTGCCGTCAGCTTGTGCATTTGTTTAGTGTGCAAACGTTATCAGAGGTGCAGACAGGTTCAGACAGACAGAATCAAGGGTTCGTACCAGCCTGATCCGTGTTGAAGGCCACGAGATTGCAGCTGGATTTGATGTGGTTGCCCTGAGAAGAGAAGGAACCTCCTCGCACGTTTGCAATCCAGCCCTGAACAGAAAGACGGGGATGTTGTTAAATCAATGTTGTTGATAAGAAATCATGCCTTCATTTAGACGTACAAATACAAACACTTGAGACACTACACCAACACTACTAAAGCATCTGGCACGATCCTTTCAGAAAGGGTTTTGATGCCACAGGACAGGCTTTCTCAAACTTCTCAAAGTGCGCAAACTCCTGTTATGAAAATAACACTAAATAATAAAACTGTGAACGTATAAAATAAGTCTTTTAAAAACGAAAAAATGTAAATCATAAAAATGTCAAATTAAGTAATTAAAAAAAATAAAAATAAAAATATATAAAACTAAAATTTAAAGAATAATGTAAAATTTAAATAATTAATTTTAAAATCAAAACTTAGTAAAAATAAAATCATAAAAATGTGAAAAAACAATTTTTAAAATAGAAATAATACAAGTATAACACTAATAAAAATGAAAGCATAATGTCACATTTAAATAAATAACTAATTTTAAAATAAAAACTTACAAAAAATGAAAATCATAACAATTTAATATTAAAATAAAAAAGTATGTTTTAAATAAATAATGAGTATATAACACTAAAAATTAAAGCAGTAAAATTTAAATAAATAATTGTATATACAATCATATGAAATAAGTCATTTTAAAATAGAAACTTACTAAAAATGAAAGTCAAGTATTAAAATAATTAACTCTAAAATAAATACTAAAATTAAAATCATCAAAATGTAATATTAAAATAATACTTTTTTCTATTTATATATATATTTTTTCAAATAAAATAATAAAAACATAAAACAAAAAATGTAAGCAGATTGTCAAAATTAAAAGAACTCATTTTAAAATAACAACAAACTTAACTATGTATATATAAACACTTACTAAAAAATATTACATATTTTATGTTCACCTGCAAATCATGTGACCATTAATCAACATCAGAGAACCATGACATGCAAATGTGTTTTTAAATTATTGAAATAGTCACTAAAAATGTACAAAGAGAATATTTTAGGTCAAACGGGTTCGCCAAACAAAAAAGTTTCCAAGCTATGGGAGAAAGTTCTGAAGATCTAGGGTTCTCTTTTCCTTCAGATTTGACTTCAAGTGGCGACCCTTAATAGTGTCACAACTGTTTGTGTCCTCAGAACTAAACCATACCTGGGGGGTATTCCAGAAAGCAAGGTTAACTTACCATTTGGTAAATCATAACCTCTGGGTTGATTTACCCCAAACCCGCATACCATGAGTATGTCGGTTCCAAAACACCTGAGAAGAGTTAGTTTAATCAACCTCCTATTGGTAACCCAGAGTTAATGCGCGCACACGGCGAGTACATAAAGACATTTTCAATGGATCACCGATTTCAGGAGTCACCATGGAAACCCAGGGAGAAAAAAAGCGAGCTACATATTTCGATGAAACTGAGTTGGAGGTTTTAATGCTTGCTTATGAAGACTATAAGCCCATTATAAAAAAAAAAAAAAAAAAAAGCAATACTGCTGCATCATCAAAAGAAAGAGAGTTGGCTTGGCAAAAAATAACGGACTGAGTAAATGCATGAGTTTATAAAATTATAAATGGGCTATTTTCCCCTTTCATTGTGACGCAAACATTATTTGGGGCATGCAGTAAAAATAGACAAGTATTTACTTGTTGGCCTCCATACATTTCTTAATATTACAGTAGTAATGCACATAATTGGCTAGTATGTTGGCTTCTTGTTTTATCAGGTGTAATCCTTCTGGAGCCAGAAGAAGTGTGAGCTAAGTCAAAATGAAACACAAAAACATTCTCCAGCAATGTAATTTAGTATTTAATGTAGCCTAATTTAGTTTTCTATACATAGCCAATAGAAAGAAGGATGAGGCCCGTAAAACAGGTGGGGGGTCCACCTCCACCTTCCCTCACCCCAGCTGCCCAGGAGCTGGCACTGTCCCTTAATAAAGGGCGACCTGTGGTCAATGGGATTCCAGGGGCAGTTCATCGGACTCAGCAACCAAGACAAGTGGCTTAGTAAAATGTAGGTGTACCATATTAATACTTATGATTTATTGATGTTTTCACTGTTTTTGTCAGTGTTTTAATAAAGAAAATCATCAACACTGTCACCATTTTAAAAAGGCATTTTGAATGCATTTTACAGTCATTGATTCACTTGTGCAGTATGCATGCTGCTTTGACTGCATATGCTGTATACTGTAATCTTATTACTAGTACTCTTAGATGTTCCTAATGTCCTTCTTTATTAGTTGTATTTGTTTAAGAATATACATTGAGTATTGAATATGCATGATTATATTATTGGTTTAATTATCTTGCAGTTGCTGATGGCCACATTGTATTATTGGATCCTCCTGCAACACCACACTCTGTCACAGTTGTAAGTGATTATTGTCTTTAGGTTTCTGTTTGCTAGACCAAGCATTCCTTATTTTTACTGTAGGCTGACGATGAAGAAACCACTTCTGCTGTGACAGAAACAGAAAATGTGGGGAGGCCCATAGAGGTATGATGCATAGAATGCATTTCCCCTTTTTTGCATAAGAGAATAAATAAATTGTCATTGTCATTTTACAGAATATGGCAGGAGATTTTAATACAGATGAGGGTCCATCTACCTCCACACAGAATCTTAGCAGTGTAAGAAATGTTCTGCAGTTCTCCTTCCTCATTTAAATATTTGGTCTGTGTTTGTATTACAGACTTTCAGTCATGTTTAATTATTCTGTCTTTTTAGTTGCCTGCCAAAGAGCTGTATAAGGTCCACCTTCAAAAGCAAATCAGAAAAAGTGACATGGAGATGGACCTCATACAGCTTCAAATGGAGGAGAAAAGGCTTAACCTAAAAAAGGCCATACTTGAATTGCTGGAGCACCAGCTTAAGGTGGGAAACAGTATGTGAACATTAATCTGTCATTTGTTGTTGAATGAAATCTAAAGCAATTAATACAAATGTATTTTGTTACAGGAAATAAAGAAACAATGAACAACACTTGACTGTTAACTGGTTTTAATTAAAGTGATTTTGGCAAATCATGTCTCGTACCACCCTGCCATCTCTTTGGTCTACTGGGTTCACTGGGGGTTCCTCTTGGCCATCTTCAAGAGAAGGGGGGGCCCTCTCACCTCTCAGTGTGGCAATGTTGTGAAGAACAACACAAGCAGCTGTGATGTCACATGACCTTTCTGGGCTGACCCTGAGCCCACGCAGGCACTGAAACCTGCCTTCAGGATGCCTATGGTCATTTCCACCTTGACCCATGTTCTGCTGTGGGCCAGGTTGAATTGTGCCTGTGGTCCAGGCTCAGGTTCAGAGTAGGGTGTCATCATATAGGGCAGACAAGGGTACCCTCTGTCCCCCAGCAAGTAACCATTGAAGTGTCATATAAAGGTAGTTAAAGTGTATAATTGCATTAAAAAAACATAAAAAATAAAAATAAAAAAAAACATTGTGTAAGGCAAACCATACCCTGTTGAAATTTGTGGCACAATGATGACTCCCTAAACATTCTGGCATCATGTACAGACCCTGGCCATTTGGCTTCAACATTAGGGGTTGCATCACATATTACCTAGTTAGTGGGGACCAGTAATGAGGGTGATTTAATGGTTTAAACACCCAAACATTTAGCACCCAAAAAATCTATTGTCATCTGCACATTGATGCTATGGATTGACTTCCTATTAACATAGTTTCCTTCATTGACTGAAGGAGCTTTAATGGGAATGTGGGTTCCATCAATGCACCCAATCACATTTGGGAACCCTGAAATTGAAAGTTATATAATTAGAAACATTTAAAATTATTGTGGCTGTATACAGTATGAATAAATTAAGTAGTGCTATGTAACTAAAATGGTCTTTCATAGAATATCATAGAATGGACAAACCCGCCACTCTGTGGAATTCCTCTTTAATGACCCTCTGGTTTATGGCCAGGGAACTGCACAAAAGTGTGTAGGAACCGTTTGAGTGCAATGCATACTGTACGAACAGCCATACACACAGTTGCCTTTCCCACATGCTCTGCATCGCCTATTGTATACAAAAAACTCCCCGTCGCAAAAAAGTTAAATAAATGGAGTTAAATATTTAACTCCATTATCTTCGTTTAATAAATTAACGATTCTTTTGAAAAACGGTACATATTCATTTGGATACGAAAACACATCGATACGTGGTTGTATCACCCTCACGGCGGAAAAGATTTCGTATTATCTGTGCTTCCACATCCACTGGATCGTCTTCAAAAGGGCACGCCATGCTCCGTCACCTCTCTGAAACAAACTAACCCTGGAACATAACCTGCTGCCGAGCAGGTTATCTTCAGAGAGTAAGTTCCTATGGTTACATACATACCCAGAAAGTTACCTCCGTTTTTGGAACCGAAAGTTGAGGTTATCCACTAACTTACCCTTAAACTTACCCGGGTATGTCACATAACCTGCTTTCTGGAATACCCCCCTGTGCTTCACAGTTAAACTGTTGGGTACAGCAATGACTGAGCTTATCGCCAATATTGCCACAAACTATGATCGCTTCCTACTGGTGGGCGATTTTAATATTCATGTTTGCTGGCTCTCAAATTTTTTGTCGCAGGAGTTCCTTATTTTAATAGATGCTTTTAATCTATTGCAGTGGATCAAAAACTCTACTCATATTCAGGGCCACGTGTTGGATCTTGATCTTACGGGCTCGATGTCACTGATATTGTGTTCTCCGATACACAAGAGCAGAACATTTCTGCTCATGCTATACACCATGCAATTATACAAGTTGCAGAAAGAGAAAGCTGAAAACCATCAGAGGAGCAAAAACAAAAAGAATGATTAGATGGAGATGGATGACATGTATAGCAGGAACATTCTTCTGTTTATGATATATCATACAGCTAGACCTATAAAGACATTTCCAAGCAATGGCCTATTGACATCATATCCGGGAGATGAGTCAGTAAATCCGAGTAAAATCACAGCCTACGCTTATCCCGTGCAAATGCGCCACACAGGGTAATTTCTAAATCACACGAGGTCCCCAGGTAATACTAATCTGTCCCCCAAATCTTGACACCTGCTTCTGGTTTTGGGAGGTTTTTGATCCTCCAGACACTGAAAGACGTGACTGTCAAGCTCACGCCTTCATTTTGTCCTATAGTGATATCATTCACCCGATTATCATTCTTATCAACAAGTGTCTCAAAACGGGCTCTGTTCCTGCCAATCTTAAAGTGGCTCCTCTGCAGAAGCCTTCACTAGATCCTTCTGTTTAAAAAAAAAAAAAGACCTTTCATTTCGAAGCTTTTGGAGAAAATTGTGCTGATCAACTCCAACACTTTGTGTCAAATAATTGTATCTATGAGGTTTTTCAATCTGGTTTTAGGTCTGCTCGCAGCACTGAGTCCGCCCTCCTCAGAGTGTTAAATGATATTGATCTCTCCCCTGATTCTGGAGATACTGTGTTTCTTGTTCTCTTAGATCTTTCATCAGGTTTTGACACCATTGACCACCCTACTCTTTTATCTAGACCTGAGTCTTGGGTGGGTCTAAAAGCTTTTGTCCTGAAATGGTTTCAGTCATACCTGTCTGACAGAAAGTTTAGAGTAAAGATGGGTAGTTTCTCCAGCCCCATGGCACCTCTGACCTGTGGTCTTCCACAGGGCTCTAGCTTGGCTCCTTCTCTGTTTTCTCTTCACATGCGACCTCTGGCCGCAATTCTAAGGAGTCATGGCGTATCCTTTCATTTTTACGCGGACGACACTCAAATTTATATTCCAATCAAGAGAAACAACCCTGCAGCGATGAAATCTCTTCTGCTTAGAGGAGGTTAAAGCATGGCTAGACCAAAATTTCCTCTTCCTAAATGAAGACAAGACTGAGGTCTTTGTTCTCGGCCCAAATGAAAACTCTCAGTGAATAAGTCCAGAGTTAGAGAGTCTTTCGGCTTTTAAATCCCCAGGAGTGCGGAACTAAAATTTGACAAACAGATCTCATCCGTAATCAGTTATGGTTTCAACCAACTTCGTCCACTGTCTAAAATCAAAGGCGTCCTCACCCCGAAAACTCCTGAAATGGCTGTTCATGCATTTATTACGTCTCGGCTAGATTACTGCAATTCCTTATATTGAATGCGGTATATTAAGTTTCCAAATTACTGGTCTTCAGTTAGTCCAAAATGCTGCGGCCAGACTTATTCATAAGTGTCGCAAATATGACCACATCTCTCCGATTCACAAATCTCTACACTGGCTGCCAGTTCGACAGAGAAAAGATTTCAAAATTCTACTCTTTGTTTTGTTTTTAAATCTCTACATAACTTAGCTCCTGCATCTCTCTGAACTTGTTCATCCTTACACTCTGTCCAGAAGCCTATAAGATCCTACGACACGACTCTGGGACGACCCTGCCTCTATACGGCCCCTACCCTGTCTGTCTTCAAGTCTCTGTTAAAAACCTACCTGTTTTCTTTAGTATATTGATCTCTAATAGTTGGTTTTACTATTTTATATTTGAGTCTGATACTGTTTTGTCACTCCGGTTTAAAGGCTTCGCTTAGCTTTGCTGCTCTTATTTGTGTTTCATGTGTTGTTATGCAAGTTAATTTGGTTGTTCTGTAAAGCACTTTGGTCAGCCTAGTGGCTGTTGTAAGGCCGTTTACACGAGAACGCTCGCGGGTGAAAACGTACAAATATTTTATCAGATGTGCCTTTCGTTTAGACGGCGACGGCGTTTTTGGGGCTTAAAAACGCAAAAAAGTGAAACCACCCTCCAGAGTGGAAATCTTAAAAACGCTCCACCGTCGCGTTTCCGTCTAAACCATAGATATCATATATAAACGCTAGATGTCTTATGGCGCAGTCACTTCCGGCATCATCGTTCGGCGTTTCTCTGCTTCTCTTCTTTCTCAACATCTCTGACGTTTATAACAAACCAAACCGTTTGAAAATCGGTAGAAAAATGAGCAAGTTATGGTTATTTAAAAGTACATGCACCATTGAAGTAGTGAGCGAGTACACTGTCGCAAGATGGCCGCCACGTGCGGACGTCGACCTCCATAGACCTTTTTCACAATAACCGGAAATACGTAATCGTTGTGGAAGCGGATTTCCTGTCAAGCGTCAACACACCAGAAAAACATAAATGCGGGCAAGTTTAAAATGGATCAAAGAGTCTACACAACTTCATTAACGGATTTGCCAAATATTACATTTGCTGATGTGACGACTCGTAGAGGAAAACTCCATCACCAAAAAGAAAAAACGAAATAAAGGGTAAAAAAATTTCCACACGGAATTTGTCCATAAAAATCAAGGTAAGTAGAGAGCGAGGCTAACTGTTA
Organism: Rutilus rutilus; assembly: GCF_951802725.1. Taxonomy (NCBI): domain Eukaryota; kingdom Metazoa; phylum Chordata; class Actinopteri; order Cypriniformes; family Leuciscidae; genus Rutilus; species Rutilus rutilus. The sequence goes on along the minus strand of NC_140209.1, from coordinate 29,416,687 downwards.
CTGAACTGTTAATTAAAATGACACATCATTAGCGTGTCAATAGCTCTTGCTAGTTGCTTGCGCCATTTTTTATGTTGCTTTGACTGCGGAGGAAGTAGATTACCACGACGATTGCGTATTTCCGGTCACAAATACGGAAGTTGTGAAAAAGGTCTATTGGCCAGCAGTGCGCACGAGACATCTAGCCTTTATATATGATATCTATGGTCTAAACGGCAAAAGTCTGCTAGACAGTGCAGGCACCGATCAGTGCTTCACATTGCCACCTAGCTGCCTGGAGTGCATACTACATTGAATTTCACACACTTTTGCGTCACCATATGCACGCAGACCCCCCCCCCCCATAACGCTCGTCTAAACGCAGAATAAAAAGTGATCACTTCTGCGTTTTCTCTTCAGATCGTTTCCGTGTAAACGTAGCCTGAATGTGCTATACAAATAAAGTGAACATGAACTTGTTGCCATGTTTATAGCTAGCCAGAACAATAACAGACATTTGAAGGAAACGTTATTGCCTCCTTGAGTACTGAGTTCTGTTCTGCAACAGTAACACACGTGCACAATAGGACGGCACGCCTGCGACCTGTTGGACACGCGTTCACATCTGTGCTTGTGGACGTTTTAATGTGGTTCACTGGCTGTCGGATTGGGTTACAAAGCCGTGGTCGCGATGAGGTCATGGCAGCAAAACTTAAAAGCCACAATGTTTCTCTCGACAGTCAAAATGAAATGACTTCAAAAGGGAGGAAGCGAAACAGCTGTGCTAAAGAAAGAACACACCAGTGTTGTTATTGTTAATCAAAAAAAGAAATCACTGAATCTCTGATTTATTTATCAGAAATAAAATAAACACTGAATAGAAAAATGTAACTTAAATTACAAAAAAAAAAAAAAAAAAATTGTATATAAAAATATTTACTATAAAAATAGAAACAAATACTATAATAGTATATAAAAAATACTAAAATAACACTGGAACACACAGCAAAAGCCTTGAGATGTTGACTAAAGACGACACTGAATGCAACTGAATCAAACCAGCTGATGCATCTGACATCATCACAAACAGGAAAGAGGAAACGGATAGAAACGCCGCACTTTCTCCAGCCAACGGCACACACACACACACACGAGAAGCAGCAGATGCACTTGAGGAAACGCAGAAGAGCTCCTGCAAAGGAAGGGCAGCTGTATGGTTTCAAACACTTCCAGAATGTCAACAAGAAACAACACGCAGAGAGTGAGCGAGCCTGGACCAGAGAGAAGACACTCACACACACACATCAGGCCTATGAGACACACGCATGCTCTCGTGCCGTACCATCTGAACAGGATTACAGGGAAACACAGGTATGATGAGGTGACAAGCCAGTGCATTAGAAATAAAAATATGACAATAAGGCCTTAAAAAGAACTGAGAATATGCATATGAAACTCTAAACCTGACATACAAAACCAAATCCTTCAGTTCTGGCCATACACACAGACAATTATCCCCCGCATGCTGGACGATAAAACTGGTCAAATAACACCAGGCTCGCATTGAAGGAGGGACCTGAGCCTAAAGTTTGGGGTTGGTAAATGTTTTTAATAATCACTTCTGTTCACCAAGGCTGCATTTATTTTATATTTTAATATATTATAAAATGTAATTTATTCCTGTGATCAAAGCTGAATTTTCAGCATCATTACTCTAGTCTTCAGTGTCACATGATCTTTCAGAAATCATTCTAATATGATGATTTGTTGCTCAAGAAACATTTATGATTATTTCTGAAACAGTTGTGCTGCTTCACGTTATTGTGGGAACCGGGATACATTTAGGATCCTTCTGTAACATAAATCTTTTGTAACATAATAAATGTCTGTAATGCCACTTTTTGATCCATTTAATGCAACCTTGCTGAATAGAAGTATTCATTTCTTTCTGATCTCATCTTCCACTTACAGCAGCATCGGTCAGCGCTTTACATCCGGACGCTCAGCTAAACGTGTCTGTCAATCTTTAACAGTGTGTGACCTCCTGTCATGTGACCTAACACTATCAGGTAGAGGTGAACACCAATGACAACAATGAAACACTGTATCTGCAATATACACTTGCTGACCCAAACTTTGGGAAAACATGCTCCCATGCTCGACGCCTCAATGAGATCAAAATACACCTAATATGGTAGTTTCAATACATTTATATTGTTTGATTTTAAGGATTTTTCATAGATAATGAGTTTAAACACTGTGCTGAGTCGCCACTTGATGTCAAAACTGGGTCCTGAAGCAAAGCCAGATGAAAATCACAGTGCTCTATCTATGACTGATAAGTGAGATAACAGATGTGAGATCACAACAGTGACAAAATGGCACTTGATTAGATTGTTAACTAGTGTAATGACATTCACACATCACTTCTACATGTGCCGTACGCACACACGGACACACAAACACGTGATCATATGCAGCTCAGGAATGTGAAGAATTCACACTGAAGGGGATGTTATTTAAAGGGGTGGTGGTATAATGGCCTGTTCACAAGATGTAAAATAAATCTTTGATGTCCCCAGAGTGTGTGTGTGTGAAGTTTTAGCTCAAAACACCCCACAGATATTTTTATATAGCATGTTCAAATTTTCACTTTTTGAGGGTGAGCAAAAACACACCGGTTTTGTGTGTATCCCTTTAAATGCAAATGAGCTGCTGCTCCCGGCACAGAGGGCAGAGCTTCAGTTACCTCCTCACACAGACATGCCTTTTATGTTCAAACCAGAGTCAGACAATGATGGAGAGACTCAAGAGGAAGTGACAACATGTAGACAACATTTCTGAATGGTTAGTTGGCCAATTTATGAAGCTTATGTGTATTTATCTAGTCATTGATTAGCATATTCTGTCATGATAATCTATAAATGTTCCCGGGGGAGGGGTTTAAGTAAATGTTAGGGTTAGTGATGTTTATGCTCAAACAGCAACATTACACACTAACTAAAGTTAAAAAAGTAAAATCATAATCAACAAACCCTTTCACAACAGGGTATGACGACATATATGACGACAAGAAACAGGAGCTCTTTTTTGTTGCTGGAAAGATGGTCTAGAATGAAGAAAAATCATTCTACAGCATCACAAGTTGTAGTTGTTTCAACAAAAAACGATGTGATCAGGCGAAAAAGCGTCAAGGTAACACAACGTGCCAAATAGGCTAATTTACGAATTAGGGGCCGTGTACACGACACCGTTTTCAACTCAAAACTTTTTATGCGCTTTGGCCGTTCATTTACACGACAACGGTGTTTTGGGGCCCTGAAAATGGGTTTCAAAGTGGAAGTTTCTGAAAAAGATACTATTATTGTCTCCAAGTAAACTACAAAAACATGAATTTGTGAAAACGGCGACGTCATGCGCATGTGTATTATAGTCTAAAGGTGCGTAGTGTTTCTTTACAAAGTGGCATCGCCATCTACTGGCCTGGCATGACCATACGTTTCAGCGTTTCAGTCGTTTTCGCGGACCCGTGTGAATGTGATGGTTTTGACAATGTTGTCGTCTGTACGTAAAAAAAACACACAAGGTAACAACTTTTCTGCTTTAAATACATCATTGCCGTGTAAATTTGAAACAATAAATCAATACATAATTCAATAAATCAATAGGTGAAATGCACCAATTTGTTTTGCAATGTTCCATAAAAAAAAACATTCCATTACTGTAAAAAAAACTAATAAAAAAAAAAAACTATTGGAAATCAAGGTTTGAAGCATATCTGTTCATTTGATGTCATTTTGGGGTCGTTTACACCAGGGGTTTTCAAACTTTTTGTGTGTGTGGACCACTATTTATAATCAAGAATTTTCACGGACCACCTCTTAATACACATAATAAAATATGTCTACACACACCTGAATTAATCCGCACCTCTAAATAGGCTTACTAGCACTAAAACTGGTCATCACATCAGTATATACGGCTTGTTAAAAGAAAGTTTACTGCTCACAACAGTTGCCACATATTTAATTTATTTATTTACTCAAGCGCCCGAGGGCATAATCAGGTTCATTTGAACAGGCTTATTTCCATAGCAATGGAGTATGAAATCTATACAGTAGTAATAAGAACACTTGGATATAGTCAACATTTCAAAACCTTTGGCGATTTTAGGGTTTTACAAGTCCTCAAAAAGTAACGTTAGGCTTGAGTTTGTTCACATCCGCAAAACATTTCAGAAACGCGAGGTCAAGAAACTAACTGGAAATTAAAATAATAACAGGCCTTATTCATTCCATTTATAAACATTTCGTTTCATAAACTGCCTATAAACTAAAGGCTATGCGTGTGATGTGATAATGAGAACATATCTGCCTCTGCCACTTTTCTCTTCTTGCTACTCACCGATCCATGTTGTGGTTCTAACGGCACTGAACTTGAACGTCACGGCCGAGCGCCACTAGTCTATTTTAGTAATCACACAATAACTTGACAAGTTAATTTAAATTGTATATCAATATAGGCCTACATATTCTTTTTACTTTTTTATGGGAATTTCCTGGTAAAATGAAGGTAAAAAAATATTATTTTATATTTTATTTTGCCTTTCCACGGACCACCTGCAGTACCCTCACGGACCACAGTTTGGGAATGGCCGGTTTACACGACACCGTTTTCAACTAAAAACTGATTTTTTTTTATGCGTTTTTGCAGTTCATTAACACAAGATTTTGGGGGCCTGATTTGGGGATTTTTTGGGGAAAAACGTGTAGTGTTTTCATAGAGTAGTGTGGAAAAAAGCTTTACTTGTCGTTAATTATCTCAAAATCAATCAGAATATTTAACTTTTTTTTAAGTAATTATTAATTGATTCAATTACTTCATCTTGAAGGCTTTATAAAGCAAATGATAAATAGTCCAATAGTGGTTATCACAGTAAATCTGGTCACCAAAAGCTTTTGAATGCACAACATTTTATATCTTTAACTTTTTGCAATTGTTATTCACCTACATTTCTTAATGACAGCTATAAGTGTCATGTGAACTGACAGATACGCACTTATGGCATTTTGTAAAACACGAATACACTTCCAACAAGATCAGAATGAAACGGTATCAAGTTCAATCAATCTCAACGAACTGTATTCAATGCATCTTCATAACACATTCATCATGAAATGACAGAGTCACCATCACACATTCATGCAATGTAAGATCCTGCATATTAAAGTGCATGAAGCTTCAGTTGAGGACAGAGGAAGTTAAGACACCATCAGTGCATCGGCACCACTCCTTCTGCTCGAAACCCAAATCACAAGACGCTCAATGATATCACGCGCTGTCCAGCGCAGGGAGACTGTACTCACATCTTTCTTGGGGATTTTCGGAGTGGTGTTCTTATATTTGGACGTCTTAAAGCGATTCATTCTGAGCTGCTGCTGCTGCTGCTGCTGGTCGCGCGTTTGAACCTTCCGGGTGTCTCGCTGTTGTGATCCTGATCCTGTGCGTTTGAATGAGTGCGTTTCTGTGACGCAGAGCTGGCGCGCGCGATACGCGTCGCTCAAACGCTGATTTACAAATCATAAACTCGCACTGAGGGCCGTTCAGTAAATCACGCAGTATTGTGTCATGTCTGCGAAATAAAAACGCAGTCGGTGCAAAAATGCAGAATGGTCTCCAATAGCTATAGCCTATAGTTAGGATATTTATACAGAAATAAAAATAAAAAACAGTTAGTTCATGTACTAACCTATCCTCCTCTAAAATAAATAGAAAATTGACAAAAATGTATTTTTCCCTTTTTGAAAAAAAAAAAATATATTAGACACATTGCTTTGGCTCAATTCTCGAATATATATTTTTTTTTTTCTTTAAAATAATTAACATTCAGTTCTTAAAACCTGTTAGACATGCATGGTTATTCCATAAATATCTGACATGGAATGTTTATAATGCCTGTTACAGTTTTTCTCGGTCTCTTTTGGTACATTTCTCAGATCACAACTGAAATTCTCAAACTACTTGTTCAACCACGTCATCTAGACAGCTCTGCACATCATACAAGCAATTTCTCATTGCACATGCTTTACACTATTGTGTAACATGTTCTCAATCATGCTCACACACATATTTCATAAGCAAGTAAGTAAATAAATAAATAAACATTTCAAAAAAATAGATAGATAGACAGATAGATAGATAGATAGATAGATAGATAGATAGATAGATAGATAGATAGATAGATAGATAGATAGATAGATAGATAGATAGATAGATAGATAGATACGATTTATTTTGGCTTTTAAATCGTATTTCACTATATAATGCGTTGTGTTTAATGTTGAGACGCATTAAACAAAAATTCCTCAGAATTTCATCATTTTTCCTCAGTTTCATAGACAGCAAATGCACGAGCCCGTCCACTCTATTTCAGTTCACATGCGTCCATAAAGAAATGGCCAGGCTAACCAAGAATCTCCCTCTTAACAGTAATGCGCATGCGTGTGCCGCTCGCAGTGCACATGCACATGCGCAGTCGCTCTCGTGTCAGTGAGTGGCAAAGATGGCGTGTTCAGCGGCTCGCAGCTCCGCACGCTGGATCACAGTGGCCGTGTCCTGCAGCCACACACGGGCCTGCTCACCCTTCATCTCCAGGGCACATGACGCCTATAGGCGCGTCTCGACGCTGTCGGGCCAGCAGATCTGGGCAACGCGCCGCGGGGTCGCTGGAGGAGCCGGGAGCGCGGTGACATTGAGAGGCATGACAGGTGAGAGAGAAGGCCTGAGCATCCAACTGCATACAAACTACTAACTCGTTTTTAAACGACGTTTAAAAATCAGCTCCGAGCTTATCGATATAGATTCAGCTTCACATGTTAGATGACATGATCATGTATAACCATATATACATTCAATTGCAACATGTAGGTCAGAAAGCAAACATGGAGCTCAGATCAATACATGCACATAATCTCATCGTTGATCAAGAACTAACTTGCCTAATCGATAATGTGTGAATAGGAGTTTGGACCTGATGAGAAATAATAGACTTGGTTTGGCTCATTTTCCAGAAACTTCTCTGACCTTGTTGCAGTTTAGCAGTGACTGTCAGCTGGACTAAAGACACATTGAGTCTATGCGTTATTATTATTATTACGAAGAATTTTCAAAATATCCCTTAGTATGATGGTTATGTTGTGGTGTTTTGCTCAGTTTCACAATGGTAGATATCTGGTTCCTAGAAAAGACCTGACCTGTTCCGAAATCTGTATTTATTGTAAAAATGCTATAGTTGCTGCATGTTACAGTAGGAAAACCATAGTAAATATGCTGTTCATAAGTAATTATAGTATTGTGTGTCACAGCCGTGGGCCCTTCTTCTCATCTCATGTGCAAGATGTCGTTCCACACCAGCTCTCCTGCGAGAAAACAGGACTTCTACCAGATCTTAGGAGTCCCACGCTCTTCAACACAGAAGGAGATTAAGAAAGCTTATTACCAGGTAAGACACCTGATTAGTGTGAGTTTGCCTTCTATATAGACCGGGGCTAGTTGTCACGACTATTCGGGTATCTCTTTTCCTGGAAAGTAACAATGGAAATGGTAAATAGCCTTTTTTTTTGGTAAAGCAGTGGTAAATTTAGACCAAATAATCACTGGAGTAAAGTATGAGACAACTAGCCCCGGTGTAATTTCTGGCTTTTGACCATGGTTTATTCTTTCCCCATTCAGATGGCAAAGAAGTATCACCCAGACACTAACAAAGAAGACCCTCAAGCTAAGGAGAAGTTTGCGCAGCTGGCTGAAGCCTACGAGGTTTGAAGCTTCTCTCCACCAAAGCTTGTCCTGATATCTGAGTCCAGCTGAAATAATGCGTTTCCGTTGGGCTGATGATTTGTCCTCAGGTGCTCAGCGACGAGGGGAAGAGGAAACAGTACGACACGTATGGCTCCGCCGGGTTCGATGCGGGTCAGGCCGGCGCGGGACGTCAGCAGTACTGGGGCGGAGGAGCCAGCGTCGACCCTGAGGAGCTTTTCCGCAAGATCTTTGGCGAGTTTTCCGGAGCGCGAGGCTTCGGGGATTTCAATGCCATCTTCGATCAGCCACAAGAGGTCAGATATGGTCTCCTCTGTAGATATATCGGTTTTCTGTGCGGCCGATGTTACGGAAGCTGGACTTTTATTTTGTTCGGTTTACATTTTTCTGATTCTAGTTTTAATGGTTTCATTCAATTTTAGTCATTAAAAAGCATGTCTGAATGAGTTCATAAAACTCAATTTAGTCAGTCTTTAAAAATGCAATCAAAAGAAAAAGTTACATTTTGCCTTTTATTTTGGCCATTTTTGAACTATTTATTTTCCTTGTCAAATAAGTGCTGAACAACAGAACTTTACTGTGTAAATTAAAACTTGAATATTAGAATCTCTTATAATTCTCTTTAAAATAATAGCGAAAATATATCATTATGATTTTAATTTATTTATGGTTATTACTTTAAGTAGATTTTACAATGCAATAGTAATATATTTTTATAATAATTTCTTCAAGGTAACTGGATTATTATAAAAAATTTTACTGATTGTCTGGTTGTATTCGCACCGCCAGTAGGAACTCTGAAGTGACGTAAGGCGCGCTTGTTGGTGTGACTTTTATTTTGATAGCTCGGCGGACCTTTATTTTGACGTGCTGAGAACGCCAGAGCCTGAGCTCACAGTGCTCGCTATCCCAGTGTTCATTAGTTTACCTGTCTAATACGTTATTAGATAGAACTGTTAGACATAGAGTAGTAGACAGTAATGAAAAGGTATTAGCGTTTGCCGTGTGGTTGATATCCAGTGTCGCTAGCTGAGCAGAAATACATAATCATAATCATGTTTAGCTTGGTCCCCTCAAAGTTGCGTTGGAGTTTCTCCTTAGAGTAAAGTTTTAGAGGTCCATCTATCACCGTTTTCCATGTTCGTAGAGTTAGTTTCTGGAGTAAATATATAGGCTATAATCTGTGTGTTTACACAGCTTTTGTTTAATGGCGGGTGCTGGTGTTTCACGTGCGTTCAGCCAATCAGCGTACACTTAAGTCACTGGTAGTTCCTATAGTGCTGGTGTAGACTGACTCTGAAGTAGGAGGTAAATTAGTTCCTCCAAAAGGAGTTCCTAGAATTAGTTCCTGCGGTGCGAGGACACCCAAATCTGGGTACTTCCGCCAATGGTTTTAGGAACTATGAAAAGGTTCTTCAGTTAAATTTAGTTAACTCTCAGAGCAGCTCTGGAGATAAAGTTCATGTGTTCATATAGTGAGACGCTGAAAACACCACTAGCTGTGCCGTTCACCCACTTTGAAACACACAAAACATGCAGACTTCGGATTTCAGTAGCAGTCGTTTTTGCAGATTTATCACAATTTGAATTTGATTTATTGTAAAGCCCTAATTTTGAGTTGTTATTCCAAATTTGGCCGAATTCCGTGACATTCCGCGCTATACAGTAAATTCCATTGTTATGCCTGGATTGTGTGATTCTGTCAGTTGATGCTCTCATGTCTCCATAAACACTCTGTTCTGTGTTAACAGTATGTCATGGAGCTCACGTTCGCTCAGGCTGCCAAAGGAGTGAATAAGGAGATTACCGTCAGCGTCGAGGGCGCGTGTCAGCGCTGTGACGGCCGAGGCCATGAGCCCGGCTCTAAAGTCCAGCACTGCGGGAACTGCAACGGGACTGGCATGGTAAGTGACGCCCTCGAGCACGTCCCGTAATTTAGAAATGTCCAATAACTCAACGTAGCGTTTGTCCTTGTAGGAGACGGTGAACACGGGGCCTTTCGTGATGCGGTCCACCTGCCGGCGCTGTGGCGGGAAGGGCTCGGTCGTCACCTCGCCCTGTACGGCGTGTCGAGGAACGGGACAGACCAAACAGAGGAGAACCGTCACGGTGCCTGTTCCTGCTGGTGAGTTAGCCGGTCGTCTTTGGGGAAGTGAGACGGGTTAAATGGAGGAGTTGAGTTTTGAGCTTTTGCTTACTGTGTTGTTCAGGAATTGAAGATGGGCAGACGGTCCGAATGCCTGTGGGGAAGAAAGAGATCTTCATCACGTTCAGAGTGAGTATATCACAGGTTTTAGGAAGTCTATAAGCACGTCAAGTGATTACATGAAGGGCTTTCGCACCAGGTGGTTTTAGGAACTAGCCAACAGGGCAGTTCCACAGAGGATTACATTTTCCCCTTAGGGACTTTTTCCTGGTTGGAAAAATGGCAGGTGCCTGTGTTTTGTTATGGCATGCATTCAGCCAATCACCATACACTTATGTTACTAGTAGTTCCTATTGTGCTCGATTACACCCTACTCTAAAGTAAGAGTTAGTCCTCTCAACAGGCGTTCCTATAGCTAAAATCTTTCCCAGTTTCTCCAGCGTGAACACAGCGGAAAGGTGCTTCCGCCAATAGTTATAGGAACTATGAAAACGTTCCTCCAGTGCAAAATCTCCTTGGTCAGTTTAAGTTTTGTCGGTTTTGGTTCATTTGTTGTTTAAGGCTTTGAAATAACTAAAATGACATAGTCCAGTTTAAGTAAATTCTGTGATGGTTCATAGTCAAGTGTCTGTTTCCATTGAATAGACTATTCAGCATGATCTGTAATCCCAGATCCAGCTTGTATACTCTATGCAAATCATCCGTGTCGATGTTCTCAGGTCCAGAAGAGTCCGATCTTCAGGAGAGACGGCGCTGACATCCACTCTGACGTCAGGATCTCTGTGGCTCAGGCCATATTGGGCGGCACGGTCAGAGCGCAAGGACTGAACGAGACCGTCAATCTCTCGGTGGGACATCTTGGTGATTTTAACATGACCATATTCTAAAACGAATCCGGATGTTCTTATGCATGTAAACGCAGTCATTCACTCAGTGAATGTTCTCGTAGATCCCAGCTGGAATCCAGACCGACCAGAGGATCCGGCTCTCAGGAAAAGGGATACCGCGGGTCAGCGGCTACGGTTACGGTGACCACTACGTCCACGTCAAGATCAAAATCCCCAAGTAAGACTTCTTACATATGATGTTTTATGTCACTGTTGAACATTAAAATGACTGATCCATCCGTTTGTCTCCTGTCCAGGATGTTGACAGACCGACAACGAGGCCTTATGATGAGCTACGCGGAGGACGAGACCGATGTGGAGGGAACCGTCAATGGCGTGACCAGCACCACTACAGGTAGTGTTATGGCGCTTTTCCACTGCAGATCACTGATTGGTCAGAGAGAATCGGCAATACCAGAGTCATTGAATTTGCAACACGAGACCCAAACCCACTGGCAGCATCACGATCAGTCTTTAATCCCGCCCACTTTGAAGCGGTACTAACTGCGGTGGAAAAGCAAAGCGAGTGGAAAAGCGTTGTTAGTGCTGTCACGTTTACAGTGGAATCTGGGGCGGTCATGTTAAAACCAGTGCCTGTCTCTGTCCAGGAGGGGGCGGTACTCAGACTGGGACAGGGCACAAACAGAAAGACGAGGGCTTTTTCTCCAAATTAAAGAAAATGTTTAGCTCCTCCTGACAGCCACAAAGCAGGTATGATGATTTGTTTTAAGATACGACTCCCTGAAAACCATTTGAATGATTTTAGGGATTGGAAAAGCTTAAGTAAAATGTTAATACTGTGGTTCAGTATCTGGTTTGCGGCTGTCTGTGACTGTGAATCCTCCAAAATAGCATTTGGACACCTGAAACTCACTTAATGTGTGAATATATGTGAAAGTAGATTAATGTTATTTAATCAGCTTTGAAGTTATTTGTAAGACTTATTAACTCCATTCAGTATCTATTTGCAGGGATTTTCAAACTGGGCTAGGAATGCTAGCTAACGCTAAGGAATGCTAGAGACAGGGTTGCCAAGTCTACGGTTTTCCCACAGATTTGGGATACTTTTAAATGGTTGTGGCAAGTAGATATTTTTTTTAATTTGGAATAGTCATTAGGCTACTTTTGGGGTGTTTTTGATTGGCCATTGGGCTAGTTTTGTTTTGCAGACCTGGCAACCCTGGATAGAGCGTCTGTGGAAATGTTTACAGAAAGAGTATAAAATAATTCAAATAAAAATTCAAAAATTTTATTAAAATAAATTAACGCTATAATTTTTGTTGTTGGCTGACTGCAGCTATACTACTCATAAGTAAATGAACAAAGTAGGGCTGTAATCAACCAAAGAAAATCTTGGTGGACTAAAGTCCTGAAGTTTTCGACAAAAAATCGACTAAAAATGACGTTAGGAAAAAACAAAACTTTAAATGAATTAGCTGCGCACTGTGCGCCTTGTTGTCCGCCTAAATGAATTATAAATAAACATAAAAAACTAGTAGGCTATTTGCAGTATATTAAATCGTTTTTGACGTAATTATTTAGCACTGAAATGAGTCTGACACACGAGTCTCCGAAAATAGTACCATGTTGTCAATGTCAACTAGTGATATCATGACAAGAACTTTTGAGGAATATGTAACATAATTTAGACAATTGTTTTTGTCATATGTATTATAATAACTGACAGACACTGTCATTTCAGCCGCTCTGTGGAGCTCAGCTTCGCGGCTGAGACACAAATAGACTATTAACTTAAAGCTTTTACTCTTAAACACAAAAGGCACGTCCACTTTAATAAAAACATAATATTTATTAAACAAACCAGATCAAGTAATAATATTCAGCAAACCTTCTAGTAGTCTACTTTCTTCAATCTGTCTCTCTTCTCCAGTGGGTTGGGCTAATCCAAAAGAAGTGAAAACAAGGGGGGTGTTCTGAAGACAGACTGTTACCTGTGAAACAGCGGTGCTCTGAAAACACCCCCATTAGCAATTAGTGCTTTCCACCTGATGAAATGAACGCGGCAAAACTGATTAAATGAACGCGGCAAAACTGATTAAATGAACGCGACAAAAAAAAATCGACCAATCAGAATTTTGGTCGAGCCAGAACGTATCGACCAAATAATCGACTAATCGACTGGGAGATTACAGCCCTAGAACAAAGAAAGAATGAATATTATATAATATTAAATATAATATTATATTAAAATAAATAGGTAAATAAATGCAGTATAACAACTAGGGGTGTAATAGTTCAACTGTTCAGTTTTTATCACGATTTTAGGGTCATGGTTTCGGTACGGTTTGGTGCTATGTTCAGGGAAAAAATGACTACTGTCAAATAAACCTCATGAACACTTAAATGTTCCGCTACTGTGGAACAAACATGTGCAATACTTCCTCAGACATTTCATTATAGCACCTTATAACTTTATATATATTTATAATTTATAATCTTTTATTTTTATTTTTTCTATTTTTTATTTATACCTATGTTACTTGTCTTGTCACTTTATATTGTATGTGTACTGGAAGCTACTGTCACCAAGACAAATTCCTCGTATGCGCAAGCATACTTGGCAATAAAGCTCTTTCTGATTCTGATTCTGATTCTGATAAAAATAAAGAAAATAAGAACAAATAAACTACAAGCAACACCACAAATAAATACAATAGGGAAAAGATGAAAATCTGGTTATTTAGGTATCTAACAGTGGTTTTTAGGTACAGAAATTGAATAATTTAAATATAAAACAAACAACATTGCGTAGAATCTTCACTTTATCATTAAAAACGCAGACAGCAGGAATATTAGGCTGCTGTCACTTTAAGACCATGCATGGATCCAAAATACTGATACACATGCGTTCGTTCCTGACTGTTTAAATTCGCATAAGACATAACTCACTTTTTTTGCTAGGATACTCGCCAAGACAGACATGTTTGACATCATTTTTGTGGGAATTTGTCCGTTCAAGCACAAGACTTGAAAGAGAACACACAATTTGCGCTCTGTACACGCACTTTCCGTGAGTTCTCTTTCCTGTCTTGCGCTTGAATGTTTAAGTTGGCAAGGCTAAAATGAGTTTAGTTTAAACACAGATAGCAGTGTGTGCTGTTCAGGTCTCTCGCGCACTATCAACACCTGAGTGATGGTGGCGTAAATGACTGGTCATATTATAACATGCGGCACTCGCATTGAACAAAGTTTAAGGGAAGCCATAATGTGTATCCATCGACAGAAACGTACATTAGCCTAACTTTGTCTGTCTTTCTGTTTTATTTATTTTCAACAAACCATATTATAGATTGCTAGGCGTCGTCAGATTTGAGATGAACCGCGGTGCGAGTGCGTGACGAACCATGGGTGGACATCGGTATGGTTCAATTATTTATTTATTTTACCGAGAAACGTTACACCCATAATAACGAGTGAGTTGGTCATAATGTGACTTAATAGAAACTAAATATTTTTCAAATAATATTTTAGACATTTAAATACTTAAAAACTTACACTGGATTAATGGGGTCTTTATACAAGAAACTGGATTGATGCCTTTTAAATATTTTTTTTTAGCATAGGGTCTCTCACATGAAGATGATCATTTTGGGAGGTTCATGGCATTTGAAAGATTGAAAACCCCCTGATCTTTTGCATCTCATAGATTCATTCTTCCATTTGTTTGTCTTTACAGGTAAAAGATCCACTGGAAATTAAGAGACTTGGTCTTGCTAGTGGAGATTCAGGTTCACTGTAAAACCTGATGAACACACAAGAGGAGGAGACGAGTCTTCTGTTGTCGGACACATGCAGCATTGAATTCATCTTGATCCCTCATCAGAAACTACACATGATGGTGGCAATGACGAGCTCTGGATCTATCATTGACTTCTAAGAGACGATTCCTCCAAATCCCAGAGGAATATGATTTACGCACATGCACCCGTCTTACCTGAAACATTGTGATGTCAGCCTTAGCACCAAAATGGTCTTTGGTCTGTAATTTTACGTTAAGGTGTTACGTAGTCAGTTCTTTCGTTTTCTGATTTCTGAGATGAAGTGATTCACAAACGGATGAGAACTCTTTACTTCAGTAACAATAAACGTTTCAGATTTATCATGTTTGTGCTGTTTGTCACTGAAGGTTACATCCATCTGCTTCATTTGCAGTGTACATAGACCACTGTTAATATTAAAATCAATTTAATGTTATTGTTGAGATAAATATGCAATACGTAATAAAATCTCTGTGTAACATATAAATGACTGTTTATGTTGTTGAATATATAGTGTAGCTTTCTGATGCATTAATTATTATTCACAAAAAAAGTATTTTATTGTTACTTCAAAACCGCCCTAATTGTATTGTTAAAATTAGTATATTAGTTGTTAATACTTTACTGTAGAACAAAATAAACATTACATATATTGTCTTAAAATAAAATTACTTTATATGTGAAGGACACTCAATTTAATAAGGTTTTAACTTCACAACTATGTTGGTAGAAATGTAATTGGTTTAAAGTTTAAAGCTTATGGAAAGTAATTGTCTTAAACTTAGCAAGTAACTTGTCTATTTTTTTTTAATTTTATATAACTTACTATAGTTTAGTAGATGTTAGGAAACTAGATATATGATTTCTTCAACAGCGCTATAGTATTGCAGTGTTGGTGATGCAGTATTTATGATCAGTAAACACCCAATATCACCTGAGGGCTGTTTCATAAAACAAGATTAGAATACAAGCCCGGCTTATTTTGGTTAGTCAGACTTATTGTCAGGTGATTCTGTTTCATAAAGCAAACTTAAAATAGTTCAAACTCAGTTACTCTTAAAAATGTCTTCTCTGAATTACTGTAAAAAGTGTGCACATGCAGTTATCTAGACTAGATAAACCTGGATCAAATTAGTGAGATTGCGAGAACTTCAATTACCTTTTATGAAACCTCTTTAGCCCCAACTTATTTGTTAGGTTAATTCAAGTCAGGGTTTGGAGTTTAATCCACGCTTTTCTTAGCGTCTTTTATGAAACAGCCATCTGCTCATTTTTTTCTTTGTTTTGTTAGATTTTTTTCCATAACAAATGTGTCTTATAAACACAGTAACAGCAGTCAGAAAACTATTGTTAAAAATAAAGAAATAAAGGGTCGAGAGCCCAACTAAAGCAAACACCGATCATCGTAGTGGTAACTTTAAAATAAACATTTTCAATAGTGTTGACGGTAACTCATTACAAGAAATCAGTTTACTTCTTTTCAAGTAACTAGTAAAGTAAAACATTTCTTTTAATTATACAATAAAATATCTGAGTTACTTTTTCAAATAAGTAACGCAAGTCACTTTGTTTCCCCATGCATTGACAGATCCTCTCTTGAATGTTGAAATTAGGAGTAAGTGAAGTGTGTGTCAACATGATGCTTATTTTAGTTCTAGACTAAATGTGAACAGGCATTTACTCTGTTTGCATTTCACAGTTTTTGTGCAAGTAAAATATGAATTTTACGCAAACTCGCAATAATTAAATGTTAAATAACACTATGTATTTTAACCAATGTCTTTGCTGCTGTCCTTTGATAATCCAATTCAACCATACTAATAAGCAAAAATGACTTTAGATAAACATTACATTTGTGCTTCATTTTTTTGTTTTTATTGCTTGATTAATTATCTGCTTTAAAATGTTTAAACAGCACTGGGATTCAGAGCCTTCATAAAACAATCATCAATTATCTTTTAACAGCCAGTTAGTTTCCCAGGTGAACAATGTTTCATGTAATTAGTTATTTGCCCTAATTGGACTGATGAAGGCCTATAAAATACACTTATCTCCAGCTACATGTATGTTTGTATTTGTAGTGTTTGTGTAGTGGTTTGAGAAAGTGAATGTTGGGGCTTTGGAGTACTCAGGGTTTTTTGTTTGCCATGGATAAAGGGTGGACACGGTGAGATTCATTCATTCATTCATTCATTCATTCAATCTATCTGTGTTTGTGAATGATTCTGCAAATAATAAATTTTATGTATTTACTTTTAGGTTACCCTTGTTTGTAATTTTCCTGCTCTTTTTGAGTAATGCTCATGGATTTAAAGGTAAGATTAATGTTTTTGGTGGGGTTTTTCTTTTTCTTGCAAAGGATTTTAAATTGTGAGGGTTTTTGTTGTCTTTTTTTTTTTTTTTTTCTACAAGTCTTCTCTTTTCTCTGATTCACAGGTGGAGCTCATTCAAATGCCCACCACCAGTGGGACCAACCTTCTGACAAAACTTTCTCACCTCGTGCAGTCCAGTCTTCTGTGTCAGAGGTCCCTGTGACTGGGACTTTGCCTGAAGAAGTGGGCTCTAGTTTATTCACTAACAGACCCCTGAAAAGGTTGAACTTGCTCCAATTTGTTAAAGGTCATGTTTCCAGCAGGCATGAATCAATGTCCCATGCCCAAACAGCTCCAAGCAGCTCCATTTTAACTTCCTTGCCTCTACCCTTAAATGAACGGTATGCAGGCAGTTTGACATCGCTCCAGGGTTCCTCAGAATCAGCCGCTACAGATACTGCTAGTGTTTCTACACCAGGAGAAAGTACTAGCTTCCCTGCCATACTTGGCACTTCTGGCCTGTCCACTAGTGATCAAAGCTCCCCTAGTTTGTACATGTCCAGCTCCCTGGAAACCTCTGGTGCTGAATCAGCAGAAGCCACTTTGCCTGTGATCTCTCAGGAGAGTATCTCTTTAAGCAGTTCATCTGCTCCAGGTGCCACATACACTTCTCAAGGTAGCCCAGTGCTGCTTTCAGAAGGCTTTGGTCAATCCATCTCCCCTCAGGGTGAAAGCAGTTACAGTGGCTTGTCTCAGTCTCAAGGTGCCTCAAGTCAATATACCCCAGACTCCTATAACGTGCTCAGTTCTTCTGTTTCTAGCCAGTCCACAAACGTTCAAAGTTCACCTGTGTCAAGCACTCCGAGCAGGTCTAGCACTCCATTAACTTCCAGTAATCTCTTTCCTGTGCAGGGAGGTAGTTCTACTTCTAGCTTACATCTGAAGCCTCAGGGCACTCTGGGTCTGTATGCCCCTGCCAAATATGTGAGTTTTCCCATGTCATCACACCCAGCTGTTTATAGCCAGTCAAAAAGTAGCTCTGGTGCTCCGTTTGGGGGCTCTACTGGCTTTGCCTCCCAGGGAATGAGTAGCACTTACAGTGGTTCTGTCCAGCCTCAAGGTATCACAAGTCAGTTTGCCTCTGGGTCTCCGTCTTCCTATCCAGGTGTATTGCTATCCTCACCCCAAGGTGCCTCCAGTCAGTCTGCTACAGTCCAGAGTTCACAGAAGCAGTTTACCTCTACCGTCACAGGCAACTCTGGCACCCAGTCAGGGTCCTCTGCTCCCTTCAACTTGCAGGGAAGTACCACTTATGGTGGCTCACTCCAGCCTCAAGATATCAAAAGTCAGTTTGCCTCTGGGTCTTCATCCTCCTATCCAAGTGTATCACTATCCTCACCCCAAGGTGCCTCCAGTCAGTCTGCTACAGTCCAGAGTTCACGGAAGCAGTTTACATCTAGCTATGGCACCCAGTCAGTGTCCTCGAAGCCATTCACCCTGCAGGGAAGTACCACTTATGGTGGATCACTTCAGCCTCAAGGTACCACAAGTCAGTTTGCCTCTGGGTCTCTGTCCTCCTATCCAAGTGTCTTGCTATCCTCACCCCAAGGTACCTCCAGTCAATCTGCTACAGTCCAGAGTTCAAGGAAGCAGTTTACCTCTACCGTCACAGGCAACTCTGGCACCCAGGAAGGGTCCTCTGCTCCCTTCAACTTGCAGGGAAGTACCACTTATGGTGGATCACTCCAGCCTCAAGATACCAAAAGTCAGTTTGCCTCTGGGTCTTCATCCTCCTATCCAAGTGTATCACTATTCTCACCCCAACATCCTGCCAGTCAGTCTGCTACAGTCCAGAGTTCACGGAAGCAGTTTACCTCTAGCTACGGCACCCAGTCAGGGTTCTCGAAGCCATTCCCCCTGCAGGGAAGTACCACTTATGGTGTATCACTTCAGCCTCAAGGTTCCACAAGTCAGTTTGCCTCTGGGTCTCTGTCCTCATATCCAAGTGTCTTGCTATCCTCACCCCAAGGTGCCTCCAGTCAGTCTGCTACAGTCCAGAGTTCATGGAAGCAGTTTACCTCTAGCTATGGCACCCAGTTAGGGTCCTCGAAGCCATTCCCCCTGCAGGGAAGTACCACTTATGGTGTATCACTTCAGCCTCAAGGTTCCACAAGTCAGTTTGCCTCTGGGTCTCTGTCCTCCTATCCAAGTGTCTTGCTATCCTCACCCCAAGGTGCCTCCAGTCAGTTTGCTACAGTCCAGAGTTCACGGAAGCAGTTTACTTCTACCATCACAGGCAACTCTGGCACCCAGTCAGGGTCCTCTGCTCCCTTCAACTTGCAGGGAAGTACCACTTATGGTGGCTCACTCCAGCCTCAAGATATCAAAAGTCAGTTTGCCTCTGGGTCTTCATCCTCCTATCCAAGTGTATCACTATCCTCACCCCAAGGTGCCTCCAGTCAGCCTGCTACAGTCCAGAGTTCACGGAATCAGTTTACATCTAGCTATGGCACCCAGTCAGTGTCCTCGAAGCCATTCACCCTGCAGGGAAGTACCACTTATGGTGGATCACTTCAGCCTCAAGGTACCACAAGTCAGTTTGCCTCTGGGTCTCTGTCCTCCTATCCAAGTGTCTTGCTATCCTCACCCCAAGGTGCCTCCAGTCAGTCTGCTACAGTCCAGAGTTCACAGAAGCAGTTTACCTCTAGCTATGGCACCCAGTTAGGGTCCTCGAAGCCATTCCCCCTGCAGGGAAGTACCACTTATGGTGGATCACTTCAGCCTCAAGGTACCACAAGTCAGTTTGCCTCTGGGTCTCTGTCCTCCTATCCAAGTGTCTTGCTATCCTCACCCCAAGGTGCCTCCAGTCAGTCTGCTACAGTCCAGAGTTCACGGAAGCAGTTTACCTCTAGCTATGGCACCCAGTCAGGGTCCTCGAAGCCATTCACCCGGCAGGGAAGTACCACTTATGGTGGATCACTCCAGCCTCACGATACCAAAAGTCAGTTTGGCTCTGGGTCTCTGTCCTCCTATCCAAGTGTATCACTATTCTCACCCCAACATCCTGCCAGTCAGTCTGCTGCAATCCAGAGTTCACGGAAGCAGTTTACCTCTGGCACCCAGTCAGGGTCCTTGAAGCCATTCACCCGGCAGGGAAGTACCACTTATGGTGGATCACTCCAGCCTCAAGATACCAAAAGTCAGTTTGGCTCTGGGTCTCTGTCCTCCTATCCAAGTGTATCACTATTCTCACCCCAACATCCTGCCAGTCAGTCTGCTACAGTCCAGAGTTCACGGAAGCAGTTTACCTCTACCGTCACAGGCAACTCTGGCACCCAGGAAGGGTCCTCTGCTCCCTTCAACTTGCAGGGAAGCACCACTTATGGTGGATCACTCCAGCCTCAAGATACCAAAAGTCAGTTTGCCTCTGGGTCTTCATCCTCCTATCCAAGTGTATCCCTATTCTCACCCCCACATCCTGCCAGTCAGTCTGCTACAGTCCAGATTTTCCGGAAGCAGTTTCCGGAAGCAGTCATCGGCAACTCTGACCAGTCCAGGAAAGCATTTCATAGCTATTCTGTGTCCCAAAGCCAGAAGTCTGAAAGATGGCAGCCTTCACGTGGTATTCAGACCTCAGGTGCAGCTGCATTACAGGGTAGCTCTCTGTCTCAAAGCTCTCCAATGCAGAGTTTGTTTCCTTCCTTGTCATCAGCTGGAGGCTCATCTTCAGGAGATCATGGACCATTTGTTTCTGCACAGGGTGGTGGCAGCAGATATGGCGGCTTTTCTCTTCATTCTCAAAGCCCCTCTAGCAAGTACACCCCTGGGTCTCATGCATATGCCAAGCTTGGTTCCTCTCCCCTTGTTTCTAGCCAGTCTACCAGTGACAAGCAGTCAAATGGCCTGTATAGCTCAGAATCTCTGCGAACCCAGGGTCTCATTGGTGTAGTTGAAAGACCCTCTAGACCCTCATCTCAAGCTCCTGACTATACAAGCAGTAACCAAATATCTGAGCATTTTGGGACCATGCAACGCCCCACAGGTTCAAACCTAACTCCATCTCTAGGCTTGAGTGCCCAAGCATCTGTTGGCGTGTTCTCTGGTATCCCGCAGACTGCACAGACTCTACGTGACTCTGGGTCAGGTGTCCAGCTATACAATCAACCATCCCTCAATCCGCGATACTCCGTAAAGGGCTAAGGGACTCTATAAAATGGCCACATTATGCAAAGTATGTCTTCCAGAATAGAAAATCTAATAAATGTTTCAAACTAAGCTCTTGTGTGTTTTTTTTTTTTTTTTTTTTTTTTTTTAAAGGGATAGCTCACTTTAAAATGAGAATTGTCATCCTTTACTCACCCTCAAGTTGTTTCAAACCTGTATGAATTTCTTTCTTCTGCTGAACACAAAGGAAGATATTTTGAATGTCAGTAACCAAACAGTTAACTGGAACATTCCATAGTAGAAAAAAAGACTATGGAAGTAAATGGTTCCAGTTAACTGTAAAAAAAAACTGTTAAAATATCTTTTGTGTTCAGCAGAAGAAATTCATACAGGTTTGAAACAACTTGAGGGTGAGTAAAGGATGACAGAATTTTCTTTTTAAAGTGGACTATCCCTTTAAGCTACATTTGAAGGATAGAACTCCATGCTAGTTGAGTTTGTTAGGGTTGTGTGCCAGATTGGTTAAGAGTTGACTTGCTGTGTCTTATACTTTTGTAGGCATTGACTAACAAACATTTGGGGAATATTTAAAACCAGTAGTAGTTTTGTACTTTGTGTATAGTTTTAGATATTCTAGTCTCAAGTATCTCACATCCTTTTTTTTTTCTTTTTTTTTTTTTCCTGTCATGATCTGGGCAATTTTTTCCTTTGTTCAACCTTTTTTGTATTTCATGATGTAAATGGTCTGAAATATGTATAGTTCACTACATTGCAGGACATTAAAAGTTGAAGTGGAAATAGCGGCTCTTAGTGTTAAAATATTGGTCATCAGAATTTGCTAAATTTCCTGATGGGTGCAATACTATTTTCTAGTCAAAGCTTTAACATTTTCTAAATTTGCTACTTTTGAATCTTATTTACCTAAAATGTTAAGTGTTTTTTGCACCAAATGGCAGCTCCTTGGTTTGTCCATTGACAAATAATTTAATACATGGTTGATCAAATTGAAACTTGTGCAAGATCTAATGGGCAGAGATCTACCAAGTTAAGTTGGTAATGTGGTTTGAGTCGTTTAATCATTTTCTGACTGATGGCTGAACTAAGCAATCATAGTTTTGCATTAAAGGCACAGACTAATTCATCAATACATGACAATATATTCAAAATATGAGGATGTGCTTGTGTATGATCTTACAGGCTTTATTCTCAGAATATTGTTGCACTCAAATTTTTTTTTGAATTTATGTGAAGCGTGTCACAAGAACGAACTAAAAGTACTGTCAATTGTGATGTGAAACGAACTACCTGCATTGATTGTGGTGGGGATGTGATGTAAGGATTATTTGACACTAGGGTTACAACCCCAGTACTTCCGAGAAAAACTCCAGGGTTTATATTTACCACAGAGGGGCTTTTTTACAGTACAGTTGAACACCACTGGGGCGTTAGGACCCACACACGCCACAGGATGAGCAGCACCCCCTGCTGGCCTCACCTCTTCCTGCAGCAACCCAGTCTTCCCAGGAGGTCTCCCATCCAGGTACTGACCAGACTCAACCCTGCTTAGCTTCAGTGGGTGTGCAGGCGAAAGCTTCAGGTTGACCTTGTGCAGCAGGTTTCCTCAAGCATCCCATATATATCTGCCACAGAGCTTTCCAGGCATAGACCAGCATGACTTTCTTTTACATGTTGTTCATTGGCGGTGAGGGAGTAAAGCCTGCCTCCTTCGATCTGATCTCTAATATTTTAACTCAACAGTTAGCCTATTTAACATAGACTGGTTATAAACAGTTTACTTTTACAGGACAATTATTATTATTTTTTTTTTTATTCTAATAATTCTGACTTAATATATCTATTACTTTTTTTTTCTTATGTGGTGGAAATTGGCTTTTATAATATAGTAACTTTATACCTCAAACAGCACATTTTGTATGGAAACATCAATTCATGGCTTTAGCAAAAATACGAGCTGCACATTTTAAATTCTAAATCTTCAGATTGTTTTGCCTCATTAAATCTGAAGATTTAGATTGTAATTGTTTTTTACAGCATACAAAGAGCTTAACATTAAATCTGAATTATTAACTTTTTTTTTTTTTATAAAACATGAACTTGAACAGTGAATGCAGCAGAGTTGTGAATTTATTACTCATTACAATGAACAATACAGTACAGCTGAAGGGAACAATTTAAACTAAAAAAAATAATATTAAAAGCTGGTTCTAAACCTTAAAAAGAATGTAATAAAGAAATTTTAAATGAACTACACAAAACAACAGTCTAAATAAAACCACTGTACTACATCAACACCACTCTCACTGTCTCCCAGTGCTTTAAAATAAGCTGTCAGTTCCTCAAAACACAAAATAAGCCACCAAATTAAATGATCTGCATAAAACCCAAGCACAACCATTCATGCAAAACACTTTGCATATATGCCGATCTGTTTTATGATCCGATTAGTAATGCAAAGTAACATTTCCTTTGGTTCAAAAAGTCCTGTGAATGTTCAGCCCCTCAGCATTTGGTATTACATGAAACACTCTTCAAGAAAATTATTCATCAGTATAATGTTGTTTAGGTTTAGCACTAATACAAAACTAAATTCAACAGACACATGCCTCAGTAAATGAGGACAGATACACAATCCCCCATAATCCTTCTCAAATGCGTCATGTCACAGTGCCTTGGTGATCATTGCACACATGCTATGGTCTTAGAATATAATGTCAAAGGGAACAAAACCATCAATATATGGATTAAAAGTTGCATGAAGAAGACTCAAGAAATTATTGCATCCATAAATGTTAATAATTTCATACTGCAAGTCAGATCAATGAATCACCTTTAGAGAAAAAAACACTATTGTTAATTCTAGCTTGTATATTATATATATATATATATATAGTATCACTTCACAATAAGGTTTTATTTAACATTAGATAACTACATTAGTTAAAGGGGTCATGAAATGAGAAATCAAATTTGCATATAAACCATGTTTTTGTGCCATTAAAACATCCTGCAAGTTTCAAAGCTTAAAACATCCTCCTCATAAACAAAGCATTTATTTAATCAAGCTCCAAAAACAGCTCATTTGATCAATTTCATTGATACTGCAGGATTTGTGATGTCACACGGGCAAATTAATTTGCATATGACTGCCTCCAGAGCAAGACATCGACGAATGGTTTAACGTCCCGCCCACTGAAGTTCAGTCACTTAACGGCTGACATTTGCCTACACTGGATGTGAGCGTCGCGTCAAAAGCAAATACATTTTAACTAAATGAAATCACTGACGCTGTAAAAGACGGTTTTATATGGATAATGTTTTTAAAACACTTACTCGAGTGCAATAGCGAGTGGCTGTTGATATCGTTTCCTATTCAGTGACATTAGCCAATCATAACAGTGGCCGTATATTGACAAGCCTTAAAGGAGCCGTGGGCTAAAAAACTGGTCATTTCAGACAGAAGGTTGAAAATAATCTTTTTTCCGCATATATATTTGCTTTTTGTGCAATTAACATTATGACTGAACCTCAAGGAACATATTAAAAATACTTTGACACCATTTATTGATCTTGGTTAATGTAAATATTAGCATTTACCAATACACTACACGACCTTACTGTAAAGTGTTACCATATATATACATACTGTATATAACTGTGTATACATATATGACAGAAAATATATATGTACACACAATAATAATGAATGTATAAAATTATCTTCATCATCACTGAAAAACTCAATTCACTAGTAAAAACTGTTCATTCTGGTCCATTAAACCAACTATGTAGAAAAATCCCTAAATGCCGAGTCTGTAACACATCCTGTTGTGTAACTGGACAAAAATGACCTTAAATGTGCAATTCTTCCATCTTTTACATTCTAAACCTCTTCAGAAAGGCTTTTTCTTCATTAACCGTTGTGGCTGTCATTTTTTGACCTGCCATCTCAGTAGTCTGCCCTGCAGGAGTACTGCTTTTCTTTGTAAATGCTGCGTGTGTGTGCATAGCATATCTCATTTGAAAGCAAGCAAGACAAATGGGCCAATAAAACTGACTGTATGAAGACTGATTCCTTCTATAGCGCCCCTTACAGTGATGAATGAGAATTCAACACAATTAACTTGAGTAGAATATGTTTCGGCCCATCTGACTTGTTGCACCAAATGACTCGATTCTGCGATAAAACTGTAAAAATAACACTCTGCATATTTCCGTAGCTCTTCTCCAGCCTTAACTTCATCATCAACACTGACGGGTGCAACGGTAACGGCTGCCACAATAAACTATGCTATCCTGCGTTTAAAAAGTCTGTGCTCATACATTATTATTTTGGATCACATTTACCCAAGAACGAGGGGGCAAATGGGATGCACTAAGACTGGGCCGCAGGAGGTCACATGAGGTACCAAGCAGCCAATCCGGCTAGAGCAGCGATCCAGGCGGCCAATAGGACTTGACCGGAGGGATTTTTAAGCACGGTCATGGCCACTTGACAAATGTAAGATGTTCCGCTGCTGGCAGCTGAAACAGAAAGAATGAAATCATCATGTGAACGGTGTCATTTGCTGAGGTTTAAGGCCGGGTTTCCCAAACGGGGGGTTTGAAAGAGAACTGTAGAGGCTGATGAAAAGCTAATGATTAATAAAATAAAATATAAATAAAACAGTAATAGCGATATAGATTAGAGTAATTATCAAATCAAAGGCTGGAATTTAAAGTAATATATAATCTATTCAGGGTTATTATAGTTAACTAAAATTAAAAACATGTTTGGTACTTGAAATATAATAAATGTTAACTGAAATAAAATAAAATATATATATATAAAAAACTTAAACTTATTTTATTACGGCTAGTTCCAATTGCTCATTTTCATTCAGTTTAACTTGATGCACTAAATA
Source organism: Rutilus rutilus (assembly GCF_951802725.1). NCBI lineage: Eukaryota > Metazoa > Chordata > Actinopteri > Cypriniformes > Leuciscidae > Rutilus > Rutilus rutilus. The sequence goes on along the minus strand of NC_140209.1, from coordinate 29,390,683 downwards.
ACTAAAACCGAAATAAAAATTAATAAAAACTATAAAGACATATTTTTTATAAAAAAACTAAAACTAATAAAAATGACAAGAACATACAACAAAATTACTAAAACTTTAACTAAAAGGATAATTAATAAATTAAAATGACAACCAATTCAAAATATGAACTATAATAGTATCTCAATATTACTAAAATAACACTGAATCTATTGTGCCAAAATAAAAGTATGTTATAATAATTAAATCATTTTTTTGTACTTCGCAGAACAATTGTAATTTACAACAGTAGTATATTTTTTCATTTTTTATAATTACAGTTAAAACTAATAATGATATCAATATTTCATTTAAATATTTGTAACAATATAAAAAGATTAAATACTTTATATGATTGGTTGCATGTCATGTGACCATTAACCAGACCTGCAAACTCCTCAGACTAAAAAAGGTGACAGTGTCGCCGGGGGGGGTACCATATTTTTTTTTTTTGCTACATGCCATGGGATTAATCAATGCATGCTGATGAACAATGTATAATAATAATAATAATAATAATAATAATTAATCTGCATACCCTAGTTTTGCACTGATGTAAAAAGACTGACAGTGACACAATAAGACCTCATGTTAGCAAAATGTTTTAATCTTTTAACTCTTAAAAAAAAAAAAAACAACTCTTAAAAAAAACCATGTATGTTCTTTAATGTTTGATTATAATTTTACGGTCTTCACATAGGGATGGGAATTGATAAGATTTTATCAATAATAATGCCACTGACGATTCTGATTATCGATCCAATTCTTTATCGATTCTCTTATCGATTCTTGATAGCACTGTGTGGAAAAATGTAGTCATATGCTCTTTTTTTTTAAAACAAGTGGTTTTCTTTATTTTGAAGTTTAAGCTTGAGTTAGCAAACTGTACTTTTTTATATAATTTATGTAATAAATATAACCTTATTGTAAAGTGTTACTGATTAGTTACACCGATTCAGACGTCACCTGAGTTCACTGTTGGAAAGATTAGTTGTTTTAACCATTCATTAAAATGAATCGGTTCAAAGGAGTCATTAGTTCGCGAATTGGACGTGTCGTGCGCGTTGTGTGATTATGCCAGCAGTTAGGACACTGACATCCAAGATTTGTGTCAACATAAAAACATTTCATCACTGTATAGTTTTATTTCGTTTAATTAAAGTGTTGTTTAGTCAGCTGAATTTCCAGAACGCTTTTCAGAGAAGATAAGGAAACTTATTTAGCAAAATTCACACCCAGCAGTAATTCAGAAAAAAAAGGTCTTTCGACCTTTTACCACCGTGTCGATTTATTTTTGATTAATATGTGCGTGCGTGGGAGAGAGAGCAACACAGCGCCTAGTTTGGAGACGGTGAAGTCGTTTACACAGAGAGTGCGCGCGCGCGACCGGCTCTCTCTCTCTCTGCTCGTTCTTTCAGTTAAACATACACCCTGTCACAAACGCAGCCGTTCATCTACATTACTCACCGATCAAATAAGACTTTGGCGGGACAAAAAATCATTTTGGTGGGCGCTAAAATGCAGGAAAATTCATGCGCGAGTTTCCATTAGACTCGCACGGTAGCCAGGCGTCTCATCAAATGGCGAGCTCAGCTCAGTTGACGCTGTGTGCTTCAAGATTCTGACGCAAGTCCTATAAGATTCCAATTGGCCAAGAGAAAAAGTGCTAAGATTCCGATTGGCCCAGAGAAATGTCAATTATAAGAATTATCCAATAATGTTTCGCAATTCTAGCCTGCATGGCAGTTACTATGAGAAACAATATACCCCCCCCCCCCCTCGAAAAAAAACTCTCCGGTTCTACGCGATTCACGTAAATGACCCAATTGACCAAGAAAACGGCGATTGTCGCCGAAAAGCGACAAGTTTGCAGGTATGATTAACCATCATCAGAGAACGGTGAATTAAACTTATACTTAAAATAAATATTCCCTGGGTTTGTCTGACTGTAAAGTTAGTGAGTCCCTGGTTTAAGGTGTAATGAAGATGAAGCTTACCCGTTTTGGCAGCGTGGTACGGACACTGACTGACGTCTCCTTGTGTCTCGCCATGAGCAGGAGCGGCGTCCAAAACATCGTCCTGAAGGGTCTTTCCAACCTCCTCTAGTTCTCCAAAAATCTGCACGCAACACAGAAAAGGACGTTTACAGTTCCAGATCACAGGAAACAATGAGCAAATGAACACTGAGGTTTAATGAAAAGCTCTTTGTCATGTGTGTGACAGTGACAGCGTTACATAAACGCATTCAACTAGATGTCACAGTCAAACACTCTGTTAAAAGAGGCTGGTGAGATGTGAGACATTGTTTTGACCCCGTTTTGTCCATTTAATTTCAGAGCTCATCTGGGATCTGCCATTAGGACTTACTGTGCGTTCACACCGGACGCGAAAATGCGTCAAAATTCGCGCCTGCCGCGTCTAGTTATACGCTTGACCACTTTGTGTGCATTCGCGTGTCAAGAGCGAAATTGACGCGCGTAAAATCAAAAGTTTGAATCGAAATTTACGCGCGTCAGAGGCGAAAGTTTCGAAACCTGTTGGCGGCCATCTTTTTTTAGATGTTTATCGAGCATTAGCATTAGCATTAATCGAGAGAGTCACCGCTCGTATATGCTCTGGAGAGCAGAAACAGCAGCGTAGTGGACATCGTCGCTGTTCTCGGGTCCACCAAACCCTCCGGAGGGTTTCAGGGGTTTCACAATTTGCTCCAGGAGGTAGGTTTGGTGGACCTAACGGTGAGGACGCTGACGAGGAAAGCGTAGGCCGTATAAGCCTCGGCCTCGAGTGGTGGTCGCTGCCTGACGAGCCCGCGCTGTACAGCCCGGCGCGAGGTTCACCCTCGCCCGCACCTAATCTGTGATTTATTTTTGTTTTGATAATAAATGGAGCTGCAGCCTTCAAAAATGAAACCTGTCCTGTGATTTTTTTTTTATACACTAAATTGTGTTTGTTGTCTTTACATTAGATTAATAATGTTTCATATAATCTAGAATAGATATGGAATAAATAGCATTCAATACAAAATGAGTATCTCTCATATATTGAAATCGAGTTTTATGTTTTTATTTGCTTTATTGTGCATTTTTAGTCATATTACAAAATAATTTATTGAGGCCAAACATAAAATAACATTATAAACTGTCACTTCACCACGTGACAGCAGCATGCAAGCAGGCTCCTGATTGGTTAACGCGGCGCGAATTGACGCAGAAGTTCAGATTTTTCAACTCGGGCGGCAGACGCGAATTCGCGTCAAACGCGTGAATGCACAAATAGCACTAATAAAATCATTCGCGCGTAACGCGCTTAACGCGCCAGACGCTCAATTCGCGTCATTCGCGCGAACTTGACGCGCGAATGAGGCGAATTCGCGTCTACCGCGCCGCGCTAAACGCCTCATTCGCGCCGCAGGAATTTTTTACGCGCGTAACGCGTCTTTGCATTGACTTAACATTGAAATGACTCGCGCCTGACGCGCTAAACGCGTCCGGTGTGAACGCACCATAAGGACTCCATCTGCTGACGGATGAAACTCGAGCCACGCGGAGCAGGAGAGACTCTCATCTTTAATGACACGCTCACTGATATGAACACAGCGACAGCAGGTTCAGTCTAATAGAGCAAATGCAAAGCCCTCCAGGTGACGGCACACAGAGAGATTATGAGCGGGCCATTAGTTTCATTCATTCAGTGTTAGTGAAGGATCTCAGAGATAATGATCTGCACATCTTGAATTAATTATCATCAACATTATTCTTTAAAGCACTCATAATGAAGAATCACATTTTTATTGATTAAACTTTCAGGACCTGAAAACATTCATTAAATGTAACTAATGTAAAATTTAACAATAAAACAATTAATTTATATGTACGTTTTAAAATTGTGGTTCTCATTTAATTAAACTTCATTTAGAAAAAAGCATTGCTTTATCTATCTGCCAATAAAATAGGTAATAATAACAACAATAAATTATTTCAAAAAGAAATGTAAAACAAATGAATTTATTACTCTCTCTCTCTCTCTCTCTCTCTCTCTCTCTCTCTCTCTCTCTCTCTCTCTCTCTCTCTCTCTCTCTCTATATATATATATATATATATATATATATATATATATATATATATATATATATATACAGTGAGGAAAATAAGTATTTGAACACCCTGCTATTTTGCAAGTTCTCCCACTTGGAAATCATGGAGGGGTCTGAAATTGTCATCGTAGGTGCATGTCCACTGTGAGAGACATAATCTAAAAAAAAAAATCCAGAAATCACAATATATGATTTTTTAACTATTTATTTGTATGATACAGCTGCAAATAAGTATTTGAACACCTGAGAAAATCCATGTTAATATTTGGTACAGTAGCCTTTGTTTGCAATTACAGAGGTCAAACGTTTCCTGTAGTTTTTCACCAGGTTTGCACACACTGCAGGAGGGATTTTGGCCCAGTCCTCCACACAGATCTTCTCTAGATCAGTCAGGTTTCTGGGCTGTCGCTGAGAAACACGGAGTTTGAGCTCCCTCCAAAGATTCTCTATTGGGTTTAGGTCTGGAGACTGGCTAGGCCACGCCAGAATCTTGATATGCTTCTTACAGAGCCACTCCTTGGTTATCCTGGCTGTGTGCTTCGGGTCATTGTCATGTTGGAAGACCCAGCCTCGACCCATCTTCAATGCTCTAACTGAGGGAAGGAGGTTGTTCCCCAAAATCTCGCAATACATGGCCCTAGTCATCCTCTCCTTAATACAGTGCAGTCGCCCTGTCCCATGTGCAGAAAAACACCCCCAAAGCATGATGCTACCACCCCCATGCTTCACAGTAGGAATGGTGTTCTTGGGATGGTACTCATCATTCTTCTTCCTCCAAACACGTTTAGTGGAATTATGACCAAAAAGTTCTATTTTGGTCTCATCTGACCACATGACTTTCTCCCATGACTCCTCTGGATCATCCAAATGGTCATTGGCAAACTTAAGACGGGCCTTGACATGTGCTGGTTTAAGCAGGGGAACCTTCCGTGCCATGCATGATTTCAAACCATGACGTCTTAGTGTATTACCAACAGTAACCTTGGAAACGGTGGTCCCAGCTCTTTTCATGTCATTGACCAGCTCCTCCCGTGTAGTTCTGGGCTGATTTCTCACCTTTCTTAGGATCATTGAGACCCCACGAGGTGAGATCTTGCATGGAGCCCCAGTCCGAGGGAGATTGACAGTCATGTTTAGCTTCTTCCATTTTCTAATGATTGCTCCAACAGTGGACCTTTTTTCACCAAGCTGCTTGGCAATTTCCCCGTAGCCCTTTCCAGCCTTGTGGAGGTGTACAATTTTGTCTCTAGTGTCTTTGGACAGCTCTTTGGTCTTGGCCATGTTAGTAGTTGGATTCTTACTGATTGTATGGGGTGGACAGGTGTCTTTATGCAGCTAAGGACCTCAAACAGGTGCATCTAATTTAGGATAATAAATGGAGTGGAGGTGGACATTTTAAAGGCAGACTAACAGGTCTTTGAGGGTCAGAATTCAAGCTGATAGACAGGTGTTCAAATACTTATTTGCAGCTGTATCATACAAATAAATAGTTAAAAAATCATATATTGTGATTTCTGGATTTTTTTTTTTAGATTATGTCTCTCACAGTGGACATGCACCTACGATGACAATTTCAGACCCCTCCATGATTTCCAAGTGGGAGAACTTGCAAAATAGCAGGGTGTTCAAATACTTATTTTCCTCACTATATATATATATATATATATATATATATATATATATATATATATATATATATAGACACATACACATAAATACATACACATTTTATTTTAATTATTTTTAAATAAATATAAAAAAAAACAATAATAAAAGCAATTTTAGAAATTAAATAATTAATAATAATAACAATTAAATTTAATTTAGAAAATTGTATTTGGAAACATCATCCATTTAACAATAATTAATAATAAATAAATTATTTAAAAAAGAAAAAAGTAAGAAAAAACATTTAAATTAATTTGATTTAAAAAAAACACACATACACACACATATTATATTTTTTATATATACACACACACACACACACACATATATATATATATATATATATATATATAATATAATATATATATATATATATATGTGTGTGTGAGTGAGTGTGTCTATGTATAAAGTAATTATTTTAAAATGTAGATAAATGTAACAAAATAAATAAATGCAATTTTTGAAATTAATTAAATTAGTTGAATTAAATTGAATTTAGAAAATTTTATTTAGAAACATCATCCATTTGCCAATAAAATAAGTTCAAAAAATATTTTCAAACAGAATTATATATACATATTCATAATTTTAAAATGTATTTAAATGTAGCAATAAAATAAAAAAAATAAATAAAAAAAATTGAATGAAATATTTTAATAGTAAATACAGTTTAAAAATTGAAAAGTGAGTTTTGAATGATTAAGCTGAATCCCTGAATCCTTTGTTTTGGTTGGTTTTTCTTAAGTGAACCCCTCCTTCTTTAGAAAAAAAAAGCCATAAAAAAAGACTACAGTTGGTACAACAAATCTTGCATGAAATAATAACAAGGAAACATGACCCCTTTAAATTGCACCGCTCACCTCCATATTGAACTGAAAGGCCAGGTTGGCTTCCTCCACGACCCTCCTCTTGGTGTCTGTGTCGAGCTCCAGCTCGTTCATCCGGCTGCGGTACAGCTGCTTGAAGGCCTTGGCGCTGTGGATGCCTTCGAACTCATAGAAGCTCAGGCCTTCTCCTGTGGGCGGCAGCTTCAAGGCGCGCTGGGCCACCTTCCTCAGCACCTGCCCCCCCGAGAGGTCTCCCATGTAGCGCGTGTAGGCGTGGGCCACGAGAAGCGCGGGCTGGTCCCGGCCGACCCGCCGGATGCGGTCCACGTATCGCTGAGCTGCGGGAGAGATGCGGATCTGACTCTGCCAGTCCTCGCCGTAGAAGAACTCCAGATCCCGAGCCAGAGCGTCGCGCCGGTGGAGCTCGTGAGGGAAGTAGAGCGGAGCAAAATGAGGATGCTCTTTGTTCCTCTCGATCTCCTCTTCCATGGCGGAGTACGTGAAGAATAAAGCCACATGGCCCAGCTGGAAACACAGATCCAGAAATCATAATCAGGTCAAACTAAACTGATTTACCTTGATGTGTGCAGTGGTATTTCAGTATCATTGAGATGCTATTGTAGTTTTTAGATTTTGAATTTTAACAATTAATCCAAAATAAAAGTTTGTGTTTACATAATATATTATGTGTGTGTACTGTATATAATTATTTTGTATATATAAATACACACACATGCATGTATAAGAAACGTGTTATTTATATATTAAATATTTATCATATACAGTATATACAAGCAAATATTTCTTAAATATATACATGCATGAGTGTGTGTATTTATATATACAGAATAATTATGCACAGTACACAAACATGACATGAAATGCAACTACTAGAAACCTCAAAAAAGTATCCATATAATATCTCCATATATAAAAGGATATATTCCGTTATATAAAGGATATATTTACCTCAGAGAAGCGAGTACATGGATTGACTTTCAATTTCAAAGTTTTAAATAACACATTAAATTTGGGGTTGCTTTTCACCAAACCCTATGGCAATCCCCAGAACACTTAGATTATACGACACGTGTCGCACGGGATCATTCTGAGATACTTTTGCATATTTTTTTAAAAGCTTGATGCTTGCTATTCACTGCCATTATATGAACGAGTGCGAGCGGGGCATTTTTGACAAATTCCTCTATTTGTGGTCCAAAAAAGAAAAAATGCCATATGTTCCCTAGAACAACACCAGGGTGAGTAAATGATGACTTGATTTTCGTTTTAGGGTGAACTATCCCTTTATACTGAAAGAAAATGAAAAATGATGTCTTGGCAACTAGCTGAATTAACTCTTTCCCCACCAGAAAACGTTTTCCCACCATTGACGACATTTTCTGGCTTTCCGTGTTTTCAGTGTTTTACGATAGGGGGTGCTATTACACATCTTCTGAAAGAGAACTGGATCTCCTGATCAAAACACAGGCGAAGAAGACGCAGAAACAAGCGATATCATATGCTGTTGTAGCCCATCCGCCTCAAGGTTGTGCGTGTTGTGGCATCACAAATGCTTTGCCGCATACCTCGGTTGTAACGAGTGGTTATTTCAGTCAAAGTTGCTCTTCTATCAGCTTGAATCAGTCGGCCCATTCTCCTCTGACCTCTAGCATCAACAAGCATAATCCTTTAGGTGAGTGTATTGCATGTTCAGATATTCATACAACAAAATATTCTGGGGGCCGTTTTGTGAAAATGGTCAAAAAAGCTGCCGGTGGCTGGCAACGAAAAAAAAAAAAAAAGGCTGGCGGGGAAAGAGTTAAAATAATTGTAATTTTTGGAACAAGTAACTCTTTATTATTTAATTTAATTACCTCAGTTGACATTAACTAACAATAAATAGTATTTTTATAAACTTGCGTTTACAGTTAATTAATGCATTACATACAATTAATTAATGGGACCTTATTGTAAATTGTTACCATTTTATTTCTAGCTTTAGATAACAATATTATGTGCTACAAGACCTTCATTTTAAGTTTATGGGATTTCTTTTCTGTTTAATCATCTGCCACAAAAATATCATACTACCAAGGTGTAATGTGATAAAATGATCAATCAACTGAAGAAATATGCCACATTATGGAAGTTGTACGTGTTCTCATCTTAAAAATCCTTCACGACTGACCTTGAAGAGCTCCTTGTGGATGCGTCCCCTCAGGAAGTCTTTGACAAACTCGGTGTTTTCGGCCTTCTCGTGAACTTCTTTGGTTCCCGCTGCCAACATCTCCGATAGATCAGTGGGACTGTAGGGTCGACATGACATTAGAATTAAGGGTTTGTTCATGAAACTATTACACACTCAAACGGTTATTTTATTTTTAAAAAGTATTATTATTTTAGTTTTAGTTAACAATAATAACTCTGACTATTATAGTATTTATTATCATTTTGAATTAACTTTTAGTTTAAGTAATTTTCTCATTTTTATTAGTTTTTAAATCTCTCTATTTGACTTTAGTTTTCTTTCTTTAGTTTTAGTTTGAATAATTTTAGTGCTTCAGCTTAAACTTAATTTATTTTTTATTTAATTCAGTTTGCCATCTAATATTATCATTTATTTCATTAACAAAATAATTTTTTATAGTTTTAGTAAACAATAACAGCACAATTCAAGCATGTTGTTACAGGAAGAAAGCGGCCACAGTAAATGCTGCTATTGTAAATGTTGAATGTATCACGTACCTGAGGACCGTGACGCCCCCCTCCTCACACACTCCTCCTCCTCCGTTAGCTGTGCTCGTCCCGTTAGCATCCTCTTCAGTCTTCATAGCAGACATTCCTCTGTCTTCTGTTCAATCTGTCCTGACTGCTCAAACACATGAACATGACTGAGCGTTTCATTCTTAAACACACACCCCATCCATCCATCAATCCATCCATCATCCATCTATCAATCCATATATCTATCTATCCATCCATCAATCCATATATCTATCTATCCATCCATCCATCCATCCATCAATCCATATATCTATCTATCTATCTATCCACCCATCAATCCATATATCTATCTATCCATCCATCCATCCATCCATCCATCATCCATCTATCAATCCATATATCTATCTATCCATCAATCCATCAATCCATCCATCCATCCATCCATCCATCCATCCATCATCCATCCATCAATCCATATATCTATCTATCCATCCATCAATCCATCCATCATCCATCTATCAATCCATATATCTATCCATCCATCCATCTATCCATCTATCCATCTATCCATCTATCTATCTATCTATCCATCTATCATCTATCTATCTATCTATCTATCGTGATGGATTTTTAATAAATAAGATAGTAAACTATCTTTTAAACTAACCATGATTCTAACAATTCTAACATCTAAACCTTACTTCCCCTTTTAGGTCTAACATTCTAACACTGTACAGAACGTACCAAAACGTTCTGTTCTTTGTCTATTTGTGTTATGGAAAATTCTCAAGTGCTGACGATGACAAAATCAAAAATATACTGTCTGTATTATTTCATGATATAGGCCTATTGAGTAATCAACTGAGCTCTCAACCCTTTACAATAATATTTTTGCTTATACCAGTAACAGAGGGTGAAAAGGTGGGGGTTTGCTTTACCAACTGAACCAATCAAATTGTAGGGAAATTATGTAATGTATCATGTCATTTTCACCCATTCTCCTTTTCTACAAAACCTGTTGTATTCCTGTTAGCTGGTGGGATTCTCTCTGAAATTTGTCTGAGATCCTCCGGCCGTGATTAAATCTTCTTCTTGGGAGAGATTCTCTGAGAACTGCTCGGGATCTCTCCCGGCCGTGATTAAAGCATTTAGAGGACATTTGCTGAAGTCTGTCTGGTTATTATTGCTGCGCAGCAAGTTAGTTAGGGAAGCAAGTTAGGGTAAGGAACTCGAAGCCAGTTGTCGGCTGTAGACGCAAGAGCTAGAGTATAAAAATAATTGGGTGTTGATTGTAGACGCCCCAGATATATTTATTAAGTGTCGACTGTAGACGTTTGGGTGTCGATTGGAGACGACCCAGGTAATTAGGTTCCAGGTACGTAGTTAGGTTTAGGGAAAAATCTACCACACTATCTCTCTATCTACCTATCTATCCATGTATCTATCCATCCATCCATCCGTAAAACACTAAAATTACTAATACTGAACAAAAAATAAAGCCAAAAATAAATATTTAAACAAAAACTAATAAAAATAACAAAAGCACAATTACTTGAACTGAAAATAATATAAACTTTGAACTGAAATTAACATGAAAAGTAAAAATATATGAATAATAGCTAATTCAAATTATGAATAAATAGGCCTACTCAAATAGAAAATGAACACTGTTACCTAACGATATATCTAGGCAAATTACAGTTTAACACAATACAACACAAATTAGGAAGCTCATTCATCCTTTTCATTATGTAAAAATTATTCTGTAAGCCATTATCCCTCAGATTTGTTCATGTTTTGACTTTAGCTTTTAATCAAAGTGTGATATATGCTGCTCAGCACTAATAATTATGATAATGTAAACACACAGAGAGAGAGAGAGAGAGAGAGAGAGAGAGAGAGAGAGAGAGAGAGAGAGAGAGAGAGAGAGAGAGAGAGAAGTGATGAAGAAAACCTCTTACCTCAAACCTCCTGAGGACGAGCTTCAACTGTCAGTGTCCCTAAAGCAGATGACAATAGTTCAGCATCCAGTCAGGTGATTGTTTCTAAGGACACACACACACACACACACACACACACACACACACACACACACTGACAGTGAGCCTCTATTCATCCAGCACACACTGAGGCTGTTTCATGAGCATTTGTGTTTGTTTGCAGGGTAAGTTAAATGAAAACACAGCACAAAAGAGCAGTCATGAGCATTCTGGTGTTTGCCAGTCAAAATCCAATCTAATCTCACTGTCCTGTGATCAGCATCCGTTTGAGACCTACAAGCAGCTCCAAAATCATCAAAACCCTCTAGTGTCATTATATTAATTCAGTCAGTTTTGACTAAAGTGCTGATTATTACATATCAAAGCGTGACTAGCACTCATTGTGTCCCGTATGCGCCCTGAACAGAAGACAGTAACGTTACTTACAATCAGCTCTTCAGCAAACCCTGCTTTAGATCAGATAGTAACAGTGTAACATGGTCTGACCAGACCGTAGGAATGATAATAGATTGATAACTGATTATTGAAATGATCAATAGTCGGATGCTCGTGCGTGGTTTTTTTTTTGTTTGTTTTTTTTGGTCTGCGGCGTTCGAGTTCTCCGTTATAAACTCAATCCAGGAAGCTGCAGGAGGATGAAAACACGTGACTCTCAGAGTTTATGCTTAAAGGCGCAGCGCACATTAAATGCGCGTAGTAAGCGAAAAACAGTATGTGACAAAAGATGTCCGAATTCACGGTCCTTATTAGAGTAGGCAAAAAGTACCCAGATAACAAGATAATAAGTTTGCAATGCATATGATGGACACTTCACTTTCCCATGAGGCCGCGGGAGAGGATTTATGAATGGCAGTGAAGCAAGGCAACTGACACTGGTAGCCGGTCACATGACAATGACAACATGTCCGGATTATATTCACACTACACACATTCATACTATATAGAACATACTTTTTTAGCGGTCGTGAAGTAATTACTTATTCAAAATAAGTACCTGCTCAAGAGAGTATGTGATTTCGGACGGAGCCATACTTTTTTAAATAGTTTGTCAAACAGAACAACCATGTATGCTTAATTCAGCAAGTTGTGTTCCGTAATTATCACAGAAATAAAAATATGTTTTTTATTTAATTTTGTGTAAAAATGTATTTACTTCTGCAGTTGGATCAAATCATGAGAAATACATTTCTCATGGAAGGTACAGTGTGTTGCATTCTGGGATAATTTGCATGTTATGGTAGTATGCTCTTCTGGACATATCTATATACCTTTCTCAATCTTTCATTTTTATCAGTCATCCTGAATTATGCATGTGTACTACCTTATGTAAACAATAAAGGCCCGTTCACACAAAGAATGATAACTACAAAGATAACTATAACAATAACTATATTAGGATGATAATGTTGTGTTTATTATAGCTAATCACGTGCTGCGGTTCTGTCGTCTGCTGCTTTAAAAGGTGGATCCTGATAAGCTATCAATGTTTTTATCATTCCTCAGCTGGGAAAAAATCATTCTGAAAGTGATTCCAACGATATCGTTCATCAGTGTTATCATTGTTGTGCTGTAGACTTATTCACATAGAATTAAAATGATTAATACAACTTTATAGTTGCTGTCCTTGGTGTGAACGGGCCTTGTGTAGCAAATATCACCAAGATCACCCGATGCACAAGAAAGACTACAGTAGATTGTTAAAAGTCATATTTTATTATCATTTACACGTTTTTATATTAGGATTAAGTAATTAATGCTTTTTAATGTTTAAAATTTCATTTTCAGAAGGAAGGGTTTCCGAACCCAACGCGTGACTGCAGGTCGTGGATCTCCTGTAGAAGTGACTCTTTTTGTAAATTCATCTGTGAAACCAAACATAAAAGAGGGCAAAAATTCAACATATTTCGATACCAAAGACTTTAATATTCACAAACACCTCAACATTACACAATACAAACCTTCATGGCGTATTTATACGACTGCTCTGCCTCTAGTTTTCGGCCAGTCTGGAAAGACAAAGCAACTAAAGTCAAATCTGAAGTAAAAAAGTTCTGTTCCTTTGCTCTCTGCTTCCTACAATTTCACAAGAGGGAATGAATGACTGAAAGACAGCAGTCCCTCACCTGTAAACAGACCAGACACAGGTAAGCCCACACCTCTGGATTCCTGTTATTCAGTGTGTTGGCTTCAGTCAGCGCCTCTTCAGCCTCACTCAGCTCCTCCAGCTGAAGATACAGCAAAACACACTCTACTACATGCCTTCTATCATCTGGTTGATACTTTATACTTTTATAGAAAGTGAAAGCCTTTTATTAGTGTAATTGTGAAAACATCCATCTTCAGGTTGAGGTTTACGTGTCTTTTTGCAGAGACATCTTTTGACTGATTTTGATAAAGTAAACCTAAGAATAACTGTTATATTGTTAGTAATATTTCGAGATGAACATTTACTGAAGTGAAGCAACTTATCCATACATCATTTGTAGAAAAATCATGTTTAATTGCGAGTATAAAATATGATCCAGTAGGCTTTTGAGGAATGCTTATTTGCTCATCTGTCAATCCTCCTTGTATTGAATTGCATTATAAAAATTGTAGAGCTTTGATCATAAAACTAAGCGTTTAAATACCATCTTAAGACATATTATCGGGAGATATAGAATCACAACTGATATTTATATGCATTTTATGTAAGATCTCATTGATTTATATTACAAGCTATCAGAATTTCATCTTACTTTTTGACCACCCTTAACCCTGTAAAGCCTGACATATGAGATAATAGTCAGAAATATATATATATATATATATTCTTTTTTGAATGGAACTGTTTATATATAATCTCATCTAAATATTTTTTTCCACCACCATGTTTCTTTAGGGGCTTCTTATTCTATTATGAATATTATTATGGAATATTAAGAAAGTGACCACTGTTGACTTCATGTTGATTGAACATTGCAGTGACATGATCTGTGATTAGATCGTGTCAAAATCCTCAAGGCAGTTCTTGGCTAATGGCAAAATCCACTGGCATGCTACAGACACAGACGGATCTTCTAAATGCCTCATGGGTATATACTCACTCTATAGCAGGAGATTCCCAGCCTGAGCCAAGTGAGGCATGACGGAGAGCGTTTGCAGACGCGCAGGAACACAGCTTTGGCTTTTTCATACTAAAGAGAGAATGAAACACACATGATAAGTAAAAAATAACTCATAAAGAAGATTGAAGGATTAATAGGAACTCACTTCTCCGTCCTGCAGGTAGATGGAGCCCAGACGGAGGGATACGGAGTGTGTGTCTGAAGCGTCCAGCACAGAATCCAGCGTCCGCTCATAGCAGCTCTGAGCCTGAGCGTAATCGGCCCTCGCGTGATGCAAGTGACCCCACAGGGCCCATGTGTCTGGGTTCTGCCGGGATCAAATACCAAGAGAAAGCGATGAATCCCAGGTGCATCTAAAAACCTAGTGATGGGGGCTTTCGAAACACCAATCGTTTGTTTTGAAGCAGTGATTTGGAGCGTGTATCAAATGCGGTGTTGAAATGCTACGTCGTAATTACTGTAATGTGCAACATGTGACGTTCACTATCACACTAACAACGCCTAAATGAATCTGCAGCCGTCAGGTGGTACAAGTATGAGGTTTTCTCAGCTTACAAGTTGTAATTACGAGGTCTACGAGGATGTGAACGCTTTTTACAAGGTTTCACAAGTTGAAATCTTGTAATTATGCTAATTACGACATGAACGCACCTAAACTGCCAAAGTCACATGATTTCAGTACAGTTTCGAAACAAAAAGTTTAATAAATTTGTAAACATTTTTAATGACACATTTGTATAATAAAGAGAAGAGTCAATATTCTCTTATTGGACTGAATAACCAAAAAAACAAGCTCTCCATGAAAACATAATAAAATAACATATAATACAGAGACATCATATTTAGTGGTATTAGATGATTTGCTAATTGCATTTAATAGATTCCAGTTTTCATGCATGTTTGGGCTGTGTTTCCATTGCATTTACACCATTTTGACCAGCAGGGGTCACCAGCGCGTGGTGTTTCAAGTGCTTCCAAACAGTGAATCGTTTTTGAACAATTGGTTCAATTGGTTCAAAGTTTCTACATTTCTCCCATCACTATCAGTACCCAGTAAAGGGAATGATTTGTGCAGACCTGGATGTTGTGGATCAGCGCCTCCTTCAGGCTGGCCTCAGCGCTGTCGTGTTCTCCTCTCAGCAGATGAAGCCGGGCCAGAGCGAGATGATACGAGCTGATGGTTCCTCTGTCTGGAGAGAGCAGCTCTAGAGCCAGAGTCCGCTGGGACATCTGGACGGACACAATTCAGCATTAACTATTAACATACACATTCAAATGTGCTTCGTTCTTGCTGTTTACTGTACTATGTAGAAATTCAAAACTCAAAGCTCATCTTCTGTCCACATTTCGAATCTAAACTGCAAAAAATGGATAATTCAGAAAAAAGTCACTCATCATTAGCATAAGACCGCTCACATCCTGCAACTCCTGATGAGACAACCTGAGGTTAATCGATCATAACGTACAGGGTATTTATAAACATCTACACTATTGTTCAAAAGTTTGGGGTCAGTTTTGGAAGAAATTAATACTTTTATTCAGCAAGGATGCATTAAATTGATCAAAAGTGACAGTAAAGACAATTATAATGTTACAAATGTTAACATGAAATGCTGTTCTTTTAAACTTTCTATTCATCAAAGAATCCTGAAAAAAGTCTTCAGCATTGATAAAAAAACATAAATCTTGAGCAGCAAATCATCATATTAGAATGATTTCTGAAGGATCATGTGACACTGAAGACTGGAGTAATGATGCTGAAAATTCAGCTTTGATCACAGGAATAAATTACATTTTAAAATATATTACAATAGAAAAAAGCTATTTTAAACGGTAGTAATATTTCACAATATTTTTGATCAAATAAATGCAGCCTTGGTGAGCATGAGACTTAAAAAAAAAGACATTTGAAAACTTAAAGACAGCAGCAAAACAGCCTTTTAAGTGTAACATTTTTTTTGAGAAACTTTGACGAACATTATAACATTATAAATGGACTCCTTTAATGTAAAAGTGAGTCATTTGAGACTGATGTGCACAGGATCTACTGACGTCACCATCCGCTGACCTGTAATGCATAGTTCTGCAGGAGAAACCACACTGTCTCCATGAAGATAGTGGTTTGGTGTTGCTCTTCCTGTTTTCTCTCCTGGCAGTTCTGTGGGATGTCTTCTTCGTGCACAGCGCCAACGCCACCTTTAAAGCAAATGATCCCATATGAGCTATAAAGGAAAGGGCATTTGTCACAGAGCAGACAGAAAAGAGGTGGTCACCTGTCTCACTCGTTTCATCATTCTGCTCCTTCTCCTGACCAGACTGAGTCTCTGAGGTTATTTTTGCTCCAGATGTCTGGTCATTTTTCATGACTGAAATAAAATGCCTATTGGCCTCCCGAAAAGCCATTTCTGCCTGGATGAACTTCTCCTGAGCCTGGGAGAACACACCTGACAACAATTTGACACATATTTTCATCATTCCGTCAAAATTATTGTGCACACTAACTACATAATGTTGCAAAATGAACTCAAATGAATGAGTATGATATGACAGAATATTAAAAAGAAAACACTATCGTTCAAAAGCTGGGGTAGATATGATTTGTTTTGTCTTTTTAATGTGCATTTATTTGATCAAAATAATACAGTAAAAACAGTAATATTGTGAATTATTTTTACTATTTAAAATAGCTGTTTTCTATTTTAACATGTTAAAATGTTCAGCATCATTACTCCAGTCTTCAGTGTCACAGGATCCTTCAGAAATCATTCTAATATGATGATTTGATGCTCAAAAAATATTTCTGATTATTATCAGTGTTGAAAACAGTTGTGCTGCTTCATATTTTTGTGGAAACTGTGATATATTTTTTCGTTGTTGAACAGAAAGTTCAAAAGAACAGCCTTTTTTTTAACTATAAATCTTTTTTTAACATTAAACATGTCTTTACTGTCACTTTTGATCAATTGAATGCATCCTTGCTCAATAAAAGTACTAATTTCTTCATCTTTCTAACCCCAAACTTTTGAGCATTAGTGCATGTGCTGTTTAATTCTGTTCTCACCAAATAAAGTCCAGGCGACCACATTGTTCGGCTCCACACTAGTCGCCCTTTCAAAGAAGGTCTCTGCATCCTCATAGCGTCCATTCATGTCAGACAGGACACCGCACATGAGCAAACTGCACCAAACCCCACAGAAGAAGTCAGAAAAGAGTTTTTAGAGACCTATTCTGAGTCATTTCTGTCTGCTAACCTGGGTATGTGTGTTTGCTCAATGGATAAGGCCTGTTGAAAGCACTGCTCGGCCATCAGGTGGTCAGCGGTCAGCATGTGGAACGCTCCATAATCAAACCAGTGGGACGGGTCACTGCGGTCTCGAATCAAACACTACAGAGGCAAATTCAGAGAGACATGAGTCACATTCAATGATACTGTCATATCACAAATGATTGCTAAATCTCCGTTTGAAATGGCACACTGTCATTAGAAGGAGTTTGTTGTTTATGCATGAGATACCATAATTATATGCGACATTTTTCATAAAATATGGTGCGTTCATGCTTGAAATGCCAAATTGATCTTTTCCTTGCATTAAATTAACATCAAGGGGTTTCACTCGGCAGGGTTTGTTGTCAACTCATTATTCTCAATGGTTAATCTCATTCTCATTACTGTAAGACAATGTTTTTTTAAAAACCAGCATAATACAGATAATATAGATCCTTTCTGCAAACTCAAGGTCGCTTTACAATGAAATGACAAATAAAATGACAGCGAAACATAGAGAACATACAGATAACATATTCAATTTTTTCTTTCTTTTGATTTGTGGGTGAAATATGACCGAACACGTTGTTTCCTGGTTAGGTATAAAACCATTATGTAGTTTACACTGCATCCTAAACATTCAGTATACAGTATATTACTGTAATAATGGTTTATCATTTTATTGTGTGTTGTGCACTCAGATTTCAGATTTGCAATGCATTCGTACATAAATGCTTCCAAAGCCTACCCTGGCAATCCAGAGTTCTTGCAAGAGCACAAGTTGAATTTGCTAAGTGAGTTTACTCTGGCGTCGAGTAATGACGCTCATTAAATATGCCCTTGTATCCGAGCTGCACCAATCACATTGGGTTATCTGATATAGGCGGGCCAGAGGCGAGCTAAACAGATGACGACAGCGCTGTGACGTCGAAGTCATTAGTAAACATTGCAAGATGGCTATGGATGAACACCAGTTGTTTGAAACGGCTTTGGCTGCTATAATGAACGAGTTAGACTTGGCTTTTTATCTAAAAGAGGAACAGAAGACGGCGCTCAAATCATTCTTTTGCAAGAAGGAAGTTTTTGCTGTTTTGCCGACCGGATACGGCATGATTCTAATCTACCAGTTATCTCCGCTGGGAGCTAAGCGTATGGGGTTTATTGTTGTGATTGGTCGTAGTGTTATCCAATTGTGTGCAGTGAGATTTTCAAATGCATGCTTGGTGCCGCCCCTCGAGCTGGCCGATAATCTTTTAGATTTAGGTCTGGATTTCCAGGCTATCCAAAGCCCATTTGATCTTTCGAAAATGTTTTTTAGTATTATGACAGCATTATTATCAACAGCGACTAGAAAAGCTGTATTATTCATGCCAGGCCAGTAGTTGGCGATGTCACTTTGTAAAGAAACACTACGCACCTATAGTCTGAATACGTAATGCACATTCGCACGATGTCACTGTTTTCACAAATTCAGGTTTTGGTAGTTTACATGGAGATGATAATGGTAGCCTATAGTTTTCAAAAACGTGCACTTTGAAACCTGTTTTCAAAAGTTAGCATTTTCATGCCCCCAAAACGCTGTTGTCTCGTAAATGAACGGCCAAAGCGCAGTTTTACGTTTTTTTCGTTGAAAACGGTGTCGTGTAAACGGCTCCTAAAAGTCAATGAAAACAAAACATAAACCTGACAATAATAGTATTTCAATGACACTAAAATACTGCTTTACACTATAATATAAACTACTGTAAAAAAACAACATATGTACATGTATTATGATAGTATTATGATGATCGAGACAGTCGAGTATGTTATTTTTAAGCATCAAAAGTGCAGTAATGCTTTACCTCCTGATAGTACTGTGCCGCCAGCTGGTAGTCCGTGTTGAGTTCAGCCTCTTTGGCGAAGTGTTTGAGTTGAGCGCAGCTCAGCAGAGGCTCATGATGCGTGTCCTGAGAGTCCACTGACAGGCTCTGATTCAATAGAGTGCATGAAAACACAACTGATAATAATACAGACCCTAAAGCACCGATGTTCAATGTTCAGATCAGTAACTCTCAGCACGAGTGATGCTTCCTTTGACAGATCACACAAATTAATATTTTGAGGCGTCACCTTATTGAGAGCAGCATGCATCTCGTCCACCAGGAACACGTAGAGCTGACTGAGGAACGCTTGGAGCTGTTCGGGGTCTGAGAAGGCCTCTGTCCTCAACATCTTCTCTCTTACGATCCGGACCACAGAGTACTGACACATGCAACAAACACCAGGAGCTCATTAGCATATATGCTAATCAGTCTGCCCTGATAAACAACAGTATGAATCATAATAAAGGTTGTTTACATGTAGAAGTCCAAAACACGCATGTGTTGTTATTTTTAATTTAAACTAAATCTATTAGAAATTATTTTTGTTAATTGAAGTAAAAAAAAATGAAGAAAAAAAATGAAGATTTTTTTTTTTAATTTAAGCTAATCAGAAATATTTAAAACATGAATGAGCTTTACAAAAGCACATAAAGAATAACTCAAATTAAATTAATTAAATGCTTTTACAGTACAACGGTACTAAAACTATAAAAAATGTAAAATTGTTTTCATTAACTGAAAATAAAGGTGATTTAAATATAGATATAAAAACTTAAAATGAAAATTAGAAATGCCACCTTGGCAGCTAGTGACTGAAATAAAGTAAATGTAAGTACTAAAATTACTTAAACCGGAATACCTACTATTACTATAGCTAAAATAAAATTAAAGCCAAATAGAAATTTGTTTAAATGTATTTTAATTTTAATTATAAATTAAAAAACGTATACAAATGATGAAAGCACATAACAAAATTAATAAAATAAAATTATATAAAATATAAAAATAAAAGCTATTATATATATATATATATATATATACTGTATATTAAATGCTATAGTGTAATATAATATATTACATTAAAATAACACTGAAACCAACCAGCTTAAAATCTAAAGGAAAGAGAAAGGAAATGGTTAATAAACACTAAATTATAGCATTTTTGTAGCAAGAAACCTTGAATAACATTAAATGGAGTAAATTAAAAATGACACATTTAACATGATTCAAATTCACCTTCATCTGTTCCTTGAAGGCAAAGTATTTCCCAGAGCAGTTGAGTTCTCCGAGCAGCTGGGTTTTGCGCTGTTCCTGCAGGACGGGGTCCAGAGGTTTCCCTCCAGGTACAAACGCGCTCCCGAACAGCTGCTGGTACTGATCCAACACCTGGGCGGCCACACTCGCTATCTGAGACTGGTATTCCTGTACTGCCTGATAATACCATGCACATTTATTATTAATAATATGATTTATTAGCTATTTGGATGTCTTATTTCACAGCCAAAATCTTAATAAAAATTAGATTTACGTCAGTAGGTGGTGATACATGACCGTCTTTATGAGCGAGCCACTGATTCATTCATTCAACCGATTCGTTCAAAAGCACAGGAACAGGCACTGAATCTAATGATTCACTCAAACACGCTGATTCATTCAGGAAGAAAACAGGTGTGTTTGACATGAAGCGGCGCTGCACAGACTGATCGGTGTATGACATTAAAGAGAGAGCTGACGGCTCCGTCGCAGTACTTTGATGACATACACTGATCGGTCTACGCCACGTCAACTCAAACACACCAAAAAATAACTGTCTGAATGAGCGAGTCACTGAATCACTCAACCGATTCTTACATATCCAGAACAGCAGCACGACTGCAAGTGCTTTATTGTTTAATAATGCAACTCATAAATTTGAATGCAAATTCAAAATGCTTCATTGTCATACAAATATTGTTACAGTAAAAAATATTCCTTTCTGAAATATGACCCAGGCATTTCATAGCAAGTTTCAGCCATTCTCTTTTGCCATGATAGTGTTAACTGTTATAGACAAATGATTTCCCATAGATCTGACTGCGAGAGGAAAATATCTGACAGAAATAGTGAGAAAACAGGAAAAAAATGTGGTTTTTACTTTTTCTGCACCTGCTGGCCGTCGAGGCAGAGGAGGTCTGGGAGGAACCAACTCCTTCACACTGTATCAGACAGAATCAATTAATCTGAAGCACTCTCTAAACACACTTTGAAGACAAAACAAGGCTTTGAATTTGAGAGAAGCTCTTTCCTATTACCGTCTGGCCAGCTCCTCCGGTGGTCTCTTGGGAACCAGCGGCTTTTCCATAGCAATTTCAATAATGATGTACGATCTTGAATCGGTATACATCTGAGATAATGACAAAAGGGAAGATCACACCTTACCAAGACTTTATATTTCATATTTGACTGCTTCATTTTGATGCATACGTGACGGATGAACTGACCTGTCCCTCCGTGTTCACCGGTGGCTCCAGTCCAGTCACACTTTCAGACTGAGCAGATTTTCCCTGGGAATCTGGCTATAGAAAGAGGAAATCATTATTCTTTCCTAAGTAGTCCCATTACTTACTATCTAAACTTATTGAAAAGCGTTGTATTAAAGGAGAACTTGGTAACTTTTTTAACGTAATAAAACTGTCTAGAAATCATTTGGATGGTTAAACAACCTGTTCTGGTGATATTGGTGACTTTCCCCGCTCCCCCCAGCGTTCCCAGGCGGAAAACCAACCTTGCAACTTGGGGACTACCGTCCCGGCAAGATAGAAATGGGAAGTCTCGTGAGAAGCGAGAACGAGAATGAGAACGAGCGCGAAACACAAATTGCTTTACGGCAATTCGACATAAACACACACGCATGTATGATGTATTACCAGATTACCCACCTCGGTAGACATAGCTCCACACGATACAGTTGGCTTGCTCCGATCATAACAAACGCACATGAGCAGCGGTAGAGAGGGGGAGGAGGCCGCCGCAAGTGAGTTTTTTACGACTGTGTTGTGAAATATACGCCCACCACAGCTGTAGGGGGAGCTCGTGGGGAAAACATGCGACAACAAAAGGGAAAATCAGCGAAGAAGTGACTAGAGTTCGCTAGAGTTACCGAGTTCTCCTTTAAAATAAACATTAAACGGCATTCAAAAACTATTTCACTTGCGCAATGTGATGTACACTTCTGTTCAAAAGACTGGGGTCAGTATTTTTTATTTTTATTTATTTAAATTAACACTTTTTTATTTTTTAATGAAATTAATATGTTTATCCAGCAAGGAATGCTGATTATCAATCATAAATTGATAATTATATTATAAATATATAATATTACAAAAGATTTCTATTTAAAAAAGATTTTTTTTTTCTATTTGTCAAAGAATCCTGAACAAAAAAAATTATTGTGTGTATCACAAAAATATTAAGCATCACAACTGTTTTCAACATTATTAATAATACAAAGTATTTCTTGAGCATTAAATCATCATATTAGAATGATTTCTGAAGGATCATGTGACACTGAAGACTGAAGTAATGATGCGGAAAATTCAGCTTTGATCACAGGAATAAATTACACTTTAAAATATATCAAAATATAAAACAAAAATTGTAATTATATTTCAAAATATTACTGATTTTACTGTATTTTTGATCAAATAAATGCAGCCTTGGTGAGCAGAAGAGACTTTCAAAAATATATTTTTTTTAAATTACCAACCCAAACCTTTGAACATTAGTGTAATTCATAGTGACTGTGGATATTCAGTGAGGTGAAAAAATAGAAGGGCGGAGCAATTGAGATTTATTTAATATCTCAATTGTTTATCTCAATATCTCAACAGAGATTCTCAAATCTCATTTCTCATTAGAAAAAAACTACCGTAATCTCAGCGTCTCAAACCATGCTCAGATTTGCCAAGTTAGCAAAGTCAATCAAAAAGTCTGAGATCTCCATACAAACTCATGATTTCCCATCAAATTCTCTCACGATCAAATGACATATTCATTTAATAACTCTAAAGTCATTCCGTTGTCTCACTTGTTTCTCCATCGACATTTTAATAGTTGTTAGTTAAACGAAACTCATTAGAGATCTGGATTAAACATCACTGAGCCGTGAAAAGACATTATTTGTGTATCGCGCAGCTGCGGCGTCAGATGCTCGGTCGGTGTGTGTTCCTCGCCTCGCTCCGTCTGCTGAAGAGCCACGGGGCGTCAGAGAGGGGTAGATGAGCAAAGGAGATGATTCACCGCAATCTGCTGCTATTACAGCTAATAGGTTCGGGAAGCGTGCCTCGGCCACAGATCCGGATTTAATTAGGGGGGGTATCAAAAACGAGCCCCGATGCCGTACGGAGAGGGGAAGAGATGGCATCTGCTCCAAACGACTCTATGACGTCTCGTTCGGGTGAAACGTATGCTTTGTGTGCGTGACATTTGAAAGCAGCTGTGACTTTGAGGAACTTTGTACTGCTCTGAAGTCGCTTTTCATAGCTCATTAGTGACTTCATGTTGTGTTCTGTCAAGCATCATCTTTGTCTCAGATGTTTCTCCTACAATTTATCAGGAGAAATCAAAATAAACTCAAATAGTTGTCAAGCAGAAAGAGTACTGAGCTATAAATGAATGTGGATAGCAGCTTAGGCTGCTTAATTATGGAGAATTTGATGAGATACATTCGAGCTCGTATTGAAATCTCTGACTTTTCATTGAGATTTTTTGGTATCTGAGCAGACTTTTGTTTGAGGCAGTGGAATTTCAAACACCTAAAGGAGAATGTATTGATATACTAATAAGATCTTTTTTTTTTTTCTATACCTTTTTGGGAACCTCTTTGTTTCCTCTCTGGTTGTCTAAGGTTTTACTCTGAAACGCCCTTAAGGATTCGACGGAGGAATTGTTTCGAGTTCGGCCCGGTGCCGGCGGTGCTCTGCTGAGCTCCTTCAGAACGCTGTAGGTCCTCTGAGTCTGGAACAGCACATAAAACAAGATTCACTGTCAAAGAATCAATCTTAAATTAATATGCACTTCGTATTGTTTATATGTTTCGCTAGCTGATTCAAAAGTGGTCATGGACTTTATAATGGCATCTGTTGATTTGGACACAGCATCACAAGCTTTTTGTTGGACCATTTAAAAGTATTGGTCAAAAGTACAGTGAATGTTTGGGTGTAAAACTTATATGAATCTAAAACTAGTTTAATGCAACTTTAAGCACCATCCCTGACTTAAAATGATACAGGAGATATCAGCTTCATCACTGCAAAACATGATTTTCTGACTCAATATTTTTGTCTTGTTTTCAATTACAAATATCTAAACATTTTTAAATCAAGATGCATAATAAGCAAAATTACTTTAAGTCCCCCTGTGGTGAAAATTAAGGTTTTAATATTGTTTATATGTCTATGTGGTGTTTTTAATATGCTTTAAGACAAACCATGTGTAAATTCATAAGTATTTTCTCCTTAAAACTGAAGTGAAAAAACACGGTTTGAAATCGCTGGTGTTTCTGACGTCACAAACTACCTTGTAGCCAATCAGATCAAAGTGTGATCATCAACAATTGGATCTCTGAGCTGGAGTGAGTGAGTGGAGGCGGGGCTCATTTGCATATTCATAGAACTGTGTATACTAAATGAGGCGAGGGTGTAGAGTTACATTCAAGCTATTTTAAGGCATGAAGAGATTTTTTTCACCGAATAAAAGCTTAAATATGTCATTTTGGTGATCAAAGATGAGTTTTAAGGGATAAAATGATTGCCTACAGGGGGGCTTTAAAGGGATAGTTCACTTTGAAATTAATTTTTGATATGTTTTAGCTTACCTCAAGGGCATCCAAGATGTAGGTGTCTTTGTTTCCGCAGTAGTTTCAATTTTGATATTTTTAGGTCAAACCGTTCTTGTCTGTCAGTCATATAATGCAGGTCTATGGTCACTGTCTCAAAACACAAGCACAGAGTCCAAATTAAAACAATTCCCCATCGTCCAAATGAAACAATTCCCCATCATAAGTACACATTGATGGCCTAAGACACGAAACAAGCGGTTTGTGTGAGAAAACGAACAGTATTTATATCGTTGTTATCTCTTGAAAACAGCACACGTCCAAATGATCTGACGGCGCGGGCGGGTATAGATATATAGGCCTACATAGATGTCGCCTTGGCTACGGTTTTGTTCCAATGAACTGCAGTAGCGAAGGCGACATCTAGTGTATACATCTATACCCGCCAGCGGGCGGGTATAGATATATACACTAGATGTCGCTTGGCTACGGTTTCGTTCCAATGAACTGCAGTAACCAAGGCGACATCTATATATCTATACCCGTCCGCGCCGTCAGATCATTTGGACGTGTGCTGTTTTCAAGAGATAACAACGATATAAATACTGTTCGTTTTCTCACACAAACCGCTCGTTTCGTGTCTTAGGCCATCAATGTGTACTTATGATGGGGAATTGTTTCATTTGGACGATGGGGAATTGTTTTAATTTGGACTCTGTGCTTGTGATTTGAGACAGTGACCATCGACATGCATTATATGACTGACAGACAAGAACGGTTTGACCTAAAAATATCAAAATTGAAACTACTGCGGAAACAAAGACACCTACATCTTGGATGCCCTTGAGGTAAGCTAAAACATATAAAAAATTAATTTCAAAGTGAACTATCCCTTTAAGTTTTGTTTTTTGAAAACCTTAAAACAAATGAGAGAAAAAAAAACTAAATTTCAAAGTCATTTTGCTTTAAGTCATATTTTTGCTTTCCAGTTGTGTCAGACTATGTCATTTCTGATCTTGATGCACAATTGATTTCATGTGCATATGACTTATATTCACTCGCCTTATTCAGTAGATCAGACTCATAAAACGGGTAGACTCTGTACACCCCGTGTATTCGCCGTACTCCAGGGTACAACAACGGCACCAGATCCACGTAAACCACTCCATGAAATGATAGATGTGTCTCTTCCTCCCCCTACAGCACACACAGGCAAAATTGGTTTCATCAATAAGTTATTTCTGTCTTGTTTTGGGTTTTGGGTTTTGAGGGCCATCTTGAGATGTTAAAGTTCAGGAAGTTTCTCACCAGCTTGTCTCTGGCTGTTCTCCCACCTTTGGTTGGAACCATCTGATTGGCTTTCATGATCTCAACAGGCCACAGTCTGCATTCTGCAATCCTGCGGGACAGACTAAAAAAAGCAGAAGCCATCATTGGAGAACGTGACAAATAATGGGAAAATAAATTCGAGTGCATTGATTAAAAGAGGTGTTTACTCACCTTGCCACGCCCCCTGCATCGATAAAGCATCGACGTGCCGTATCCCAGCTCACCCTATTCTCGTTACACTCCGCGTTCTCTCTGAAATCCTTGTCCTACAACCCACACACAAATCAATGTGGTGACATGCTCCATATTCCTTTCACATCCATCACTGTCCATTAACGGCTCAGATCACCTCTATCTCGGTAAGGTCTCCGTGATCCGTGTCTGTGGGTTCTGAGTCAATATAAAGGCCCTGAATGACCTCGGCTCCTGGTGTGAGAAGAGGCCCCAAGGGCCATTTTTTGGGTCTTGGCACTGGCTCCTGCGCACCGCCCATTTTTAAGATGCCATTGGAGAACAACAACACTTGCTCTTTCTGAAAAACAATTGATAATGTCAGACTTTTTATTTGTAGATGAATTATTTCTTTGAAAATAAAAATATCTTACATATATATTCTGTCATTTCACATTTTGATTTTTCTAAATGTTTTACTTCACTGGAATGGTGCAAAACTTGGTGGCGTTTGTGGCACTTGCTACATAAACAGAACTTAAACACTGAATTAATTGAAAATAATATTAGATACATTTGAATTATTTTATATTTAAAAATAATTGGTGCATAATTTAGAGGTGAATATTGTCTAGTACCATGAAACTCCTTCAAAATACAAAAAAAAAAAGAAAAAATATATATTAGTGAAACAAAATATAGTTTCATTTCTTGTCGTCTGTTCCCCGGTTTCACAGACAAGGCTTAAGTCCCAGACTACAATGCATAGTTAAATGCATATCCATAATTAAATGATCCCATTAATTTATACAATGCTTGAGCTGTTTTAAATGAATGCAACTTGCACTGGCATATCTAAAAATATGCCAATGCCATTGTTTTGTCTCAAGATGCACACCAGCAGGGTTTGAAATGAACTTTTTCATTCACCGGCCAATTTGGCTACTACATGTTTAAGTTGCTGGCCATTCAGAACTTCTACTAGCCAAAAAAAAAAAATATATATATATATATATACTGTATATACAGGACCTTGAGTCTGGAAATAAAGTTGAATTGAATTGAATACAATTTGGATTTTATAAATTAATTTATTATTCAAACAAAATCCTGTCATCCAGCCATCTCCTCCCTTCCTCTTTTATCCTCATCCTTTTCACCAAAAAATGTGTTTTAGGCAGACAGACCAGTACAGTATAAAAAACATTAAAAAATGTAGGATGTAGGAAAATAACAAAGTCTTTTCTGTTAACCAAATGCTATTTAATCTTCGCTTTTGCTTCAATGCGACTGAACAAGCACGCCGTTATTTGTTGCGTAGTGACGGGCATGTTCAAGTAAGCCAAATATGCGCAGATTCTGCGCAATACGCTGTATTTAATATATCATAATGACTCAGGAGTTGAGTATTTGCACTAAATCTGTGCCGATTTGGCTTACACAAACTTCCCCAGCAAAGTGAGTAAACACAGTAAGTAACACGCCAAATTGGCTAGTGATTTGACAGCGTTAACACTCCACAGTTGATTTTTAGCTACTTAAATGTCCTAATTGAACTAAGGTGTAATCCCGGCTTAATCTAAGCCCTGTCTGTGAAACCAGGTCTGTATGTTTTGACCACAGGTTCACAAGTGTGACCCCTAAGTAAGGAATACCAGAGGCTTAAAGTGTCTTGCTTCTTGGATGATTTGGAGAATCAAGTACTGGTTCAAGCACTTGTTTCTCACCGTGGCTGAGGCGGGAATCTGCAGGGCAGCTACGTAGCTGGATGGAGGAGTGGAGGCCTGATTCCAGACCTCAGGAACCGAATACATCGTCTCAACGGTGACCATCAGCACATTAGAGTCAGAGCGCTGGTCATCGGAGAGCAACGGCTCTGGAACGCTCACCGTCACATCTAGTGTGGACTGTACACGCAAACACACACGAGATATAAAACATGTATTTAAAAACATACTAAATTAGTGGTGTAAAAATGACTTTCTTACTTTTACGCCGTCCTCATGCACAGCAACATCATGAAGAAGCACAGTGGATGAGAAGCTACACTGACCTACAATAAAAACAGCACCGCCTCAAATCTCAATAATATGAGAATCCATAAAAAGTGGTATCAAATGTGACAAGTTTGAATAAAATGAACTAGTTTAACCTCGCAGCAGTGGGAGAAGGTCCACAACGGCTTGTCCTAGTACAGTGGTTTTCTCCTCTTTTTGTTTTTTCTCTTTTGGTAAGGTCTCGAGCACCGTTACTGAGGGCACACATACATTTCTGCTTACATTTAACCATGACTGATTTAACTCATGAAATTTAGTCTAAATAGGTTTAAATGCCGACGCTGACAGTCACCAGATTACAGTCATCACTTCTCAGACATGCCAAGACTCGATAAACACGTTTTAACATGACCAATGGATGCCGACAGGTAGTGTTGTGGGTAACGCATTACAAGTAACGAGAGTTATCAGATCACTTTTTTCAAGTAGTAAAGTAATGCATTACTTATATATTTAAAACAAAATCTCCTCTCCTGTCCCCATGTTGAGAGAAATCGTGAGTAAGAGGCAGACGCGTTGTGTGTGAACATGAATATTGTAGTTTTAGACTAAATGTGAGCAGCCATTTACTCATTTTGCACAAAAACCAGATTCAGTATTCCTCAAAATGAATAACAACAGTGAAATGCACACTCAGAATATTAAACAAACCTGCAATAATTAAATATGTGTTTGTTAAATATGTCGAATAACACAAATTTACTTTATGTATTTAATCTCACTTTATTAATCAGTGTCTTTGCTGCTGAACTTTGATGATCCAATTCAACCATAACAATGAGCAAAAAGAAAAACATCACATTTTTGTTTCTTTTTTTTCCTTTTATTGCTGAAATATGAGTGTTGAACTTTCTTCTCCTGTCTCAATTCTTCTGCGATTCAGAATGGCAGCACATCTGAAAGGTTTGTTTGAGTGGCGCCCTCTACTGGACAGGAGTGAATTTGCATTTCCATCAGCCTGAGGCTTATTTTCATTTTTGGTGTGAAAGATCCTTTACGTTTGCCATTTGTTTTTGTAAAATAAACAAGCAAGCCCAGCCCAGGTTAGAAAAAGTAACGCAAATGTAACGAAACACATTACTTTCCATAAAAAGTAACTTAGTAATGCAAATAGTTACTTTTTAGGGAGGAACGCAATTTCGTAATGCATTACTTTTAAAAGTAGCTTTTCCCAACACTGCCGACAGTAACAAACTGATTTGACAAAACACGACGAAGCACCTGTCTGTCGTGTGAACTGGCCTTAAAATTTGTAGTATATAGTACTAAGGGTGTAACGATACCCTCATGTTACGATTCGATACATATCATGATACTGAACACACGATACGATATTATTGTGATACGACATATGATAAAAGGTTAAAAAAAATTAACTGTTGATTAAAATGCTACATTTGGTTTTACATTGTGGTTGTAAATGAATAGGCTTGGATTTGGTGCTGGAAACCCAATGCACAGGACAATAGTGAAAATACAGAATTATTTTAGACGAATGTGCTTGCACTGTCACTGACTAGATATATTTAAAATAATGTTTTACTGGTAACATAAGACATTTGGCATTATCAGGACCCACAAATATCCCCCCATTGCATTATTATACATAACATTCAACATTATATATAGAAGTTTAATGTAGTACTGACACTAAAACTCTGAAAATGTGAATTTTTTCTCACACAGAAATTTGAATTTTGGGAGAACAATACACAATACATATTGTCACTATCCACGATACATGTTCATTCATTTTTGTATTACGATATATTGTTACACCCCTAGTATATACAGTATGGATGGATGGATGGAATGGAATTATATACAGTTTTCTATCTAGATTTGAACTGCAGTAAATCATTTTCTACCTTAATATTTTTGTCCTGTTTTCCATTACAAATATCTAAAAATTCTTAAATCAATATACATTTACTCAAGATATTTTCTGAAACAACAACATTAAAATTAAGTTCATGCTTAAAATACCAAAAGTATCAAAACTGACGACAGGCTGCCAGCAGCAGTGGCGTAGGGAATAAGGCACATAAAATATACTTTTGACACGATTAACCCAACGGCAGATATTAATTCTTGTTTTAAGCATAAACTCACTTAAATTTTTAACTCGCTTTTAAATTATTATTATTATTATTATTTTAGAAAACGAGACTTAATATCTTGAGTAATTTTGCTTCTCAAGTAAATGTATCTTGATTCAAGAATACCTAGATATATATTGGAAACCAAGACAAAAATATTGAGTATGAAAATTTATATTTTTTGCAGTGTGGTGGGGGTTCGAGACACATAATCAGCACCTAAAACTACAAATAAATCGTTGTGAATGTTCAATACTCACGTATGACAGGTTTATGTGCCACGTCATCCAGTGTATGTGCTGATTCTGAACATTCAAAACTACAGGTGAAGTTGTACACCACATCTTTGTCTACAGCAATGTCCAGTTTTTGTGAGTCTCCCAGCACAGATCCACTGAACTCCACCCGAACAAAACTGAGACACGAATCAGTCCTACTGCTTCTCTGAAATAATCACAAATGAACATGTATGCTTATTACAGTAAAACCTTATAACAACCTCTCACAAAGAATTTATCACAGTAGTGCCAAAATACCACACTACTGCTATTTTTACTACTGTTAAAGTAAAATCATTATAGATCAATATTATGGGATCTCATTAAAACAGTGCAAGAGGCTCTCAGAATCTCCCTGTATTTTTGTTTATTTATTTATTCGATTTTTGTTCCCCAAGTCAGTGGTGGCTAGTGCTATGTTTGTTTTATCATTATATTTAATTTCCACCGTTTTATTGTTGCAACAGTGGTGACGTTAGGGGAGACCGGGGCTAGTTGTCACACTATTTACTGCAGTGAATATTTCTCATGGTAGGTTTATTTGAAAGTCAGTTTCTTCTCTAATGTAAGACAGTTTGAACTAACGTTAGGTGTTTAAACCATATAAGTTAGCCAGAGAGAACAAGAATGTAAGACCTTACAGTAAGTGATAGCCGTTCCTCATGTGACAACTAACCCCAGTTAAGGTTTCCACGGTTTTGCACAATCATTTTAAGGCTTTTATTTAAGTGATTGTAACATGATTTGAGTGACTTACCAAGTTATTTCCAGAGAGAACAGTGATCTGCACTGGAACAGCTCTCGCAAACTCTCTGTGATTCTCCATGTTGACAAACTAAACGAGTTTCTCTCCTCAACACGACTGTTGCTCAGCGCTCACTTATTTCCACAGCAACGACGCTTCGAGTCAGTCTCGCGATATTTGAGACGAGCGGGCGTTTGTGTGAAGTCTCGCTGAGCTCGGAAGTTTGACGCAGAATTTTCTTTGCTTGTCTGACATTATGTTGACAGTCTGAGTTACATACGATTGATTTAAATCCCTCGACGAGCTGAAGGTACACAAATGATGGATAAAGGAAAGTGAAAGCTGTGTTTTTAGACACCAACCTGCGCTTCCGGGCGGGTAACTTGAATCATGATGATAAGAGTCTTGAATATTCACACACATATTGACCACATGTATAGGTTTAACGTTACTGATTGAATGCACTTAAGTACGCACTCTTTAGTACGCAGTGTGCATTATAATAACTGGCTGTTTGATACCTGAACTTAATGTCTTGATGAACTTAGTGTCACCTGAAATATTTGTGCATGTGTAAATGTATAACTATAGCATCTATAACTTGCATGCTTGCATACATATTCATTTTAACCTAAATCTTTTGTCACACATATATTGTCTCCTATACACAGTACAGTTGCTCTAGGCTTACTGTTCTTGTGTATTTTCTCAGATATTGAGCATGTCTCTTCATGCTGTTGAAGAAGCTGTCAAGATGTGCAAAGCTGAAGAATCAAGACTCACTGAAAACATCAGGCAGTGCAAGGAGATATTGCGCTCAATGTAAGGTATTTAAAGGGATAGTTCACCAAAAAAAAAAGAAAATTCTGTCATCATTTACTTCACCCTCATGTTGTTCCAAACCTGTATGAATTTCTTTCTTCTGTTGATCACAAAAGAAGATATTTTAAATAATGTTTGTAACCAAACAGTTGACGGACCCCATTGACTTCCATATTATTTGGTTACACACTTTGTGTTCAGCAGAAGAAAGAAATTCATACAGGTTTGGAACAACTTGATGGTCAGTAAATGATGACAGAATACATTTTTTGGGGTGAACTGTCCCTTTAACTGGTGCTTCTTGTTGTTATGGCATAGGGAACCAAGGGGTTAAAGGCACACCTTAAGAAAAATGTGCTTTTCTCTTCTCCCATAGTGTATGATTGCAGAAAAAATATATATTTGTATTGAACATTTATGGAGCAACACATTTTGGTGAAAATAAATCATAAAAGTGGTTTATTTTGTTTAAAAATCGTATAAATGTATGAGGTGGCGAGGGGGGCCTTTTACCCCAAACACGGGGTAAAACCAGCACAGGGCAAAAGGCACACAATATTGATACAAATACTTTAGCTAAAATAATATAATGTTTTTAATCGTGTCTAAGGTAATACATGTTCATAACAAACACATTAGCAAAGTTTGACTTTGTACTATTTTCTGTTTATCTTGATGAATAAATTAATTCATTTTTGTTCAGTAAATATACTTTCATTAAAATATTATTGTTAATATAAAAATTACATAATTATTTCAAAAAGTAAAGATTCCGAAAGCATTGAAGGAGATCCCATAATCATTTAATATAGATTTACATTAGTAACAATAAGTTCTATTTTATTATATGAGATGATTAATATCATATTTTTAAATATGATGGTTTGGTGGACACCCAACTTAATCTATGATTTTTACCATCTGAATCTAACCATGTCATGTCAACAAATGGAAAAGTCAGCCAACTCTTTATTATCGTGTTAATTATTGTGCCTTTTACCCCAAATACCATACTTTTACATATTCTTCTGTTATTGAAAAACTGTTGCTTTAATTAGCTTGAACAAACCTGAAAATCATTAACAAGACCTTTGTCTTAAAATATATTCAATAATTTTAGAGATTCTCATTTGCTTCTTAAATCTACAACATTTTAAAAAACATCAAATATTAGATCAAATTAGCGCAGAATCAACTTTGCGCTTCTGCGTTGTTCACGTCAAGGATCAGACAAATTTTCACGTGCATTTTGAAAAGCAGATGTTTTGGAAAGTGCTTCGGCAGGTTTTTGTGCCATCTGGTGGTTTAGACGAAAATAAAATCAAGGGCAACTTTTACCCCGGTGCGCCTTTAGCCCCAATGTACCCTACCTGTCTTGAAATAGAGGGTGTAAAAAGTTCAATTATGCCATATTTGTGCAGGAGAACACGCGTGACAGAAGCCAGTGAACTGGAAACTGCCACAGCCATCGCTACTAAAGATGGTCAGAGGAAAATCATTTATTTATCTGTCTTTATTTGTCATATAATCCCATGTTATATATTACACAATATATCTTTGTCTCTGCTTTCTAAAACAGATATTCCAGCTGAAGAAAAAACAGAAATTGAATTATTGGAGCAGGTTTTAAAAAAAGCACTGAAAATCCGCAGCACATCTGAGGCTCATAAAGAACTTCACTCTGACAGCAACCGAAGAAAACAGCCCAATGAGAGCAAAACAAATGTTACTGTTAAAGAAGAAGCTAAAAGGAGACCAGTGAAATCTTTCCCCCCTTCAGAGACGTGCAAAAAACCCAGTCATCACAGAGGAGCAGCCAGGGTGAACGTGACCCACGGGGCCGTTCTGCTTCGGAAGGGACCAAATGGTCATCCGGTATTCAAAAGAAGGCCATCAGTCCCGAAGAGCGCTCCAGTGATCCCAGCATCCCAGCAGAAGATGTGTGTCAAAGCCACAAATGCTGAAGAGTCTTCCCCATCAGTGTCCTGCCAAGATGGGAAGTTCACAACAGGAAATATGCAGAATGCACAATGGTATGTATGGGATCAGATATTCATCTTTGTTGCGTCCAAATGTGAAATATATCTTTAATCGAATACGTACACTACCTTTCAAAAGTGGGGTCAGTATGAAAGAAATTATGACTTTTATTCAGAAAGGACACATTAAATTGATCAAAAGTGACAGAA
The DNA here is from genome assembly GCF_951802725.1 of Rutilus rutilus. Classification (NCBI taxonomy): domain Eukaryota; kingdom Metazoa; phylum Chordata; class Actinopteri; order Cypriniformes; family Leuciscidae; genus Rutilus; species Rutilus rutilus. The sequence continues at coordinate 29,355,602 of NC_140209.1, read as the reverse complement.
AAGACAATTATAATGTTACAAAAGATTTCTATTTTAAAACCGTTCAATTCATCAAAGAATCCTGAAATGTATCAGTTTCCACTAAAATATGAAGCAGCACAACTGTTTTCAACATTGATAATAATCAGAAATGTTTCTTGAGCATCAAATGATTTCTGAAGGATCATGTGACACTGAAGACTGGAGTAATGATGCTGAAAATTCAGCTTTGATCACAGGAATGAATTACTTATATACTATATATTCAAATAGAAAACATGATACAATTTTTTTTGTAATATTTCACAATGTTACTGTTTTTACTTGGTGAGCAGAAGCGACTTTTTACATCATCTGAGAGTTGAATTAGTAATCCAATGCATCCACTCACAAAAATATTTTTTTAATGTATTTACGGTAGGAAATTTACAAAATATCTTCATGGAACATGATCTTTTCTTAGCCTAATATTCAAATGATTTTGGGCATAAAAGAAAAATAGAAAATTTTGACCCATACAATGTATTTTTTGCTATTGCCACAAATATACCTGTGCAAAATGTGACTGGTTTTGTGGTCCAGGGTCACATATTGCATATTTTTCCATCAAATGTAGCTTTAATGGCTTGTCTTTGTTGCTGTAGGATATCGTCTCCTTTGTTACCAGTCTGGCGAGCACAAAGAACAAAACAGATCCGGTCAGTCTAATATTGTCTTTTAAATATTTTGGGTTCAATACAAGCTAAGCACTATCAGCAGTATTTGTGGCATAATATTGATTTTTGAATGACTCATTTTTTAAAACCATGCCACAGTACAATGGAAGTAAACAGAGCAACGCAGTAAACCTTAATATAATGTTGCGAAAGTAAAGCAACAAGACTTAAGCATTAGACATTTTAACATAAGACTAGTGTAAGAAAAATCTCTTGCAAACCTTGTCAGTGAAACATCATATAATGTGAAGATTTAAAGCAGGTAAATCTTGTACATTTCACACAATACACACAAAGAGAACTGAACCTTTTACACAGAGACACATCTGAACACATAAATATCGTCAGTGAGTGACTAATAACTGCATATAACAGTAGTTATAGAGCAAAATGAGAATTTAGAAAGCATCATAATTACTCAAGTAACACATTTTTAAGAAGTGCTTCATGTAAACACCTTGCCCCTTTGACTTCCATTGCACATGCATTACTTTAACCACGATTCTTCCTTAAAAAAGATTTACTTGAAGTCAACCCAGAATATTTCTTTATATCAAATGATAATAAATGAATATATGCAAAATATTAAATCACAATTATTATTGTGAGGGAATTTTTATTTATTTATTTTTTTCAGATTGTGGAAAAAAGTGTTAACCCAGCAATCAAAGCCAGTACCAGAGAGAACTCAGTTTACGGAGAGACTGCGGGCAACTGTATCCTTCAGATCAATCCTGTCACTTCTGACCTGTTGCATAAGATCAGACATTATCAATGCAATCATCGTGTCTCCTGTTGGTGGGTTTTAATCCTGATCTAGGACTAAACTGCACATTATAGAGTGGTGCAGGGATGATGTGTTTTTGTAGGCCACCCTGGTTCCCTCAAAAAAAAAAAAAAGAAGGATTTTTCCATTGGCTTTTGGATTATTGCAGAAAATAAGCTCTGTGATCAACAAAACTCAACAAAACATTCATGTTTTGTTCAATGTGAAAATCTTCACAAATGAACACAACTTTTATGAATTTTTGAAGTGTAAATACAGTCGGTAGAAGTCAAAAGCTAAACGATAAACAAACTACACCATAGTCGCATGACTTCAACGTCACCATCATTGTCTTTCAGTCTTTGCTTTAAAACATTTTCACTGAAAGTTTGAGTCATAATAGTTTGTGAAAGCAAACAATGCATGTATATACAGTATATCATCTGTGTAAGGCGTAGGACAATAAAATGTTCATCCAGGCATTGCAATGATTGGACGAACATTTTATGAAGCTTTGAGGGATAACCTACTTGCTTGTCAACGTATGTATTTCCATACCTCCGCGCACCTGCTCGCGCAGACATCACACGTCATGTCATCAGCGCGTTTCATGCTATGCAGAGTTAGACAGACGTCAGTCACAGAGCAGCGCAACCGAAACAGCAGCCGCCTTTTACAGTTCCTCCTGAACCAAAATAATGAGCTTATGTTGCACTATCAATGCCGATATGAATCTGCAGCAGTCTGGTGGTACACGTAAGAGCTCTGTAAGTTGTTTATGTTCATTATTATTTTAATGTAATGTGCTTTGAGACCTGAGGTTAGTTTAACGGCGTCTCTCGTGACGCTTTTGTTTGCTCCCTGTTGTAGGCGTTCATGTGTTTTGAAGGAGGTTTGTTCAAAAGGCCTCGTCAGGATAGATGGCATATTTAATTCGACCATTTAAAAATGAAGCTTTGAGGGATAAACGTAAAACTCTGTCATCTTTTTCTCTCCCTTTCTTTTGTTATGGTCAAATATTATGTTGTTGTTGGATGTTCTTGACCTGCTGCTGTATCAGTTTCCATCCGAATGGCCTTCCAGATGTCCTGCTGATATCACAGCGGAGCTGGACGTGCTTTCACAGCGTTGTCTTGACCTGACGCACTGCTTCACACACTCAGACTCAGGTAGGCCAGAAAGATGAAGGGCTGCAGGAAGACAGAAGTGTGTGGGAGGAATAAGGGGGCTGAGAAATGAGCATCTGGACAATAAGAATCCGTCCAAGGAAAACACTGTCATCTAGTCTTTATTCCTCTGAGTCACAGGATGTTTCACAGGCGGGCAGCTCACTTGGAGTACCGTAGATAGAGATCAAGAGAAATGTGTGTGTGTGTGTGTGTGTGTGTGTGTGTGTGTGTGTGTCACAGGGACGTCGCATGAGAGAGAATATGAGTCCTTGCGGATGCTGGAGGGTTTGGAGAGAATGACGGCAGATCTTCTAACATGTGCTGATCAGCAGAAGAAAGGTACTTCACAGTCTCTCTCCAGTTGCCCAAGCTTTTTGTGTCATTTTCAGGTCAGGGTTCATGAGCAGAGTTTGTTTCTTGTGTTGTTACTCATTTGTAAGACACTTTGAATAAAAGCACCTGCTTAATTGATAATGTCAATTTACAAAATAAATTTTAAATATTTAATTTTACGGCTCAGGGAAAAGATACAGGTCTTTTAACGCACACTGACCTTTTGTGGCAACATGCCCCAATAGTGCATCATAAGGTAAATTGTCACAAATGTAGGCTATTTAATGGCCAAAATAGTGTTAAACAATTATGAAGAACAAAACAATTCATGAAACAGCAAAAGGTGAAATATGAAACCATTGTTTTTACCAACAGAAACTACAATTAATAAAATATTTCTGATAAAATTGTATTTAAATTTGTTCGAATTTTTAATATTTATTTGAATATTTGAACTATATGTATTTATTTATATTTATAATATTGATATTAAATTATAATGAATTATTATATTAAACTATTTGTAAATGTTTTAATTTTAATATTATTTATTTAATTATCATTTTATTTGGCACATGCAAAAACTTGACCCTACTTGACATTTATGAACAATTCTTCAAATCATAGAAGACAGTTCAAATCTGCCTTTATTGTAAAGTTGACTCTTGATTGAATATGTCAGTGTGTTTTTATTGTTTTTTTGTAAACAATAAAACAGACAGATATTACAAAATATGGTTATATTGTAATTTTACTTAAGTATAAACACATTTTAATTTAAGAACATTCTGGTGTTTAAAACCAACATACAAAACCAGTGCTAGAGAAATCACACATGTGTGTAATTGTAGTTTTTGTGACAACTAGCCCCGGTCTGCTTTATATGCAAAGAAGCACACGAGACAGGACTAGCAAACTTCATCCATCTTCGTTTCTCTTTTCATTTGTGTTCTCACACACATTACGTCATTACACAACAATGTACATTTCTTCTCATGAACACAACAGTGTTCACATGGTATTTGCAGTGATCAAAAACTTTCTTTAAAAGTCAAAGCTCCCATTCCCTTTCTCAATGTTGCTAGCTGTTATCTTTTTTCTCATGAAGTTTGAAGTGCTCCCTCTGGATTTAACGGGTAACGCATCAACAAGCCTCACACATGGCTCATCATTTTGAATCTTTATCAGCCACAACCCCATAGAAATCCCTCAACTCTGAAGGGATCCATGTACCAGAGTTCCCATGTTCTCGCTTCTTAGGAAAGCAACTAATGTAATGTCGACGCTTGCTCGTTTTCAATGTTTTGCCCTTTCTCAATGTTGTTAGCTGTTATCTTTTTTCTCATGAAGTTTGAAGTGCTCCCTCTGGATTTAACGGGTAACGCATCAACAAGCCTCACACATGGCTCATCATTTTGAATCTTTATCAGCCACAACCCATAGAAATCCCTCAACTCTGAAGGGATCCATGTACCAGAGTTCCCATGTTCTCGCTTCTTAGGAAAGCAACTAATGTAATGTCGACGCTTGCTCGTTTTCAATGTTTTGCCCTTTCTCAATGTTGTTAGCTGTTATCTTTTTTCTCATGAAGTTTGAAGTGCTCCTTCTGGATTTAACGGGTAACGCATCAACAAGCCTCACACATGGCTCATCATTTTGAATCTTCATCAGCCACAACCCCATAGAAATCCCCCAACTCTGAAGGGATCCATGTACCAGATTTCCCATATTCTCGCTTCTTGGGAAAGCAATTAATGTAATGTTGACGCTTGCTCGTTTTCAATGTTTTGCCTTATACCAATTGCATTTGGTACCATTAGAATGTTATTAAGAAATGATATTATCACAGATTTTGCTGTTCAGTTGTGAATTCAGTTCACTATCCCGTTCACACAGCTTGATCTGGATTAAATGGGTTGATAACCTGGACGTAGATCTAAATCCAGTGCAAAACTGCCTTGTGTTTCTCAGACTGGGAGAGGTGGGATAAGAGGAGCTCTGGAGCTTTGTGTCCCATCCGGAGAAGAGGTGAATGGGGTGACTCCGATCGTTCCTGTCTGCCGCCCATCCTGTCCTACACCAGTGAGACTGAACTCAGAGAGCTGGAACGCCGAAGGCTCAGAGTGGAACAACTTCAGCAGGACATTCGTCTTCAGAAGGTTTCAAATCATTTTGATATCTCGCCGCCTTATATTCAAGAGATACCCTTTTTCTTAATTTGGCCGAAAAAAGGTGTCTTATAAGGCATCATTTTGTTAAATATCGACACTATTGTTTTCTGTAGAGCTGCTTTATATCTGAATTGAACTCATTTCATAATAATTGATGAATTTTACAAGGTTATTGAACTGAATCAACATTGAACTGATTTCAGCTGAATAATATTGTCTTTTTAGAGCCTCTTTACAGCAGAATTGATTGTTTGTCACTGTAAAGCTGCTTTGAAACAACCTGTATTGCACTAAGCACGTGTTTTTCTTCTGTTTTTAGGCGATGTCCGATAACCTTGTGTCTGTCTGTGACGCTCGCTCCGGTGTCGAGCGACCCAGTGCCGTGGCTCTGCGTGGTCTCTACTCGCTTCTGGCGGAGGGAGGCGTTCAGTTCCCGTCACTGGTTCTGGATTCGGAGTGAGATTGAGCAAAAACAAGATTGTATTTCAGGGTTAGTTCACTGAATTCTACAAAGCACAGCTGGAAAGTATTCCACACAAAACTGTTCTCCAGATCTCTTATTCTGAGAGAAACTGCTTGCGTTTCAGCGCGTTCGCTGTTGTGCGTTTGCCTCGGATGTCAAACAAAGTGCTTTTTGTAATCAGTCACATGACTGGAGACGTGATGAGCGAGTGCAGCTGCTGTTAAGAAACACGAATAAAGCTTCCAGCTGACGGCTCTCATGATCCATGAGTCAGGATTTCATTTCATGTCATACTCCTCCATCCCGCATATATTAGCGTCTATCACTGTGCGGCAGAAGTTTATTTGGCTCTCTGAGGAGTTCTTCCTGTTTGAATTCATTACTGTGAGCCTCAACGTGCCAAACCACCGGCATGTTTTGAACACTAATACCGTGCGTTCTCGTGAGGCCTGTGGTGTTGTGTTTTGCCAGCAGAGGGTGATGTGTCCTGAATGCTGTCCTGAACGTCTTCCAGAGTCTTTATTGACAGCATCTGTGGCATGACGTCTGTTAGGGCTGAAAGTAATTTAGACTCATCCCTCAGTTTATAAAAGAAAACAATGATTGTGTTTATGCTGTAATGCACTTATAATGGATGTCTAGACATTCCCGAGCCCCATCGTCCATTCAAAAATGTGTGTTTTTCGATCTATAAAGTGTCTAAATCACCTTTTTTTATTTTATTTGTGTCTATGTAAACCGATCAAAAGTTTGGAAACATTATTTTGGAAACATTTATTTGATAAAAAAAATAATTTATATATATATATATATATATATATATATATATATATATATATATATATATATATATATATATATATATTATATATATATATAAAACAGTAATATTGTGAACATTTCTATTTTAATATACTTTAAAATGTCATTTATTCCTGTGATCAAAGCTGAATTTTCAGCATCATTACTCCAGTCTTCAGTGTCACATGATCCTTCAGAAATCATTCTGATATAATGATTTGATATTGATAATGTTGGAAACAGTTGTGCTGCTTAATAGTTTTTTGGAACCTGTGATACTTTTTTCAGGATTTATTGATAAATAAACAGTTAAAAGAACAGCACGACTTGGCAACATTGCTAAGATTCTGGTGCTTACCTTCAGGGGGTGTGTTGATCATATTGAATATTTTAGAGTTTTTATTACAGTTAATGGAAAAAACAAAACACTTTTGCTGCATTCATTCAGAATTCATTTCATTTGACTTTAAGCGTTGTGTCATTGCATTTTTATTTTTTTTTTCAAGTAGGAAATTCAGACATGCGAAGTTGAAAGTAACACAGCAGTACTTTCCCTTTAACTGACTGGTTTCAAAGGCTTCAATCACAATGCAACCAAACAAATAGGATCTGTAGGTCTGACTGTAATTTTGCAGGTAATAAAAGAAAGTGCCTGTGTTGCTTCAGACAGTGCGGTCAATATATCTGTATCTACACCAGTTGCCATAGTGACTATGAGAGTGGCTGTTATTGTGGAAAGACGAGAGCAAAAACCCCAAATTTTGCTTATGTTCATGTCCGTCGTGACGTCTCACAGCGGTGCTGTTATATGATGTGTCAGAAATGATTTACTCATTCACCATTCAGAATGTAATGAATGCCACTACTGCTCTAATTGTATAACATTAGAATCATGTTATGTCCTAAATGACAAAAAAAAACCTACTTAAACATGTTTCTAAAAATCTGTATAATGTGACTTCGAAGCAGATATAGACATTTTTAAGACAATCAGATCTTACACATAGATGTCCATTGTAAGAGTAAATGTTATTGTAGATGTGTCCGTTGAGCTTAACCTCTATTGTACCAGGTATATTCCTTTAAAGGTCCACTAGTCAAGTACGTTTTCCAATTAGTAGTTGTTATAGTAATTAGTAATAGTATATTTGACAATTATGTTTGAAATCTTGTCAGTCCTAAAGATCATATTTGATTTCACGATTCAGAACATAATGAATGCCACTCCCGCTCTTTGTGAATTACCTCAGAATCACATTAAGCCTCAAAATGACAAGAAAAAAAGACTGATGTTAATGTGAGCTCAAACCACATATAGATGTCTGTATGAATCAGATTCCATGTATTTTCTTTATTTTATTGTTTTGTATTTTTATTGTAGTATGTGGTCATACTTTAGATTAGGGTCCAGTTCTCACTATTAACTAACTAACAACAACTTTTGCCTCAATAAACACCTAATCACTGCTTATTAATAGTTAGTAAGGCTGTTGGCTGGATTAAGGGATGTAGAATATGGTCATGTAGAACAATTGCTCATTGTTATGTTAGTTAATACATTAACTAATGTTAAATAATGAACCTTATTGTAAAGTGTTACCTGATGCATTTAAAAGGTAATGACTAAACGTATCTTTACAAAAGCTCACAATGCTGCTGCTGCAGATGAAATATAATGTAGATAACCTTGGATAAATATATTTCCGTCAGGTTAGATACTGATAATTAATCACTCAAACCCCTTTATCTAAACCTCTCAACCGTCGGACTCACACGTCCGTAGTTTTTAACACTTTTTATTCGTGCTTGTAGTTCTAATCAAATCCTCGTCCAATGGGCAATGGGTTGTGGGCAATATTAGCCATTACAGTTGCACGGATTCTAACCGGAAAAAGTAGACCATCCATATACGTTATCTTTTGGAATACACATTTCAACATACTAAGATTTGGGACGCACTAGTTGCGCCCCAATTCACCTACTTATGCACTATTCTATGATGTTTTGTAGTATAAATAGTGTGAGTAGTGTGTTCACACTGAAAAAATAAAAAAAAGTACACTTTAAATACACGGATGACGCACTTAATTAACGGAAAAAACAAAGTGTGTAATGTTAGAGGGGAGGGGCATCAGACTCCGACAGTGAATGACAAAATAACCTTATAAAATTCATACACTACACGGTTGAGTACATAGTGCATAAGTATAGTGCAAAGCATACAAATTTTTTTTTTATTATGACAACATATGTTTTTACATTACTTTAACTCATCAAACTTTAATTTGCAACTTTTTTTATAAGATAAACAAGATGAAGGTGAAATGACTTAAACATCCAACTTGATTGTACTTTTTTAAGGCAGCTACTTTTTTTTTTTTTTTTTTACAGTGAATAGTGAGTCATTTGGGAGGCAACTACTAAGACTACTAAGAATAATACATAGAATGGATATTATGCGAATTGGGACGCAGCATAGTTCTCCAGAAGAATATCAATATTTTTATGAAATTGTGCCAGAAGAGATGCAGTGCATTAGTCACGGCGAGTACTTTTCCACCCGGTAAGTTGATTAAATGTCAAAACATGCCAGTGGTTTGTGTAATTGATTGGGATGATTGTTAGTTAATCTCTCACTGTTCAAACCTCTTAGTCACCAGAAGTGGAGAACAAAGAAGGTACACTTCTCATTGATTTCATCTCACTTTTAGAGTCCCACATGGTTTTCACACAGCCTGAGGAGCACAAAGCTGCCTCGGGCACCGCAGCCAACCTACTGAGACGATCAATAGATCATAGGATTAATAAATCGAACATGCCTCGTTCCGGTCATGATACGTGCAACTCACCACGAGGATCGCCTGCGGTAAGTATTCATGCTTGGGATATTCATTTATGCACAGCAAACAGTCCTAAACCTCATTTTTAGAGTGCTAAATAATAGGTTTATTTATGTCAGATTCATGCTGAGCGTGTGAAAATGAGTGTTTGAGAGGTTCCATGGGGCCCGTTGGGGGACGGTGGCCCACAGACAGGAGGCTCAAGCTGTTCCAGACTGGGAGACAGGTGGCGCTGGGTTCACGGGTGGGCGTCCTCCTCCAGCCCACGCCCACTCCACGCTGATGTCACTGACTCACACGGGAACGCGTTCAAGGGACTGATACTTCCATCGTGGGGAAAAAAAAGACAAAAAAGGAGAAAAACAACAGATGAGTTCAACCAGGACACGTTCACTTTGTGACGACACTTTTAAAGCCATCATGACACCTTGTCTCTTCTTTTATCCGTGCCCTCATACCTTTCCCTCTCTCTTGCGGCGACATCTCTTCTTTTCTCTGATGATGTGTTTAACTGGCGTAAGGGCGGGGGAAACTGTCACTCACATGAGATCAACCAATAGCAAACCATAACCATCCAATCAGTTCCCTTCGACAAAACCAAGCCCCGCCCTACATTTGTTCTTGTTCGAGAGGCCGTTTCACTCAGATATACGCCTCAATAGGGAAGAGAAGATTATCACATCCTCCGTTTCATACCGACTTTAATACGGCGCCTCAGCTTTCATGTATCCTTCACAGAGAAACCAATCCCAGAATGCATCTCTGTGAACATAAATCCAAGATGGTTGCAAACGTTTTTAATTTACCAAATATTGTAGGCAAGATGTGTTTTATGCCTTGTTTTGGTGCTAACATGAAACGATATAGGAATCAATGAGTCCAATCAAAAGTTGTGTCCCAAATGACACATTATACTCTATGCACTTACTATGTACTCTTCCGTCTACTCTAGAGTATGAACTTTATAAGGTTATTTTTTTATCCAACATGGCACACCCATTTTCATTTTCAGTGTGTACACACTACTCACTATTTTTAAAACAAAGTATGCAAATTGGGACGCACCTAAAGATTGTATATAAGACGGTGCACTGGTTTTACTTTAAATTAGGAGAAACTACAATGTGCAATATGGCATCTCTAGTAAAGGAAGTCCCGCCTTCAAAATAAGAGCCAATCACCAATTGGTAGTCATCGCTTCATTATAGCCAGTGTTATTTTTGTATCACTGAGATACTGGTTTATTTTTGTTACAATTTTGAATTAGTTTTTGTTATTTTTTATTAGTTTTCAAAAAATGTATATATCTATTGTTTTTGTAAAAAAAAATATTTTCAGTTTTAGTTATTTTAGTATATCAAGGTAATCTAAATAAAAAAGAAAAATGTTGTAGCTGAAAAAAGTAGAGTTTCTTTCTTTCTTCTGCTGAAGACAAAAGAAGATATTTTGAAGAATGTTGGTAACCAAACAATTGACTTCCATCAGATGAAAAAAAACTATGGAAGTCAATGGGGTCCATCAGCTGTTTGGTTACTGACACATTTCTTCATAGAAATATCTTCTTTTGTGTTCAGCAGAAGAAAGAAATTCATAAAGGCTTGGAACAACTTGAGGGTGAGTAAATGGTGACAGAGTTAAACATTTTTGGTGAACTTTACCTTTAAATTCACTCAAACTGTCAACATTTACTCACCATCTTCCATGAAACACAAAAGGAAATGTCAGGCAGGCGGAGAACCTCCTGCTTTTTCCCCCCTGAATGACGTCACTGACGATTGCTCATGAAATAAGTGAAGACCAATGATGTTGCCACATGTCTTTTCTAAAAAGTAGTGAAAGTAGTGGTTCATTTAGATGTGACTTACAATTACAATTATTGTACGAAATAGTTCAACACTTAAAATACTTTAAATACTTCTGTCCATTACTATGGACTTTTATTGGTGTGCTTTTTTTGCTTCATGATTTTGTTGAATGGAAAAGATCAGCGTAGACATTCATCCAGATATCTTTTGTGTTCCTCAGAAGAAAATCATGCAGATTTGAAACGTCATGTGGACGAATACACAATGACAGAATGTGTTCCCATTTGACAGCATGGCTGCCTTCTGCGAGGAATATTATTTGAAGCATATTTGCCAAAAGTATTACAAATGCATCAGATTCAGCTCTTGAACCCATATGGCATATTGCAGTGTGAAGGTCTTATCTGCTCTTGACTTTAAAACATTCGGCCTGCGTTACATTTGCCTTTCCAACAGCTTTAAAGGGCTCATTTCTTGCACAAACCATGTCAATAAAATCTTTTTTTCTCCCTGCAGTTTATCCAGCTGCTTACTCGTTCACACGAGTCTTCATTCAGCGCTTGCCCCGGGGGTCTTCCTCATTGTACAATGCTTTGAGAAAGGAAGGAATAATAATGAACAGAAGAAATAGTGATGTCAGGAGGGAGAAGGTTCTGTGTGTGTGAGTGAGCTATTTAGGATCATTGAAATGTCGGAGCACGAATTCTCAGGTTTACAGAAACTATACGCTGTAAGTCCAGTAATAACATTCATCTCTAGCTTCCTAGGAATATCATCAAGCCTTCCTGGAAAAGCAGTACTAGTGTGAAAGGAGCTGTGAAGTAGCATTTATCTTCAAATAAATAGATAAATCTTCAAATTTCATTGTCACTTTGGCACACATTCAATTTGTCATCGTTAAATTGTCACTTTGGCACAAAAGGCTTTTGTGCCTTTTATGTCTCTTCAATGGATCTTGTGTGCATCTTGAGACAAATCTCCTGTAGAAGATGCTATTGCAGGAATACAATATCAATATGTATAGATTGCATACTGTTGATTAACAAAGACATTAACAGTACATACGCTTAGCTAGCAAACAACTAAATGGGAGGTTAGGTTGCATTTTAGTGAACCTGCATTAATTATTCATGATGTAAGTTTGTTAATTGAGCTTTAAAGTTTCTGAATTGTACTTTTAGGTGGAGGAACTTATGGTTTTGCACGAGTCCTCAATATCTGACACTGGCACTGACTCGATTACGACTGTCCTAAGATGTGACGTAAAAAAACAGTGAGTATATTACTGTAAATGTGTTTCCCCTTCATTTTAACAACTTATTGATGAGCTGAAATGATTGTATGTCGTACATTTACATCTTACAACATAAACCAACAATATTATCATAGCAGTAAATGAACAGCTTGCCACAATCTAAGAGGAGCAAAGCATTATTTAATGCGATCCTTCGGCGGTCTAACTCATTCGCCACCCCCTCTCTATATTATCCATCTTTCCCACCCCGTCTCTCTCTTTCTCTCCTACGTCTTGTTTTCTCCCTCAGTATGTCCGTGCTGGCGTGGGGCTGAGTCACCAGACATCAGTTAACTCTGTGTTTATGCTCCTCCTTCGATTTCACCTCACTCAGTGGGATAAACCGAGCGGGAACCACTTATTACGAATGTCAGAGTCTTATTAGACATAATATTTGGTTGTGTATAGAAGAGAGGCTTGGATCCATTCCTTATTTAGTGAACTCATCTCGAGTGTATTTGATAAGTGGTCATTTGGGGCTTTTCAGGATTTGTTGTCCTCAGTTGATGCCATAAGGAAGGGGTTTTGCAGTGGACGGCGTCAGTCATGTCTGAGTAAAACAGACATGGTGATCAGAGATTGATCCTTTAAATGTCATTTGATCAATAAGGTGGGTGTTTTTAGACACAATGCACAGCATGTGGGAATATGTGGTAATATATACGTTGTGTGCTATTGCTCGTTCCTGTCAGGGTTGCCTTCTAATTTCAGAATAAATTCCTGAATTTGAATGAAAGGAATAGCAAACAGAATGCAGAATTGGAATTCAAAATATAGATAAACAGAGAGACAGACAGACAGATAGATAGAGAGATAGATATAGATAAACAGAGAGAGAGATAGACAGACAGACAGACAGATAGATAGATAGATAGATAGATAGATAGATAGACAGACAGACAGACAGACAGATAGACAGATAGATATAGATAAACAGAGAGAGAGATAGACAGACAGATAGATAGATAGACAGATAGATATAGATAAACAGAGAGAGAGATAGACAGACAAATAGATATAGATAGACAGACAGAAAGAAAGAAAGAAATAATTAACATTTGTCGACCAGGGTGGAAGAACCCTTAATTTCCTAGAATTTAGTAAATTCCTCTTCCTGTCATTCCAGTTTGAACTCCACAAACTCCAGAGTTACTTCTTGTGTGTTGTATCCAATTCGGTTCAAAACCCAACTCATTTGATAAAAGGGAGCCAATTCAGAATTTTGCGCACCCCGGTTACTGGAGCTCAAACAGTATCAAGCTTGTCAGTTTGAGTGACAGGAAAACTAACCAGGCACAATGAGATAAAAGAAATAAGTGATGCATTTCCATGATAATTTGATAACTAGAATATTTTCAGTTGGTTTTGATTTATGTGGAGTCGCGTATTGGCACTCACAGTGAATCCAAAATCCTGCTTAAGTAATTTCTGATTAGCTGTTTGAACCATGATGTGCTGAATCTCTGCTTTTAGTGTGGACCGACAAATTAATCCCCCTTGGAAATGTTCTGGTTAGGATGTGGTATTAGGGACATATAAAAAGCAGATTGATTTGTATTTTTTTTTACCAATGCAAATTACCCAAAAAGAGGTGTGTGACTGGTGCGGGTCTCCCATTGTTGTCGTTGAAAAGCACAAAGCACGAATCTTCACACCTCATTGTCTGTCAGCATTGCCTCCCTGTTCATGGTCAAAATTAATTCACGTGAGAGACGAGACTGGTTGATAAATTGCACTGGCATTGCCATGGGCGCATACGATCTCTCCCACTCCCTCGCTCAAATTGATTCCTCCTCCAGTGCACAATCCGTGACAGGGAATAGACTCGGTAGGATTAAAAATGGACATCCGTTCAGAGCCCCCCCATCAAGCATTTGGCAGTGTTTTGTGTTAGTGCGGCGTGGGAGGCCAAAAGTGCGTGGGTGCGCAGCAGAACGTGCGTGAACCGAGTCTCTGAATCCATCAGATATTAGCCGGCGTGCGTTTTGCCATGCTGTCAGGCTGCACTTTATGTGTAAAACAGTCTCCTTATTAAATGAGCACTTAAATTGTTCCATTCGCATCCAATTACACTGTCATCCCCTCCATGCACTCGTTCTCTTACAAGCAAGTCGCAGCAAGAGAATGGAGAAGGAGTGGGTGGATTTTAGTGAACGGTGCTGGAATGGTTAACTCCACCCCTCCTCCCCCTCCTCCTTCCTGTTTGCTCTCCGCTGCCCAGTCTCATACTATGGCATTTTACGTCAGAGTGCAGCTGCAGCCAATCAGATTCTCCGGGCTGCCGCTTGACTCCGCCCCTCCTTCTGGCCTCATATATAGCAGTGCTCATTCTGTCTGCGCGTGTGTTCAATGTGCTGCTGCGGGGCTCGAGAGGCAGAGCACCGTGCCACTGACAAACACACAGACGTTGTGAGAGGATCTTCACATCCATAAATTGCGTTTCCTCTCTTGAGCGCATCCTTGTTGTTGTGTTTCCTGCATCCTGGCTTTAAGATGGGATGCACCCCTGGGCACTTCACCTGCCAGCCGCAGACAACAACAGCCCCAACCCTGGAGGGACAGTCACAAGAAGGAGGACCCAAAGTCCCCGAGGTCCTTTCATCCCTAGAGAGGCTCTCGCAAGCCACGGGAGGGATGGAGAAGTCCTGGTACCGCTGCATCTTTCCCTTCGGGATCATCTCGTTGGTGATTGGAGTTGCCGGGACCGGGGTGACGTACACGTATAACGATCTCCCGCAGACCAAGGTGGTGTCCGTGTTCCTGCTGATCGCGGGGCTGATCCTGGTGCTGATGGCGACCGCTTGCTGGACGGCCCATAAGAAGAAGCGCAGGAAAAAGAAGGAAGGAGGTTCTTTCAGCTCTGAACAGTGCCCCCTGTGAGAGCATCTGAAAACAGTGACGGGGAAAATAGACCTTTATTTTTATTTTTAACAAGATTCTTGTCCGCTCAGGTGGCCGAGGACAGGCCCTCTCAGAGTATCCCGTGGAAAAGGCCGGAGGCATGAAGGTTCACCGGAGTCACGCATACAGTTTACCGTTGCTCAGCAGGTGTCTGGTATCAAAACAACCCTGAAAGAGGACGCACATCCCTGCATGCACACACACACACACACACAGGACACTTAACACTAACTGCGAGCCATTCCTGGAGCCACTGCTGCCGTCAACGCCGCTGTCAGTCTCCTGCATTCCTGTGACGAGCGGAGAAGTGGGCCAGCGGCGGCAACCGGACACCGCGTCGAAAGAGGAGTTCACCTCCGTCACCGTCGCACGTCATTCGCCCGTCCAGTGACACCGTAGCAATGCGTAAGCTTTTTCACGGAGTGGAACTTGAACCTGCGTCTGCTGGCTAGAACCGGCAGCTGCGGATCAGGATAGGAAGAGAACGCGGACCGGAGAGGTCGAGAATGCGTCCGTCCGTCTCTGTGTGTGTGTGTGTGTGTGTGGAATATGTGTGCAGGATGGACTACTAGAGAGACAAGACACCTGCTCGGCCTCTTTCGCTGTCAGCCCTCTGTCAATCGTAGCCGCTAATGATTTAGGACAAGGGTGCAGCAATTGATATTAAGGACATAAAGATCCGAGATTGATTTATTGGGATTTTTACACAGTGTACAATGTGTTGAAGGAATTTTGCATTGGATTGTGTATGTGTATGTGTGTGTGTGTGATTCTATCTGGCAAGTTCAGGACTCTTCATGGACCTCATATAGTCGGTATTCGGAAAAACAACCGCAGAGGAATTTTATAACGACACGGTTCAGAGAAAGGCAAGCAAGCCTAAGGCCCTTTTGTTTTGAGATAGCCTGAATAGAAAATTAATTTCCTGTCAGACAGATGTGCAGTATTATTAGGGGGGGGAAAAAAGATGCCACAAGGGTACACGAAAAGTGTGTTTAAAGTTTTTGTTATTGTTCCAGTGCCTTGAGCAAGCGTTAGGACTTAGCATGGTACAGTACCTTAGCTCTGTTTCACCCCTCGGTCTCTCTTTTCCTCTTCCAGTGCCAGCTTTAAAACTCAAACTCAGCTATTTTATCATGTTCTCCTCACTCCCAAAAACAACACGCATAAATATGTCGTCACCCTGACCTGGTCAGAGCCCACAAAGGCTGGAGCTTACATCCGTTTTCACAATGGGAATACCGCTTATTTACTCTGCCTTGATCATCTGGCACATTGTGGGTAACAGATAATGAATTAAAAATGAATATTCTTTCATGATTCAAACACCCTCATGTCCTTCCAAACCTGTATGACATACTTTTTTTTCTTTCTGTGGAAGACAAAAGAAGATATTTTGAAACTCAGTGGGGTCCAAAACAACACTTTTTTTGTAAGAACAAAACACATTTCTCAAAATATCTTCTTTTATGATCCACAGCTGATGGAAAGTCATACCGATTTGGAACCACATGAGAGTGAGTATAGAATTTTCCTTTTTGGAAAGAATTTAGCCTTCAAAAGTCCTATAAATCATGGGAAAACTCTGTGTGAAGAATAACATTTGGAGACGGACAGAAATCCATACCAATTCAGAGGTTAATACCCTTTTCTTTTCACAGAAAGCGCATCGATTGAGATGTTTTGACCATGTTGAGGAGTGGATTTGAGAATGCTTGTGCATAAGAGAAAGAAAAGAAATCGAGAAAGAGAGAGGATTAACAACCTTGAGTGCTTGGAAAAAGGCAGTTTTTGAAGCATTTGGCTATTAGCACAAGCTCGGACTTGTTTGAGCCCAGAGGAAGATTGATCACTCTTTCGTAGCTCAGGAGATTTAATGAATTCCTCAGTCGTGTTTAAGTATCAACCTTGGAGAAATAAAAGCTTTAGAGAAATAAAAATAGACACAAATTGAGACAATTGTTCACATACAGTAGGAGTTTAGAGCTATAAAATTAAACTGGATATCTGAACTAACTTGTTCTTGCATGAAAACGATTTGTGTTAATATTGGGAGCTCTGAGCACAGTTTGAGACATTGTTGAGAAAACGCTTGATATTACTGGGTCTTTTTCTCCATTTGCCCTCCGTTTAATCTCATCGCTAAAGACATTTTGAGATATGAACGAGATCTCGTTTGCGATTTAAATAGACGTAAGTTTGAGGCTCTAAGCTTATTGTAGCCTAACTAGAAACATACGTTTTTGGACTGAATGTGTGCGCATGGCATGCAACTCAGCGGTTGCACTTGGGGCACGTCCAGATGGGATTGATTTTTAACAGTGACGTCTGACCACATGGCTAGGGATAAACACAGTGCCTTTTTGTTGACCGATGTACGTGCTTTAAAGCTGCCTTTGCCTCCTTTAGCATTTTTACTAGCTTCACACCATAATGTGGTTTTTGTCCCTTTACAAAAATATATTGCCTTCTTGTGTTTTTCTACAGCGTGCTAAAAGCAGCGAATGGAGTTTCCGACCGCATTTTAAACACTGTTCACAATGCTCTTAACTGCAGCACGGGAAAAAGCAGGCTAGAATCAGGCTAAATCAGGGATGAAGTTGGTGTTTAAGTGGGAAAAAGACCAGATGAGATGATATCTGTGACTGACCCTAATGGAGCGTCTGATTGTATCATGGAAAGCCAGTAATCCAAGATAGCTGTTTACATGATCAAATCAAGATCCCCCCCCCCCCCCCCCATAAAGAAAGAAATTCAATATCTTTTTTTGCTTTGTTTTTCAGGAAAAATATCTGATCATCTTTAAAACATCATTTTGCAAAAGCGCTGAAACAAGAGCTGTGCAGTTTGTGTTTTGATATCTGAAAATATACTCAAACGTAAAATGTTCTTTTTTTTTTAATAATACAGATTTTCGGCCTTCCTATGTGATCGTTTCCATGCATATCTGGAAGTGGTTGTTCGCATGATTTCCTCCAGTTTTCAGATTTTCTTCGGCCCTTTTAAAAGAGCTGGAGAGGAGGGAGGTTTATAGAGGGTGAACACATTTACAGAGTTGTGCAATTTCATGGAAGAGACGTGAGCAGAATGTCACGGCTATGTGTGGAATGCACAATCAAACATATTGGGACCATATATTAAGTATATATACTTAGCTTCGTTTATCACCTTACAGTCTTCTGTTGTACTTAAATCCACATCTGTACCCCCAATGTACTAACCTAGGCTGCGTTTCTCAACAGCATTGAGCGTTCAGTTGATCGTAGAGACCATTGGTGGCAATTGTTCTACGATCTACTAAGGCTTACGAGAAACACAACCCTGTCCATGCGGTTTTGTTCTTCAAACTTGCTCTTGTTTCATGTTGAAAGTGGCAAAGTTGTTGTGAATGAGTGAGTCGTGAATGAATAACTGTTCTACTGTTTCATATTTTTGGAATGAGAAAGAGTAAATCTACCTCTCTAGTTCTGAGAGCGTGTTTTCGCCACCCTTGCATTCTCCAGAATGCTTTTTCTCTTAAGCTGGAGGCAACAAATGCCAAAATCTGTATTCTGTGTCAAACTATGTGATGTAAATATTAGTTATTTATATTTTTACATTTATATTCATATTAAAAAAGACTTTTGAAAAATTCTATTAAAGAACTGTTATGTGAAATAGTTTATCACCGTGTCATTTTACTCTGTCGTTACCTGTGGTGTCATGTAACTAAAAGTAAAAGTAGTACACTCTTAAAAATAAAGGTTCTTTATTGGAATCGATGGTTCCATGAAGAACCTTAAACATCCATGGAATCTTTATATCCCACAAAAGGATCTTTAAAAAGGTTCTTTAGATTATTAAAATGTTCTATCTATCTATCTATCTATCTATCTATCTATCTATCTATCTATCTATCTATCTATCTATCTATCTATCTATCTATCTATCTATCTATCTATCTATCTATCTATCTATCTATCTATCTATCTATCTATCTATCTATCTAGTAGTGTAACTAACTTTAGTTAGTAACTTAACTAGCTTAAGTTACAGATTTAAAGTAGTTGAAGAAGAAAAATGAAATTCAACATGCCTGGTTGTTCAACCCTGAGGGATGTTTTTGTGAACAAATTTTTATAGCTTCACCCTCTGGCTTTTGATTCTAGTAAATGTATATGGAACCATGGTCCCTGCGGGCAGATCTATAAATATCTTCAGAGAGACGAACAGAAAGTGTGTGAGTCACTGGGATTTTCTCTTTAAAGGCTGCCTGCTCTCTCGCTCGCTCTCTCTCTCTCTCTCTCTCTCTCTCTCTCTCTCTCTCTCTCTCTCTCTCTCTCTCTCTCTCTCTCTCTCTCTCTCTCTCTCTCTCTCTCTCTCTGCATGTGCGCTCATGCATTTGAAAAATCTTAATGAAATTTGAGCTTTGACATTTGTTTTTGTTTGGCTGTTGGCGTCCGCTTTTCATGAGGAAATAATACTGACGCTTTTGATGCTTTTACAAGCTTACATTATTGTAGCTGACATCTTTTTTCCATATGAAGATGTCTGACCAACCTAAACGCACTGCTGTCGAGTTTAGCACCAATCAACAGACAGAAATCTTGCTGGGCTTCTGCAGGCATC
This sequence comes from Rutilus rutilus, assembly GCF_951802725.1. NCBI lineage: Eukaryota > Metazoa > Chordata > Actinopteri > Cypriniformes > Leuciscidae > Rutilus > Rutilus rutilus. Next base: position 29,335,756 of record NC_140209.1, on the reverse strand, counting down.
TCAGACAAGAAGTGTTAAATCAGAGATAATTGATTTGGACGTCACAGCCATGGCCAATGGAAAAACAATCTCAATTTGTAAATCCGAAAGCATGTACCGAATAGTCCCTCAAGTCAGCTGAAGGGCTTCAGTCAAGAGACTCCACCTACTGGAAGCATAATGCGGTGAATGTGTTGCATGTGTATTGAGATGGAAAATCTCATATAGGAACTTTGCAGAAACTTTACAGTAAATATATTACATTATATATTTTTTTAATTATGAACTTGATTATAAAAATGAACTTGATGAAATGCCTGGCTGAATGGGCACTATGTTCTCTAGTACATTAGAAATTGTACCCTTTATATTAAAAAAAGGTTAGAGAGAAAAGTACTGTGCCATGGTTCAACAGTATTACTCAGAAACTCGTAATCTAGAGTCAAAATGGAAAACTCATTTAGATGTCTTTAGAATCACGTGGAAAGACAGTTTGTCTCGCTAAAACCACTACAGATCAAAAATACTCATAGATCGACTACAAAATTAGACTGGTATTCAGGGACAGGCATTAAAGTGTTTTAGATCATACCTATCAGACTGTTACCATTTTGTCTATTTAAACGGGGAAGTATCCAAGTTAACATCAGTATATTATGGAGTGCCACAAGGATCTGTGTTAGGCCCTCTGCTATTTTCAATATATATGCTGCCACTTGGTAATATTATAAGAAAACATGGAATAAGTTTCTACTGTTATGCTAATGATACTCAGTTATGTAGTTCATCATGATCAGATGAAATCTCTAAATTATTCAAGTTTACAGAGTGTGTTAAAGATATAAAATATTGGATGACCGGTCATTTTCTTCTATTTTATTCAGATAAGACTGAGGTGGACCAAAACTGTACTGTTACTTCATCCTCTACCGTAAAAGACCTGGGAGTTATATTAGACAGCAACTTGTCAAAAATCACATTTCTGTTACAAAAACACATGCTCTCTGTATCCGATGCAGAAAAGCTAGTTCATGCATTCATGACCTCTAGACTAGATTACTGTAATGCATTACTAGCTGGATGTCCTGCATCCTCAAATAAACAAGATACCATTAGTCCAAAAGGCAGAGTTCTTACTAGGTCAAGAAAATATGATCATATAGCACCAATTTTATCATCTCTACACTGGCTACCTATTAAGTTCTGTATTAATTACAAAGTATTGCTGCTGACCTATAAGGCCCTAAATGGTTTAGCTCCTGTGTATTTAACTGATCTTCTATCGCCTTACAATCCATCACGCTCTTTAAGATCACAAAACTCGGGGCTTCTGGTAGTATCCACTAAAGTCCACTAAAGGAAGGGAGAGTGTTTTCTCATTTGGCTCCTAAACTCTGGAATAGCCTTCCTGATAATGACGGCAACAGATGATGCCAACTCTGAATCAACATACACAACTGCCAAATTTTCTATATATTGTAATCATTATGATCACAACTTGTAATAGCTTTAATGAGATCATTGTTTCTGCCTAAATGAATACACGATGTTAGCTAACAGCATGATTTGCATCATCTTAGTACTGGACATATGGACATAACTTGTACACAGTCACATCTGCTAACAGATTACTCTAAACTGAAATGTAGAAGCATGCCTTTTCTGTAAAGCTGCTTTGAAACGATTGTGTATTGTGAAAAGTGCTAAATAAATGTGAATTGAAATCCAATCCTTTTGGCCCACGCATTTGAGTTATTCCTCGTCACATATTTTGTACACAACAATGTGTAATTGCTGGTTATTATGCTTAACTAGTTGATTTTTGCGCTCACTTCTCCAATCTCAGCCTCGTATTCTTTTGGGGAAATTCCAAAAGTGCGATAAGCGTGAAATAAGCGAATAGGATAGTCAGCGAGACAAACAGCTTTTGTTCAGGATCAATATAGTGCTGTTCTTACTCTGCACTTCTTCCGTATGAGAAATCCATTAACAACCCGAGCACTTTCTTTCCATGTCCTCGCTTTCCACTTCTCAAATGTGCTCAGGCACTACCTAACCACAGGTAATTTCCCACAAGCCGAGCGTGCCGTGTGAAACGTCCATGCCCTTCCACCAGAGACTCTAAACTCTAGTTAGCGTGTGAATGTTTGAGCAGGAAACAGGTTGATTTAGGGAAAAGGGGAAAAGGCCACAGGAGGCGACTCTGGGCGTGTGATGGTCAGGGTAGATTACAGGAATCCTGGCAGTGAAGCTTTTCCTCCCCGTTCCACCCAGTCTTGACTTTAGAGCCGGCCGGCGGTGACCTCTCCCGCTCCACTGAACTCTCCGATCAATTACACCAGCTCCCTTTCCTGCCTTTTCACATGCACACGGATTCAGCGCAACTTCAGCACGCCTGCTTCCTCTCTGAGTGCTGAGAAAAGTGGGTGGCTTTAAAAATAGGTCACATTTCGTTGAACTTTAAGTTGTTAATTGAGTAGTGATAAAAGGCAAAGCTTTTTGCTTTCCGTTTTATTTGTCAAAAAAAAATGTTTTTAGAGTATTCCCTCACGCTTCTTTTTCTCCAAGTGGCAGTAAAATACAAGGATGAAAAAACTGGTGTTTTATTTTACTGGCCAATATACTGTTTTTATTGGCCAAAGAATGTAAATAACTTAATTTTTTTAATTTTCTGTAAATGAAAATGTGAGCCGCTACCATGATAGTTTGTTGTGGGTGGTTACCAGGGCGATGATATGCAGTATCTAGGGTGTTACTATGTGGTTGCTATAATGCTAGGATATTTTGTTTAGTTGCCATGGTTTTCTGGGTGGCTTCCAGGGCATTGCTATGTGGTTTCTAGGTTGTTTCTATCCTGTTTCTATATTCCGGGTGGTTGCTAGGGCATCACTAGGGTGTTTGGCTGCTTGCCAGGGTGTTTCTATGTGGTTACTATGCTGTTAGGGTGTTTTTTTTTGTTTCTAGTGTTTTCTTGGTGGTTGCCAGGGCATTACTATGTGGTTTTGTTGTTTCTATGTTCTGGGTGGTTGCTAGGGCATCACTAGGGTGTTTGGCTGCTTGCCAGGGTGTTTCTAGATGGTTGATATACTGTAAAGAGGTTTTGTTTGGTTGCTAGTGTTTTCTGGGTGGTTGCCAGGCAGTGATTGTTTCTATGTTGTGTCTATGTTGTCTATATTTTGGGTGGTCGCTAGGGCATCATTAGTGTGTTTTTCTGCTAGCCAGGGTGTTACTAGGGTGTTTTTTGTTATTGTGAGGGTTTTCTGTGTGGTTGCACAGGGCATTGCTATGCTATGTTGTTTCAATGCGTGTCTGTGGTGGCTAGGGCATCATAGGGTGTTTAGCGGCTAGCCAGGGTGTTTTTTTGTTTTGTTTTGTTTTGCTATGGTTTTCTGGGTGGTTGCCAGGGCATTGCTATGTGGTTTTGCTATTTCTAATGCTGTTTCTATATTATAGCTGGTGGCTAGGGCATCATTAGGGTGTTGCTAGGGTGTTTTTTGTTGTTGCTTTGGTTTTCTGAGTGGTTGCCAGGGCATTGCTGTGTGGATTTGTTGTTTCTATATTCTGGGTGGTTGCTAGGGTATCACTAGGGTGTTTGGCTGCTTGCCAGGGTGTTGCTATGGTGTTTTTTGCTGTTTCTATGCTGTTTCTATATTTTGGGTGGTTGCTAGGACATCACTAGGGTGTCTGGCTGCTTGCCAGGGTGTTGCTAGGGTGTTTCCAGATGTTTTTTATGCTGTAAGGAGGTTTTGTTTGGTTGCTTGGGTTTTCTGGGTGGTTTCAAGGGCATTGATATGTGGTTTCTAGGTTGTGTCTAATCTATGCTAGGGCGTTTTTCTGCTTGTCAAGGTGTTGCTAGGGTGTTTCTAGATGGTTGCTATATGCTGTTAGGATGTTTTTTTGCTATGGTGTTGGTGTTTTTGGGAAGTTAGGTTGTTGCTCACTGACTAAAGTCAAAAGAGCCTGCGTTCGGTTTGCAGTGTATTCTTCTTTAAGTGTATACTATTATTAAGTATATTATGCACCCAAAACTTTTATTTAGATTTATTTTATTTTATATATGCATCACACAAATCTTGGGAAAAATGGAAAAAAGTACTCTCTACTCTAGATATAGCTCTGGTCCCTTCTTAAATGTCAGTCAGTGGGATTTTTTTTTTCACAAGCACAACTAAAAATACACCATATCCTACTTAATATAGCAAACAGTCCATAATCATCTTTCCAAAGCTGAAGAGGGGATGTGCATGTGATAATTTTCATTAATGATTATGCTAAAGCTGCTAAAACTGTCTCACACTTAACATCTCTGTCCCAGAACGCACAATGCACAGAGGCAAACTGCAGTTTGATATAATCTTTCAAAGAAGTCCTTGCGTGGCTTTTAGACGTCCCATTTTGTGCCATCAAACAGCCTTTTCCCGAGAGGGGGGTGAATTATCCCTGTGAGGAAAACTTGAGTAGGGTAAATGGAGGTGCTAAATTGACTGTTGCATCAGATGGCAGGGTGAACTCTACCAGATGTTCCACTGCATTTATCCACCAATTAAGCAGTGAGAGTTTCCTGGAAAATTGCCTGCTTGGGGTCCTTCAATTATCCTCAGATTCAGCTCACACAGGGAGAACTGCACGGCAGGAATGTCAAAATAAATAAGGATGATCCGTTTTCCTGTTTCACCAAGACAAATATTTGGACTAATAGGGTTCAGTGAGTTTAAAATAACCAGCTGTATCCATGATTACTAAAATATGCAATTAGAAAGAGAATTTGGCACCATTAATCGAGAGAGCTGATGAGTAAATAAACACAAAGTCTCTCATGAACATGCTGATGCAATGCAATGGAAATACAGCATTTATATCTTTAAAAGGGTTAGAACTGGTAGACAAACTGATGGAAATGCATGCGAATCGCAATTGTGACACATAACAGCTTCTCCAACAAGAAAAAAATGTAGGGCGAGACTAGATTTTTTTTCCATTGGGAATTCATTGGATCGTAATAATAATTTTGGAGGGAAATCGACAGTTCGAAGTTCAGTGAGACAGATTTGATTAATTCTGTTAGGTTTTGTGCTGTTAGATTGGAATTTCTATGGAATCACTCCTTTATTGCAGTTTAAATGTTTTTTTTTTCCCGTGCACATCTTTTCATGTGCCCTCGTAATCTTAATCAAAATAACTTTCCCTCCCTCTTGCATCTTCTCTTCTCTGATGATGTGTTTACTGGTGCGAGGGCGGAGCAACCTGTCACTCACAAGGGATCCACCAATAGCAAACCACAACCATCCAATCAAATCCACATTGACAAAATCAAGCCCCGGCCTACATTTGTTCGAGAATATTTTACTTAAAGCTGCAGTCCGTAGCTTTTATGGGTTAAAAATTATCCAAAATAAATTTTTGAGCAAGTACGTAACCAGCCAGTGTTCAAAACTATCTGCTTGCCTTAGCTCGATTCAAAACGGTAAGCTTGTAATAATGTTTTTAATTCCAGTGGTACTGGTGGATTTCCGCGGGACATTCGAGCATGTCTTTGTCATTACGTCACATCTGTACACATAAAGAAGGTGTCTCGGCTAGTAGGCTATGTTGTGTGTGAGGATGTTGGAGGTGGAGATTTATAGCCTTTTCTCACAGCACTTGATATAGTTAAACTTATCGATTTGATGGCGGATCCAGAAAGGTTCAAACGACAATCACCAGTGACAACTGGAGATTCACCCGTTGTAAAACGCGAAAGACTGCAACCGGGCCCATGCGAAAACAAGGATAAATATTAGAAGGGCATTAAATGTAGGCCTAGTCACGCAATGCTGATGTTGTTAACATTAACAATTTGAGAACAAAGTATAATTTGCACGGTTTGACGTGATATGATAAGCGATCATTAGATTTAATAAGCGCGATTTACTGCAATGCTTTTTTCCCCTTAGTTGGTCAGAACAAAAGTGGATGTTACTTCTTCAGACGACAATTTCCGGTGAAAATTCTTATGTTGGTCATACTTCCAAAAAGTAGAATCTGTGATTGCGAATGACAGTGTTCACACCGGCGCGGTGATGGACAGCCGCACATTCTCCTCAAAACATTGGATTCATCCGTGCTGTGCCATGCCGAGGCACAACGCACGTAAAGTTGATAATTTGGCGAATAACTGCAATTGCAGATTTCGAACAGAGATGGCGACAAAGAGGAAAAACTGCGGACTGCAGCTTTAAACATCACAGGAAAGGAAAAGACATCACAACTTCCATTTCATGCCGACTTTAAAACATTCAAATCTGTTTGACATGTATTAGGCAAGGCAAGGCAAGGCAAGTTTATTTATATAGCACATTTCATACACAATGGCAATTCAAAGTGCTTTACATAGAAGAAATTAAAATAATAAAAAGAAATAAGAATAATTAAAACAGTTTAGAAAAATAAAAATAAAATACAGTACAGTACAAACAGTCGGACGAGCATTGGCACAGTGCTCATTCATTAAATGCATAGCAAAACAGATGTGTTTTATATGTATTAAATCTGATTATCAATTATTTTCAAGTTGACGTCCTCATGTAAGCAGCCCCTCACTGATTTATTCCCATTCTGTTCATTTTCTCAAAATTGTGTAAATAATCAGAGTTATATTTACTAAAGTTCAAGTGCCTGATCTTGACCTGAACATATTTCTGAAAGTCTGTTTAACACAGAAATACTTAGACACAAGGATACTTATTTTTTTAATAGTTACAAAGTTCAGTAGGCTTTCTGTGTATGAACCCTATGCCGAATTTTAAGCGTGCTGCTATATCTCACGTTTATTTTACATATCTCCCACTGAGCTCACGAGACAATCACAAACAATCAACTGGAATCTTCCAGATCCTCTGAGAGACACGATCCGCTACACCTGGATTTCCATCTATAATGTTGTTTCAGGTTGCCTTGGAAACACGTCCATGGTCAATACAGCCCTCATTTGGACCCTTTCATTCTTCAACAGGTGCACACACTCCCATTTAATGCTGGTCATTTGGAAAGCAGAATTCTGTTCCTTTGTATAAGCGTAATTTACGCCATGAGTGGAGGCTGTTATCTCTGTGCCAGTTCAAAAACCTTCAGACCTTCATTAAGGTTTATGTGAAGTAAAAAAAAAAACATCTTTCAACGAGAGAAAAACAATAAACGGATGAATATCATATCACAAAAAGTACGCACTAGCATCTAAGCAAGCTTTATATGTGCCTATAACTCAGTTAGTTGTTTATATTCATTACTTGTTGCTGCCAATAATCTAATTCTCAATGACCGACTAAAGCACCTCTTGCTCTTCACACTGTCACTTGATTAGATTACTGGCTCAAATGTGTACAAGATGCTTTCTTTAACAAGATGCAAAGCTTTTATGGCTTGAATAGACACTTAAATCATGCATGCAGTTAATTGGTATCAATAGCTTTTTGCTACACTTTTAAAATAATGCAATATATGCACAAGCCTATTGATAAACAGTTAATATTGAGGAACGCATCATGTATAACCAAACAAAAATGACATGAATTGTGACTCAAATGAATAGTCATTCCATTATATGTGTGGCGTTTTCCTCCTGTTCTCTTTGTCTATGCTGAAAGCCACTAATAATCACTCTGTCAGATGTGACAGGCTTGATGAAAGCTAATCGTCAGCGCTTTGTGACGGTTACCATGAACACACAACCCTCATTCATGACAAAGTCTCAATGCACTCTTAAAAATAAAGTTTTTTTTTTTTTTTTTTTGCTGCGATGCCATAGAAGAACCATTTTAAGTTCCCTAAAGAATCTTTCAGTGAAACGAACATCATTTAAAAAATCTAAAGAACCCTTTTCCACTATAAAGAACCTTTTGTGCAATGCAAAGGAATCATTAATGCAAATAAAGAACCTTTATTTTTAAGAGTGTGTGGTTGAAACCTGCGTTCAGAGCCATCCAGACACTGATAAACATGTGAGAATGATTTAACTTTCCTGTACTGAAAGACATTGTGTCAAAGGTCTTATTTGTGAAATCCACAATATTTCATTCTGATTATTAGGTCTCAGCATTTTGCTGTCTGTATGTTTGTAAAACGACTGCTGAACTGTATCGACCATTGACCCAAACAATCAATAGCAATTAGTTTTATGCCTGTCCTTCTCACATAATTAAACTCTAATTAATAGCTCTTCTACATTTATTTATTTGGTTTGTTTTCATAAAAAGACCCCAGTGAAAAATAAATATACCAACATTTATTTGAAATACATTTGTTTTGTGCTAAGTGTAGGCTACTACAAATACATGTATTTACATAGTTATGTAGGCTACTTAATATAAATATGCGATTGTACTTTTGGTATACTAAATTGATATACTTAAAGTCTTTATACTTACTTTAGTAACCCGGAAATAGTGCTTTACATATCTTGCATTTACTGATTTTATACAGTGATCATACTATCCTTAATAGTACAATGTATTATTTAATACATGAAGCCTAGTATATTATTATTTCATAATTGTGACAGTTTTTTTTTTTTTTTTTTTTAAGCATATGAGGCAAGTTCTATCTAGTATGCTTTAGCTGAAAGTGTGTTTAGTTTATTGCATTACAGGCTCGTTTTGAGGGTTGTTTTGGACGTAAGTCTTAAAAATTAATTTGATTTAATATATGAAAAAATACACATTTCTTCTGACTGATTTCGCTAATTTTATACAATGATATACTACATCTCCCAGAATTCTCCGAGCGAAGCGAACCCCCCTTAACCACTCCTGTTCCACAGCACTGCAAGCGCGTAATTCGAAATAGCATCTTTTCAGCCAATACATCGACGCCTTTTATCCGTTCAGAAAAACGGACCAATGGCGCTTCGAGGTTTACGCGAAAGCCAATCAAAACGCAGCAGCGACCGTGATGGGCGTATCCGTCTTCTGGCCAGTGAGCGTCCAGAGTTGATGTTTAAACTGTCCGCGCAGGCGTGGCTAAGCGATCGGGGGGAGGGGTTTAGTGGAAGTTGCATGGTTGGGTCAGAGGAAAGTTGTGTTTTAAACAGTCCAACACTATTAGTTAACAGGAATTAAGTAGGTTAATCAGTAAAACTGATTATATTAATTTAAGGTCTAATACTCACAGATTTAAGTATTAATTGCGGATCACTGTGAAGCATTATCGCTGCAAACTGAATTCTCCAATCCTTCCTTGAAATGAAAGCGGGCGGTAAGTAACGTTAACTACTTTATTCTTATCGAATAATACATTTTTCAGTTGTAAATGCCTATGTTCATATTTCATCAACATTGATGAACATTTATCTTTCGATTACATCATAATCAGAGCTGAATATATATGTTTTAATGCTTACAAAGTTGAGACGTACTGACCCGTTAACCTGTAACTTATATAATTGAAGTAAACTTTCATTACTTCAATATAAATATTCTTCCCATATCCATAACTGTGTTATTGAATTGTCCTTTATACATACTCTGAGGTAATATCTCCTAAAGATAGGTCAGTTGTCCTCTGTCCCATAACTGGTTTATGAATAAGGAGGGAAAACTGGCTACTGGTTGTGAGCATGTCAAAACTGCCATTGCAAACTAACAAAACTATCCGTTATTAGTTACAGTTTGTGTTTTATAGTTGTGTTAATGTATCTTTTAAGCTTTTAAATTAGTTTAAACCGTAAATAGCCTCTTCTGGTAACCGATATTTTCGCAATGCAACATCTTCGTATACACAAATACCATGGTAATACCATGTTTTAATGGGCTTGTACTGTGGTAGTACCGTGATATTGTATTTACAGTCATGCCAATAACGCAATTTTGAATTTGTTTTTCCTTGAAGTACCTTGGTGTAACAAGTATATACCATGGTATGAATATATTAATATTGGCACCACAGTGTAACGTTATTTGAAAGTACCACACTTTTACTGTCTTTATACCATACTAGTAATGTTACCACTAAAGTACTTTTTACAGTGCTCAACCAATAAGGGTTTTTGTTTATTCATATTTAATGGTCAGTTTCCAATATAATGCAGATATTCTTTATTAAATACAGTTTAATGCCATACAATAAGATGTAGCACCTACCTGTATGAATATTTGTTATAGACTGTTAATAAACTAAAACATTTAAGAACAGAATATGTGCACTATTATTTGACCAAACTGTAGGTATATTTAGGCCTAATGAATAATTAGTTCACCCAAAATGAAAATTATCCCATCATTTACTCAATCTCTACGCTTCAGACGGCCTTCATTTTATGATGGATGGATGGATGCGCTTTTTGGGCCTCAAAATCTCAGTTACTATTCACTCCCATTATAAGCTTGGAAGAGCCGGGATATTTTTTAATCTAACTCATATTGTGTTTGTCTGAAAGAAGAATGTCATATACACCTAGGATGGCTTGAGGGTGAGTAAATCATGGGGTAATTTTCATTTTTACGTGAACTAACCCTTTAATGGTCCAAACAAACCCAGTTATTGATATTAATAATCTCAAAACGGCCAGTTAATCGACTAGTATAGGCCAGAATAACAGTGACGCACTGCAATTTCAAGAAGTTCCTGGCCGCACACTGATTGCCTGCAATTAAATTCAAAATGTGATTCAGTGTTGTTGGTTAATCGTGATTTTCTTCATTCTCCGTTTGTAGTGCTCCACTGTCGATGTGCCAAATGTTTCTCTCTCCCCGTCCGGAAGCGTGTCCGAAAGCGTGCGTCTGCCGTCACGCTGCTGTCTCTTCCTGAGGAGCTGCTCCTGTACGTCCTCCAACGCCTCTCCGCTGAGGATCTCCTCTCCGTCAGAGCGGTTCGTCAAGATGGACGCCTTACTTAAAGCCTCAGAAATTCCCCATTAACTAAAAGTGCATTTGTGATGTTGAATGTCATGTGATCCCGCAGGTTCACTCTCATCTCCGTGACATTATTGATAGTAACTCAAGCGTTTGGGCACGAGTGAGCTTCAAAGACCGCTGGCCGGCCCTCAACACCGTTTGGCTCTTTGAGAGGTATGATATACAACAACGTTTGCCATATTTACCATACTATAAACCATATTTTACAGTTGTTTGTGGTTAAGTATTTTAAAGAGTCTGGAAATTCATGATTCTCATCTTTTACTCATTCCTAAGTCGATCAAAACCCGTAAGACTTTCGTACATCTTCGAAGCACGAATGAAGATGTTTTCAATGAAATCTGAGAGATTTCTGCCTTTCCATATAAAGACTGAAGCTTCAAAACGTCCATGAAGAGATCGTAAAATAAATCCATGTGAATCGAGCGGTTTAATCCAAGTCTTCAGAAGAGGCACGATCGCTTTATATGATGAACCGACTTAATTTAGGCTTTTATTCACATATAAGCTTTGATCAGCGCACAACATGCATAAAGCGCTCACATATTGTAAACTAAATGACATAAGGGTGAGTAATTGATGATAGGACTTTCATATTTGGGTGAGCTAACCCTTTACAATTCATTCAGATCAGTTTGTGGACTATTTAAGGACATGTTATAGGTAGATACATTCACGGTAGAAATGATGGAATTTGAATAATTTCATGCCTGAACATACAGGTGAAACTCGGAAAATTTGAATATCGTGCAAAAGTTCATGTATTTCAGTAATTCAAATTAAAGGAGAACTCTGGTCAATTTTAACATTGAGCTCATTTTTTTGTACATTTGGAGTGCTGTCAGTACAGAGAACAACGACAAAAATCCTGTTTTCGGTCGAAGTCCACAGTAGTCGATTGTCGAGTTCACGCGCGTGATCATAGGTACTAAACCTATGCGCATGAACTCGACAATCGATTACTGTGGACTTCGACCGAAAACAGGATGTAAATACAGGTATGTGCGCTGGCTGAATAAACATCATTTTTTATATATTTCTTTCATATCTACTGCCGTCAGATTCACCCGTGTTCACTCAGAAGGAATCACTCACATGACCTGTGCACTTGTAATGACACATCAAGGATGTTAAGAGCCAAGAGGCTAAAAGCAGGTTTAAAACTTGCCCCATTGAAGTCAACAGGGTGCAAATTTTAAAACCAGGATAACACGGTGTAGGCAACACCGATTTTTGTCGTTGTTCTCTGTATTGACAGCACTCCAAATGTACAAAAAAAATGTTAAAATTGACCGGAGTTCTCCTTTAAAAGGTGAAACTAATATATTTAGTATATATGTAACTATATACATATGCATGATTATACTTTTCAGAGGGCCGACATTTCTGTCTTTAATATCCTTTATTGATTTCATGTAGTATTTTAATTTTCTGAGATTTTGAATTTGGGGTTTTCATAAGCTCAAATCATCAAAATTATAACTTTTGCACAATATTCAATTTTTTTGAGTTTCACCTTGAATATATTTTTTAAATATAGGTTTTTTTCAAAGCTCTGTTTTCATGGTAATGCCTAAATTGTGATATCCAAAGCATGCTAGTTCCTGTTCGATGTCCTTAATTCCACATTTGAAATGAATTTTCTCATCCTCGACCATATCTAGGGCTGCGGAGAAAGGAAACTTTGAAGCTGCTGTGAAACTAGGAATTGCGTATTTGTACAATGAAGGACGTAAGTTTCTACAGTCTTTTTTTGATTGAGTGATGTAATCGTCTGAGTGACCGATCAGAGCTGTAATGACGTGTGCATGTTCTTCAGCGTCGCTCAGCGAGGAGGGTCGTGCCGACCTGTGCGGCCGCATGGCGTCTCGATACTTCAGCCTGGCCGAGAGCCTCAGGTCCCCGCTGGCCGAGCCGTTCATCTGGCTGTTCATCCGCCCGCCCTGGTCCATGTCTGGAGGCTGCTGTAAAGCTCTGGTGTACGACCAACTCCAAGCCGAGTGTGAGACCAACCTGGTGAGACATTCCTGGAGTTCCCAGCATTCACTTCCACTACAGTTCAACTCCTTCAGGCCCAGTACACGCTTACATTTCTTAGATTTGCATATGTTACAGCTCTTAATGCAAGTGTTAAGCTAAAAATTAAGTTTATAGTCGGATATATGTTACAGAGTGAAAGTAGGTATTTAACGAGACCAAATTCGGATTGGGAACTGAAAAAAGTATTAACTAACTGAGTATTAGTTTTTTGGAAACACTTTACAATAAGGTTTCATTAGTTAACTACATGAGTTAACCTTGAATTTGTATTAACTAACGTTAACAAATACTGTACAAATGTATTGCTCGTGGTTTAGATTAGTTCATGTTAGTTAATACAATTAACTAATGTTAACAAATGAAACCTTATTGTAAATTGTTAACAATAAATTGTATATATATTTTTTTTTATATAAATTAGCTGGTTATTGTAAACCCAAACTCCAAGAATTATTTATCATATTTTCCATAGTTTGTTTCTCATTAATTTAGTTATTAATACTGTTTACTATTAAAATCATCTGATTTTTAAATGAGAATTACACACACACACACACATACACACATAAATAAAATACACAATTGTTGATAAATATTTTTTTCTTCCAAATATTCATTTGGTTTACATTTCTTTTTCTTCCTCAAAATATTGTCAGTATGGGATTGTTTTTTCTTTTCTTTGTTCCTCTCTCATGACAACAAAATTGACCGGAATCTATGTAATCATATTTATCCAATTTATATTTGTCAATCATGACGCAGATGCCATCTAGTTCTAAACACATCCTAATGTCTCTTTCTTTCTTTCTTCTGGTCTGTATAGGAACGGAGAGGGATGTTATATTACTGCATGGCTAGAGTCCTCCAGCTGTTTGATGTGAGTTGGTTTTGTTCTTGAAAAGATGGCCGCCTAATCTGATATTGATTGTGTAAACGGATGAACAATACTACCAGTCTCATTGTAGCATCACGGAATGGTTTATACTCTCAAAATAGAGCGTGAATACGAATTTCCGACATCCACATGATGTTCATCATTACCATGGTTAAAGGGATGGTTCGAAGTAGCATCGAATGCACGAATGATGAAGTCCATACACAGAAAACATCAAATAAGCAGCCCACACCCAACTTAAAGGGATGGTTCGGAGTAAAATCAACCTAGGGTCCTTTGCACCATGACCTCGAGCCAAACTAATTGGTCCAACATAAATAATATGAGAACTAAACACACTGTGGCCAACCTAACCATCATTTTATCACCATAAAATGCTGTAATAGTGCTTTAGTAATTAGATTCAGGGGACAGTCTGCATTTGTTTAGCCACCATGGAACACTGTGTTATTTTAATATTTTTATATATTATTATAGTATGTATTAATACAAATTGACTTTTACATTTTAAATATTCATTTTAGTTTTAATAATTAAACTAACAAAAATGACAAACACACATTTATTTCCATTTTTAGACTTCGTAATTTTAGTACTTCAAATTAAACTTAAGTTAGTTACCAAAGCAACATTTGTAAAATAAATACATTTTGGCCCCTTGGTCGAACATTATTCAAGTTAGAGCTTATTTAGAGATATCAGCCCAATGGCTTAGTGCAGGCGCTAATGGATCCAAGGATGTATCTCGTAAATTACCCCACTAAAAATGCAAAAAATGAAAATGAAAGTTTGTAAGCACATCAGGAGTTTATTTAAATAACACTTGCCTGATGGCTAATGCTACCGCTAACCAGACAATATGTCCCAGAGAAACGCTTGTGTTAATGAGTGCAGCTCCGCTCTGGTTCTCCCGTAACCCCCTTGATCGGCAGGTGTTAACTCAATCTGTGACTCTGTGTGTGTGTGTCAGGATGAGGAGAAGCGTGAGGAGGCTACGTCCATGCTGAAGGAGTCGGCTCGTTGCGGGAGCGTGCAGAGCTCGTATCTGCTGTGGGAAATGAACCGCGGCACGTCGGTAAGAGCTTCTTCAGCGCTCGTGATGTACGTGACTCCTGTATCTCTGCAGGCTGTGTGCTGATCGCTGGTTTATTTTCTGTCCTCAGATCGCTGACCCCGGCAGGTATCTGCAGTGCATGCGCACACTCAGGGACTACGCTGCTAAAGGATGCTGGGAAGCTCAGGTGACTGGAGAAATGACGTGTAGAGAAAATTATAGAGGACCTTTTATGCTTTTTTTACATGTTCGACTTTCTTTAGTGTGTAAGTAATGTTGCTGTTTGAGCATGAAAAGATCTGCAAAGCACAAAGTCACTCCAGAGGGAGTTATTCTCTATATCAGTAACACTGTCTCTGAACTCCCTGAAACGCCTCCATTGTAGTCTTGAGTTTTGTTCCGGGAACAAACACGTCACAATAAGAGTGGTGCAGGTATGATGTCACTTTGTAGGTCAACCTGCAGTTCGCATCGCGCTGGTTCCCTCGACAAAAACCCAATAGGATTTTCCAATTGGCTTTTGGATTATCAAAAAAAAAAAAAAAAATGCACAGTTTTGAAACCGAACGTTAAGGGTTGTTTTAAGGACATGTTTGTGCATGGCCATAGACTCCCATTCTAAAGCGGTCATGGGCAATTCTAAAATAGTCAAAAAGTCGAGACAGGAACCATTGTCAACATTTCTTTGTCCACCACTCTTGTTCATCCAAAACAAACTACAAAATAGACTCAAAGTGTTAAATACCGGAATTATCCTTTAATCTTCTCGACAGCCTCTGTAGTCCCATTTACCTACTTGTTAGCAACAGCCTATTTCAAGACACGTAACCGCTTAAAAAAATCACGAGTGGGGGGGGGGGTAATACTGATGTATTTTATGCCGTAGAATAAAACGTGAAACTGTCTTGAGCTTGTATTCACCACAGACCTTATTTAAAAACCCATGGTCTTTGGGACGATGGAACCGGAAGTGCTAAAATGTAACTCCGCGTTTTAGCCTACAAAGTGATGTATCCCCCATTTAAATAATTCCCGCCCAAGGCATACGCAAAATAATGGATTGAGGTTAGTAGTGCAAATGCTGTTTTGTGTTAAGAATTTTTTTTTGTTGCTTTTGTCAATTTTTCCCTACCTATATTTTTTTCTTAACCAGCTGTCATATAACAAATTGTGCTTTTTATTTGTAGTTTTAATATGCTGTATTTTTTGTGCATCATTTGAGAACAAAAACAATTACTTGACTTGAGAAAAAAAAGAACGAAAGCTGCACATAAAATACATTTTTATAAAATATATTTTTCCTTGGATGGCTCAGCCTTCAGTTTATTTTCATTTTTTTACCTTGGTTGTTTCGAAAATGATGACTGTGATGGGGTGTTTGGTGAAGTCATTACCAACCATCCGTCTCCATTATTCCTCCATTCTCACAGTGTCAGTGCTCTGAGTGCGCTCATAATGGAAGTGCACACCCTGGGAAAGATGCGTCATATTTCCTGTTATCTCATCTGGAGGTTTTCTCTGCCATTGTTGACATTGACTTGTAATAATCAGCAGCTGTGCCAGATTGAAAGCCACTCTGATGTGTGTAAATGGGTTTGGATGGGGGCTCTTCAAATGAAGAGTGATGCTTTTTTTTGTTAAAATCTGTTCATTTGTGATGCCATATTAAACACACACGCACACACACAGGGTTTCATGTTTATCTAACTTGTCTGTTCTGATCTCCCAGCTGGCGTTTGCGAAGTCATGTGGCACCGCTAACCCTCTGGGTCTGGAGCCGCGGGCCTGCGCTGAACTCGTGGCCCAGTTCTTCCACTCCGGGCCGTCACCCCTGCAGTACCCGCTAAGTCTGCAGGGACAGGACATTACCACTAAGAGGTACGTCATCAACTGTTTGGACAAACGCCCATCTCAAAATACTCCTACAGTGTTCACAGTATACAGTCATGGAAAACCTGCAATATCAGGGGATTTTAAAGTTGTTGTTTCTTGGCTTGAAAGTCACATTTGTTTGTTTTGTCTAACTTTAAAACATAAATAGAAATGCATATGAATTTTTTTTTTATTAACATTGTTTAACTTTTTTATTTTTATTATTATTATCATCATTATTATTATTTAACATGGGTTGCAAACGTTTTTTAGACCCTAAAACTGTTAATAATCATGGTAACACTTTATAATAAGGTCTCATTAATGCATTGATTAACATAATGAGCAATACATTTGTTATTGTTACACTAATTTATTCTTTGTTAATGTTAGTTAACTGTTTGTTGTTAGTTCAGGTCCATTAAATATAATATTAACACATACAACAGTTGATTTTAATAATTTATTATGAAATGTCGAAATTAACATTAGTTAACATGAACTAACAACGACAAATACAAGTATTAGTGTAGTTAACTAATGTTAACAAATGGAACCTTATATTAAAGTGTTACCAAAATCATTTTCTGTGATTTATAAATAAAGCTTAAATAAAGAAAATATAAATATTAGATGGGGAGGAAAAAATGTATTTGTTTTATTAATTTATTTTACAAATGTTGCTATGGTAACTAACTTAAATAAGTTTAATTTGAAGTGCTAAAATTACGAAGTCTAAAATGGAAATAAATCAGTTATAGCTATATAGAAATGTGTGTTTGTCAGTTTTGTTAGTTTAATTATTAAAGCTTAAATGAATATTTAAAATGTTAAAGTTAAGTTGTATTAATACATACTATAATAATATATTAAAATATTAAAATAAGTGTTATTTTTATAGTGTTGCATGCTTTTATATTTCCAGCAAAATCCCTGTGAATATATTGCAAATATTCAATACTTATCTCTAATACCTAGTGGTGGCTAAACAAATGCAGACTGTCCCCTGAATCTAATTACTAAAGCACTATTACAGCATTTTATGGTGATAAAATGATGGTCAGGATGGCCACAGTGTGTTTAGTTCTTATATTATATATATATATTATTGAATCACTGATTCTGAACAAATCCTGTGTCCTTTGCTTTTCAGCTTCATGTTTTACTCTCATCACCCGTATGTTTTTGCAGGTATATACTGGTGGACTGGCTGGTGGAGGTGACCACCATGAAGGACTTCTCCAGTCAAGTGCTGCATGTGACCATCGGATGCGTGGACCGCTATCTGAGCCTGTGTTCAGTGCCCAAGGCCCAGCTGCAGCTCCTGGGCATCGCCTGCATGGTGATCTGCACTCGGTGAGCAACGAGACGCTCTGCTGATCGTGTTCTTGAACTGAACGATTAATCGTTAAAAGATTGCAATGTTAATTCAACCACCCAACGCAATCTTTTTCCTAAATCACAACGATTCGACTATGTCTATTAAACCTTTGACGAGTACGTTCACAACGAGCGTATTTGCAATTGAAATATTCATTCAAGAGATTCGTTAAAAAATGTATTCATCCTGTAAATGAATCAAGAAGTCTTTATGAGTGAGTCTAGCTACATTACTCCACTTATATAGTCTATTTGAAGGAATGAATGAAAACGAGTGAGTGAATTCGGACACTGATACCCCTTTTCCACCAACAAGAACCGGGTGCTGGTTCAGAGCTAGAGCTATTGCCAGTTCGGAGTTGGTTCGACTGACGAGCTTACTAAGAACCGGTTTGCGTTTCCACCGGCCAGAGAGCCACAACAGAGCTATATCTTACGTCACTGCATACGTATCATGTTGCTCAGCAACGCGCGTGCGGCAGCGCCAAACACAAACACACCAGACTTGTTCGAGTCATGCATCGGCTTCTCGCAGAACGATCAGCACATGAAATCAAAGCACTGCGAAAGCGATCAAAAAGCACAAGGAGTCGTATGATCTCCAAACACTCCCGCAGCTCTGATCGGTCCACGCTGCTCCGATGCATCTCGAACAAGGCATCAACAATAATAGACGTTGCGTTACTATGGATGCTCATGGGTTTGCGAAAATAAATCGGCATCCAAACACGGCGAATCCAACGCGTTCGTGCAGCTCGCCGTAACTTACATAGACGGATATTATAATCGAGCTGCTATTAGCTCGACTAGCTGCTATTTAAAAATGGCGGTCACAAGTTTCTCTTCAGTCTTGTTGGCCATGGTAACCCCGCCCCCAGCCTCTGACGCAAGCGGTTCTTCCTTGGCTCCGTTCTAGACCCTGCAATGATTTGGTGCTACTTAAGAACCAGTTTTACTGGTTTGGAGCTGGTGCTTTGGCGGTGGAAAAACAAAGAACCGATTTGAAACTAGGCTCTGGCTCCGAACCAGCACCAGCTCTGCCTTGGTGGAAAAGGGGTATGAGTGCGCCGGAAGGGCTAGCACTTTTGCGTAGTTTGTGCTGATTAATAATCATTTGAAACTTATCAAACTGACAGCTCCAGTAGTATTGAGAAGATTTATCTTGAACTCTGGCGTAAAAACTATAAATTTGACTAAACAATTTAATAATCAATTATATAGGAATTTCTACCTGTATGATATTACGCTGTAGCCACACTGAACCAGCGGTTTGGAAAATAGATGGCGGGATGATTCGGCTGCGGGCGCCATCTTCTGGCCCCATGACTATCACAGTGCATTATGGGTATTCTCTAGCCGTTGAGTGTACATCAGTTGTACACTCATTGCAGTGCATTGTGGGATTGAATGAGTGCACTTGATAACGTCCACTATGGTTTGGGATTTTAGGCGATTTTTGAATCATTCATTCAAGAGATTTGTTCCAAAACATTGTTTCATCCAGTAATAAAAAGAGTTAAGTCTTTGAGTGAGTCATTGAATTACTCATTCAAGACATTTGTTCAAAAACATTGATTCATCAAGTAATGAAATGAGTAATCTTTGAGTGAGTCATTGAATCATTCATTAAAACCGATTTCTCAATAAAAAAACTAACTAATTAAATCTTTTTTAAATGGACTGCAGCAATTGACATTTTGTCAACCTCTTGTAAATTGCATGTTGTTTTGTCTAGTTGTCGGTTTCTAATCATGGGAGAATCATCATCTCTATTTGAAACAAAAAGATTTGATTCTTAGTTTCTCCAGAATCATGCAGCTCTAATCTAGACTGAACACTTTTTTTTTTTTTTTATCTTCTGACTCAGATACATCAGTAAAGAGATCCTGACCATCCGTGAGGCGGTGTGGCTCACTGACAACACCTATCAGTATGAAGACCTGGTGCGCATGATGGGGGAGGTCATCTCCGTGCTGGACGGGAAGATACGGGTCAGTTACTGAAGGACTCTTGTTTGCTTTCACTCCAGCACACAAAAACCTCATTATAGACTACCAGCTCAGATTAATGTGTCTGAGGTTTAGAGCTCGACGCCAAAGCTGAGCGAGCAACCAGTCTAAATGGCATTTTAAGACCTCGTCTCTCAATGCAAAGGTTATTCCAGATGGCATTGCAATGCTCTTAATAATATTAAAAAATAATAATAATTGAGCAGAATGTTGACCTTAAATGCATTTCATTGAACATTGACCAGCAATCAAATTAAAATGCATTATTATTCTTTTTTTAAATCAGTATTTAAATTAATTGTATTAAGCCAGTATTTTATAATAATTATTTTGCCCAGATCTGAAATATTTAAGTAAAATTCCATATATTCTTAATTGTATATCGAACGTTTGTTTGTGTATATACAGATATTTTACAAATAATATCATAGGAAATTTCTAGATATTATTATATTAACTCAATATTTTATTTGATACTTTGAGTGCCATACAGCTTTCTTAGAAGCATGTTAGCATAAAACTAATTAATTGAGAGTCAATAAAGATAGAGATTGTTTCCGATAACTGATATGCAAAGCCAATGCTTTTAGAATAATGTTGCTTGTAATGTTTTTTATTTAAAAATGTATTCAAGCAAAAAAAATAAAAAATATGAAGTTGCTTTACGTTTGAACATTGGGGCTTCCTGTTGAATGCGCAGTAGTGTAATGACAAAGGCGTACCAGATGATGAAAGACGGCATTTTATTAGTAAAACCCATATTTCAGAAAGTGGAAAAATTGAAAGTCAAACTAATATCATCTGTATCTAATAAAAGATAGTATCTCGGATGTTCAAAGCAAGCCTTTTTGACACTCGTATGAATTATTTGCTCTCAGAGCTCAATACTGGGGAGTTTTAGTGTTTTTCTTTTCAGTGAAAATTTTGGCAGTGCAAGTAAGAAGAAAAAAAAGGGCCAGTAGTTCAAATTTGTACTTGACCTGCCAAAATATTCACTGGGCCTGCCACAACAAATGATAAATACATAAAATGGCTATGTTTTTGTGGGTTTTGACCCATTTAACCTTCTGTTCTATTAAATTAGGTTATGACACCCAAATTTGAGAGATTAGTGAAATTTCACAATTCGTTTCTCAAATTATCTTTTATGTTCCTCAAAAGAAAGAATGGCATACAGGTTTGAAACGACATTAGGGAGAGCAAATGACAGAATTAAATTTTTTGGGTGAACTGTCCCTTTAATACCCATTTAAAACCCATTAATCTCATGCCATTATTTACACAAGTGTAAATGCATTCATTCCACCTCTGAGCTGTGATAAACAGTCTGTAAATATATCTACACGCCAATTCAGATGCAGCTTCTGGATTTTTTTTAATTTATTACTATAATTATATTATTATTTCTAAAGCTACTTTTTGTAATGTGGTTTTGATGCTTTTCTAATTTAACAACAATAATGACTTGAAACTATCTTTTGGGGGTAATTTCTCAGCTATATTTAATGTGATCAATTAGTTAACACATCATACATTTTTAATCGCTTGACAGCTCTAGTATAAAAATAACTGACTGCGTTTACAAGGATACTCTCCATAATTGTGTGTGTGTGTGTGTGTGTGTTGGTCTGTTCAAGCAGCTCTTCTCGTGGAGCCCTGGCTCTTGTGCTCAGTAATTGATTTCTGTGTTAATGTTGTGTTTCAGACCATCACAGTGCTGGATTATGGGGAAGTGCTGCTGTCTCTGGTCCCTGCGGAGCGACGCAGTTCTCACCTCTTCAAATACATCTGTGAACTCTCTCTGCTCTGCTCGCCTCTCACCGTTCCCGGGCCGGCCCGACTCGCCAGCGCCATCCTGCTGCTCACCAGAGCGCTGCACAACTACGGTACTAGCGCCATCCCACCAGAAATATCACGTTACATCTACTGTAAAACGCTGGCAACTGTAGTTTCACTGTAAAAATACCGTGGCAGTGTTTCCAGTTTTATAGGGCTGAGTTAAAAATAAGGATTTCTTGATTTTAATCGATTCTCATTTCGATGAATGGATATTGTTTCTTAATCGATCTTTTAGTCTGTGCAGTTTTCAGTTCATGCATGAACAAAACTTCACTAAACATTTTTCCTTGAGAAAAATGTACATTTGCTGTACCTTATTTATTTGCAAATGAATTAAAATTGAAGCAAGCTTGTGTTTTGAAATGGAATCGAATCAAGAATTTTTTTTTCAATGCCCAGTGATGTCATTTTAAAATACCTAGTACTTGAAGTATCAAAATATGCCTTTTTACTTTAAAATGTACCAATGAGCATCACAATAAAACAGGTGGAAGCCACTAGAACTAGAAACCCACATGACCATCAAGTCACTTATGATGAACCCTAAACATAAAACATGGTCAATACTGTTAAATATAGATGGTGCTCACTGCTCAGGGTCAAATACCCACAAGCACAAAACACCTCCAGGGTAACACACAACACTAAAAACTGCAATAAACATGAACTAAACAACAGAACATGTTACACAAAACACTTGAACACAATTACTTGACTTTTTGAAACAATTAATTATACAAAACATAATCATATGTGATGTCACACAGGAACTTCTGTCTCTTTACGGGTTTTCATCATAAATTAAATGGCCACCTTATCGTTTTTGGCCGATATATGTTCATTTTTAATGTTATTGTTATTGGCCTGATAAGAAAATTTGGCCGATATAATAAAGGCAATACATTTATTTATTGTTTTTGAATTTTAAATTGCTTGAAATATGATTGGAATCTCTTAAAAAAAAGGAAAATACAGTAAAAGTGCAGAGCAAGTCTGTCATATTGGCTAAATTAAATCGTGATGAGAACATTATAAGAGTGTGTTTGGGACATGGCTTTTAATTGTGAGACTTTTGTTTTTGTAACCAGGCTCTCAAAAATGATATAAAACTTTGGACTTAGATTTATCGGCCAATATATCGGTTACCGGCTTTCAAAATAAAGAGTTATCGGAACCATGAATTTGACGGTATTCTACAGTGAAATTGCATATAATGCGGTTAAACCATTGACCATAAACCATTGATTTTTTTTCACCGTTTAACTTAGTTAACCAATTAACAAGTTTTAGTAATTTTTACATAAAAATACTGCACCAACTGAAGAAGAGCTGCAACCAAAAATCAAATGTTCATCTCGTTTTGAGAAGTTGCGACGCTCACTCTAGATTGCCATTCTCAAGGCCTTCGTCAGACATTTAACTGATAAAGCTCAAGTTTATTCCTCTAGAGCGAGTGTTGCACCTTTTCTGTAAAACTTACAGTGTAGAACTGGGCTGAACCATTCCACTAACTTGTACAAGCCTTATTGAAGTTTTCCCCGGTCCGTTTCTCCACAGTTCCTGTGTGGCCCATCCAGCTGGAGGAAAACACGGGCTTCTCCAAGCAGGATCTGGTCTCCTGTGCTTTATCGCTCTACGTCAAGTGGTGAGTGTCCGCGTCAGTTATCCGCAAAGTTGTCTACATGCATTTCATCTAATGAAGTTTAGTGGTTGTGAGAAGTGGTGTTTCCATGGAGCCGGTGATGTGCAGTCAGACGGGCGTTAACACGTTATCTGTGCTTGTCACTCTTGCCCTTTATGAGGCGCATCTCCTCTGGGTTTGAGGAGTTTAGCTGGTGCTAGCATGTTGCTAAGCTAAAAATATTCTCTAATTGGCAAAGACATTGGGTGAAATAGTGCATTTTGTAAATGCAAAGCTATTTTCTATCAGTACTTTTCAGTTCCTAATGGGATATATTTCTTTTGACATTTCCTATTTCCTTCTAGCGTCTTCAGTTAATGTTTTTATTGAGCTTGTCACAATGCATTCTGGGTTTGCCTTCTAAATCAAGCACACATTATAGGACTTTGACTTTTCCTAAATAAGGTGTAACTGTCCTGCCTACAGGTTGAAATAGACTTTGATGCCTTTAAATGCGTACTAGATTTTGGACTAAATCCGTTGTCTCATCTTGTGGGCCTTTCGCATTTTCTCTGAGAAAACTGAAGCTTTGCTGCTCGAGTATCTCGTGCGTTACTTGTTTTCCGGCGATGACTTTTAATACAGCTCTGTCATTCTCGTCAGATAGCACAGGATGAGACTTCTTAGCAACTGCGATTTCTTTGAAGAATTTTGCGATTATGTTGTGGGCCCGACATTTATTTTCTAAATAAATAATATTTTAATTAAATTCAGGCGGGTGGCGGGCGGTTGAACCAATCAAATGAAAAATATATGTATACACCAATCAGCGGATGGCGGGCGGGTGCAGTTTTGAAAATTGGTGCGAATGGATGGCGGACGGATGATGAGTTTTGTGATGCGGTTGCGGATGAAATAATAGCAACATTTATTTCAGCAACATGAAATAACATCTCTAGCGCAGACTGTTTGATAACTTTATTCAATTTCTGTATATGGCCTAGCTGTTAGACAGGAAGGGCACAGATAAAAATGATATGCAATGTTTTTATATGGGTTTATGTGAGGATTGTTAACCTGTTTGATCAAGACATGCGACTGTTCTGACTTGTCCAATTTTCAGCATCAATTTTTCATCTTGCATCAAAATCCTGTCTATTCATTGTATGCATTTGAAATATAGAGTTGGGTTCTGTTTTAATGTACCCAAGTGTACCTAAAATAAAAAGTTTAATATACAGGTTTGTAGCTCTTAATTTCTTTTTATTAATTAAACACTTGAAAACTTATGTTCACTTTTTTTTCTTTTTCTTTTTTTAATAAATATAGGATTTGTATTAAGTATTCATTGAGTCGAATCGAAATCTAATTTAGAATCAAAATCAAATCGAGAATCGAAATCGAATCGAATTGTAACATATGAATCGATACCCAGCCCTAATAGATACTCTAATGATCCCGAGGTAACTATCTAACTTGGATAATGTGTCGTGTAGGTCTTAAATTTCAATCTTTATGGTCTTAAAATGTCTTAAAAAGGTCTTAAATTTGACTTACTGAAACCTGCAGAAACCCTGATTAACAATAATAATATAATTACAGTAATGTGGTGATTTATTTTTGCATAGAATAAAGCTTGATCGAGCTTAGGAGTCAGGGCTGTTTTTATTATTGTAAGACTATTAGGTATTACGGTCTTATCACTTGCCTGTATTTTGTTCCATACTCATGAATACTTACGATAGGAGATGTTATGAAGAATATCATGTCAGTTACTTTTTCATACTGTCAGCTCAATTGTCATGTCAATTATTATTACTTATAATAATTGTTTGCAGATTAAGTTTGTCTGTAATGCAGCTGATTATTTTTTGTTTATTTTTTTCTATTGAAAGAGAACAGAACATTTAACCAATGCTTAGAGAGCATTTGTGTGATTTGAGTTGGACAGAAATCTGAAAACTTAAAGAGAATGACCTGTTTAGTTGCTCAAAGTTCATTAAAACAACCATTTCAAAAGCTGAAGTGATTTTTCTTTTTTTTATTATAATTAGAATATGTATAACTCAGTGTTTTAACTAATTAAAAAAGCTGAATAATCGTTCCAAACTTACCGATTAGTCGGCGAAATAATCGCCGATTAGTCGTTCAAATAATCGTTAGATTAATCGATTATCAAAATAATCTTTTGTTGCAGCCCTAGTTACATGTATAACTCAGTGTTTTAACTAATTTAACAAGCTGAATAATCGTTCCAAACGTACTGATTAGTCGGCGAAATAATCGCCGATTAGCCGATTAATCGTTAGATTAATCGATTATCAAAATAATCGTTTGTTGCAGCCCTATTTAGGTTTTTGTTTTACAAAAATAACTGCTTGTCACATGAAACGTGAGTGTCGATATTTAATTAGAATCATAATTACAATATTTGTTTATTCATTATTGTGTTTCTATATTAATGAATATTTGTAATCAATTTATTTAATGTAATATTTATTATCTGTGTTTATCTTTATTAACTTAGTTACAAAATTTGTTTTTGTTTCCATATTAGTTACAAAATTGTATTGGTTTGCGTAAGAATATTTATCTTTATTAATGTTTATCTTTATTAATCTTTAGTTGCATGTTGTTGCATTGTTTATATTAGTTATAATAATTCGTATCTATTAATTTAGTTATTATTTTCTAATATATGAACGCATCTTTAATGTAGAATGTATGTATTTATTATTAATATTGCTAATCATTTTCGAATAATCGAATTATTTTTTGTTGTTATTAATTGCTATGAGTTGTAATAGGCTATATGATTGTTTTGTTATTCGTTTTTATATTATTAGTTATAATATTTAACACTTTATGCTATAATTAATTAGTAAAATATAGTATTTTATATTTAGTTATTATTCTTGCTAATAATGATATATAATTTAATACAAGATTTAATTACTAGTTATATATATTTTTATATATTTTATCGTTCTCATCATTAATCTACTATAATGATATTATTGTTTAGAAAGGAAAGTCTATGATTTTGACTTCATGGTGTCTTTAAAGCCAGACCGCTTGATATCTGGCGATTATATTGTGGTTGTCAAACTCACCAGTCTCCTTCACTGCATTCACAGTTTCGGTCAAGATGTGCCCAAAGATTACAGACACGTGTCTCTGACGGGGGTCAAGCAGAGGTTCGAGGATGATGCGTACCAGCAGATAAGCAGAGACGTGGTGAGTGTCTCAGAGTCTGCTCTCGTTGGGTTGATCATGTGAAGTGTGTCCTCTGAAGGGTGTGTGTGTGTGTGTGTCAGGTGATGAGCTTTAAGGAGCTGTGTCAGGTGCTGGAGGTGCCAGAGGTGGAGCCGCAGGTGGAGGAGTCCAGCGCTAGCAGTCAGATCACAGAGATGCACACCTTCCTGTCCTCGCCCGCCAGCAACAGCAAGAGGTGTGTGAACCAAACTCTACACACAGGATAGAGGGGGAGGATGTATCGCCTAATATCAGTGTCTTAATCCTGAAGTTTGACGGATACAATTTTTCTGTTTTTAAATAAAAAAAAAAAAAAGCTACGATTATTGCGTAGCCCTCTTGTGAGTGCAAATATCTAGGAATCGCAAGATTAGGACATGGACACCAAGACCGATACATTCATTTCTGTTTCTAGGGGGCGCTATAACTCTAGATAATACTGTTAAATTAACTATGATAAAGAAAATTGACATTTGACACCAATACAATTGTACACACCACATCTACACAACTCATTGTTCTATATTTGATCTATTATACTATTACACTCAAAAATATAAAGACAGATCCTATAAACAGGACAGAGTGTGTGTGTGTGTGTGTGTGTGTGTGTGTGTTTTTCAATGATCAGTATCAGGCTATATTTCTGATATTGACAAGATATTTTTAACAGTAATTAGTATATTGTTATTCATATTTTATTTATTATAAAAATATACTGAATGAATATCTGATATTGAGAGATAATATATTTTTTTATTAATTAGTATTTTTTTCTAACAGTATATTTTTTACCATATATATATACATATATATATGAATAACACAAATTATATATATATATAATACAAATTATATATATATATATATATATATATTTTTTTAATTCTTTTTTTTTTTGTTATGGCTGATTTTATTTTAGTGTGAATGTCGTTAATAAATAAAACAGAAAAGGTCAGCTGTCATACGTTACTATTCATATAAACATTTTGGCACCTGCAAATAGCTGAAAATTGTTATCAATGCATCTGTAATCCTGTTATATTTCTCACTTTTCTGCATCTTGAAGACCATGTTTTGTTAGATGTGTGTGTAAAACAGACTTTTTAAATGCGTTGTTGTTGTGGTGTGTGTTGAGCAGGAGGCGGGAGGACAGCATGCAGGCGCACAGGGGCAGTTTCCTGGCCACTCCCACAGCCGAGCTGTCCAGCCAGGAGGAGATGCTGCTGGGAGACATGCTGGACTGGAGCCTCGACACCTCCTGCTCGGGGTACGAAGGAGACCGCGAGAGCGAGGGCGAGAAGGACGGAGAAGGTGAGATGCCTCATATATCAACTGCATCATATTCTGAATCATCTTACAGTAAAACATTAAGACAAAACCAGTTGTCATTGATGCGTGACGAGTCACATTAGTGTCACAACATCGTTGTGTTATATATCAGCTAGCGTGATCATTATTTACATTAGGGCTGCACAATATATCGAAATTATTTAAATATCGCAAATGTATATATCACGATATGCATATCACAATGGCTTTAATAACTAGGGTCATGAACAAAAGACAAAGAGAAAATCACTCACTGCTCTTGGCTGACAAATTTTTGTAGCTTTATAAGAATCAATATATATTTAATTAATATAGTGAAAACTAAGCAGTGTTTTATTTTTACATTTGATTATTCAGTTTCTGTTGTTAAATAGACCTAATGTAGGATAACCTGAACCCCGTGGTTTACACTGATGTTAAAATAACACTTCTTATGCTACAGTAAAACACTGCTGTTCACTTTCAGAAGCTGTAGGGATGTTTTCTTGTCACAAAAAGAATGTGAAACGCACTTGTAGGTTATATAATTTTAAATATATTTTAAAGATAATTTAAGTTTATTTTACACACATTAAGCATTATCGTATCGCATATCGCAATTTTCTTCAATATCGTGCAGCCCTAATTTACATTTACATTCAGTGATTTAGCAGACGCTTTTATCCGTGTGTGTGTGTGTGTGTGTGTGTATTTTCAATTACTTTTAAAGAACTAGTTTACCCAGAAATGACCCTAATGTCATTCCAGTCCTGTATTTCTTTAACTCTGTAACTTAAATTACAAAAATAATAAATTATTACATTAAAAAATCTGTCTTTTTAATTAAATTATTAAAACAAGTTAATATTTAATTCAGTTGTTAAATTGTTAATTTAATAATAACATTTAATTAGTATCTCATTAATTGGAAAAATATTTCAATTGAATTATTATTTCACTGTTAAATTATTAATTAAATATTTTACATATTTCAATTTAAATTATAAAGTAAAATTATTTCAGATTAACTTAAAAAAAAAAAAAATGCGACTGCATTTGAGAGGTCTGTTCCTCACATAAAGCTTCAGCTGATGTGAAGCTCACAGGTTGTGGCATTTATGGTGCTGTTTTGGAGCTCGCCTGTATAAATCACTGCTCACTCTCGTTGTATTGAAAACAGGAGCTCAGACTTTCTGCCTACAATCTCATTTTGTGCATCATGGAAAAAAGAAAAATAAAAAAAATGGTTATTCCTTTTAAATTGCATTATGTTTGAGTTTAAGTCCCGTTCATTAAAGTTTGATGAGCAACTGTCTCTCTTTCTGCCCCAGTCTCAGTGATGGAGGTGCAGATGGAGCTGCCGGCGGAGAGCGCTGAGGGACATTGTTGCGCTCTCTCCAGCGACGACGACGACGACGACAGCCTCTCTGAGGAACCCAACGAGGAAGAGGAGGAGACCAGCAGTCGAAGCAGACCCTGGATACGCCACATATCCTCTTCCTCTTCATCGAGCACCTTTTGCACAGACCGCCGCAGCTCGGGCTACTCCTCCATCCAAAGCGTTCCCAGTCCGTCCGTCTCCTCGTCTCTGGTCTCTCCTCAGAATCTCTCCGGTTTCCGTCTCCTGCTGGCGCCCGCGCCGAGGACCCGCCGGCAGGTGAAGAGGAAGAACACTGCGGCTCACAGCGGAGGAGAAGCGGAGCGTGACGAGGGCGACGCCAACCTGGCCTTCCTCAGCCTGTGATCGACAGGAGGCTGCTGTCCCTTAACGCGTCACTTCCTGGCCGCCCGCCAGGAGCACTTTCGTTCACGGGTGCTTTTTATCTCGGAGGGACGCGGGCGTGAGTTCGCGTCCGTTTCTGAGCTTTTTTTAAGTAAGAACAAAGGTCATGTTTTTTTCTTCCCATAATGCATTTCACTTCAGCTCCTGACTGTTGACAAGCTACGCGATGAATGCCGAAGAGTGTGTTGAAATCACTGGAACTGTCTCTGTTTTTGAAGTCTCGTGTACGTTGTGTTGCGTCTTCGTAAGTATTTAAAACCGGACTGTTTACAGAAACTGACTATTGTAGTTTATCAAATGTGCAAATGTTTTTTTTTTTTACGAACTTACATGCAGCTACGGAGGAAAGCGACTCGATCCATGAAGTTTCATGCCGATTAATGCACTGTCCGAACTGAACTGGTTTGTTTACGCGGATGTTTCTCGCCACGTATCTCGATTATTTATCTCGAACTCCGGTGTTTTGTGTATTCGCGCATTGCTTTGCGTTCGTCAAATCTTCTGCCAAAGTTTCTACGTTAACGATTTTCATACCGTTTTCTCTGTCTGCTTGTGATGCCACTGATGTTTTGACCTGTGAAACCTGCAAACGTACAGCACATCTGTATGAACTCCATGTGTTTTTTTTTACGACAGATCCGATGAATGTGATGGTTTGACATGCTTTTTCGTAATGACCTCGAGAGACACCGAGCACTTTTTTATGACCGATGCTGGAAAGCGAAATGTTGCTTCGTAACGAATGAGTCTCCATGTTTTATCTTTGATATGCTTGAACAATCAACCATACATATATATTTGTGAGTGTTCATCTGATTGAGGTTATGACACTAAAAGCATTAAGTTATTTTTGTGCAGGTCTTGTTGGTACTGTATGTCGAACATCACTAAGGATTGCGACTGTAAATAATTGTTCCTTGTTTATAACTGTAAATAAATAAATGTATGAAGCTGTGAAAGGTCATGTGAACTTGAAAACAGACATGTGTTTGTTATATGCTGAAAACCACAATAAAACAATGCAGTAGTTACATTTGCATGTCTACAGTGTTTCTTTTTCATACAGATGGGAACTTGTGGTTTGCACACATTCACTGCACTGCCGATTTAACTTAACTCGAAGTATCACGCTTTAGCACAGACCTCAAGATTTTTTTAACACTGGTTTGATGAGGAGCAACTGCTGGTCAAACAGTTGTTAAACGATTAAAGATGTTATTTAATTATAATGGAAAAAAAAGTAAACTAGTAAAGATAAAAAAAAAATTTGACTACCTGATTTACATGTTTTTAAAACTGATAAAAATAAAGTTAGAATATGCATATTGATATTGATATATATGAGATATTGAGATATTTTTTTTAGTTTTAAAACTTCAACTGAAGTCACAATACAAAAATGTTATAAATATAATAGTAAGTTTGTTTATATATATAAGAACACTGTAACAATGTATATAAAGATCATTTATATACATTGTTTGTGTATGTATGTGTCCGTAATTATATAATTGCGGACACATACATACACAAACAATGTATATAAAGATCATTTATATACATTGTTTGTGTATGTATGTGTCCATAATTATATATATATATATATATATATATATATATATAATTACGGACACATACATACACAAACAATGTATATAAATATATATATTATATACACATGTAAACAAATTTTAATGTTAGATTGGATTAATCGTGATTAATCGATTTGACAGCACCATATAGTACAGGTACGTCTGTAAGATGTCTGCTAAAGATCTGTTAATCTGGAAAGCATCTGCTGTGTAAAAAAATAGTAGAAAAAGCAGTTTTACATAAATTCTAAATCTACATTCTAAATTACATTTAACAGGAAACGTCTTAGGGATGTATTGCAGATGAGCAAACACTAAAAAATACATCTTGCAGATGTAAATGCAGACATCAAATAGACGTCTCCGAGATGTACTTGTGCTATACACACACGTATGTTTATATGCACGTGTATATATGTATTAGCCAAAACAATTCATAAAAACACGACAAATGTACATTTGTTTCTGTTAATTTTCGTTTCATTTTTATGCGCGGTGACGTTTTTGCGTCTGTCACTACAGTCACATGACCGCGAGCATCCGCCCAGCTGGCCGAGGTCACGTGACCGTATTTGTTGTGTCCACACGGCACGGCCGCTGCGCTGCAATGTCATCATCTTCATCTTCCTCGTTATTATCGCCCTTATGAGTGATAATTCCTGATGGAATTCGTCCGTGATTGAGCCGAGCTGACTGCGAACATCAATCCAATGCTTTCCGACTGAAAGAGCCGATATTTGAGCCCTATGCAGGACAGATAAGACGAGTGTAAGGTGAGCTGTGCACGAGCGCGCGCGTGCCTGCCTGTTTTCTATTGTGTTTGTTATGCTGTGGGAATTGGGTTGATAAACAAGTTCTCGAATCAATCACAAGATCTTCGTAACGATCAGACTAAAAAAATCGAATGCATAAAACAAAGAGAGAGAGAAACAGCGTGATGCATGTTTGATGTAAAACAGACAGACTGCTGTTATTTCAAAGAAAGAAAGAAAGAAAATAAAAGCATACAATACTATAATTGAATAAACGCACTAGACGGGCACCAAAGCAGTGTCATCAATATGATGTCACTGCCGCGTCAGTAATATTAACCCTGCTGTATGTTTAATAACGACAAGCATTTACTAAATACTACTAGTGCTAAATAGTCCCATGCATATCACTGACACATTTAAATACGAAGATGTATTTTATCTAAGGTCAAATCAGGTGAAATTTTAATCTGAGGATTGATATGGGAGATGGCGTTCCCCTCAGTGTCTATAGGTTAAACTGGCCTTCTTGCTGAACAACATGACATGTCTTCACACTCAGTTACTTTCAGTAGTCCTTGTTTGATCGGGCCACATTGTCTAGTTAAGTCACCTTTATTTATATAGTGCTTTTTACAATACAGATTGTTTCCCAGCAGCTTTACAGAGATAACAGGAAAATAATGCAGCAAAGTTTGCTTCGGCTGTACAGCAGATCTAGAAGAATATAGCATCATAGTCCAGCTTAAGTTCAGTGATGGTTTATTTTTATTGCAAAAAAGTTATTTAGTTCATTTATATATATATATATCCACCCTGGAGAAAACCGTGATGTCATCGTTGTGCAATCAGAACTGAAATAGCAGTTAATTTTCTCAACTTCTTGTTTCTTATCTGAAAAAACATGAATATTATAGTTATTCTGTTATCTCAGAATGTAGTTGTGAAACAGTGAAATTCCAGGAATAGCCCTGATATGGGTTTCCTTACATTTCTTGAGCAGTGACCTGATGTTCACTTTCTCTCGGTCCAGGTTGTGAAGTTCTGTAAACCGAAAATGGCCGTGTTGCAGCAGTTTGGATTGCTTCTGTGGAAGAACTATATTCAGCAAGTGAGTATTTGGTTTATAAGTGCAATGTATGTGCTCATATTCTTTTGTTTTATAGCTGGATATTGGATATAAGGTTTTATGGCAATTGATATACACTACTTTTCAAAGGTTTGGCATCGGTAAAGGCTTTTTTTTTTTTTTTTGTAAATTAGTTTTATTCAGCAAGGACACGTTAAATTGCTCAAAATTGACAGTAAAGACATTTATAATGTTACAAATAATTTCTATTTCAAATAAATTGTTTCTTGAGCATCAAATTATCATATTAGAATGATTTCTGAAGGATCATGTGACACTGAAGACTGGAGTAATGATGAAAATTCAGCTTTGAATACGTATTACGTTTTAATGTTTTAAAATGTATTCACATAGAAACCAGTTATTTAAAATTTTAATAATATTTCACAATTTTACTGTTTTTACTGTATTTTTAATCAAATAAATGCCATTTTGATGAGCAGAAGAGACTTCTTTTAAATTTGTAAAAAAAATCTTACCAACCCCAATTTTTTTAACGTTAGCATATAATATGTAGGTCAATACGGTTAAGTTTGGGTTATAAAGCCCACAAATGACGGCATCAGAGGTGTACTGTGTGATAAAATGCTGTTCTGGACAGTTGTGTAAGGTGTTTTGCACCTGGCAAACAATCATAAACTCCCTCCAAACTTGCCCAGTTAAATATTCATGTGTTTGGTACATAAACCCGTTGTGTTATGATTCCTAGCATTCCTAGCATGTTTTAGAAGAGTTATAACAGCCAGAGTGTTTTGAAAGATGGACGAGCCGCTGGTTAAATGGGTTGCATGCTCTTCTTGGCACGTTCTGCTCATCCAATTGATGTTAATAAATCGTGCAAATAAGAATGTGAAGCCCTGGATGTACAAATGTGCATTGTGAAATATATCAACTACCTAAAATGAATCCTTCAGGGTAAAGTATGACAATGTGAAACATGCAATGAGATAACCCAGGATTATGTTAACCCAGGGTTAAAAATCACCCTAGGTTAACTCTTTCCAGCGTAAAAAAAAAAAAAGAAGAAAAAAAGTTGCCAACCATCGCCAGCATTTTTTTATTATTTTCACAAAAGTTTCATGGCCCAAATAATATTTTGTTGTATGAATATCTGAACATGCAATAGATCAAAAGAAAGAACAGACCCTCTGCTAAAAAAAAAAAAAATTATTCTAGCTTCATGCATTCTTTTTTTATCAACACTTGAATGTGGTTAAGTTTCATAAATCACGTTTTTGTCAAAGACTTCATCCAGATGGGATTCAGAACGATGATCAAAAACACAGATGGAGGAGATCGAGTCCATCAACACCCCTAAAGCTTCACAAGCTGCTCAAAACTTTTGCGACGCTTTCTAAATGTCGATAAAACTGTTGCGAAATGACGGCGTTTCTATTAACCGATGTTTCTTTGTGAGTATTCCCGTAATTCCTTTAGTCTCGTCTTCTGTCCAAACATAAAACTTTTTTGCCATATATGGGAGTTTTCGCGAAATTGACGTGTTTTCCAGTGGGAGAATTTTCAATTTCAATTTGCGCAATTTGAAGGGTAATGGAACCATGGCTACAGTCCTAACCTCGTCCTGGGTCGACATTACAACATTAGGCAAATGATTACATATGATCAGAGCCCGTCTACGGAGAGCCTTGGCACTTCCTATTAGCCTCATTGTATCGATCTTGGTTGCAGTTCCATTAGAATTCCACTGGAGGTGATCGCGGGCGAGTGCAGACTGAATGGGAGTCTATGGGGCTAGACGGCTAAATGTGTCTCTTTCACCCGATTGCCGTTGAGAAATCTCAGATTTTATTGTAGGTTTTGCAAGTTCAACATGGGTTATAGGTCGAAAGTTGAATGAACGAGTACTTATTTCTTTTCGATTTCTTACAGGTTGAGTTGTTGTTGCCCATAACACGCTAGCATTCTGCTAATGACGTCAGCATTCTGACGTCATTGACATTGTAAAAGACTTTTTAAAGCAAATAAGTGACTCTAAAAAATCTAACACCCAGCAATGTGTAATTTCTTTGCATCTCCTTTCGAATACAACATTCAAATTACTAGACAAAAAATTATATCCTGAGAAAAGTGGATTTTGAGGGTTTTTCGCCATAGACCTCCATTCATTCTGCACTCGCCTGCGAGCGCCCCCGCATGGACAGAGACGTGTTACTGCAGTCAGTCCAGAAACCGGAAGTAAGCAGAGAGTGCCAATTCTCTTCCTATTAGACATTCTCTGATATGATATCGCTTGTTTCTGCATCTTCTTCGCATGTGTTTTGATCAGGAGATTCAGTACTCATTCATAAGATGTCACAGCGCCCCCTACCGGATGACACTGAAAACACGGATTGCCGGAAAATTCCATCAGAATAAATCTATAAAGACTGTTTCTTGAAACCAGATATTACAGTTCAGATGCTACAGCAAGTCTATTTTTGAAGAAACAAGGAAATGTTTCAACTATTTTGCGGCGAATAAAAAGACACAAGCACAACCAAGGCTTGGTGTTGAAATGTAATCATTACCCCCATTCACCTTATTTGCTGTAATGATTTAACTCGCCGGCTCTTTTGCCCTGTTAAATAGCTTCTATGTTCCTTCCCGTATTTGTCCTCCTAGATTAGATTTCAGAGTTTCTTGTTCAGTTGTTTACCGCGGATACATGGCTTTGATCGTTGCGTGAGTGTTCATGTGTGTATTATTATTCTCCCTTATGCCGGATCTTTGCTCGGCACACTTGTGGAGATTTGCTGTTTTGTGTAAGATCATGTGCAGCAGGTGAAGTGTATCAGAACTGAACTTTCTGAACAATCAATAGAGCTCGATCATAGTGCTGCAAGAAGCGTCCCGATTCCCTCGTGATAGAGGGCTGTTTGCACACAGCTGTTGCTAGGAAACCCCAATAAACACTGGCCCCTTCACGCCTCATTAAAGCAGACATATATAGAAGATTATATCCTTCCTGACCCTGATCAGAGGTCTAACGTTCTTCATCGCCCCAGATCAAGCCTCAGGTGCTGTGTGGGCTCATGCTTACTTACACATGACGCATTGACATGACACTAAAGCCTTGTCTGTGAAACCGGGGGCAAGTTTAGTCGCGGACTAAAATGCATGTTTGAGCTGTTTTAACTGAATGTAACTTGCACTGATATCTCTTCAAATATGTCAGTGTCATTGTTTTGTCTCAAGATGCACATCAGTAATGTTTTTCTTTATAAGGCATGTTTATAAAAACTACTTAAATGTCTTAATTGAACCAAGGCCTTTCTCGTTTCAACCTCTGTCCATTCTGTCAATAAAATGGCAACATTTTTATTATTATTATTTTAATTTATTTTATTGAATTGAATTGTTTTTATTTTATTTTATTTTATTTTATTTTATTTTATTTTATTTTATTTTATTTTATTTTATTTTATTTTATTTTATTTTATTTTATTTTATTTTATTTTATTTTATTTTATTTTATTTTATTTTATTTTATTTTATTTTATTTTTAAATCAGCCTAAAAGTATAGAAGTGTATTCATAAAAATCCAACAAACACTTTTGTATCATAGTGGTTAGAGCATCTGCTGAGAAACAAATTTGGCTTGTATCATTGTCCCTTCTCGTTCCAGCCTCTGTCCATACTTTCAATAAATTTTATTGCTTTTTTTTTCTTCTTTTTTAATTTTTTTTAATGTAATGTACAGCCATTCACCCATCCGTTCACCCTTATCTACATAACCTTTATTCCATCCATCCATCCATCCATCCCTGACCTCCTCTTTCTCTCCGTCTCCAGAAGCGTCAGATCCTGGTCATGCTGGTGGAGGTCGCACTGCCTCTGCTCTTCTCAGCCACCCTGATCATCCTGCGGCAGAACGTGTCCGTCACCAACTACCCTAATGTAACATACTACGACAGATTCGCTTTGAGCGGCCTGCCGCCCATACTGTGCGACCTGCAGCTGGCCTACGTGCCCTCAAACGCCAGCGTGGTGCGGGGAATCACAGAGGACGTCCAGCGGAGCCTGGGAAGCTGCATCAGAACCAGTAAGAGCTTCAGCTTCTGGGTATTCACATCAGTGTATTCACAAAAACTCATCAGAGCTGTGGCCAAGAGTATCTGATCAGTCGCAAGTTCGGCTCGAATCATTGGCTAATCTCGTTCCCTATATATACATCAGACTTGTGCAATAAATATTTTACCGTACATTAATGCAATAAATTCGTCACATTGAAAACCTGCTAACAGCAGGGCTTTTTCATTTTAATATTTATTAAATGACTATATAGCAAATGCAAAAACAACATGGAAAACCTGGAATTAACAGAGATTTTTATCATTATTATAATTGTATTAATATACTGTTAGAAAATGACAAAAAGAAAAAAAATATACATCAATAAAATTGTATTTTATTTTATTTTATTTTTATTTTATTTATTTAAAATTGTCATGCCCAGGCAACTTTTAAGAAGTTATAGAATATTTTTGTTTTGTTATGCTCTTTTCTAAAATGTTTAGTTGTATAGATATTGCTCCTCGTTAGTGCAAATGTTTTTAAAATAATTCTCTTTGTCATTAAAGCATTAAGTCAAAACTAATACAAACTTTTTAAAAAAACAAAAAAAATTCCATGTTGTTATCGCCTAGAAATTGCATCTCATGAGAGCAATATCTTTCAAATATATTTATAGATATTGCACGTTTGTTGGTCCAAAAGTGTGTGAGGATCACTGATCTTTAGTCTCTACAATGTGAGCAAGTTTACAGTTGACACGCAAAGCTTCTCTTGAGTTTTGTGAATGAACAGCATCGTGACCTCACCAAAAACCTTAAAGGCAGGTTTTCCTGGCAATAAAGCTTCTGTCCGACCCTTGAATTCTCCTGGTGCTTGTGTTTATGAGCTGTCATAAAGTCATAAAGCTGGTCAGTCACATAATAGACTCTGGCCAGCCTCCTGATAATGGAGGAGGACGTCCATAATCTGAAGCCTCAACTTTGACTGTAAAATTAGCTGCTTTGATGGTGGTAAAGTGCTGTGTAATATTCACAACTGACTGAACGTACTGGTTTAAATGAGTCTTCAGCTGTGCTCATGCAATGAAAGTCTATGATTTTGACATTTTGTGGGTTAGATGAGAAGAGGAAGTTTCAGGCAAATAGATCATTTATATGAAATTGCAGAGCTATGAGTAGAGGTTTGTTTATTTATATGGACATGACGAAACTGATGACTTAATGATAAATGAGTGACAAGTGAATGATTCATTGGGCCATTTGCCCGGAGTCTTTTGGACTGTTTCATTTAAAATAACAGTTAATAAGTTCTTTGTTCATGAGCAACATTACTGTTGTGTACAACCATCAAAGACAACACAATAGAAATATATTCTGTCTATTGTCTTTATATTGTTATGCCGACCAGACTGCAAATTTAGGGTACGTTTACACGACAAAGATATCCTTAAAACGGAGACATTTTTCCTTTGAGTTTTCCGCGCACACCATTGTCAAAACGATCCCCATTCACAATGATCCGCGAAAACGACTAAAAACGCTGTATTCTGCTGCCAGACCAGTAGATGGCGATGAAACACTACAGACTGAACAAGAAATACGCCTGTGCATGACGTCATCGTCTTCAGAGATTCGCGTTTTTTTGCTGTTTACTAGAGATGCGCGGTTGGCGGTTACAGCCGCGGACTCCGCGGATAAACCGCGGATTGGGCGGATGACGTGACGAAAAATAATATTTTAATTAAATTCGGGCGGGTGGCGGGCGGTTGAACCAATCAAATGAAAAATATATCTATACACAAATCAACGGATGGCGGGCGGGTGCGGTTTTGAAAATTGGTCAAAAACGTTGGTGCGGCTGGATGGCGGACGGATGATGATTTTTGTGATGCGGTTGCGGATGAAATAATAGCCCATCCGCGCATCTCTACTGTTTACACGGAGACCGTTTTCAAAAACGTGTACTTTGAAACCCGTTTTCAAAAGTTTGCGTTTTCAGGCACCCCAAACGCCGTTGTCGTGTAAACGAGCAGCCAAAGCGCATACAAAGTTTTACGTTTTTAGTTGAAAACGCTGTCGTGTAAACAGCCCCTAAGAAATAAGCTAACACATTTTGCCTTGACGCTGTAGATTCAGTAGTGTCGCAGGATTATTTTAGCACAGAAATAATGCAGAAGCTCCAGAACCACTGACCAGAGTTATTTTAGTATTATTTTTAGACTCTTTTAGTATAAAATATAGTATTTAGTATAAAATTAGAGATGCCACAGATATGACAATTTTGGCCGATACCGATAATTCTTTATAATTGAAAGCCGATAACCGATATATTGGTTGATATAAAAGTCCAAATTTTTATATAATTTTTGGAGAGCCTGGTTACAAAATCAAAAGTCTCACTATTAAAATCCATGTACCAAGCACACAATTATAATGTTCTCATCATAATTGTATGTAGCCTATATGACAGACTTGCACATTTAACTTTATTTTCCTTTTTGAAGCAATTCAAAAGCATCATGGCGAACGTTGCTCATCTGAAGCGTCTCAGCTGAGGGAAATAATCCATTATTTATCGGCTTTAATATATCAGCCAAATCCTCTTATCCGGCCGATTACGATAACGTTAAAAATTAACATATATCGTCCGATACCGATATGGTGGCCGATATATCGTACATCCCCATTTAAAATGCTAAATATAGTATTTTATAGTATTAATTTTATACTATTAATATTTTGATATGCTTTTAGTTTTGTATTTTTAGTTTGCGTTTTTTATTTAGTTTGTGTTTTTAAAAATGTTCTATTTAGCTTTAATTTATTTTGAGTAATTTAGTACTTATTTAATTTCAGTTAGTTGTTAGTCTTTTAAGTGTAAGGTTTTCATCTAATATTTATATTTTATTTTATTCATTTTTATTCATTTTGCTGGTAACTTTACAGTGTAGTATGTTAACATTTGTTAATTACATTAGTTAAAAGGAACTAAAAATGAGAAATGATTGCCCACTTCTAAAGCATTCATTCATCTTAGTTAATGTTAATTTGCTAACACATTAAAATCAAAAGTAGGATCTGTTGATATTATTTAGCTCACATGAGCAATGAGTTGTATTTGAATAATTAATGCTTACAAAGATTAAAAATACTGTAAAGCATGAGTTGCTCATTGTTAGTTAATGCATCATTAACTAATGGGACCTTATTGCAAATTGTTACCATGTTGCTGGCTGTTGTTTACATTGGCAAATGTAGCACAGATGCTTCCTGGTTGTGCGTCGACTGGATTTGCTTGTTGATCCTGGTTTAACCGGCTCCTCCTGTTTTTATGTAGACAGACACTGTATCTCACAATAAAAAGCCATGTGAGGACATGTTAGATGAACGTTTGACTTAGAAATGAAAACTGCTATTATGAATTCTCCCTCATGTCTTTCAAACTCATATGTGTTACATGTGTCTCTGCCTCAATAAAGGAGTAATAGTGGCATATCTTCATTCAGATCTTTCCATATAACAACAATTTATAGATACCACGTCTGTCAAGCTCCAGACAATAGGACAATAAAAGTAGCATTTAATAGAGTGGTGCGTGGATGACGTCAAAACTCGGAAGGCTTATTCGCCACTGGTTCTCTCTTGAGATTTTCCTATGGGGTTTTTATGAGGAAAATAATGTGCTAAACACAACTGATGATTTATGTTTACAATATTCGACAGTGTAAATTACACACACCCACACCACAGACGTTCGTATCTAGTTGCTTAGAAAAATAAAAAACGTTGTGGAGTAAAACATTCATGCATCGTCAAGACACGTTTACCACAGACCTTATTTTACTCATAAATTTAAAAATCTCATTTTAAAACCCCATTGGGAAATCTAGAAGGAACCAGCGGAAAATTGGTCTTCCTGGTTTTGAAGTCATCCCTGCTATATCCAAAGAATAAAACGTTAACAAAAGCTTCTTAAATATATCAAATTTATTGTTGCACAAAAAACAAAACAGACATTGTATGGGTTTATAACAACATGAAGAGAAGTAAATAATGACACACTTTTCATTTTTGGTCAAATATTCTTTTAAAGAGCCTCAATAACCTTCCGGTGTGTGTGTGTGTGTGTGTGTGTGTGTGTGTGTGTGTGTGTATGTATGTGTGTCTCTCTGTTTGTGTGTGTCTGTCTGTATGTGTGTGTGTGTGCGTGCGTGTTTTAATTGGATTTAGGTCGTAAATCCCAGTCGTGACCTGGCTGAAATCCCAGTTTTGCCTAGTGTCTCATTAGCTTTTCCTTTTAACAACATTTTCTCTGAAAAAAAAAAAAAAAAACCTAGGGGTCTTGATATCATTAACATATGTTTACAGTAGGCTGACAAATCCTAAAATCAATTATTTTAAAGGTCACATGGTTTCGTATGATTGCTTAAATGGCTACATTTCACATCGAGTAATCTATTTTTATCAGTTTAACCCTCAAACTTTCTACGCACTGAATTGATCGCTGATCGCATGTAACGATATGAACAATTTGCATTTGTTTGAAAAATTCGTTTTCTTTGCTAAAGTGGGTGGTTGTCTAGGTGTTGCCAAGGTGATTTGCTAGATGGTTCTGGCGTGAAATGAGTCCTCCCTCGAGTCTTCGATGTTTAAGTATGAGCTGCAGTAACAGTAATAGTGACGTATGTGGCACTAATGATGTGTCGTCTTGTTTTCCAGTCCGTGGCTTTGAAACAGAGGAGCAGTTGGAGGAGTTTGTGAAAACTGACCCAGAGTCAGGCAAGATCTTGGCAGCCATTGTGTTTGAGCATCCTTTCAGCCACGACGATGAGCCTCTTCCTCTGCAGGTGAGACTCTCAGAGCTGACAACCAATCACTGTCTTTTTATTGCATAAAATGTATTATTTATTTTTCTTTATATTTTGCATGATATATTAAAGCCGATAAATAATGGATTATTTCCCTCAGCTGAGAGAGACGCTTCAGATGAGCACCGCTCGCCATGATGCTTTTGAATTGCTTCAAAAAGGAAAATACAGT
Organism: Rutilus rutilus; assembly: GCF_951802725.1. Classification (NCBI taxonomy): domain Eukaryota; kingdom Metazoa; phylum Chordata; class Actinopteri; order Cypriniformes; family Leuciscidae; genus Rutilus; species Rutilus rutilus. The sequence goes on along the minus strand of NC_140209.1, from coordinate 29,293,305 downwards.
TAAATGTGCAAGTCTGTCATATAGGCTACATACAATTATGATGAGAACATTATAATTGTGTGCTTGGTACATGGATTTTAATAGTGAGACTTTTGATTTTGTAACCAGGCTCTCCAAAAATTATATAAAAATTTGGACTTTTATATCAACCAATATATCGGTTATCGGCTTTCAATTATAAAGAATTATCGGTATCGGCCAAAATTGTCATATCTGTGGAATCTCTAATTTTATACTAAATACTATATTTTATACTAAAAGAGTCTAAAAATAATACTAAAATAACTCTGGTCAGTGGTTCTGGAGCTTCTGCATTATTTTTGGGCTAAAATGAATCTACAGCGTTAAGGCAAAATGTGTTATCTTATTTCTTAGGGGTTGTTTACACGACAGCGTTTTCAACTAAAAACGTAAAACTTTGTATGCGCTTTGGCTGCTCGTTTACACGACAACGGCGTTTTGGGTGCATGAAAACGCAAACTTTTGAAAAGGGTCTCCGTGTAAACAGCAAAAAAACGCAAATCTCTGAAGACGATGACGTTATATAAAAAATTGCAAGAAATAAAGTCAGAATTGCGAGATATAAAGTCAGAATTTTTTCCCTCAAAATTGGACTTTATAAATCGCAATTGTGAGTTTATATCACAATTCTGAGAAAATTATTATTATTTAAAAAAATTCATAAAGTCAGTTGTTTATATCCCGCAATTCTGACTTTATATCTTGCAATTCTCACTTTATTTCTCGCAATTCTGACGTTATAACTCGCAATTCTGACTTTATTTCTCGCAATTCTGACTTTATATCTCGCAATTCTGACTTTATTTCTCACAATTCTGATGTTATAACTCGCAATTCTGACTTTATTTCTCGCAATTCTGACTTTATATCTCGCAATTCTGACTTTATTTCTCACAATTCTGATGTTATAACTCGCAATTCTGACTTTATATCTCGCAATTCTGACTTTATTTCTCACAATTCTGATGTTATAACTCGCAATTCTGACTTTATTTCTCGCAATTCTGACTTTATATCTCGCAATTCTGACTTTATTTCTCACAATTCTGATGTTATAACTCGCAATTCTGACTTTATTTCTCACAATTCTGATGTTATAACTCGCAATTCTGACTTTATTTCTCGCAATTCTGACTTTATTTCTCGCAATTCTGACTTTATTTCTCACAATTCTGATGTTATAACTCGCAATTCTGACTTTATTTCTCACAATTCTGATGTTATAACTCGCAATTCTGACTTTATTTCTCGCAATTCTGACTTTATATCTCGCAATTCTGACTTTATATCTCGCAATTCTGACTTTATATCTCGCAATTCTGACTTTATATCTCTCAATTCTGTTATAACTCGCAATTCTGACTTTATATCTCACAATTCTGACTTTATATCTCGCAATTCTGATGTTATATTTTGCAATTCTGACATTATAACTCACGATTCTGATGTTATAACTCGCAATTCTGAGAAAAAAGTCAGAATTGTGAGATAAAAAGTCAGAATGGTTTATATCCCGCAATTCTGACTTTATTTCTCTGAATTTTGACTTTATATCTCACAATTCTGACGTTATATCTCGCAATTCTGACTTTATATCTCGCAATTCTGACTTTATATCTCACAATTCTGATGTTATAACTCGCAAATCTGACTTTTGTATTGCGCAATTGTGACTTTATAACTTGTAATTCTGACTTTATATCTCACAATTCTGATGTTATAACGCGCAGTTCTGAGAAAAAAAGTCAGAATTGTGAGATAAAAAGACACAATTATTTTTTAAATTATTTTATTCCATGGCGGAAACAAGCTCCCATAATTTTTTTTTTATTTTTTTTTTATAATATTTCCAAGTAATGACATCTATTTAAAAAAAAAAAATTAAAAACAGCATAAATGGTTTTTACATTTCATTTGCATCATTATTTTTTATATACTTTTGTAAAGATTTACAAGATTTCAGTTCTGAAAATTGGGGGAAAATAATTGTGACAAATGATAGTGATCCAAAAAATTATAGTGATCCAAAAAATGTGATTAGTTGTATATATGCAAAACCATTTTCTTTTGATTTTGGTGTGAGATATAGCACGTTCTGGTCAGTTTTTGTCTTTAACGATGATTACTGTTACTTAAAGGAAGGAAATGTTCTTTTCTGAGCATTTGAGGGCAAAATAACCAGTTTTCCACAGAAGTGAAAAGTGCAGAGTCAAATCTAGCTGGAGGAATCAGGCTTAAGTGCTCTAGCAGCAAATGCCCTCAAACCATATTTGTTCATGTCTCGGGCGCCTGCTCGAGTGTTTATGAACCACTGATTCTTCCAGCTGACGCTGTTTCAGCCATTTTGAGATGCACTTCTTGAGTTTCCTCCATGTGTCTAATGGAGAGATGAGGTCTGGTCTGGTCTCTTCTTATAAGGACATGAGTGAATCATCTCTCATGATGAAAGCTCGCAAGTCCTTCGCTGAGGGTTGAATGAGTTTACCGCAGCTCCTGCATCTGCATTGATGGAAAGGGCATTTCTGTGTATAGGGTTCATAAAATGTATGTTTTTATAACACTTAACTTATAAATTGGTTTTACGAATGATTTACACAGAAAGTTGGTTTCCTCTTGTTAAATGAGGCCCAAAATGTCACAGTGTTTACGGATTTACTTATATTTCCAGTAGACTGAAAGGTGCGTTTTTGTCAGTGACTAATTGAATGTTTTGTCAGATGAACTGTTGTCACTCACCTGGGAGCAGATGCAGAATTGAATTTTATTCAGATAAAAACGAGGCTTGTTTGATAATAATATATATATTTTTTAATTTTACAGGTAAATTACAACAGGAAGATTTCTTATTTTGATATTTAGTAATAGTAACAATAATAATAAACATTGAGCAATATTCAATATTATCTGATGTGGTAACCATAAGGTTGCAGGTTCAAACCCCGTAAGAGTTGCTTGATGTGCTGCTAATCGAGACACTCATGTTACTCCAGAGTAATAGATGAACTCTTAAGCCTGCAAAACTCGTATGCTAAACGACTCTTGATCTGATGTGTGATAGGTCAGCTATCATCTGCGCTTCACGTACAGCCCCAGGAACGCTCCGGCCCGAGAGAAGTCCGAGTTCAACCCCAACAATGACCTGGACTGGCACACGCTCAGCCTGTTCCCGCTGTTCCAGTTGCCCGGGCCCAGAGAACAACACGAGGCACATGGCGGCACGCCAGGTCAGTCCGCACTCATGCATTGTGGGAAATGTTGGTGGTAAGGTAACATGAACCCAGCTCAAGTCAAGTCCAGCTATAGTAAGTTTTTTTGATTGATTCACTTCCGTTGCAAAGATCATTAGTTATTAACTTAGGGGCCGCTTACACGACACAGTTTTAACTGAAAACAGAAAACTTGTAATGCGTTCTGGCCGTTCATTTGCACGACAACGGTGTTTGGCGGCTCGAGAACACAAACTTTGACATGGGTTCCAAGGTGCAAGTTTTGAAACATTTTGAAAAACGTTATCATCTCCGTGTAAACTTCAAAAACGTGAATCTGTGAAAACGCTGACGGCGTGCACATGCATATTATGTGTTCAGTCTATAGGTAAACGCGTTTGAATATCTATGTGCGCAGGAGCGTAGCCTTTCTTTACAAAGGGACATCGCTAAATTACTTGTCTGGCCTTCATAATACCGAATTTTTAGTCGTTTCCGTGGATAAGCCACCTACAGGTCATCGATTTCATGTTAAACTAAAAATTGCATCCAAAATGAGTCAATACATGCATTTTTCTGTATGTATGTGCACTTCTGCTAAATGTTTATTTTTTTATGCATTAAAATATGTTTCAAAGCTAACAGCCACAAAACTACATTACATTAAAACTACATCAAAAAGCTCTGTAATCAAGAATCGCCCATCAACGTGCAAATTAGACCCGGAAACTTCTTAATGTGTGATTGAATTCTTCCTTAAACAGACTTGATACCATCTTTACTGTCAGTTAGCGTTAACAGATGAGATAAACCGGCCTCTCTTTCTCTCTCTCTCTCTCTCTCTCTCTCTCTCTCTCTCTCTCTCTCTCTCTCTCTCTCTCTCTCTCTCTCTCTCTCTCTCTGCTTCTTTAACGATCTCCTCCTGTAACCGAGGCTTCCCGTGAAGGTGCTAGCTATTGATTAGGAAGTGATTTGCTTGGTTAGTGTTCCCTTTACCCAACGGCCTATGGTGTTGCCGACAGCTTCAGAACGCCGGGAGCATGTGTGTTATTAATCATGAGCGCTGCGTTGGCGTCCTTTTGATCTTTGATGTCTGTCAACCTCTATTTTTGGTACAGTGCTTCCAAATTACAGCTTGATCTCTGCTTCCACGACTCTTCACGCTTCAACGTCGTCCTTTTATCTGCATTTAATTGCGTTGAGTTGCTTTATACTGGCAGTGCAAAATCTTCAAGGGTCATTATGGCTAGGAAAGCTATTAGGAGCAGCGAGAACTTTTGAATGAATGTCTACGCTTTGAGAAATAGGGACTATATGAAGCTCAAAAGAAATATTATAGGTGTTTTATAAGTTTAACGCCTTCATGGCTATGTGTTTTTTTTTTCTGCATCGTGGCTGATTTGTAGCTTGTACCCCATCTAAAAATAGATGTGTCTTTTATATTTCCTATTCATTTCTTATTGCTGGTCATTTTTGACCGATAAGAACACAAAAGTGACTATTTTTTTAAAAGCATTTCGAATTTTCGAATCGTGTTTTTGCGTGTGTGTGTGTGTTCGCATAGCGAGTGAGATAAAAGTCACAAAGTTGTGAAGAAGTAGTAGGGGTGTAACGGTACATGTATTCATCCCGAACCTTCACGGTACAGATGTCACGGCTCTGTTCATACAGTCAGACGACGAAATGCAGTCAGTCACAGGCGATCCACACTTCAATCCAGAAGGGGGCGCGTGTGGTAATGCAACGCTGTTTGCTAACCACTAGGGTTGTCACTTTACGTTCGAAAATCGATTGCACAATCGATCGGACCAACCAACACAAGTTTCGAAAACGAAAATAGGGAATCGATTTTAACGGCCTTCTCTCGGAGCGCATCCAGCTAGTCACGATATGCCCGCAATGCCGGTATTCAGACAGTCTCATGCATAGAGATACAGATTCGGGCTACGGTCTCCAATCGCCTACGTAGGCTAAATTTGTTTGACATTTCTAATCGTAAACACAGCCATGTTGAAGCCTGCAGTAATGTTTTTCATTGATGTTATGGCAATCCACTAGTTGTCCGTGGATTTGCCTATATTTGGCATTTAAAATGGAAACATCTTTAGACATGGAAAATCGATTTTACAATCGATTCAATGAACACTTATGTCTCAAAAATCGAACAGGATTTTTTCACAAAAGGGACGGCCCTACTAACCACCACAACAGGAAAAAGCAGCAGAAGAAGAGATGATCTACGCACCAACCCAAAACAAGAGTTCAGATGGCACGCAAGAGCTTGCTAGTAGCTTATACGCTGAGTTTCAATTCATTTTTGTGACACGCTCCACAAACTTCATGGAAAGAAAACCGGGATGGCAGAAAGTGGCATCCTGTTTGTTTTCTTTATTTTAAGAATGATGCTTACTTATCTATCTATATGACCATAAATTACAAAGTATTTAAGGTTGTTTCTGCTGTTATAATGAGACAAAATCATTAGACATTGTGCTGATTTGTGTCGTGGAAGTGCAGTGATGAAATATACGTGTCCAGGAAATGTGGCTTCACTCGCCGTCACCTCGTGGAAAGGTGAAGTAGGCTCAGATGTAGATGGCACTTTTTGCATTGATCTTTGTGCATCCGCTATTGTTAATCCGCATGTTAATGAACTCTCACACGCAAAAGTAAATGACAGCTTAGGCTATGCACAACACGTAAATCAAACCAATAAGTTTGAAAACAGCCGTTGAATTTTACCGTGCAGCATTGGTCGATCTATCAATTAGAGGAACAAATCAACAATTCCTTATTGTTTTATTTTAAGCAATCAGGAATCTGTCGGGGCTGGACATGCAAGCTAAAAATTTATCAAACTCGTATCGAACCGTGAAAGCCAAAACGGAGGTACGTACCAAACTGCGACTTCTGTGTGCCGTTACACCCCTAATATATAGCATTAATAAATCGTTTTTACAGCGATTTTTGAGTTATTGTTTGTGGCGTTGTGTGCTGTAAAATTGGATAACATTTTTACAAAAAAGGTTAGTGCGTGCATTTGTTTCACTCTGAAATCATTTTAACATGCATAATGTTTACGTCTTATGCTGTGTACACACCAAAATATTTTTTACATCTTATAAGATTTTCAAAATGTGATAGACCACAAACATGAGGACAAAAAATCCTAGATTTAAGCGTTTTGCTCCTATAGTGTATGGTGTGCCATGATGTGACAAAGACAGCACACATGAACAGATTTTCAACCAGAGTCTCGACTGTGAAAACAGGAAATTTCGCAAAATCTCGCGAGACTTCAGAATAAGCATGGCGGATGATATGCAGGAAGAAATTGCGATGATAGTGTTTGGAATGATTTTCACAGAAAATTCAGGTGAAAAAAAACATTGTACCCACCATTATATATAACCTTTTATACAGAAATATATTCATTCTTTATTGTCTTTATTTATTCTTTATTGGATTTATTGTCTCTTTAGAAAAAGTTATTTAATCCCTCTATAGAACCTTACTGAACCCTTAAAGGGATACTCCACTTTTTTTGGAAATAGGCTCATTTTACAACTCCCCCAGAGTTGCCCCAACTCCCCTGCTGCACCGAATATCGAAACTCTTTGGTCATTTTTTTGAGAGAGATGCTAATGGTCCTGTCCGATTCAATGATCTATGCTAAGCTATGCTAAAAGTGGTACCGCCAGACCCGGAGATCGGCTGAATGGATTCGAAAACGGTAAAACTCAACTGTTTAACTCTTGGGGAGTTGTAAAATGAGCCTATTTCCAAAAAAAAGTGGAGTATGCCTTTAACACTCAGCTTCCTGCAAATACTTCAGAATAAGCATGGCGGATGATATGCAGGAAGAAATTGCGATTGTTTTTGGAATGATTTTCACAGAAAATTCACATGAAAAAAAACATTGTAGATCGTACCCGCCATTATATATAACCTTTTATACAGAAATATATTCATTCTTTATTGTCTTTATTTATTCTTTATTGGATTCATTGTCTCTTTAGAAAAAGTGATTTAATCCCTCTATAGAACCTCACTGAACCCTTAACACTCAGCTTCCTGCAAGTGTGTGTGTGAGAATGACCGTGTCTTCCATCATCTCGCTTTCTGATTGGATATTGTTTTGTTTCACGTGATAATCTCCAGAACGTGCGTGCGTTTGTCCTCGGGGTTCCCCCCACACATCAGGATTTCTGATCGTAAATATTAAACATGTTGAATATTTACGATTCGCGATCGGGGCGGCTCCGACATTCTTCCGAGCAGCTTCGGACACACTTAACACACCTCACATCAACGGAAAATCTGATAAGATAATCTGTAGAGCCATCAAGATAATCAGGACACAGCTAGGATTGTCGGAAGGGGGGAAATCGGCCCAAAATCAGCACGATTATCTTTTGGTGTGTACCCAGCATTATGACTTTGCAATAGAAACGGTGGATATTTTAATGTTTACGGATTGGCCACATTCGTTTCCATTGTAAGTGTCTCACTGTAAACCAAATTTTGGTGTTTTTTTTTTGTTGGTAGATTGTACCAAAATATCTTTGAATCAAGTCCAATTTTTTTTTGTGTTCACATAGCAAGTGTGACAAAAGTCTCCAAGTTTCATACCCTTCAGATTAATTAAAAACATGTGGTAATCAACATTATGCTATCAACAAATGCTGTCAATTGAGCATAACTTTTACAGAGCTCAGAATTTCCCTTTAAAAGAAATCAAAATTTCATTTGATTGAATCATGGACCCTTCTAAGTACCGTATCTTTCTCTTCGACGCCTCTTGACAGGTTATTACCGCGAGGGTTTCCTGCAGGTGCAGCACGCGGTGGACCGAGCCATCATGAAGGCCTACAACAGCACGACTGCGGCGGCCCTCTTCAAGCAAACGGAAGTGCTGCTCTCCCGCTTCCCTTATCCAGCGTTCATCTACGACGTCTTCATCCTGGCCATCCAGAACCAGCTGCCCCTGCTGCTAGTGCTCAGCTTCACCTACACGTCTCTGAATATCGTCCGCGCTGTGGTCCAGGAGAAGGAGAGGAAACTAAAGGTGAGGAACTTAGAAATAGATTATGTTGGTTTTGATGCAAGAGAAGTAACACTATAATCGTCTTGTGTTTATTGCAGGAGTACATGCGCATGATGGGTCTGAGTAACTGGTTGCACTGGAGCGCCTGGTTCCTCATGTTTTTCCTCTTCATTTCCATCTCCGTCTTCTTTGTCACTGTGCTCTTCTGTGTCAAGGTAAACAGAGGCACATTAGTGATACAACCTGTTCTTTGTCAAGTACCTCTTCCTTCTAGAAATATAATGTTTGCATTTCTTTGTTTGTTTTTTAACTCCTTGACAAGTAAACTTTAGTGTTGAGAATTGAGAACCAGTTTATATTCAGAACAAGTTCTGCTTGTTCCACAAAAGCACTGGAACCACATTTGTTTTTTCGTGATGTTTATTTCTGTTAACGTTTCTTGAAAATGTAAAAAAATTTTCACTGGTATATGTTGTACAACATGTACTTAAAGAAGATACAGTATGCATTCAGTTTTGCCAGTTTTTTTAAATATATATTTTTACCCTTTTTTTAAGGTATCATTGTAGTATAAAGTTAGGACAAGTTAATTGTGTCCTCAAAAATACGACAAGAATCGCTAATGAAATCGCTTTACAATAAGGTCCTATTAGTTAACATGCATTAAACTTTTTACAATATTTATTAATATTTGTGAACATTAGCTAATAAAAACAGTTTTTTGTAAAATCATGTCAACTGAGGTCTATTAAATAATATTAGCAGATACAACTTTTGATTTTAATAATGTTTTAGTAAATGTTGGGATTACCATGAACTAAGATTAATTAATGCTTTAGAAGTATTTTTCATTGTTAGTTCATGTTAAATAATGTCGTTAACTAATATTAATAAATGGAACCTTATTGTAAAAATTTACAGAAAAGGAAAAAATAATAGATAAGAAATAAGAATAATTAGTAAAATTATAAAACACTAACACAACACTTAATGCAAAGCTTATTATGTACAAGTCAAATAAATACTTGTGTAAAACAAAAAAATATTGCGTTAGACTATAAAGTTGTTTTCTTTAATTAGTAATTTGCATGTATTATATGAAATTTGGCCATAATAATACAATTCTCTGATCCCAAATATAAATAAATAAATAAATGTCTCGAATATTTTCATTTATATGTTTCTGTACACGACATTTTAACTGAAGGAGTGCAATTAATTGTTAATAGATTCACTAAGGAATCTGAATCATCAAGAAAAATGGGAATCAAAATCAGAATTGATTCCCATCTTTAGTATTCCATACTATTTGCTAGTTTTGCCAAACAATCATATGCAGGTAATGTGTATGTCTTGTTTTCTATCAGGCGAGTCCTAACGGATCGGTGTTGACCTACAGTGACCCCACGCTGGTGTTTTTCTTCCTGCTGGTTTTTGCCATATCTACCATTAACTTCAGCTTCATGATCAGTGTGTTCTTCTCCAGGGGTGAGTTCTCCATCTACTCTTATTATCGCAGAACGTAGTCGTCATTATGCTGTATTCTCTGTGGGACAATGATAGGACTCTTATCTGAACACACACGCAGCGGTTTTTAATCGAGCAGGCTTATTTCGGTGTAGTAGACAAAGCTTCGTAATCAAAGGTAAGATATAGTAGAATGTGAACGAAGAGCAAGAAAAGGTGACCAAAGGAATGAAGGCACAAAATAGGACTTGTTCGGTATATCTTTGTCTAAATACGTGCTCAAACATAATAAGTTACTCATTGTTACATTCACACTTCACGTGCATAAAGCTTTTGAAAATCAGCTCTCCATTGTGCATAACCTGCTCTACTTCTTTCTTTTCTCTGCAAAACGAAACCACAAACTGTCTAAATGCAGGTAACCAGCTGGGGGAAAATGTTCAGGTTGCAGTTATTGACCCTTTTTGATGCTTGAAATGCTTTTAGTGAGTAAAGGCAGAACTCGTGGCTGGACTTCGTTGCATTTGATTGGTGCTTGTGTGTGCATGGCGGCCCTCACCTGAGTTAATAATAAGATATGTAGGCTAATACCCGCTTTAAGAGGAGACCATAGAGATTCATCAAGCTTTAACTGTTCATCCTTAAGAAAAGAAAGAATATAAAATCAAAGGGCTGTTGGTGTACAGACCTGCTGCTTTAACCAGTTTTAAGGTGGCATTTTGTTCGCAACTTACTCATTATGGAAACTACACTGATTTGAGAATAGGTCTTTTTACTTGCAAATGCCATGAAGCTTGATTGAAAAAGTTTATAACAGATCCCATTTAATGCAAAAACTCTCCATGTCTTGATTTTGTTTTTACTAGAATAGGTTTTAATGCTTGAATGTTCAAAAACACATGATTTTCCACATATTAACATTGTTGCCTCTTCTCAGTCTGCCAGTAATGCTCTGTTTAGTTCCTGTCTCTATGAAGCTCCTCCTTCTGAAAAGCTCAATGTGCTCTGATTGGTCAGCTGGATCAGTGTGTTGTGATTGGTCAAGCGCGTCAAGCGTGTTTCGCCCCTTTACCATAATCATGAAAATAATATAAAAATAATGCAGAAACTCCTAATAATCCATATACAATGTCTCGTTTTATTTTAAAGGTTAATTACACTTGAGCATTTTATTGACATGTTCTTGTTTCGTTATAACACTCTTTGGGCCCTATCATACACCTGGTGCAATGCAGCGCCAGGCGCGACGTTTTTTGCTAGTTTCAGCCCGACGCAGTTATCATTTTCACGTCCTGTGCCACGTTGTTTAAATAGCAAATGTATTTGCTGCTGGTATGCAATATAAGTTTTTTTTTTTATTTAAAGAGCGAGTTAGTAATAATGTGCGCCTATAGGCGGGTCCACAATGCGCTACACACTGCTTATTACACACACACAGGGACGCTCAGCAGCACACAAACTAGCCAAATATTAAAAATAAAAGGATTACAATGTAAAAGTTTATTATTGTGCACATAAAGATATGTTGCAATCCGGCTTGTCCCATAGATGGTCTGCTCGTTTCTTCTCTGGAGACGAGTTCAGTCTTTCCACTATCAAACTCTGTCATGTAAATAGCGAATCCGCCATGGCGCGAGCGCAACTGGCTTTAAAAGGGAATGGGAGATGAGATTCTGATTGTTTTTTGCATTTAAAGCCCAAAACACACCCATTACTCATTAAGAAAATAGGGACAACCCTTTTAGACCATGCACCTGGTGCGCTTACCATTTTTCCCGTTGTTTAACTAGCAAAAGTGGATTCGGACACATCCCTAAGTGCACTTTAGACCATGCTCTTAGATCGTTAAAATAGGGCCTTTAATCTTGTAGTCACTATTTGAGAAGGTTTTAGTTTTGTGGTTTTCTACAGCTGATATATGTGATGTAGAACAAGGTTGGCTGTTTTTTCTTCTGAAATCGAATCTGTGCGGTTCAACAACCTCCTTTATTCAAAAGAGACTTGTCCTCTTATGGGTTTAGAGAGGCTGAAAATGAACCTTAATCAACACGTCCTGCTACAGCCCATTCAATCCCCAAATGACATATTGTTGAGTCTGAAGAGGCTCTCCGCATCTATGCGTCCCTTTGAGATGTGAATGTAAAAATAGCCCAGTGTTTCATTTTCTTCCATTTGTTGAACAGCAGTGCCACTCTTTTCTCCCATCACCTCTCTCTCTCTCTCTTTCTCTCTTTTGTGGCTGGTTGAGGGTCGGAGGGAAGGATGTTCAAGGCCAGGGTTTAAACTCATTGACATGTCCATCCTTCAGTCCCACACACTGAAACTCATGTTTGTCCAGGTCACATTCACCCAAAAATACATAAAAGACATTGAAAATGTTACAAAAGATTTCAATTTCAAATAAAAGCGTTTTTTTTATTTTTTTTTATCGTTCTGTTCATCAAAACAATGATGAAAAAAAATGTATCATGATTTCCACAAAAATATTAAGCAGCTGTTTTCAACATTGTTAAAATAAGAAATGTTTCTTGAGCATCAAATCAGCGTATTTGAGTAATTTCTAGAAAAGACAGGCTTCCATACATTTCTCTCTGAATTTACATTAATATAATGTGGAAAATAATGAAATGCTATTTCATTTGTTTTTAAAAATAAATTAAACCATTAAAATAAGTAATATTTAAAGTATTTATATACACAATGGTAGTATTTGTTTTGTTGCCTTTATTTAAATCTCCATAAATTATTATATTATAGTAATTTTATTTAGAGAATCAACATTTTGAATAACTGGAAATAACACAAAAAAACATTTCCATGCACTTTACGGTGTGAGAATTTGTTGGGGGAAATGTGCTTAATTGTCATAAAACACAATGCAAAACATTTTGAAGATCTTACAAAGGCGTCTTAAAGAAAAATATAATTTCTTATGTCTTTCTTTTTCAGTGTGTGTGACTTGAACATGTTCTTGTGATGTTTTCATATAATTGTAAGCACAACCTCATTTCAGTGTCATTCTCTCCCATAGCGAATGTGGCGGCGGCAGCAGGAGGCTTCATCTACTTCCTGAGCTACCTGCCGTACATCTTCCTGTGGCCTAACTATGACCTGCTGTCGCACGCCCAGAAAGTGTCCGCCTGCCTCATCTCCAATGTAGCCATGGCCATGGGAGCCCAGCTGATCGGCATGTTTGAGGGCAAAGGTCAGGGACTCGAGCTAAACATGACACTATAGTTGCTCTAATAATGCTGCCATGCACCTGATGCTCATGTCTTATGTTGTCCTCAGGGACGGGCATCCAGTGGCATAACCTGTTTGATCCGGTAACGGTGGACGATGACTTCTCCATGGCCCAGGTGATCGGACTGCTTCTTCTGGACGCTGTGCTGTACGGTCTGGTCACCTGGTACGTGGAGGCGGTGTTTCCAGGAGAGTATGGAGTGCCACTTCCATGGTACTTCTTCATACTGGTACGTATTACATGCGTGCACATTGTCTATAGCCATATTCTTGGTCACTATAAGCTGCATTGAAGACCTTGGGCCGGAGTCACAAAAATCTTCTGAAGAAAAAAGTTAATTCTTTTTTTTCTAAATTCGAAGAAGTTCTTAAAGGGACAGTTCACCCAAAAATGAACATTCAGTCATCATTTAATCACCCTCATGTCGTTCCAAACCCATAAGACTTTGGTTCATTTTAAAAACACAAATCAAGATGTTTAATAAAAGAGGTTTCTCTCTCTCTTATTGAACGTCCATAGAAATTTCATTTTTGGGCAAACTATCCCTTCAAATAGTCAATTCTTTTCTTAAGAACGATCAGATTTGATCCTAAATTCCATAAATTTTATTCCTAAAGCGGTGAACAAATCAGGCTTTATAATGGAAAAAACTAACGCCATTGATCTGAAGAACATTCTAAAACTATTAAGAATCTTTTGTGGATTGGAAAGGTTCCATGCATGTTAAAGGTTCTTTACTGGAACCGTCAATGCCAATAAATAACTCTTTTTTATTTTAAGAATGTAGTCACAAGTCTTGCGTGTCTCGAGTGCATTGATTATTTCCTCAATCCTCAAACTTCCTCGTGCTCATCACATGGGTTGGCTTTCTTGTGAAACTATGGTCAAAACAGTCTTACTTTGGCCTTGTGAACTTGTCGCAGTGGTTAGTGGTTCACCCATGGGAAGTTTTTAAAGTTTGAGTGAGTGAGGACTGGAGTGCCTTGAACAGAGGCCCTTGAAAGACAGGAAGCATATGGTCTCGGCAGGAAAACCTTGCTTTATGTCATCAAGACGGCCAGGAAGTGCATGCACAACCTTATCTCCTGACGTACAGGATTTACTGTAGGGTGTGAAGAGGGAGGGTACGATGAACAGCGTCTCGGTTTGCGCAGAGCTATTGTTTATGTAGGACACCCGTTGCGTCAGTGCTTGTGTTTGCAGACTGGCTTATCAACGGGCCGGTAATAAAGACCCCGCCAGAGTGAAAGTGATCTGGAACAATGGCCTCCTGGGTCACACCTTTGACTCAGTGGTGTCTGGATGTCTAGCATGTTTATACACAAATGACTTGGTGTAACACAGTTGAAATGTTGCTAATATGACCGCACCTTTGAACATACGATAATTTTAACATTTCCTCTTGTTAATGAGAGAAAACATGTGAATAAACGTTTAGCGGCCCTTCATTGTGAAACTTTTAGCCATCATCAGGGCTCAACAGTGTGAGCGTTTTACTCGCATTAGGTGTGTGTGAACTGTAAAATGCATTTAGGAGCATTTGTGTTAAATAGAGAAAAAAAAACGATTTTATGAAATTTAAGGTATTAAAAAAAAGGGTTGTCAAATATTTCACCTCCTCATCTGCCCTCAGCCCTCGTACTGGTGCAGCAGCCCTCGTGTGGCCTTTCTGAAGGAGAAGGAGGATGACGAAGAAGCCGAGAAGGCGACGAAGGGGGAATTTATCGAAGAGGAGCCAGCTGGACTGGTCTCGGGGGTCAAGATCAAACATTTGGCTAAGGTATCGGATGCACCGTGGTTTGCATTAATATTATTAGATTCACAGGGGACAGATGGCAGACTCTGTGTGTGTGCAAGGTCAGCGTGACAAAGACATGGATTTCCTCTATAAACTGTTGGAGAAGGTAAACATGTGGATCATTCTGTCGCAGGTGTTCAAAGTGGGCAATAAGACCAAGGAGGCGGTGAGGGATTTAACGCTCAACATGTTTGAAGGCCAGATCACTGTCCTTCTCGGTCACAACGGAGCGGGCAAGACAACCACACTATCAATGCTGACAGGTGAGAACACAGCAATTTAGTTTTAATGTACTTTAGCTAAGTTTTTTAAGTTGTGTGACTGTCCCTCTCAAATTGCTTTAGGAAATGTGATTCTTTTTAGTGAGTCAGTTCATTTGAATGGTTCATTTTAATGAACTGGTTCAATAAATGATTCATTTGAATCATATCTGTATTGTGTTCCTTGAACATTGTACGTAATCTGTTTTGTAGCTATTTAGCATCATTTTTATGATTTAGTTGAATTAAGGTGTTGTATTATAGGTTTAATACTTGAGTGTTTAGTGTAAATCTAAATAAAACCGCTCTTTTTTTTTTTAACTGAATAATATAATGATAATTAAAATTATTTTGTCCTGTTAAATAATACATTTTAAGCTACTAACAAAAAAGTAGCTTTTTTAAAACTAGCTTGACTGTTTAACTACGTGACCAGACGTCCCGGGACAGTCCCGAAATCTAAGCTGTTGTCCCGAATCCCGAATCCGGCCCTAATTGTCCCGAAAAATTGTAGAAAAAGAGTAGTTATTGTCTGATAAAACTGATAAAACATTAAAAACTGTCCGTGGAGGTTGAGTCGTCCTGCAGCCAGCCCCCGCCGGCTGCTCATTGGCTGCAGCATGTCCTATGTCTATTGTCTGATGTCGGGTTACACAAAGCAAATCATCTACACAATCATTTCGTTTTCTTATTCAATGACCGACAATTTAGTTTTAGGCCCAATGACAGATTGTTGATCTTTGAATAAAAATATATTTTATTATAGGCTATGTAGTCTAATATCATAGTAGGTACATCTATTGATCATAATATCAATATAAGTTATATTATAAAAAGATAATGCTTCTTTAAATATATCAAGGTTTAGCAAAAAAAAGTTAGCCTTGCTTTTAATTTTACCTTTAAATTATGATTAGCTTGTAGCTAGTTTGAAAACAGCTTCAGAACACTGTATAAATACTGATTGTAAGTTATGTTTTTTAAACGATATTGTCCCCTTAAATAACTTTTTTGCTACTTTGTTAGCAGCTTGTATAGCTATTTACCTTGAAAGTATGAGAAGCTTGAAGCTTATCTCTTAGCAGCTACACCATTGATTCTGCTCCTAGCTGTAAACAGTGATAACAGAGGTCAGTCAGAGTAGATCGCTTCTTTGCATCATTCAAATGTTCTTTCTTTCTTCATTCCCAGGCCTTTTCCCGCCCAGCAGCGGCCGTGCGTACATTAACGGTTATGACATATGTCAGGATATGGCTCTGATCCGCCGCAGCCTGGGTCTTTGTCCGCAGCACGACGTGCTCTTCGACAACCTCACCGTCCGAGAACACCTGCTCTTCTACACGCAGGTAGACACAGTGTAATCGAGGAGGTCTATAAGATACCTAACTCTGTGATCATCCATATGTTATCCATGTTTTCTGTTCAAATGTCCTACATGCTCTTTTTTTTTAATTAACTTAAATTCTAGCTGTCACAAACCAAACCTAAATCTATAAAGCTATTAATTTAAAGATGTTGATTATGTATACAGAAACAGTATATTATCTTTATTGTAAAATATACATTTATACACACATATTTAAGTGGTTTGAAAGCGTCGGGAGACTCTTTTGGAGTGATTTTGCTTGTCGCTAGTCTGGTGGATTTCTTTACAGAATTATGGGTAATGTAGTTTTCGACAGGAATTACGCTAAAGTCCCCGTGAACTGGAAGTTGCAACCATCTTTTCTCCAGTGGTGTAATGTATGTCCAAGTGAAGGGGTTTTACTTTAGCGCACATCCTCCATCCCTTGCTCATAGCAGATTGGCGGTTGAAGGGGAGTGGTTACGGATATTCGACCCAAGCCGTCAAACTGACGTCATCAGAGAAGAAATGCCATTCCAGAGCGGAAGCAAATGTTCAGATTTTGATCAAATATTACCACGACAAACACATTTTTTCTGTGTATTAACTTGCATGAATTTGTTCACCACACGACTAATGATGTGTGCTAACAAAGTAAATAGAGTAAATTTTGATTTCATGACGACTTAGAACATGATTAGTTAAAAAATAAGCTTATAGTTGATGGCTTAGACAAAAGCATATGCCATCGTTTAACTTCATAGCTCACATTAGGCCTGTTTTTAACAGTTTATAAATTATCGATAAAAATCCATTTCCATATGAAAATGAATGGGAGTTTTAGACTGTTGCAGTCTGTTTAACATTGAGATGGATCTTTACATAGCTTGTTTCTTCTCTTCAGCTGAAGGGTTACCCTCGCAAAAAGATCCCTGATGAGGTCGACCGCATCCTTCGGGTCCTTAATTTAGAGGATAAGCGTGATGCGCGATCCAAGACCCTCTCTGGTGGGATGAAGAGGAAGCTTTCCATCGGCATTGCTTTAATCGGAGACTCAAAGGTCAGACAACGGAAACTTTGTTTAAACCACTGCTGTTTTATTTCACAGATATTTTATGTTTAGCAAATGGTTGTATCAGTGAGATGAGGAAAGGTTTCCCACTCAAATCCTAACGAATCTCATTGTTTCCCTGTAGGTGGTGATGTTGGACGAGCCCACCTCAGGGATGGACCCCTCAGCCCGACGGGCCACCCGGGACCTGCTGCAGGGCGAGAAACGGGGACGTACCATCCTGCTCACCACACACTTCATGGACGAGGCCGACCTGCTGGGAGATCGCATCGCCATCATGGCCAGTGGGGAGCTCCAGTGCTGCGGCTCACCGCTCTTCCTCAAGAACAAATACGGTGAGACTGCGGCAAGATCATGCGAGGAACAAAAAGAGATTGTCACAAGATGTTTATACATAAAACGTGCTAGCGGAGATAGCAAATGAGGACAGACATTTGCCAAGTCCAATATGGCGGCTATAGTAAATGTATAGTAAAGTCTTGTTTTCAAGATGGCAATCACACAGAACAACTTGCTCCAGTAAGGGCTTTGCTTCTACCTAGAGAAGTCCCAGGGGGTTTTCAGACTTGTAGATCGTTTGCTTTGTTCTGAAACTTAATTTGTAAAAATGTTGCATTTTCTTCTTGGTTCGGTTCGCTTTCACAAAGCAACATTTCAAAGTGTACCAAAATGTGTTTATGCAAGTCACAAGTGAGTAAAGCTCTCCGTTTCAGAGTTTCCTCGCCGCCGTCCATCAAGATGATTGACAAGTTAGCTCAGTGAGCTTATTGCGGCTTTATCTGTAGTTGTTTAGACACACAAACACTTATATGAATGTAGCTGTCATTCCCGCTCTGGGGTGCTTTTCCCAATAGCATCATTAGCCGACAGTTCTGTCGTTATCAGCATAGTTCAACGAGTCCGTGTTTCCCAAAATGAATGAATGAAACCATAGTTCCATCAAACATTTGCGAACAGCATTGCAAAGCTGTTCGACAACAGCAAAACAACAGCTCTTGAGCTGTGGTTAGAAGCAAAGTTTCTTCTTTTTTATGACATGTGGACTCAATAAATTCTTATCTTGGGCAAAATAAGCAAGCTATTCAGTACAATCTACATCTTTTATTTTGAACATATGCAATGTCATTTACGTCTTTTAGTTTGTCAAGAGAATTAAAGCGTAATTTTTGAAGAGTGTGCATGTGCGAATGTGCTCTGCTACGTGAGAACAAGTCTATGATTGAATCTGAAAATAAAGCAAAATCAGAAATAGTCATCTTGCATGAATTGGATGTCAAACAGATTAATTAAAAGAAGTTTATTACTCCGCCATCTGCGTGACATCATTGACCAACATGGCTGATAGACCAATTTGCGACAATACGGTTTCGGGAAACAGTAGTGAGTAGCTAGTTGGTTTCTTCAACGATGTATCATACTATGGTAGTTAAGCAGTGAGTTCCGTCAGTGTAGGAAACGCACCACTGGCTGATAAATGATAATTATTTTATTTTATTAAAAATGAAATGTATAGTAGGAGCGGGAATCAAGGCTTCAACTGTTTCTCTTGTACTTCTCTCAGGTGCTGGTTACCACATGGTTATCGTAAAAGACGCATTTTGTAACGTGTCTGAGATCACCCGTCTAGTCCACATGTATGTGCCTGATGCCACTCTAGAGAGCAGTGCCGGCGCTGAACTCTCCTACATACTGCCCAAAGAGAGCACCAGCCGGTAAGACAACACTCAGACACAGCACATATTAGATGCCTGTTTTTTTTTTAAGTAGTGTGTGAAACCGTATGTTGCTTGCAATGAATTTCAAACACTAGTTTGCTACATTGTCATCACATGACTTCATAATTTTGCATGTTTAATGCAGCGAGTGGCCTGCTATTATTATTTTAGACGATCCAATTTTGTGTCTATTTGAATGAGTCAAGTACATTGCATTGTGGGATATGATATATTTCATGTGGTGTGCTCTGGTTGTGTACTACAGATTTAGGCAAAAGTGGTAGTTTGTATAATAGAATTTGCATTGATTACATTGAACTGCATACTACCAAAAAAAAAAACATGTGCAGTATTTTAGTATGCTGTTGCAAATGCACCTTTGTTTGAAATCCTGTGCTCCAGTCGAATCCTGCTGAAGTCATCCTGACATCTGATTTTGAAGAGGTTGTGTTATTTAACATCAAGGTCCTCATCATCATTGTCTTTATCAATAACCTCGATTGCACAAACTCAGCTGGTACTTATAAGAGACAATGAATTATGGAAAAAAAAGTAGTTTGGTGTATACAGATGAATGAAGCGTATGAGGCTTCAGTCTTGGGTCCGATTCTTGTGAGCTGTCATAGCAACAGATGGACTAAATTTACCCATTGATCTGTTTTTTAGTGAAGGTCTTGAAACAACAGTGTTCTCTGTTCATGACACATACGTATTTCTGCTCAGCGACTCTCTAAATCACCTCAATGAGAGAAAAACATCATAAAAGCACTTCGTAATAGAAACGCTTCACCCCAAAAGGAAAATGATGTCATTTTTAATCCTCAATGTTCCTGAATGTACAAAATGTTTGTTTTTTCGTGGAACCAGGGTCATTATCGTAAAGTAACTTAAACTAAAAGAAAATGAAAAATGTTGGCAACTAGCTGAACTAAAGTACTAAAATAACTCAAATTAAAACTATAGGCATATTTTAAACAATTTTAAAAATGAAAAAAAATAAAATAATAATAATAAGTAACTTAAACTTGAACTAAAACAAGAACAGAAAATATACAAATAAATTTTAATTCAAAATATTAACAAAAAACTATTATAGCATCTCAATTATACTAAAATAATACTATACTAAAATTAAATAATACAGAATTTGGATGATGACCAGCAGCTTCAAGCGCCAAAAAGGATATATATATATAATGTATGTAGAAATGTAAACACTAATTGAGCTCTCAAAAATAACTTCATTATCTATTTTTTGTGGCGCATCATACAAGCGTTGAGTGACATGAGAATGATACATTTGCATTTTTGTTGAACTAATAGAAATGAATGGATATGGATGGAATCACTGGATTTCTTTCTCTCCACTCTCAGCAGTTTCAGCAGTTCTTGATTGTCCTGTCTGTTGAGGCTTGAGTTTGCACTGCGCTCTCAGATCTGGTGTTTCTCCGCAGGTTTGAGCTGCTGTTTGCTGAGCTGGAGATGAATCGAGACGAGCTGGGCATCGCCAGCTACGGGGCGTCCGTGACCACCATGGAGGAGGTTTTTCTCAGGTATCTGACCACAAGAAAAGTCTCCTATTGATAAAAGCTCCAATTTTATTCAGGAAAGTTTTTGGAGTTGTGACATAATGTTGATCCCCAACTTTTTCATTTTATATTGTGTTCCGGTTTTCCACACGGAATTAGAGCTCTGTGAGAAACTGATTTCCCACCGGCTCTTGACTCACACATAATTTTCCCCTACCTGCTCCTGCCAGTGTTATTTTAGGATTATTTATTTATTTATTTATTTACTATTATATACTTATTAACATTTTGAATTGGTTTATAATTGTACATTTTCTGTTTCATATTAAAATTTTATTATGTGCTTTTTTGTCCTTTTGTTTCTTTAATTTATTTGAATTTCAGTTTTAGTCGTTTAAGTACTTCAACTTATTTATTGCAATTAGTTTTTAAATGCAACATTTCAAATTGTTCATCTAATATTTTAATAATAATAATACATTTTATTTCAGCTGAACAAAAACAATTATTAATGGTTTTAATGAACAATAACAACACTGGGCTCTTCTTCATAAACAGCTTTTCATGTTTACATATTGTCTTATAATAAACTACGTGAACATGTTTGAACGGATGTGGAAAAAAATGGTTTAAATTACCATTTTGTAAACAGTATGTTCCCTGATTTTAACACTGACCGTCCACTTTGAAATCATGCCACGTATTCTGAATGCTTTTAAAAAAAGAGAAAGGATCTCGGTAAACACGTTAGTTCATATATTGCTTAATTGGATATATGAACTGATTCTTTTAAAATAATTGATGTGTAGGGCTTCTTAACTATACAGGGAACTGTGTTATTGAAAACACACCCTGCGGAAACATGCTCAATCTCTGGTGTGTCATTCAGAGAAGATTGAAAATCTTCACAAAACCTTTTTTATGATGGATTTGGAGAGCTCAAACGCAGTCCTGAATCTTCAGCTATTAGCTGTAGGACAGGGTTCGGAGTGACAGGTTACAGTGACATCATTTCTTTCTCTCCTTCAGCATAATTTCTCTGAGCCCTTCTACGTTTTATATAACCACTTCTGTGTAGGCACATTGAATGGCTGTCCAGCTGTGTTCCAGGAACAGCCACTTTCATGCAGATCCTCATGTTTGTTTCGTCTTTTTATGTAACCGTGTGTGCTTGTGTGCGCTCAATCTCTTAGGGTCGGGAAGCTCGTGGACTCCAGCCTGGATATTCAAGCCATCCAGCTCCCTGCTCTGCAGTACCAGCATGAGCGGAGGTCACATGACTGGACCATGGACGACTCCAGCAGCATCAGTGGCATGACTGATGCGACGGATTTCACCGACAGCGGCACTATGATCTCAGAGGACTGCTCCAATATCAAACTCAACACCGGGGTCAGTGCTTTTAGCGCTTCGCAAACTAACTGTGCTTTTATAAATGAGGTGATATTACTTTTCTAAGCAGACATTAAAGGTGCAGTAAGTGATTTCTGAGAAACGCTGTTGATATTTGAAATCACCAAAACAAACATGCCCCTATCCAAAATGATCACGCTTCTATCTTGATAGCTCCGCCCCCAAATTCACGAACACACTATGCGGCATAGGCACTAATGAGTGTATACGCCCCTTAATGCTGATTGGCTGCAAGTGTGTTTTGGTGCTCTGTCCGATCCACTTTCAACAGCATTTCTCAGAAATCGCTTACTCAGGGTTCCCGCGGGGTCTTAAAAAGTCTTAAATTCTGAACTTTAAATTTAAGGCCTTAAAACGTCTTAAAAACAGCCAGATTTTCATCCGCGGTCTTAAATTTCATTTAGTCAGGTCTTAAAAAAGACTTTACCCTCGTTCATTTCCAGAAACGCTGGCCGCAGAAAGTTATTACAAAGTAGCAAAAAAGTATCGAAGTCGCTCGCCAAGAGGCAGTTCACATATCACGTCTTTTTCGCACTCAAGTTCATTCAAACATAATTGAAGCGACGCGCTCGTTTTTTTCCAGGCGCAGGGACATGAAAAAAGACATGAAGGATGCGGGTGCACCCAAACACTACGGGTGTTTTTCTCTTCTCCGTAAATAAATCTTGTAACAGAGCTACAGCAAGTGTTTTTCGGCGGTGGAAATCCATTAGCCACTAAAACTTTTTTGTCATTGTGGAGAGCGCAGTGCATGGTTGCATAGCAACGACAGACGCCACGGGGAAATCGGACCGAATTTTACTATTAATAATAAAAGATAAGCTAAACTGTACTGTAAATGTCAGTAAATCTTTTTTATAAAAAGAATGAGTCAAAAAAGATAAATTAAAGTCTGAAATATGTGAGGTTTATCTTTTTATAAAAACCTTTTTTGTCAACTTTATTTGAACTTGTACATGTTAGTATATAACATGCTGCAAGACACTTATAAAATCTGGCTATCATTTTTAATCGTATTATTGTAATGTTTATGTTAGTGTGTATTGATGCTAATTTTATTTGTTATTTGCTGTTTTTCGACATAAAACTTGGTGAATTGATTTCATTGTGTAGTATTAGTACTTTTTGAACAGGATTCTGTGATAACAGTGGTAATTTTTGGCACTATAATAATTAAATTAAATGTTCATGCCATTTCATCTCTAGTTATGATCAACTATGATCAACTAAAATCAACTAATTATGTGTTTTTTACAGTAGGCCTATAATATGCAAAGTACAATTTTCTATAAAAAAAATTATATCTGATTCTGTTCTTTTCTCTGACACGCGTTGTTGGGTCTGGAAGGTTACTAATGTGATTGCTTTATCTGTAAATTAAGTTAATGCTTTTTCAATTACTGAATTCATTGAAATAAAATGAATTCTTTGATTTGAATATTTTTTTGGCAATGCGTCTTAAATTTAAGTAGGTCTTAAATTTCAATCTTTATGGTCTCTAAATGTCTTAAAAAGGTCTTAAATTTGACTAACTGAAACCTGCAGGAACCCTGTTACTGCACCTTTGATCCTATAATCTAACATTGAATGAGAAACCCAAGCCAGAATATTATAGACACGTGGACTATAGAGCCATGCAATTACAGCGACTTTTGTACCACTCACAATACTATATAATAATAATAAGAAATAATTGCATACATTCACCTCTTGATCCCACTGTGCGTTTTCCAGGCTTTTTGTTCTCTAATATCAAAATACGGCAGGAAAATAATAAAGAAGAATTGTTTTATTTATCAGCTCAAGGTCAGAGAAAGGAGGTGCTTCAGAAAATGTTGTTACATTAAATGGCAGTGGTTGTTTTATTTTTATTTCTGTTTTATACAGGTATTGCAGTCCTGTTTGGGACATTTTATATAGTTTAGTACCCTGATTTTTTTTATTTTTTTTAGCATTAACATCAAGTAAAATTGTTACAATTAAAAATCAATTATTTAATTAAAAAAGAAAAAAAGGCTAGTATGGGTTACAGGGTTGTAAGCAATTTGGTCTTGATTTAGTCTAAATTAGATATTTCTTATTGTATTTATTGATAAACTTCAATTTCCCATGAATTACTAAATGGTTTTGTCTAATCATTTTTCATTCAAGAGCTTTGGTATCATTTGATCCAAATAATGTTACTTCCTTGAGGTGTGAGACTTTTGTGCAGTATTTTTTTTTAATGACTGTTTTCTATTGGAGAAAAAAAGTTTGTTTACATTTTTTATATATATACATACATACATACATACATACATACATACATACATACATACATACATACATATATACATACTTACACTTACACACACACACACACACACACACACACACACACACACACACATATATATATATACATACACACATATATATATATATAAACATGTACTGCATATACATACATGCAGTATGTTTAAATATATATGTGTGTGTATATATACAGTATATATGCACACACAGACATATAATACATTAGAAATATCATATATATATATATATATATATATATATATATACATTTACATCATCAAATACACACACACACAGACAGTATGTAATATTATGACAGCTCTAATTGTAATATATTAATATATTAATGTAATTTTTTCCTGTGATCAAAGCTGTATTTTCAGCATCATTCCTCCAGTCTTCAGTGTCACATGATCCTTCAGAAATCATTCTAACATGATGATTTGAAGCTCAAGAAACATTTCTGATTCTTTGATGAATAGAAAAAACATCAAAAGACCAGCATTTCATTTGTTTGAAATAGAAATCTTTTGTAACATAAATTTAATGTGACTTTGCTGAAAAAAAGTATTAATAAATTTATAAAAGGATTAAGATGGATGGATAGATAGACAGAATAGTGGTTCTCTCTTTTTTGCATTTATTGTTTTTGTAAACATTATTTTCTGCTTGTTTTTATCCTCAGGCCAGACTCTACATGCAGCAGTTCTACGCTATGTTCCTGAAGAGGGCGCTCTACAGCTGGCGCAACTGGAAAGTGATGGTGGCTCAGTTCCTGGTGCCGCTCATCTTCACAGTGGTGGCTCTAGTGGTGGCCCGTACCGTCCCTAGGAGCCATAACTCGCCCCAGCTCCGCCTGGCACTAAAGCAGTACGGCCCTACCCACGTACCCGTGGCCTTAGATGCGCACGCTGGGCCGTTGGCTGCAGCTCTGGCTGAGATCTATGCCACACAGCTGCCTTCCCAGAGAGCCACGGCTGACACTAATATAACAGGTAACGCTGCTCTTATTATGCTAGTGTGATGCGCGGTAGCTGCCTTGACAACATCCTAACATCCTAACGTTTGTCTGTTCAGATTTCTCAGATTACGTGCTATATAACGCCATGCGGGAGGGCGGAGCTTTCAACGAGCACTGTGTGGTGGGCGCCTCTTTCAGGGGCAGATCCAGGAAGTACGCTGAGGTCATCGGCTACTTCAACAACCAGGGCTACCACACCTCCGCATCGGCGCTCATGCTGGTTGACAACGCTCTCTACAAGCTACTAGCAGGACCCAACGCCTCTATCCGCACTGGAAATTACCCCATGCCCCGCAACATGTCCGAGGCGGCGCAGAGCCAGCTGTCCGAGTATGTGCCAGCTTTTGGACTTTCCTAAATTCCATTTGATCTTTTCCCAAATTCTTTGTTTTTCTGGATTCCGTTAGTAAATTTTAATCATCAAAAATAATGTCTTATCAATCTAATTCATAAAACTTGATTAACTTGTTAACATTTTAACAATAACAGGGCCCTAAGAAAATGCCTTTTTTTTTTTTTTTTTTTATTCTGTGTTGTCTGTTTTAATTTTCCTGGAATCTGTGTTTTATGGTATAATACTTGTTTGTTATGAAAAATGGTGGTAATCAAATGAAGGCATAAAACTTTAAATGAATCTTTTACAACGTAATCAAATGAAAATGTAACATTTTTAGCAAGAAGTGTTGCAAAATCTTTGCGATCTTGTTTTTCTGCGTTTTCCGTAACAAGCATTTTGAACGGTGTTTTGACAATTCAGAGCCATCGAATTACGAAAACGAAAAAAAACGCATATGAAAATTTCGGACCCTTATTATTGCTTTAAGAAGTATGTGTAGTTGACAAATATGTAGCTGAAGCACATTGCATAACATGTTCATGTTTAAACCGCAGTCTTTTTAAAGTTTAATATCGCGATTTGAACAAACCCAGAACCCTAAGTTAACTTGGCACATTTAACTGTTTGGTTGTTTCATCGATTTTCCGTTTTCGTCTCTACAGGGGTCAGACAGGCTTCGCCATCGCCATAAACCTCATGTACGGCATGGCGTCATTAGCCAGCACCTTCGCCCTGCTCCTTGTCTCTGAGCGGTCGGTGAAGTCCAAGCACTTGCAGCAGGTCAGCGGGGTCTATCTCTCCAACTTCTGGTTCTCCGCCCTGCTGTGGGACCTCATCAACTTCCTGTTGCCCTGCCTGCTCATGCTGGTCAGTATGAACGTACTGTCTAGGACAGTAGTTCTTAATCTGGGGGCCTCATCACAGTTGTAAGATGGCTTAAAATGTTTTAAAATAAGACCAAATGTGATTTAAAATACACTAAAACAGCTCAAATGTAAGCTGATGTCATATATTTCTTATTTTAATTCATTCCCTCATTCTTTGTTTGTGAACCAAGGTTCCCACAGTCTTGGAAAACCTAGAAATTGTAAAAGTTCCGTTTCTAGACCTGGAAAAGTCATGGACACTTATATAACCAATATGTTATTGAAATTAAATTGCTATTTGTGAGTACAAAAATAATTTGTGATATGTAAATTTTAATGATAATAAAAAGTGCAAACTCTGAAGAACATTTCAGGTTTTTTTTTTTTATTATGGAATTGTATTATTTAAATTATTTAGAATCATTTTATTGTATTATTTCAAGTAAACATTATTTGAAAAATAATTAATAATATTTAAATAAATATTTAACTGTTAAATTCTAGTTATTTTGCCTATCCTAGTCTCTGCAAATAAAATAAAAAAAAATGTAAAAAAAGAGCAGCTTTGTCTTTACAGCAGACGTACCAGAAATATCTTGGGGGTCCTTCATATGTTTTACAAGGGAGTCAAAAAAATTGAGAACCACTGGTCTAGGACATATTTAACATTTGACATGCAAGAAGAACATATTGTCTCTGAACTTCATAGACCTTAGTCCCAGCAGACGGCATTTGAAACAGAGCCTGTGTATATTCTGTGGAAAAATGCTGAAGAACCGTTAACGGAATCCTGGGATTAAATTAGAACAGGTTCTCAACTATGCCGTCTGCTCTGACTGAATGTCTATATGTTCAACTAAGCTCATTATTCTTGACGTGCTTGTTTGTTTGTTTTGTTCAGGTGGTCTTCAGAGTGTTTTCAGTAAAAGCGTTCGTGGCCGACAACCACCTGGTGGATGTTTTACTGTTGCTGCTTCTGTATGGCTGGGCGGTGATTCCCCTTATGTACCTGCTCAGCTTCCTGTTCTCCACGGCAGCCACAGCCTACACGCGCCTCACCATCTTCAACATCCTCAGCGGCACCGCAACCTTCCTCGCGGTCACCATCATGACCATACCTGGTGAGAAACGCATGTCCACACTCGTACGCTCAGAATGCTTTTCATTTCTTGCAATAACTTGTATTCACACACCTCGTGTTCTTGTGGTCCAGAGCTGAATCTGCTAGACCTCTCCTATATCCTGGATAAAGTCTTCCTGATCTTCCCGAATTACTGCCTGGGCATGTCCTTCAGCGAGTTCTACCAGAACTACGAGATCATCACCTTCTGCACCTCCAGCTTCTTTGCTGACCTCATCTGCAAGCACTACAGTGAGTGAACGGTTCTGTTTCTGGCGTTGCTCTGGGCAGCCCCGTCCACAGTGAACTGTCCAAAATTAATGAATATGATGGATGATTAGAAATGATAAATGGATGTTAGAAATGATGGTTAGTTAGATATGAAGAGTGGATGTATGGTTAGAATTGATGGATGTATGGTTATACAGTGAGGAAAATAAGTATTTGAACACCCTGCTATTTTGCAAGTTCTCCCACTTAGAAATCATGGAGGGGTCTGAAATTGTCATCGTAGGTGCATGTCCACTGTGAGAGACATAATCTAAAAAAAAAAAAAATCCAGAAATCACAATATATGATTTTTAAACTATTTATTTGTATGATACAGCTGCAAATAAGTATTTGAACACCTGAGAAAATCAATGTTAATATTTGGTACAGTAGCCTTTGTTTGCAATTACAGAGGTCAAACGTTTCCTGTAGTTTTTCACCAGGTTTGCACACACTGCAGGAGGGATTTTGGCCCACTCCTCCACACAGATCTTCTCTAGATCAGTCAGGTTTCTGGGCTGTCGCTGAGAAACACGGAGTTTGAGCTCCCTCCAAAGATTCTCTATTGGGTTTAGGGCTGGAGACTGGCTAGGCCACGCCAGAACCTTGATATGCTTCTTACAGAGCCACTCCTTGGTTATCCTGGCTGTGTGCTTCGGGTCATTGTCATGTTGGAAGACCCAGCCTCGACCCATCTTCAATGCTCTAACTGAGGGAAGGAGGTTGTTCCCCAAAATCTCGCAATACATGGCCCCGGTCATCCTCTCCTTAATACAGTGCAGTCGCCCTGTCCCATGTGCAGAAAAACACCCCAAAAGCATGATGCTACCACCCCCATGCTTCACAGTAGGGATGGTGTTCTTGGGATGGTACTCATCATTCTTCTTCCTCCAAACACGTTTAGTGGAATTATGACCAAAAAGTTCTATTTTGGTCTCATCTGACCACATGACTTTCTCCCATGACTCCTCTGGATCATCCAAATGGTCAATGGCAAACTTAAGACAGGCCTTGACATATGCTGGTTAAAGCAGGGGAACCTTCCGTGCCATGCATGATTTCAAACCATGACGTCTTAGTGTATTACCAACAGTAACCTTAGAAAAAACGGTGGTCCCAGCTCTTTTCAGGTCATTGACCAGCTCCTCCCGTGTAGTTCTGGGCTGATTTCTAACCTTTCTTAGGATCATTGAGACCCCACGAGGTGAGATCTTGCATGGAGCCCCAGTCCGAGGGAGATTGACAGTCATGTTTAGCTTCTTCCATTTTCTAATGATTGCTCCAACAGTGGACCTTTTTTCACCAAGCTGCTTGGCAATTTCCCCGTAGCCCTTTCCAGCCTTGTGGAGGTGTACAATTTTGTCTCTAGTGTCTTTGGACAGCTCTTTGGTCTTGGCCATGTTTTGTATGGGGTGGACAGGTGATTGTATGGGGTGGACAGGTGTCTTTATGCAGCTAACGACCTCAAACAGGTGCATCTAATTTAGGATAATAAATGGAGTGGAGGTGGACATTTTAAAGGCAGACTAACAGGTCTTTGAGGGTCAGAATTCTAGCTGATAGACAGGTGTTCAAATACTTATTTGCAGCTGTATCATACAAATAAATAGTTTAAAAATCATATATTGTGATTTCTGGATTTTTTTTTTTTTAGATTATGTCTCTCACAGTGGACATGCACCTACGATGACAATTTCAGACCCCTCCATGATTTCCAAGTGGGAGAACTTGCAAAATAGCAGGGTGTTCAAATACTTATTTTCCTCACTGTATATGATAGATGGATGTTAGATATGAAGAATAGATGGTTAGATATAAAGAATAAATGGTTAGATATGACAGATTATGGTTACATATAATGGATGGATGGGTGGATGGATTGTTAGATATGATAGATATGATGGATGGATGGTTAGACAAGATAGATGGATGGTTATGATGAATGGATGGATGGATGAATGGGTAGATAGGATGGATAGATGTTAGATATGATGGATGGATGGTTAGATATGAAACAACTTCATGTTAGATATGATTGATGGATAGATATGATGGATGGATGATTAGATATGATGGAAGGATGGATATGATGGATGGATGAATGGTTATACATGATGGTTATATATGATACATGGATGGTTGTCTGTGATGGCTGGTTATATATGAAAACTTGTAAATTATTTCCCTGTCGTTTAGTTGCGTTGGATTTGGTGCCGACTCATTTTAGGAATTGGAAATGTGCTTTCACTTGGCTAATGTAAATGTGAAGCTGTGGACACTAAATCTTCTGTTCAGCCTGTTTTCTGTAACAAGTTAGCCTGTGTGTGTCCATGCTAATTAAATAATCTGCCGTGTTTGCTGTCTTGATGAGCTACGAGATTGAAAATCCTGATTTTATTTGATTGTTGGTAAACCTTTTGAATCTTAGCATCATCTGGCACACTTAATGGGGGACTGTATTGTCATTCTCATTGTCATCTGCAGACATCACGTATGAAGTGAACTACTTTTCCATGGACGAGCCCGGAGTGGGCCGCTTCCTGGTGGCCATGTCCGTGCAGGGTGTCGTCTTCATCGCCCTGGTCTTCTTCATCGAGCTCCGGTGCATCCGCACGCTACTCAACCTCTTCAGGAGACGCAAGAAGGTGGGAGAGGAGGGAAAATATGCTGCCAAAATATTATTGGTTTGTATGCTATGAGTCACAATCACGTGTGTGTGTGTGTGTTTGTCAGGCTCTGCTGTTGGCAGAAGAAGCTCTTCAACCCGAGGACAGAGATGTTGCCGAGGAGAGGAAGAGAGTTTTGGATTGCCAGCCAGTGGTTGAGTCCATGGTGGGCAGCCCACTCATTCTACAGGAGATCAGCAAGGTATGCCGTCACATATGATCATTTTGCAATGATTTAATCTATCGACATGCAAATTCCACTTTATCATTGCCACAATACCAGTTGGATGGCACCACCACCTATTGGCCAAAGTGTATAAAACATGCAGAAAATCCACAATCTCAAAATTGCTTAGGAATAATTTGGCCTAAGATCACGCTTCTTGATTTACTAAGACTTAACAATTTCCAAGGTCCTTTCTATGGCTTTCTGTCAAATGTTTCCAGTCTTTGCCAAAATTAGCTGTCATAGTATTCAAAGGAAGCCTCACAAAAGCCATTAAATGGAATATTGGTGTACAACAACGTTCTACAGTAGTAAGTTGCTGACAAATATGCTAAACAGTAAGTTATGTATGGTTTTGCATATTATCACAAAGCAAATATCATTGCCGCAATGCCCTGAAAACAGCATGCTAATTTGGTCATAGCATCATCTATTTGTTTAGTTTACTGTTATTGTCCTTTTCTCCTCCTTTGCCTAAGATGTGTGGTTGTGTTTCACTAGGTATATTCAGGCGGGCAGACACTGTTAGCAGTGGACCGTTTGTCCCTGGCCGTTGGGAAGGGTGAGTGCTTTGGTCTGCTGGGATTTAATGGAGCAGGGAAGACAACGACATTCAAAATGCTGACGGGAGATGAAAGCGTAACCTCAGGGGATGCCTTTATTGACGGCTACAGCATCCTCCGAGATGTGAAAAAGGTTGGCCATTTTGTTATCTCATATTTGACACTTCAGATAAAAGTTTCAGTTCCTGAACACTGGAGATTTACATTTGTTATTTTTACATTATTTTATTATAGTTGGCATATGTGAATGATATATGATTCAACAGAGTGTTAAATATGACTTCGCTTCAGGTGCAACAGAGAATCGGCTACTGTCCCCAGTTTGACGCTGTGCTGGATCACATGACAGGGCGGGAAACCCTGAGCATGTATGCCAGACTGAGGGGCATCCCAGAGAAGTATACCACCGCCTGTGTAGAAAACGTCCTGCGCTCGCTGCTGCTCGAACCTCACGCTGACAAACTTGTCCGCAGCTACAGGTATGAACGTGAGACTTGAGAGAAAGAGGATGGATGGTTAGATATGATGAATAGATGGTTAGATATGATGAATAGAGGGTTAGATATGATGAAAAGATGGTTAGATATGATGAAAAGATGGTTGTATATGATGAATAAATGGTTAGATATGATGAATAAATGGTTAGATATGATGAATAGATGGTTAGATATGATGAATAGATGATTAGATATGATGAATAGATGATTAGATATGATGAATAAATGGTTAGATATGATGAATAAATGGTTAGATATGATGAATAGATGGTTAGATATGATGAATAGATGGTTAGATATGATGAATAGATGATTAGATATGATGAATAGATGATTAGATATGTTATAAAGGGTGGATGCATAATTAGATATGAAGGGGGATTATAGATATGATGAATGACTGGTTAGTTGTGATGAATGGATATGATCTAGATATAATGAACGGATGGTTAGATACGCTGAACGATAGATTAGTGGTTCAGAAGTAAAATCATATGTTTGTGAAATGTTGTATTCTAAGTTGCTAATTGGTTCTTCTGCACAGTGGCGGCAATAAGAGGAAGTTGAGTGCAGGCATGGCTCTGATCGGTGGGCCACCCGTGATCTTTCTGGACGAGCCTTCCACTGGCATGGACCCCGTGGCCAGACGGCTGCTTTGGGACGCGATCACACGAACCAGAGAGTCTGGCAAAGCCATCATTATAACCTCACACAGGTAAGTCACACGTCTCCTGACTAACACAGATATGAACTGCAAATGAAAAGAGCATGTTGCAGCAGAACAAACCCCGTCTCATTGTCTCTCTGCAGTATGGAGGAGTGCGAGGCGCTGTGTACTCGGCTGGCTGTCATGGTGAACGGCCAGTTCAAATGTCTGGGCAGCCCACAGCACCTGAAGAGCAAGTTTGGGAGCGGTTACACGCTGCTGGCCAAAGTCCGTGTGGAGACCGAGATAGAGGAGATGGACCTTCAGCTCTTCAAAGACTTCATTGAAAACACCTTTCCAGGTATTTAAATGACACGCTTTGTATTTCCGCTGCACAGTTGGACAGTTTTGAAACCTTTCACCTGATGGCTTTCATAGGAAGTTCACTGAAGGATGAACACCAGGGGATGGTCCACTATCACCTGACTGACAAAACTCTTACCTGGGCACAGGTACGTCTCAGTGCTTACCCATACTTACCCAAATGTGCAGTTTCCCCACAATGCAATGCTCTGAACTTGACCTTCAATTTCTAGTTTGATCTCAGCTGCATTTAAAATTAAAATTGAAAAATTAAAATCATTAATTAATAATTCAATTTACAATTTTTTGGGGGAATTTTAAACAAAAAGATTGCAACATAATTTCCACTAAATTATGGGTAACTAACTGGTTGCAACTCTCTAAACATTTATTGTTACATAGCCTACTTTTTCATATAATACATATTTTTGTGATTAACTTTTTATTAAATAAAAAAAGTCAAAAATTCTGAACTTTAAACTTAAGGCCTTAAAAAGTCTTAAAAATGGCCAGATTTTCATCCTAGGTCTTAAATTTAATTTAGTCAAAAAAGTGTTTACCCTCGTTCATTTCCAGAAACGCTGGCCGCAGAAAGTTATTACAAAGTGGCAAAAAAGTATTTAGTTGTAGCCTACAAAGCGGAGCCCTAGAGCAGGGGTCTCCAACACGTCGCTCGCGTGCTAGCAATAGCTCGTGGCTTGATATGAGCTAGCTCGCCAGAGGCCGTTCACATATCGCGTCTTTTGCGCGCTCAAGTTTGTTCAAATGTAGGCGTGCGGCAAGTGCGCTCATAATTGAAGCGACGCGCACATTTTTTTTACCAGGGATGAAAAAATCTCATTTCACGAGATGAAAAAAATCTAAACTTTTCAGAATGCCGCAAACGCACTGCAGGTCATGTGACAGGAACCAACCAATCACCCCTTTCCATAACAACATTGAAAGCTCAGTCAACATGAAGGATGGGGGTGCACCCAAACACTACTAATAAATATAAGCTAATGTGTAAATGTCTGTAATTTATCTTTTTTGACTCATTCTTTTATAAAAAAATTATTTAAAGGCTGAAATATGAGGTTTATCTTTGTATAAAACCTTTTTTGTCAAAGCTTTATTTGAACTTGTACATGTTAGTAGATAACATGTTGCAAGACACTCTTTTAAAATCTGGCCATCATTTTTAATGGTATTTTAATGTTTACGTAAACAAAACACATGTTCATTTTACATGAACGTAAAATCATATTGATGCTAATCAATTTGTTATTTGCTGCTTTTCGACATAAAACTTGTTGAATTGACTTCATTCTGTAGTATTAGTACTTTTTGAACAGGATTCTGTGATAACCGTGATAATTTTGGTCACTTTAAACATCTCATCATTTCCTCTCTAGTTATGATCAACTATGATCAACTAAAATCAACAGTAATTGTGTTTTTACAGTATAATATGCAAAAGTACAATTTTCTATAAAAAAAAAATCTACCTCTCCCTCTCTCTCTCTCTCTCTCTCTCACACACACACACATCAGATAATCCTAGATAGATAGAAAGATAGATAGATAGATACTCGGTCCCGAGGTAACTATCTATCTAACTTGGATAATGTGTCGTGTAGGTCTTAAATTTCAATCTTTATGGGCTTAAAATGTCTTAAAAAGGTCTTAAATTTGACTTATGCCTGGTTCAGATTACAAGATTTTTCGGTCTGTTACGATAGTCACGGTGTCAGATTACACGATTTTGACTCTTAAAATCTTGTCATGTCGTGGACAAGAAACATGTCAGACTACACGTTGCTTTCCGACCAGTCATCGCGCACACATTCAAGCACACATACACACACACACTCGCTCACACGCACACATGTAGCTCGCTCACTCACTCGCGCACACACACACACACACTTACACACACACACACGCTCACTCGCGCGTGCGTGCACACACACACTCGCTCGCGCACACTCACTCACTCTTGACGGAACCGTCGTGGAGGACCGTTAAAAAATTAAACATGCTAGTCTTTCTGTCGTGATGTCGTGAAGCATCGCAGACGCAACGTAGGTTGTCGCCCACTATGACACACTATACAAGATGAAACGATCGAATCTTGCGTCTCGACGCCCGTTGTCGTTTACGAATCCCCACGACACCCTACGTCAAACGGATCGTTCCAAAATCGGGCTAAAATCGTGTAATCTGAACCAGGCATTACTGAAACCTGCAGAAACCCTGAAAAAAAAAGACAACAACCCTTAACACAAACTAAATAAAATTGCCAAAGCCTATATATATATATATATATATATATTGTCGTGGAAATCCTCAACTAAATCTGACTTCTTACTACAGTATCTCAAGGTAATTCCCTGAATACTCACAATACAATCCAATAGTTTGTAAGTAAGGTGACAGCATCCCGTCAAGAAGCTACTATCACTACCTCAATCACACTTGAGCTGTTTCTTTTGTTGTCTATTGAGCGTAGAATCTTTAGCACTTCTATTCCTAAGCTGTGCAGCATATATCTGACACGACTCCCAAGTTGCTCTTTGCAGAAATGAAGTTTTATTTGCGGCCAGGAAATCACTGGTCACAGCAACCAAGTGAAACTCCTGAACAAAAGATACATGTACATTTAAATCTTACAATTGAGTAAAAACCAATATCACTCAAGTCTTTTAAAAGAGTTTAAAAATTATCTTAGCTAATCACATGACTGTTAGTTCTACTGTGCTAAGCAAGTCTACATGGTCTTTGACCTGAGCATACTTAGTCTCCATTTTTCTGTATATATATATATATATATATATATATATATATATATATATATATATATATATATATATATATATATATATATATATATATATATATATATACAGTGCTATGCATAAGTTTAGGCAACCATGCTAAAGTTGACTAAAAAGAGGAATAAAAAATCATATTTTGCAAATTTAACTTAATGCCTTATTTTAAAAAATTAGGAAAAATCCAACCTTTAAGGACACCAATTTTCTTTGTGAATGAATAATGTATCGTAAATAAATAAATGTTCTTCCTTAAAAAACAGGGTGCATAAGTTTGGGCACCACTATGTTAAATTCCCATAGAGGCAGGCAGATTTTTATTTTTAAGTATTTTTTTTTTTTTTTTTTTAGGATACTATGCATCCTGATAAAGTTCCCTTGGCCTTTGGAATTAAAATAGCCCCACATCATCACATAGCCTTCACCATACCTAGAGATTGACATGATTTTATTTCAGTTAGCCTAATAGCTAGTTTGATTTGCATTGAGAGATGATCTTATGGAAAGTACTCCATGCCAATCTCTAGGTATGGTGAATGCTATGTGATGATGTGGGGCTATTTTAATTCCAAAGGCCAAGGGAACTTTATCAGGATGCATATTATCCTAAAAAAAAAAAAAAAAAAATACTTAAAAATAAAAAACTGCCTGCCTCTATGGGAATTTAACATAGTGGTGCCCAAACTTATGCACCCTGTTTTTTAAGGAAGAACATTTATTTATTTACGATACATTATTCATTCACAAAGAAAATTGGTGTCCTTAAAGGTTGGATTTTTCCTAATTTTTTAAAATAAGGCATTAAGTTAAATTTGCAAAATATGATTTTTTATTCCTCTTTTTAGTCAACTTTAGCATGGTTGCCTAAACTTATGCATAGCACTGTATATATATATATATATATATATATATAAAGAGTTCAGATGCAAAAGCCTCTTAGTGCCATCTGAAATTTTCTTCTAGAATGATCATTTTTATCAAGCTTGTATATTTAAGTTCAGTAATTTCACTTAAATGACAATAAATAGGTCATTTTCATTGCCATTTAAGTGAAATTACTGAATTTATAAATAATGATAAATCAATATAAATTGATAAAAATTATCATTCTAGAAGAAAATTTCAGATGGCACCCACTTAGAGGCTTTTGCATCTGAACTCTTCATATATATATATATATATATATATATACATACATACATACATACATACATACATACATACATACATACATACATACATACATACATACATACATACAAAATTTTAATGCAAAATTTTAAAATGCAAACGAGTAAGCATTTTGCTCATATTTAATTCCATCGACCTTTAGTTGAATGAAGTTTAATAAAGAAGACATGTTTAGCGTGTACTTGCACACAGATATCCCTCCATAATGACCGCTTGATAGACAAAACCTCCACACTGATAACATTTTTAACATGTCATTTTGTCTCAGGTGTTCGGGGTGCTAGAAACAGCCAAAGAGAAGTACAGCATCGAGGACTACTGCGTCAGCCAGATCTCACTGGAACAGGTGTTTCTCGGCTTCGCCCAGTTCCAGCACTGCGCTGAGGCCTGCAGGAAATGACACGCTGAAGCCCAGAGGGGGGCGGCGCTCCTTCACTTCAGTAGGAGGTTCATCCTGGGCCGACTGACTCCCCGTCAGACTATGGACATTGCTCAGGTGTCTCTCTTCACACGTTTCTGACATGATCATACATGCATAACACTTCCAGACTCAAGCACTGTGTGTGTCGCACAGAAGGCAGGACCACTAACTCAAGACCTTGGCCAGTAGGGTAACCGTATGCGGTGTTTATTTAAAGTCTGTCTGTGCGTTTGCGAGCGGTTTGAGTTTCAACGGGAAGTTCGTCACACTCTGAAATACTCTGAATTTTAATCTGTGGGTCTTGCCTGAAAGGAAGTGGTGTTTGTTCATCATCTGTAAGCGTGACAGACGAGGTGTCTCATAGTGTACGATTACTGTTATTTATGAATGACTTATTTTGTTTGTTTCTCTTCACCTGTTTTCCACTGTGGTCTTAAGGCTGAAGCTACACACACTTCGACCCCCTTTATGATAAAATGCGCAAAAGGGGGCGGAAATATTGAAAAATGCGATGTCCAAAACAAAAAAGTCTTAAGCAAAAAATGCTGCTTCTTTGGGTTTGCAATAACAATAGAAAATTAAATTTACAGGAAAAGTTAGTGAATATAAAATGTACCATTTTATAGAATAGCTTTAGGTCATTTATAGAATTTATACAATAGCTTTATTCCCCTTGTCTAGGTATTTATAGTCAGTTATTTGTGATATATGAATTCATCTTCCAAAAAAAAAAGAAAAAAGAAATCATTCTAGTAATAGACGGTTTGTGTTATGTATGTCAAAATAAGTCACTTTTTAAAAAACGAATTTCGCTGCTAAAATTAACTTCAAATTCCTTAATTTTTCAGTCAAAACATGCACGTGTTTTTGAAAGAGACCACAAATGTTTTAATGCTTTTTCTCTCCACATATCCAGTTATGATTTTTACCAGATTGTGAATTTTTTTGTTTGTTTGTTTTTTATATATATATATTTTTGAATAGTGCAACATGGGCTATGTGTAATTCCGCAGATGAACACTAGAGGACGTACAGTGCACCTTTTTAACGTCTGCATCAAACTGAATGTCTTTAGATACACACTAATGTTCGCTTGTATGATGAGAGTCTGTCACAGAGCAAAAAAAACACAACATTTATAGAAACTTTTGCTTGTTACTGTGGTTTTGGATTCATCCTGCTGTGTTCTGTTGCACTACTGATGTGGACCAATTCAATCGCCGTCAGAAAGATCCATAAAAAAGCTCACAGAAACATGAAGTATCGTAAAGCCAAGGATTTATTGTAAGAATCATTATGTGCAATTGTTTGTAAAATCATTCTCATTGCATTGAAGGTTTTTATATAACTACGAGAAGTGTGTTCTGCTTGTACTTCATGCTGCTTGGCTAATTTCTCCAATGCTTTGCACATTGTTATGCTCTTGATTGATTCTACAATCAGTTTAACTTGCGTCAGTCCACATTCCCGTCCAGATTCATGTTAACTGAATGTACTTAATTCATAGCGAAGGAAAAAAACGCAGGCTCATTCGTCACCTTAACCTCGTACACTCTGACATACTAAATATAAAATAGGGCTTTAAGGTGACTGACCACAAATAGTTTCTTTTCTATGTTTATTGGTCTGTTTTGCACAGTGCTCTGGCTGTCGTGTCTGAACTGCTTGTTTGAAACTGAAATATTGCATTTTGAGAATCGAGAAAGCAAACTTGACAATGTTAATGATGACAATGTTGATTAAAAATGGTCAAAATATATACCATAATGCAAAAAGGGAATTTACATAATTGTAATCATGTGTACTGTAGGCTATCACTCAATTAACCTGTGAGAAATGTAAGTATTGTCATTCTTCCTTTTTTTTTATTAAATCGGCCTTATGCAAAGGAATTGTGTTCAACAGTTGTTTTCTTTTTGATATCCTATGGACCCTTTCTCAGTTTGATGACTCATTTCTGCAGTTATTAACATCTAAATCGAATTAACCCTTTTTCACTATAAAGAACCTTTTATTTTATTTTCTTTTTTTTTTTCCGATGGAAAGGTTCCATGGATATTAAAGATTCTTCATGGAACCATCAATGCCAAAAGTTTAAAACCCGTGTTAGCATTGTTGTAGAAAAAAGGAGGCTAGAGTTCATTTAGTTGACTTTTACGAGTATATGGGTTAAAGAGGAAGACATGCCGTATCTTGACCTGAAATTCACCTTTTATGTTCTCAGGCCTGCTAGCACAAGTGTGCAACAATCAAAACAGTCTCTGTGTTCCTGTCTACCCCTGACACAGTTAGCAATAAAAGCTAATCATCCTCAGACAGGTGAAGGTTCAGCCATGGGAAAGGAGGACGAATGCCAACTGTCTTTCTGTACAGCGGCACAATTTAGGTATTTAGACTCACTTGTAATGTATATTACGTAATATCACTGCATTTGATCAAGTGACTAACTTTACTTTTTGCCATACTTTTGCTCAATGTCTTTTGAATCAGCTGGTGTTATGGTGATTAATGAATGTATAAAGTCAGTTCTTCTCAAGTTCACATAGCAGAGGAACCACATGTGAAGTTCATCACATTAACTATCAACATGATACACTATGGTCTTCATATATTGCAGTACAGATACGTTGCCTAGGTATATAAGTGTATTGCACAACGTTAAATAATCTTTGGTCTGATCTGATCTATTGCAGGTGTGTTAAAACAGCTGTGCAATATAGTGATGCAACCTTACTATTGATGCAGTTGGCCATCAATATATCAGGCCAAATAAACAGTAAAACCGAACAGAGAATTTAGTTTTGCTCTTTCTGCTGAGAATGAACCATTTATAGTGGATTTTTATTGCCATTTATACAGTACCTAAGGGTAGTTAGTTAATGTTTGTTTTAAGACAAAAGCTGAACATCATACCAGTGCCAAACGATTAACATCACAGGGTGAATAGGAAAAGTGTTACAATAGCTATTTCCATCCATCTATTTTTATGACAAGTTAAATTCAATTAACTTTGGATGGACTCATAGTTATTGTCTACAGTTTGAGTATTTGGTTGGTTTTTTGTTGTACCTTGTTTAGTTTAGTTCATGGGTTTTAAGATTGAGCGTGACACAATCTGTCCATATTGACTTCTGACCTGTAATGCAGCCTGAATCATAATGACACTGTGTTCATTCATTCACCAGAGGAGAACTGGTCTCCGACTGAGCCCCGACTGTTTTATTTCTCCATTCTTTCACCTGATGGAGTTTGGTTTCCTTGCCGCTGTTTCTTCTGGCTTGCTTAGTTGTGGACACTTAATCTTCAGTGATATTATTGACTTGACTGCACTGACACTTTTTGAGAGCTGATTTGATTGACAGGGAGAGTTAGTGTTCGTGACGCATGGTTTTAAACCCTCTGACGAAACATTGCATTGCTTAATCAGGTCTGTGAAAGTAGGTCTGAAGTCACTCCAGGTTAAAGTGTGACAGAGGTGAGAGGCAAGGCAAGTGTATTTACATAGCACGTTTCATACACTATGGCAATTCAAAGTGCTTTACATTGAAAGGGATTAAAATAATCACACTATGGCAATTCAAAGTGCGTTGCATAGAAAATAAGCACAAAATAAAAGCAAGGGAAATTAAAACAATTATAAAGAGAATTAAAAGAGATAAATGATACAGTTATACAATGAATTAGAGTACAATCAATTAAAGTAGCAGATGTATAAAGATGAATTATTGTCTGATTGAATTATTATAGTAAGCTTTTAATATATAACATACAAACAGGAGAGCTTATAATAACATTCGTACAAATGTATACATGTAAAGTGTTGAAATATAAGCTATATATTTTTTAATCCTGGATTGATGTCAAGATTTATGCATAGAAAATAATTTTCATTAGTTCATTCATTTAAAAAAAAAAAGAAAAAAAAAAGGATTTGAATTGTTTTGGCGCGAGCATGAATCTCATCTTCAGTAGGAATGAACTGAAAATCATTGCTCTGCTCTCTTCGAGCCAGTGCGCACGCACCGTAAAGCCTTGTTTATTCCACCAGTGACATGCAGCGACAAAGCAACACGATCCAATCAAGGCATGGTCTTATTATTTGGAGATAAGATGGTCCATGGCTCTACCATTGGAAAAAGCGTAACGGCTAATTTTGATCATGTGTGTCTTGATAACATTCACGTTACAGCCTTGGCATCATATAATTTCGTTCAGAGCTGTGCAACCGTCAGTTTGTGGATACCATGGAAATGAATGAGGACCGTAAACTGAATCACACCAATTGTCCGTGACATCTCTTATAAAACAGCATTTTGTTCCGGTGTAAACTAAAAA
Source organism: Rutilus rutilus (assembly GCF_951802725.1). NCBI lineage: Eukaryota > Metazoa > Chordata > Actinopteri > Cypriniformes > Leuciscidae > Rutilus > Rutilus rutilus. The sequence continues at coordinate 29,251,558 of NC_140209.1, read as the reverse complement.
TAGATCAATCTGAAAAGAATATGAAATAATTAATATAGTAAAATAGTTATATTGCTGTATCATTTCTATTTTTTTTTATATACTTTTATTTAGTAGGCTACTAATAATCATAATCAGTAATCATTATTATTCAAATTAATATATAAGCACAAAATTTTGGGGCCAAATTGTACAGCCCTACAAGCAGATACAACAAACCCGGTGTTCTTTTAAAAGAAAATTGTGAATTTTAAAATGTACAATTCGATTCCTGATTGGAAGGGTCTTTGTCTTCCCAGTTGTGAAACACATCTTTATTCGTGATCATTTACGCCTCCTCTAATATGATATTTCTAACACAAAACATGTCTTGCAAATTTTAAATCAATATCTTGTTTTATGTGAATGAGTGGGCAGGATGCTTATCACAGCTTTTTGAAGCAAAAATTCAAGGCTACAAAATCCAGTTCTAGAAAAGTCCTGTGAACAAATATTCAGTATGGGTTTTATAGCCTTATTTCAGCGACTTCAGTCAAAAATTCACTTAACTACGCATAAATGTAATTTTCTCAAAACTACAAACTTTTACATACATGCTGCTCACATATTATTGTAGCGGAGTTTGTGCTGAATACAGTGTAATCAGACTTTAGCTATAAAGAATTTATAAGTAGCATGTCAAAACAGCTCCAGGGTCCAGAAAACACCTCAGACCCCAGAGGGTTAAGAGCAAACATGTTGAAGATTAGCCAATGAGGCTGTCGATTCATTAAACGATAAGCTATCTCCACACAAAAACGGTTTATTCAACGTAGTGAAGCCTCTCCTCCATTTACATCCATAAAAAAAACAGCCTCTTGTCTCCTTCCCTGTGTGCTGCAGTGTTAGCAGGCGTTACACTTTTTTCGGCTTAGGTTACAGGTTTGCCTTCCAGTGGCTTTGATCCCATTCATTTTCAATGGAGGGCTGTCGACTTCCAGAGACACGAACGACAGTGACAGCATGTAGGCATGTCAAACGATGCGACTCACGTGACAAGTTCAGAAAAGCAATGGACTTCCCAATTCCCAACTTCCCAAGTTCAGAAAAGTTGAACTTTTTGCACATGAGCAGCAAATTTCCAATAGGAGTGAAGACTCTCAGTGGAGCTCACGTTACTGCCTCGAGTGCAGGTAAGACAGGACAGGAGGTGTAACGAGGAGGTGTAACGAGGAGGTTATTCAAGACCCTGACTAGTGCAGTCTCTGTACTGTGTCTAGATCTAAACCCAGATTGAAAGTTTCTAGTAGGCAATTTGTATAGAGATGAGTTTGGAGTTGGTCAGCAACCACACACATGCCAGAAAAGGTACATTTGAAACGGGTCTATAATTTGACACATCGGCAAGATCATCTTTGCTGTGCATTGCTGGGACATGAGGCAATACAACAATATTCTGTGCATATTTGTTACACAAAAGGCATGTTTTAATGATGTAAATTGAATAATATTGGAGCAAAGATTGTGTTAATGTTCTGTTGAGTTTTGTGGGTCTAGACTAGAGCCTGTGAGTAGAGTAGAGCCTGCCCTGTGCTTCAGTCCAAGATAAGACCAAGAAACATTGATAATATGCTGCATGTTGCTTTATTTAAATGGCAATAACTGTTTTTCAGTGATGTTTATTAGCCACTTTATAACATTTTTTTTCTTCTTTCACTTTTAATTTTTACGGTTAATTAAAATACACCAAGTATTTGCATTATGCAGTTTAATAAATGTTAATAAATGTACAGTCCATTGTTGTCCAAACACTTTTTTGTATGTCTTTATATTTAGATAGATAGATAGATAGATAGATAGATAGATAGATAGATAGATAGATAGATAGATAGATAGATAGATAGATAGATAGATAGATAGATAGATAGATAGATAGATAGATAGATAGATAGATACTTTTATTCATCCCGAAGGAAATTTAAGGCATCCAGTAGCTTAGACAGCACATATCCACATATATCACACATATAAAGATAAAAGTAATAATAATAAAACATATATATATATATATACAGTGAGGAAAATAAGTATTTGAACACCCTGCTATTTTGCAAGTTCTCCCACTTGGTAGGTGCATGTCCACTGTGAGAGACATAATCTAAAAAAAAAATCCAGAAATCACAATATATGATTTTTTAACTATTTATTTGTATGATACAGCTGCAAATAAGTATCTCCCTCGGATTGGGGCTCCATGCAAGATCTCACCTCGTGGGGTCTCAATGATCCTAAGAAAGGTGAGAAATCAGCCCAGAACTACACGGGAGGAGCTGGTCAATGACCTGAAAAGAGCTGGGACCACCGTTTCCAAGGTTACTGTTGGTAATACACTAAGACGTCATGGTTTGAAATCATGCATGGCACGGAAGGTTCCCCTGTTTAAACCAGCACATGTCAAGTCCTGTCTTAAGTTTGCCAATGACCATTTGGATGATCCAGAGGAGTCATGGGAGAAAGTCATGTGGTCAGATGAGACCAAAATAGAACTTTTTGCTCATAATTCCACTAAACGTGTTTGGAGGAAGAAGAATGATGAGTACCATCCCAAGAACACCATCCCTACTGTGAAGCATGGGGGTGGTAGCATCATGCTTTTGGGGTGTTTTTCTGCACATGGGACAGGGCGACTGCACTGTATTAAGGAGAGGATGACCGGGGCCATGTATTGCGAGATTTTGGGGAACAACCTCCTTCCCTCAGTTAGAGCATTGAAGATGGGTCGAGGCTGGGTCTTCCAACATGACAATGACCCAAAGCACACAGCCAGGATAACCAAGGAGTGGCTCTGTAAGAAGCATATCAAGGTTCTGGCGTGGCCTAGCCAGTCTCCAGACCTAAACCCAATAGAGAATCTTTGGAGGAGCTCAAACTCCGTGTTTCTCAGTGACAGCCCAGAAACCTGACTGATCTAGAGAATATCTGTGTGGAGGAGTGGGCCAAAATCCCTCCTGCAGTGTGTGCAAACCTGGTGAAAAACTACAGGAAACGTTTGACCTCTGTAATTGCAAACAAAGGCTACTGTACCAAATATTAACATAGATTTTCTCAGGTGTTCAAATACTTATTTGCAGCTGTATCATACAAATAAATAGTTAAAAAATCATACATTGTGATTTCTGGATTATTTTTTTTAGATTATGTCTCTCACAGTGGACATGCACCTACGATGACAATTTCAGACCCCTCCATGATTTCCAAGTGGGAGAACTTGCAAAATAGCAGGGTGTTCAAATACTTATTTTCCTCACTGTATATATATTTAAATATATATATATATATATATATATATATATATATATATATATATATATATATATATATATAAATATATGAAAAAATATTAACTATGACTATGAATATTAACTATTGGCTGGATATGAATAGGATAATACATGACAGAGAATAAATAATAAAATGAAGATGTTTGTTCATTATATAATTGATAGACAGCTGAGAGACACAGACTCTTGCTTAAAAGTCCATCTCTCCCTTCCCCTTTGTGTGGTATTGAAGAGCTGGATGGCCCTGGGGACAAAGGACCTCCTCAACCTGTCTGTAGAGCATGACAGTGACAGAAGTCTGCTACTGAACCTGCTCCTCGGTTTAATGAACATGCTATGTGGGTGGTGATCATTATCCGTGATCGCCAGCATCCTGCTCATTGTCCGTTTCTCTGCAGTAGCTGTGAGTGACTTTAGCTCAATCCTGACAACAGAGCCAGCTTTCTTTACCAGTCTGTTCAGTCGCCCAGCATCTCTCTTCTTATTACTGCCTCCCCAGCACACCACAGCATAAAACAGGACACTGGCAATGACTGACTGGTAAAACATCCTGAGTAGCTTACTGCAGATATTGAATGACCGCAGTCTCCTCAGGAAATAGAGCTGACTTTGCCCTTTCTGATACAGCGCATCCGAGTTGGCTGACCAGTCCAGCTTATTGTCCAAGTGTACCCCCAGGTACTGTGCTGACCACCTCCACACTGACCCCCTCAATGGAGACTGGTTGCATGTATTGCTTCGATCTCCTAAAATCCACCACCAACTCTTTGGTCTTTGTTGCATTCAGCTGCAGATGGTTGAGCCTGCACCATTGCACAAAGTCATTAACCAGGTTCATGTACTCGAACACCTGTACATCCCTGATACACCCCACAATTGCTGTGTCATCCGAAAACTTCTGCATGTGGCATGACTCTGAGTTGTAGCTGAAGTCAGAAGTGTACAGGGTGAACAGGAACGGTGAAAGCACAGTCCCCTGAGGCGCTCCAGTGCTACATACCACAGTCTCCGAGAAACAGTCCTTCAGCCTTACGAACTGTGGTCTCTCCGTCAGGTAGTCTGTTATCCAGGATACCAGGTGAGCATCAACCCCCAACTGCACCAGCTTATCCCTCAATCTGGCAGGCTGAATGGTGTTAAAGGCGCTAGAAAAATCAAAGAACATAATTCTTACAGCACTTTTCCCCTTGTCCAGATGAGAATGCACTCTGTGCAGTAGGTATATGATGGCATCATCCACGCCCACCTTCTCCTGGTATGCAAACTGAAGCCGGTCAAGTGAGTGGCTGACTTGTGGTTTTAGGATGCGAAGTAGCAGTCGCTCCATCGTCTTCATCATGTGTGAAGTTAGAGCGACTGGCCTGAAGTCATTTAGCTCACTGGGAAGCGGTTTCTTAGGAACTGGGATAAGACATGATGTCTTCCACAGTGCTGGTACCTTCCCCAGACGGAGGTTAAGGTTGAAGACATGCTGTAGAGGCTCCGCCAATTCCACCGCACAGGCTTTGAGCAGTCTGGGACACACTCTGTCTGGGCCAGCCGCTTTCCCTGGGCGAAGTCTACTCAGCTCTCCTCTAAGCTGATACGCCGTGATGATGGGAGGAAGTGGGGTCCCTTTGTTGAGTATTGGGGGGAGTGGAGCATCAGTGAATGCTGGCTGAAGACTATAGGCCGAAGTGCATGCATAGGGGAGGGGTACAGTTGATGGTGAAGATGAGCGAAAGGGTGGGGGGGCATGCTGTGAACAGATTAAGGTAGGTGGGGGGTGCGGTGTGGGGGTTGGGCAAGCCATTGCAGCGGTAGCAGGGCAATCAAACCTGTTGTAGAACTGGTTGAGCTGGTTTGCACTCCCCTTGGCTTCCACTAACAACTTACAACTTTGAGCAAAACATGCTTGAGAAATGTAAGGCAATCAGTTTCCATATAATTGAAGTATATGAACAAACTTGTAAAGAAAACGGTTTTTAAAACTTTTAAGTTGACTGAACCAAGTGCTCAACTTGTAAAATTGAGTTGCCAATACTCAAGTTTTCTAAGTAAACTCATTAGGTAAAGAATGTTGAGTGAATTTGTATATTTAAGTATTTATAACAAGGTTTCTTGCTCTTGTTAATTTTACTTAATTACTTCAAGTTGAATTTACTTTACTTCAAGTTGCAATAATGGTTCATGAATATTTTAATATATTTTTTCAGTGTAGCCTTTTCTGCTGTTAGAGAGTGTTGCGATATAAACTACAGCAGTGCTCAGTGCATTAAATCATTAACCATATTAACAATCGATCAATCAACGTATTAAACTCACTTGTACTGTCAAAAATTACTAAAAGATCAACTCGAATTTGTGAAATAATACTTTTCTTTTCCCTATATGTAGGATGCAAGATACAAGATGTCATTGTACATTGTCATTAAACATAAACATACACATTAAATTACATTTAAAAAGCATATCGCACATTATATAAAAAGTGTTGGAGTGCATGTGCACGTTTAACTGTTTTTAAAAGTTGAAGGACATTCAACATGTTGAATGTCCTTCAACTTTTAAAAACAGTCCTCAATCCTTGATAGTTATAAAGAATTATGGATTTGCTGTAAAAAAAAAAGGACTCTGGAGTTGTGGAATGTCTAAGGGCAGCGTTTTTAAAGCTTTATTGCTTGATTCATGTTCCTGTCTTTTTTAACAAGCTAAAGAAGGTTAATGATTCACCACAGTGTGTCACATACATGCTGATGTAACGATACCAACCCTCTATTCTCATGGATATTTACAATTAGTTTAGGATCACACAAGGTCCCTCCCTTAAAAAGCAGCTATAAATATGCGAGTGCATCAGTTCAGAAGCTGAGAGAGAAAATGGCTGTAATCGAGTCACTTCTGCAGTTTCTCAGCACAGGTACATTACTGGGCGCTTTGCTGTTGCTTCTGGTTTTGTATTTGCTTTCCTCTGGATCCAGATCTCAGAAAGAGGGGAAAGAGCCACCGGGACCCAAACCTCTGCCGCTGTTGGGGAACCTGCTGACCCTTGACCTCGAGAGACCCTTTGACAACTTTTTTGAGGTGAGAACTTGATACGTTTAAAATGAATAGTGGTCAAACATTTTAAGATTTGTTTGTAAATGTCTTTCTCTGTGTCCTCCAGCTGTCCAAAACCTACGGAAATATATTCCAAGTGTTTTTGGGTCCCAGAAAAACTGTGGTCTTAGCTGGGTACAAAACTGTCAAAGAAGCTCTCGTGAACTATGCAGAAGAGTTCGGCGACAGAAAAATTGGACCTGGTTTCAGGATAATGAACGACGAACATGGTAGGAATCTTTGTTGTTTTCTTAACGTACAGAACAAACTGTAAATGTTAGACATGTTGAAAAAACAAACATGTTGCAAATCCTTTCAGTCAGGGTTTTTCAGTCAGCGTCCCAAACAAGCGTTAATGTCGAGCCCTGATATGTTTTCCTTGATTGGGTTTCCCTGAAAAGAATTACGTTGTTGAAAAGGAAAGTAAAAGAGTGAGGCACGTTCATGGCGTTTTACCGTGATGAGGGTTCCGTGTCTTTATTAAACTCTACACATAATAATGATTTACAGTATCTGTCATCCACCTTCGATTAATTGGAATGTTATGTTTTTATTACTTGGCCCGTCCGACCTGCAGATTATGATGATCCGCGCAGCACTGTCGGCAAACAATACGGTTTGAGAATGGACACAGGCCGGTGTTGTGCCGAATTTCAACCCCCGCCAAATTATTACCCCCCTAGCATTGGTAGGTTTAGGATTAGTTGAGGGGGAGGGGTTAGGATTAGGCAATCAGGTACTGACTTCAACTAGGGGGGGTAAGAATTTGGCAGGGGGGTCAGAATTCGGCACAACACCAGGAACCCGCAACAGAACCATCACGGTGGATCTGTGCATGTGACTGTGTGTCCGAGTTTTGTCGAGAGCCGGAGGCGGCACGAAATTTGACGGAGGTAGCCGCCTTGTAATTCTCTATGCAGGAAAAATCCTGCTTTCAGTTCCTCATGGCCTCTCCAGACTAATGTAATTGGGTTTACCTACTGAAGTAAAAAATTATTTATTTTTTTAATTAAATTTGACACTAATATGAGCTCATTATAAACATTTGGTGGTGAACAACTTACTTGCTTACAACTTACAGTGTGCAAGCGTGATTGACATAATGTGAGGTCGTATTTATTTTTTAACGTCCGTTGTATTAAGTGTGTGTACCTTCCGTCTTCTATGCACCTGTTTGAGTTACACTGTGAGTAAAACTTCATCTGCCTGCATCACACCGTGACAATTATTGTGATGTACTATTGGGTATCATCGTTTTTGTGATAAGCCTGCCACCTTGTGGTGACCTATATAGTGATGTATTGAGAATTGAGCTCAGTTACAGTTCACAACAAAAACAAATTTGCAAATAAATAGCAAATAAATTTGTTATTGTTACAATTAATACAAATAAATAACATTTCATTGTTTCCATTGTTTTGTTGTGCATGCTGAATGTTGCAAGATTGCAACATAGATTGCAAGATATTTTGCAAGATATTTTCACAAATATAGAGGGATTATATCAACCCAAATACAAGTTTCACAGGTTTCATAAGTGTTAGCAATACAATTGTAAAAGATCATTATTCAACATGAAAACTAAAGTTAAGAAATTAGATCACATTTTAAAGGCAACCTATTTATTACTTCCCTTCCTTTGAAACCAAATAACTGTGATTTTCTTGTTGCATCACTGCATCAATAGGAAGAGAATTACAATAATATAAATGAAGTTCCAAGTGCCCAACCAAAGGGAACACTGATCACCATAACGATGAGTTCAAACAAAAACATTTGTGTGATTCAGCTTATGTGATGTTCTGTCACGTGATAATCAGGAAACATAAACGAGGACTCAATTGCAGGAAAACAAAGGTAAGATTTTAATTAACCAACCAAACAAAATACAAAGTATAAAGTATAAACAAAACTCCCACGTGGGGGAAAAACCAGAACAAATAGGGTAGAGTGGGGGAAAACGCCCCCCTTGGGTAAAACGCCCCCCACCTGTTTTTCCCAAAATAACCACTAAAAGTAGTCAAGATACATTTTTACTGTTGCTATGCACTACGTTGATAACGGGGATATACAAATCTCTATGGAGAAGCTGACACCAGCGACACATTTGAAGAGAAGAGGATTACATGGTAAATGCTATAATTTTCAGATATTAGTAAATAAGTGTTTAAGAGAATATTGTTCTGCAGGATATCGCAGTGATGTATGATAGATGAATAGTGAAGTCTGTAGTTTGAGATCATATATTATTTATAAGGAATATAATTATATTTTAAAAATTAAACATTTTTTTAAAAACTCATAGCTTGTGGGGTAAAACGCCCCCTACGCTGAGGGGTAAAACGCCCCCCCTGGGGGCATAGTTTCTCTATCATAATTACCATAATAAAATATTTCTGTCTATCAAATCCTTTGTTTTACACTTAATGCAGTATAACTAGGTGGTAAAATCTAAATATTTGAACAAAACATGAAAAAATGACCTCAAGTGAGCATTAACTAGCTAGCTTGCTAGCAAAGTTAGCTCACTGATGGAAGGTAGTTAAATTTGGCTATTTTGGACATTGCTGAAATAAATATTAATATATATACATGTTGATACATTACTTGCCTTTTACCTTTAGAGATTAAAAACTATTGTATGTTAATTTTGCTGTTGATCTATGAAGCAAACTGGTTGGTAAGAAAGGGGGCATTTTACCCCACCTTGGAGGGCGTTTTACCCCACCGCTGGGGCAAAACGCCCCCTTTGTACAAAAATATTTTCAGTGAAAATACTAATTAATTATGAAGGCTGAGCAATTTTAATATTTGGTGAATAACTCCTGCCATAGTCACTCAAAACCGGGATGGCAATTCTAGTCACATTTATGTTTTGTTTCACTGTAATGTCACATTTTCCTTAAGGGGGGCGTTTTCCCCCACTCTACCCTACTAACAAGGCAAAAACACTAGGAACAAGAAATAGGAACTTAGACAAACGAACCAGCACCAGACTGAAAACACAAAGGAGGCTATAAAAGAAACACACACAAGGGTAACGAGACAACAGGTGAGGAATGTTAATTACTAAAAAAATTACGAGAAGGGAGGAGCTAACAATTAGACAGAAAGCACATGGCACAGGAATAATCAGGAGCCATGTGCTCACATGAAACTAAACTAACAAAACACGAGACAAACAGGAAATGTCATAGCTCTGTCACCACACAGAACTAGTAACAAAATCAGAAGTGACAGAACCATGACATGTTCTCTCAAATGTTTCAGTTGTATTGACAATTCCACATTCAAGATGATGACTTTAGGAAACGAGTGAATGCAGAGAAAGATAACTGCAGAAGTGAGGAAATGAGTGAAAAGAATGAGTGAAAAGTCTTTTAAGAATTGCCCCCTTGGGTTTTCCGAGTAAAGGCATAGTATGTGAATAGTATAGATTACTAGTATATATTTACAATTAAGTTTAGACATTAAGTAAAGTTAGCTAAAAAGTGACAGTTATAACAACTGTTGGATTTTACAGTGTATGCAGTGGTGAAATGACTAGTCGCTTATTAACCTGACATATAACATGTATAAGCAAGCTGACTCTGTATAAGTCCCAGAGGTCTAAGGTTAACATATGTTTAACCCAGTAAGTAATCATTTTCTTCTTGTGTTGTTGCTGAGACTCACGGTCAGTTGGTTCTCTGTGTTGATCAGGAATAATTTTTTCCAATGGAGAGAACTGGAGAGAGATGCGACGCTTCGCTCTCAGCAACCTGCGGGACTTCGGGATGGGCAAGAGAGGAAGTGAAGAGAAAATCATAGAGGAAATTCAGTATCTGAAAGGAGAGTTTGATAAGTTTGAAGGTACAAGCTGAAACACAATAATGGACATCTGCAATCATGCTCTTAGTTTAAAGGATCCGTTGAGAGACATTTGTTTGCTCTTCACAGGGAAACCCTTCGACACAACACAGCCTGTGAACTACGCTGTGTCAAACATCATCTCATCTATTGTGTACGGCAGCAGATTTGAATACAAAGACCCTCAATTCACAGAAATGGTCGACAGGGCAAATGAAAATATTCAAGTTGGTGGATCGGCTTCTATGATGGTATGGAAGTATGTTTTACTGTATGTTTTTGGTCACTTCATTTTTTAAAATCTCATTAATACATGCATTTTTTTTCTCTGTTTGTACTTGCAGATTTATAATATATTTCCGTGGTTGGGTCCATTCCTCAAATGCAAAAGGATTATTGTACGAAATATGTTGAAAAATAGAGCAGAAATGACAAAGTTGTTTACTGGACTGCTGGAGACTCTGAATCCACACGACAGCAGAGGGTTTGTCGACTCCTTTCTCATCCGCAAACAGAGTGATGAGGTACAGTAATCACCTTGTTCCATAGAAATACAGGAGAAAGTGAAAATTAATCATCAGCTTTGATATTTAAACATAATTATTTATTTAATTATTAGTCATTGATATTAAATGAAAATTAAAAATGCACAAAAGATGCTAAAACTAAATATAATTGGCAACATAATACAATAAGGTTCCTTTTGTAAACATTAGTTAATTTAAGATGAACTAACAATTAAAAATACTTCTAAAGCATTTATTCATCATAGTTCATGTTAATTTCAACATTATTAACACATTATTCAAATTAAAAGTTAAACATTTATTAACACATTATTCAAATTAAAAGGCCACACACTTTTAAAGCCGATTTTGGGTCTGATTTGCGCCCACAATGATCTGGGGTGTGTGACCTGATTCAAGGCTTCTCGCAAACGACTTTTGGTCCAAAATAATCCTCAAGTGCGTGGTGTCATTACGATTATTTTATTGCTCCCGATCACGTCGGAGCCCGTACAATCTCAAATCATAAATATCAAACATGTTCTCATGACTCTTGATCGGGCTGCCTCTGATGTAATACCCGCGATAGCCAATGAGAGCGAGCAAACTTAACTAACCAGATGTTGCGTGCTTCTATAGCTGAAACTTGGCAGCCACAAACAAGCCACAAAAGTGGAGTATTGAGAAAGAAGATCACCCATATTCTTTTCTCCTTTGTATTTCTTCCCATAAAACTCTCGCCAGGAAAACCAGCTGACGATGTTGATCGTCCTCCATTTGTTTTTCTTCTCAAGTTTGATCTCGCGAGTCTCCATGAGATATCATCTCACTGTGAAAATGTTAATACAATGGACAGGTGTGCGGTCTCGCGGTCCGGGATGAATCTTCTAGTGTGTGCATTCGGAAGATTGTAATGCTAAAATTGCTAAAAATCGGTTCAAACTGCTCTGTGGTCTCCCACAGTTTTAAAATCGTTTAAGATTTGAAAGTCGTCTAGTGTGTCCCAGGCCTTAAATTAAAAAAAGAATTATTACTTTAACAAAGGTATTGCTCATGGTTAGTTCATGTTAATGCTAACTACTAATGGGACCTTATTGTAAAGTGTTACTATCACATTTAGTCTGAGTTTCAGTTGTATTTTTATTGGTTTCCTGTTCTGTTTCCTTTGTTAGCTTTTGTTACCAGGTCATTCATTGTTTGATTAATGCATTGCACCTGTTTTTCGTTTCATGCATTGCTTTGTTTCTTGTTCTCCAAAGTTTGTATTATTTGAAGTTATGTAATTTTGGATTTTGGTTCGTAAAATACAACTACATGAATTTGGATGTTTAAGTTTTCTAATTATTAGAAGTTAAATTGAGCATTTTGAATGTATTTTTGCTTGTCAGCAATCCTGTAAGAAGGACACACACTTTCACCAGGAGAATCTTCTTGTGACGGTGGCAAATCTATTTGCTGCTGGTACTGACACGACAGGAACGACTCTGCGCTGGGGTTTGATGCTCATGGCCAAATACCCTCATATACAGGGTAAAAACACAGTAATGCCAAGAGTTTTTCCTCAATGCTGAGTTTAATGTTGTCTACAGGAACAAACGTGGGTTGCATTTTTGTGCAGATCAAATTCATGAGGAGATTGACCGAGTGATCGGTGGACGTCAGCCAGCGGTGGAAGATAGAAAGAAATTACCGTATACAGATGCAGTGATTCATGAAACCCAGAGACTGGCTAATATTGTTCCCTTGAGTCTGCCGCATATAACCAGCTGTGATGTTCACTTCAATGGATACTTCATCAAGAAGGTCAGTCAGAAGAATAAATATTTAGGCCGAAACGATACTATGTGCATCTTGAACATTGTTTTTTTTCTTTTTCTCCATTTCTAGGGTACCACTGTCATTCCTCTGCTGACGTCTGTTTTGAAGGATCCAAGCGAATGGGAGAAACCGAACAGCTTTTACCCAGAGCACTTCCTAGATGAGAAGGGCCAGTTTGTCAAGAGAGATGCTTTCATGCCCTTTTCTGCAGGTATACGCTCAACTCCAAACACCTAGTGTTTTGAAGAAATAATCATTTCATTTGGAATTTAAATAGTTTGTCTTTATCTGTATCTCTCTCTCTCTCTCTCTCTCTCTCTCTCTCTCTCTCTCTCTCTCTCTCTCAGGCCGAAGGGTTTGTTTAGGAGAGAGTTTGGCCAGGATGGAGCTCTTCCTGTTCTTCACTTCCCTCCTTCAGAGCTACCGCTTCACAACTCCACCTGGAGTGTCTGGAGATGATCTGGATCTCAAAGGAATAGTCGGAATCACTTTGAATCCGTCCCCACACAAGCTGTGTGCGATCAGACGCTCCTGATACTGGACAATCAAAACAGAAAGAAGACATTTTACCTCAGTTTAAATAAGAACTGGAATGATTAAATTCACAAAATGTATGCGAATAACTCCACAAACCAAAATCACTTCTGACTTTTTTTATTGCATAAAACATCTTGAGCAGCAGGTGCATTCTGTGTTTGTTAATTTATTTTATGAAAACGTTTTGTAGTAAAAAATATAATTAAAAAATGTGTTGTTTTCACACAATGTCTAAATCATATCTACTGAAATGTTAAAATAATTTTTGCAAACAAAAATCTGATTAATAATTACAAGTGCTGCGGTAATGACAGTTTGTATTGGTAAGGACACAATGTTAATGGCACATGTTAATAATGTAACCTTAACAATAGGTTACTGTAGAGATAAACAGTAACAGATAAAAACAGAAAGTACTTTGTCAAATATAGTAGAGGTATTGCAGAAAAGACTGGGACAAAATGATTGTCTTGTTTCAAATACTAACACATGTATGAATTTCTATTGTAACAACAAACTTAATTTGAGGCCTTCAGTATTTTGTTTTGTCCTCTGGTTTCTTTTGTTTATCCTCCACTGTCTTAACTCTTCATATCTGTTTGGGTCTTTTCTCACTACCCCTCTTCTGTCATCTTATTGTAGGTTAATCTGGTATCATCAAGGGTTGCAAAAATGACATGTTTATATTTAGTTTACATTAGATTTAATATTTGCAATGTACACTGATCAGCCACAGCATTAAAACCACCTACCTAATATCATGTAGTTTCCCCTCATGCTGCCAAAACAGCTCTGATATGTCAAGGCAAGGACTCCACAAGACCTCTGTATGTGTCCTGTGGTATCAGGTTGTGAGGTGGGGCCTCCATGGATCAGATTTGTTCATCAAGCACATCCCATAGATGCTCAATCGGATTGAGCTATGGGGAATTTTGTCATGTCCCTCAAACCCTTCCTGAACAATTTTTGCATTGTGGCAGGGTGCATTGTCCTGCTGAAACAGGCCACTGCCATCATTGCCACCATTGCCACAAATTTAGGTAGGTGATACGTGTCAAAGTAACATCCACATGAATGCCAGGACCCAAAGTTTCCCAGCAGAACATTGCCCTGTGCATCAAACTCCCTCCACCGGCCTGCCTTCTTCCCACAGTGCATCCTGCTGCTGTCTCTTGGTCGGGTGGTCCAGTCCTGACACTCACATGCCCATTGTAGGCACTTTCGGTGGTGGACAGGGGTCATCATAGGCACTTTGTCCGGTCTGCTGCAAACCAGCAAACTGCTATGCACTGTGTGTTCTGAAACCTTTCTATCATGGGCAGCATTAAGGTTTTCAGCAATTATTTGAGCTACAGTAGCTCTTTTTCTGACAAGCTCTTTTGTGTGATCGGACCAGGAAGGCAAGCCTTTGCTCCCCATGTGCATGTGTCAGTCTTGGACGTCCATGACCCTGTTCACCGGTTGTCCTTCCTTGCACTCTCATTTACTCTTTTCTCTGCTTCCAACTTATGAAATTCAAGAACTGACTGTTCAGTTGCTGCATAATATATCCTCTTGACAGGTGCCATCGTACTGATATAATAAATTATATTCACCACACCTATCAATGGTTTAAATATTGTGGCTGATCAATGTAATACACAGTATAAACCTTGAATTTGCCTCTACCGCAACTCAAAGTCTTTACCGCAACACCTAAAAATGCTGTGGTAAAGACGTGCTGCGGAAATGACATTTTTGCTAATATTGCAGATAACTGGCAGCTAGCAAGATGTGATACATCAGTTTTGACTTTTAGCAACAACTATATATACGTATTCAACAGTAATATAAATTAATTTTTAAAATGTAATTCAAAATACACAATTACTAAGCTGAATGGTAAGGACACACAATAAATACTTAAAGGGGTGGTAAAACACCTTTTTTCGAAAGGCTTGATTGTGTTTGTGGGGTGCACTGTAACATGTGTTCATGCTTCGTTTTTAAAAATTCTCTTTTCACATATTTAACCATTATTCTACACTGCACTGTCCCTCCTTGTAAAAACGGTCGGATGATTTCCGGGTTCTATGAGCTAAAGAGTTTAGAGCTTGATGAGCTTAGAGTACATATTGTCCCACTCTAAAGAGTGTGTAACTCTGAATCAGAGTTCAAGTTAATGAGATAATTAAGTGATTAATCAAGTGATGATTGAGCATAAGTGATGAACACCTGCTGCTAACAAGCAGAAACACTGAAGGAAAGAGAAACAACAAGAACTACAACTGACTTCCAGCCACAGCCTTAGATTAAATCAATTGAAGATTAAAAAAAAAAAAAGACAATAAATCTCTAAAGATCTCAGCAGAGGTGGATTAAACTACTCCACAAACAGCATTACCATCTTAATTTATTTCAAACTAATTTGACTTTCTGGTATATCTATACAGAAGTTCTTATTGAGAGTTGACAAAAGTTTAAATATCGATGTTTTATTGAAAATGTTTCGCTTGAAGTCGCCATTATGGTGATCGGGTTTTGCTTTAGTTAGGCTCTTGACCCTTGAATTTTTTAATTGTTTTTCTCTGGCTCTGTGTTTATAAATCACTTTTCTTATGTGATCAGGTGATGTTGGATTCTTATTGATGGTGACCATCATCATCATCATCACTATCATCAAGTATCCTGATTCACATATCATCTCCCAAGGTTTATCACTGCTCAAAAGTGTGTTGTGTCATTAAACACGTTTAAATATTATCAGCACCAGTGGCGGAGGCAGAAAGTACATGATGGGTGGGCCAGAATAATTTGCATCATCCAATGTTTTTCAACTGGCTAAATTTGGGAGAGAAAAAAAAAGATGGACCGTCCCTCAGTGGTGCCAGTTCACTAAAAGTCAAGGTATGGCAAGTTCATATGACGTTATTTAATCTAACAATATTACGTGACAATATCAACAGATAGGAACAAGACAAAACTGCAGTTACAGCACCAACAGCACCGACCGATTTAAAAACCTAAAAAATATATTTAAAAAAAGAATCACATATTTTGAAACCAATTGGTAACAGGGAGCTATATGAATGTATAAAAATTCCCATATGATTCTACAAAAAAAGGTGAAAGAGATCTCATAAATTAGTGAATTCGGTTGGTTTAAAAGCCACTATAGGCCTACGTCGCTTAGCAAACACAATGTATTTTATCTGTTTAAAGTGTATTTACCCCTTCACTATTTTTCTGTGACTGTCTTTGGGACAGTTCACACAAAAATGGAAATTCAGTAATTATTTACTCACCTCGATGTTGTTTTAAAGCCTTATTACCTTATTTTTTTCGGAACACACACACACACACACACACACACACAAATCCCTGCTGCGCTTTCATGCAGTTAAAAAAAAAAGAGGATTCAAATGTCATAAAATAATCCCATGCAAATCATGCTATATTTTTTTTTGAATGTTTACTGGGTTTGAGAGAAACAAACCGAAAATGTTATTTATTAAAGAAACACTCCACCATTTTTTCATATTAAAGGAGAACTCGGTAACTCTAGCGAACTCTAGTCACTTCTTCGCTGATTTTCCCTTTTGTTGTCGCATGTTTTCCCCACGAGCTCCCCCTACAGCTGTGGGAGGGTGTATATTTCACAACACAGTCGTAAAAAACTCACGTGCGGCGGCCTCCTCCCCCTCTCTAACGCTGCTCATGTGCGTTTGTTTTGATCGGAGCAAGCCAACTGTATTGTGTGGAGCTATGTCTACCGAGGTGGGTAATCTGGTAATACATCATACATGCGTGTGTGTTTATGTCGAATTGCCGTAAAGCAATTTGTGTTTCGCGCTCGTTCTCGTTCTAGTTCTCGCTTCTCACGAGACTTCCAATTTCTATCTTGCCGGGACGGTAGTGCCCAAGTTGCAAGGTTGGTTTTCCGCCTGGGAACGCTGGGGGGAGCGGGGAAAGTCACCAATATCACCAGAACAGGTTGTTTAACCATCCAAATGATTTCTAGACAGTTTTATTAAGTTAAAAAAGTTACCAAGTTCTCCTTTAAACTATGTTATTCCCTTAACTAAGACGAGTTGATACATACCTCTCTCGTCTCAGTGCGTGCACTCAATCGCTCTGGCGCGCGGCGACACTTTGATAGCACTTAGCTTAGCCCAGTTCATTCATTAGGGACCAAACAGAGATGAAGTTAGAAGCGACCAAACACCTCCACGTTTTCCCTATTACAGTTACATGAGTAGTTACACGACCAAGTATGGTGACACAAAATAAAACGTGGCACTTTTCTAAGCGGGTAAAAAGGATAACTATAATGTATGGCGGAATAGCACTTGAGAGCACTTCGACTCGGCGCAGTAAAAAGTCACACTGGTATATTATAGTTATCCTTTTTACCCCCCCCCCCCCCCCCCCCCCCCCCCCCCGTAGGTCCCACCCAAGACAATTTCTGATTGGCTGACACACTCGGAAAGACGGGTCGGACACGCTTATAACCCAATGACAAGCAGCTCTGCGTTGCTTTTTGCGTTGCTTTTGCAGTGACTTTTTTCTCTTGCTTTGATTTGTGCGGACCTTTCCATCGTCCAGCATGTACGCTTACATGCTCTTCAAAGAGCTCACTCAAAACTCATCAACTCTTCCGTAAGAGCCTTCGTTGAACTTCGTCAAAGAAAACCCTCTCAGAGTCGCTGAGTCGATGTTACTTGGTTGAAAGATACTCGTTCAAGTGTTGTCGCAATGAATGGTAGGAGAGAGACAGGTTTGTAATTCTCTATGTAGAGTTGTGGCACTATCACTTTAAATATCAGTGTTGATGTTAACGTCACTATGGCAACCCCTGTTTGGATGAAGCGGGTAACGTAAATAAAGTCAGTCTAGTGTCTACACTCACACGAGTTACATGTGTATTTCTTGACACTCTACATGGTGTCAGAAGTGTCTGATAATGGCTCAAGGACTCCGTCGTATCGATCCACTAGTTTTTGACGACAACATTGCCGACAACTGGCGGAAATTTGAGAAAGAATGGATAATCTACTGCAACGCAGGACTGTCGGATAAATCTAAGAAAGTTCAAGCCTACACGCTACTGAACCTAGCCGGCCCGGAGGCTGTTGAAAAGTCGGAATCCTTTGTTTATGGAGAGGGGGAAAGTCACGAAGAACCAGAGACTCTACTGGTAAAGTTTGCTGAATTATGTTTGCCAGCGAAAAACGTCATTATGGACAGGCATGTTTTTAACACCGCTAGTCAGGGAACCGGTGAGTCTATTCAGGCGTATGTCTCCACTCTGAAAATACTGGCGAAAAAATGCGATTTTGGCGCGCTCCGTGATGAATTGATCAGGGATCGTATCGTCTGTGGGATACAGAGCGACACCCTCCGCAAACAACTATTACGTGAAAAGAATCTCACCCTTGAACTGGCAGTTAGCATTAGCATGCTCCATGAACAGTCGGAGAAAAGCTCTAAGGAACTTCATAAGGAAGCTGAAGTGTGCTCAATTCAGAAGGCTCGCTGTGGCAATTGTAATGGCCAACATTCACCTGACCGCAGCAAATGCTTTGCTCTCAACAAGACATGCAATAACTGTGGAAAACTTAATCACTTTGCTAGGTGTTGTCGCTCTGCACCAGCACAGGCCACAGTTCGCCCCAAAGCCCCCACTCCATACAGAAGAAGAGAAATGGGTAGAGTAAATGAATTGACCACTGAACCAGATAATCAAATGGTTGATACTTTCTACTGTGACACAATACTCACACCCGCACAGAAAGGGGAAATCTTCGCCACGCTCGCAATGAAGAACGGAAATGGACAACTGAAGGTAAAAGTGGACACTGGTGCCAAATGTAATGTGATGCCCAGAAAACTGCTGCATGCAGTTGACCACACAGTGCATGTGGATCCAAATGAAAAGGTCAATCTAGTGGCTTATGGAGGTGAGTCAATCAAAACTGATGGCACTGTAACACTGCATTGTACACAGGGACAGTTCAAGTTTCATGTGGTCAATAGGGATGTAAAACCCATACTGGGACTACAAGACAGTATTGCTATCGGTCTCATACATCTCGGACCTGACGTCCACATGCTGCAACAAGAAGCTCCAGAAATACTGGAGTACAAAGACCTTTTTGACACTAATGTCATAGGTAAATTACCTGTGATATATCACATGAGACTAGATGACACTGTTGCCCCCACAATATGTGCTCCCCGCAGGATCCCCATTGCCATGAAAGATAAGGTCAAGGCGGAGCTGGACCGAATGACTGCCCTTGGTGTAATTATACCAGAAAATGACGCAACAGAATGGGTGTCTGCCATGGTTGCAGCGAAAAAAAAAGATGGAACAGTGCGACTTTGCATCGACCCAGTGCATCTAAACCAGGCCCTCCTCAGACCCCGTCATCCGCTCAAATCAATTGACCAAATCATTGCGGACATGCCCGGTGCAAAAATATTTAGCATCTTAGATGCCAAGTGTGGGTTTTGGCAAATACCCCTTGACCGCGCATCCTCCAAGCTCACAACATTCATGTCACCTCATGGCCGATATAGGTTCCTGAGAATGCCATACGGCATATGCACAGGCAGTGAGGTCTTCCAAAATGTGATGGAACAGTTATTTGCTGGACAACCTTGCGAGATCGTGGTGGATGACATCCTCATCTGGGGACGTACATTACTAGAACATGATGAACGCCTAACACAGGTTTTGAACAGGATCCGTGCCATCAACCTAAAGCTCAATCCTGACAAGTGCAAATTCAGAGTCAACTGTGTACACTATGTAGGACACCTGTTAACCGCTGATGGTGTTAAGCCTGATCCGGAAAAGATCAAAGCCGTCTGCGAGATGGAGAAGCCACAGGACAAACAGGCTTTACAGCAGTTTCTGGGCATGACAAACTATCTATCCAAATTCATTTCCCAGTACAGTGACATGACTGGCCCTCTGAGACAGCTGATACACCACGACGTGGAGTGGCACTGGCATGACGCCCATGATGCGGCTTTCAGCAAACTGAAGCAGGCACTGACTAATCCCCCTGTGCTGCAATTTTTTGACACATCAAAGCCAGTGGTTATATCAGCAGACGCCTCCCAACACGGTCTTGGGGCGGTGTGCCTCCAAGACGGGAGGCCGGTGGCATTCGCATCACGTGCCCTCACACCAACTGAGTCCAGGTATGCTCAGATTGAAAAAGAAATGTTAGCACTGGTGTTTGCAGCTAAAAAATTTCATGATTTCATCTATGGCCGCCCCGTTACTGCTGAAACGGATCATCAGCCCCTTATAACTATCCTGAGGAAACCACTGCACACCGCATCACCACGCCTGCAGGGTATGATGTTAAAATTGCAACGTTACGACTTGGATGTGATGTATAAGCGTGGCAAGGAACTGTTTGTGGCAGACGCGTTGTCGCGTGCACACTTACCTGAGTCTGAGCCCCCACTTACTGATGACTTACTAGAAGTGATGACTGTCCAGGTGCTCTCCTCACGTCGTACAGATGAATTACGAAATGCAGTAAAGAGTGACGTCACCTGCCAACAGCTATCTGAAGTCATCGTGCATGGCTGGCCCAGAACCTCCAAGGAGCTGCCGCAACAGTTGCGACCGTTCTTCTCCATGAAGGAAGAGTTGACGTTAGAGGATGGACTGCTCCTGCGTGGGCAAAGGTTAGTAATACCTGCAGCACTGCAAACGTTTTATGTCGGCCAGCTACACCAGGGCCATCCCGGGATTGAAGCCACCAAACGCAGAGCTCGAGAGACTATGTACTGGACCTCAATGTACACAGATATCGAAAGAGAGGTGTCTCGTTGTGCTGCATGCAATGCTTTGACAGCACACCACACAAAGGAACCAATGCACCTCCATGACATCCCTGAACTGCCATGGTCATTTACTGCAGCTGATATATTTGAGTGGCGTGCCAAAATGCATCTAGTCCTGGTGGACTCCTACTCAGGGTGGTTCGAGCTGGATTACCTCCCCAACATGACCAGCAACACGGTCATTGCGAAGCTGAAGCGACACTTTGCAACACATGGTGTGCCCCACTCCCTCATGACTGATAATGGGACCCAGTTCACTGGAAGGGACTTTGCAGACTTTTCACAAGCATGGGACTTTAAACACATCCGCAGCAGTCCTTATTACCCACAATCTAACGGTCTGGCTGAGCGTGCAGTGAGATCCGCTAAGCACCTGCTGGAGAAGTGCCACCGTGATGGCACAGACATCCAAGCAGCCATTCTCCACACTCGCAACATTCCCCGTGATGGGCTCCCTTCCTCTGCTCAGCGACTCATGTCCAGGCAAACCAGGACCTTCCTGCCAGCAACCACAGACATGCTCAGGCCTGCTATCCAAGTCAATGTGACTGCTGCCATCTCCAAACACAGAATGAGGGGGAAAGTGTATCATGACCGCAGTGCTCACCGCCTCTCTGCACTAAGACCAGGTCAAACAGTCAGAGTGCACACTGAACGTGGTTTTGATCAAGTGGCAAGAGTGGAAGGCCCAGCTCAGCAGCCTAATAGCTATGTAATAGCATCACAAGGAAAGAAATATATCAGGAACAGGCGACATCTCCTCCGGGTTGAGGAAAACCCAACGGCAAGCTCTGAGGAGGACGTGCCACTGAGGTCCACCTCACCAGTACCTGATAGAGAGACTGCCCAAAATGCCAACCCACCACCTACACCTCCTAGTATCACACCAGTGGTCAATACTGGTGACTCATCTGAGAGACAGTTGGTGGTGACTCGAGCAGGCAGAGTTAGCCAACCTAATCAGCGTTATCAGGACTATGTCAGTACTTGGCTAAAAAACTAACTAAAATCAAGATATGGAAATGATAACCAGGTGTCCCTTCGTTAACTGAACTAACTTTGTTTGCCCATACTCCACCATACATTTTATGTTCCGTGTCACCTTTTGTTCCGTGGTGGGTGGCCTGATAATAAGATAATTTCAGTACGTGTTCTGTTCCAGTTTTGTTGTGTGGGCTGTTAAGTTTATTTACATCCCATCTGGAAGAAAGGGGATGTAGAGTTGTGGCACTATCACTTTAAATATCAGTGTTGATGTTAACGTCACTATGGCAACCCCTGTTTGGATGAAGCGGGTAACGTAAATAAAGTCAGTCTAGTGTCTACACTCACACGAGTTACATGTGTATTTCTTGACACTCTACACTCTACAAATGATGTGTTTAATGTTGGCTTTTTAAGCAGTGGAGTTACCCGAGCCTGCTTGAATGCAGTAAGGAAAATGCCAGTATGGAGGGATGAGTGTACGATGAGTGTACAAGTGTACAAATGAAGTAGACTCGCTCCCTCTGTCAAAATCGAGGGAACGAGGGTCTGTCCATATAAACACACTTCAAAATGGCAGCAGGGATTCCCCCGAGGGGAAGTGCTTAGGAAAGTTTGCAAGTGCGTGTCTAAAAGTCAAGTCAAGTTTAACAATGTAGATTGTTCCAATGCGGCTTTACAGAGATACAAGGATATTTTAAAGTAACAGAGATTGTTTTGGCTTTATAGCAGTTCTTGAATAAAGTTATTTTCCAGCTTAATTTGATTGATTCACTTCCGTCGCAATGATCATTAGTTATTAACTTAGGGACCGCTAACACAACGCCGTTTTAACAGGAAACTCTACACAGACTTTAAACGTGAAACCTGTGAGAACGCTGATGGCGTGCACATGTGTATTGCGAGTTCAGTCTATTGGTATGCGCGTTTGAATATATGTGCGCAGGTTTGTAATTCCCTACAAACCAAGCCTAAAAAACGACTTGTCTGGCCTTAACATTTTTGATACAGAATTTGATCACTTCGGGGTAGCCACGTGAACCGAATTTTCCCGACAACGCTTTATCTGTAGAGTGGTAAAGGGATCCTCCATAAGGAGAAACTAGTTGGCACTTTAGCACCCTGCTATGACATCGGGTCCAGGCGCAGGTCCCTCATCAGATCTGGATACGGCCTGGATCCGCAGGCTGCGGGAAAACCTCGGGATAAACAAAAACACTAAAATTAGCGTAGATGCCATTTTTCTTATGATGCAACGAGTACATCAGGATTTATGGGAAGTGTTCCCGGTTCTGGCTGACCTAATCTATGCAGCCTAACATTGAATTATAGAAGTCTATAATGTGTTATGTGTATGCTAGGTCAAAGAGATGTGTTTTTAGTCTAGCTTTGAACTGACAGAGTGTGTCTGCTTCCCGGGCAATGGTAGGAAGACTGTTCCAAAGTTTTGGTGCTAAATAGGAGAAGGATCTGGCGCCAGCAGTCGATTTTGATAATCTAGGTATTATCAACTGGATGGAATTTTGAGGTCGCAAAATTCCAGCCAGTTGATAAAAGTGGACTGGAACGCAGCCCTAGACTCAGAGGAAACTCTGTTGCAAAGCAACCCGCAATCCAGGAAAACCTGCACACGAAGCGTCACCCGGCAAAGCCAACCAACCATTCACCAACGAGTGCTACATTTGTCATTTTAGGTCTCAGAAGGGTGCTCGCGAGTGCCCCCTATGCGGTCGTTTTGCGCCCTCGATGCACACTTTTCCCGAGCCCGCACTGATGTGAGCTCCACAGCAGACTTCTTCCCGACAAAGCGGCGTTACGTCACGAAAGTGCGGACTCAAAAGGAGGACCGCGAGTGCTTAGGGTCCCATTTGGGACAGGGCCACAATCTCCTAATTCTTGCTGAACTGGTGCAAATCTTATTTAGCCAACAAACTAAGATTAAAGTGCTAGTAGATTGATTCTCTCAGGTTGCGGTCAAGAAATAGTTTCTAACGCTAGACATTATCTAGGCAGAGTTATATTGATCCTAGTTCCCTTACAAAAATGTGTAATAAAATGTATTAAGTGATGTTAGTACCCCCCCATTATCACCAGTATATTCTAATTTAATTGAGATTTTATTATTTTTCTCATGTGCCGTGAAGCAATCAAGTCAGATTCAGTTTCTGCTGTACAACGACCACCGATCACTTACACAACCCACAAGTTCAAGTATGTGCAAATATTTTTCAATGAAACATTTACACGTTTACACTCATTGCCCAAGTGCAAAGCAGCGCATCTTAAAACTGTAAATGATAGATTGTCACATTTTGGAGAAAATGCTAACTTTGGAATGATTAACTGTGTTTTAATACTCATCTAAACACATAGATGATTTGTGTGTGCGTCTGTTTGAGTTATTGTAAAGATTGTAATACATAAAAGATAAATAATAGAGCTCATAATAATATTTTAAAGTCAAACGTATTCATGTTAAGTGTTGGAATATATACTGTGCTAGTTTGAGGTTTGATAAAGGTCGCAGTCTCTCTCTGTGTGTCACAGTTCAAACCTGCTTTGCTGTGCATTGCTGGGAAAGTAGACAATACAGCAATATTTAGTGCATATATAAACCACAAGACTTGTTTAAATCATGTAAATGCAATAATATTGGAGCAAAGATTTTGTGTTTAGCAATAAGGCCAGGATGTTCCCTTCTTGTTTTAACAAGCTGAAGAAGGTTAATAATTCACCACAAAGTGTCACACACATGCTGATGTAACCATAACAAGTCTCTATTATAATGGATTTTTTGTCAATTAGTTTAGGATCACACAAGGTCCCTCCCTTAAAAAGCAGCTATAAATCTGCGAGTGCATCAGTTCAGAAGCTGAGAGAGAAAATGGCTGTAATCGAGGCACTTCTGCAGTTTCTCAGCACAGGTACATTACTGGGCGCTTTGCTGTTGCTTCTGGTTTTGTATTTGCTTTCCTCTGGATCCAGATCTCAGAAAGAGGGGAAAGAGCCACCGGGACCCAAACCTCTGCCGCTGCTGGGGAACCTGCTGACCCTTGACCTCAAGAGACCCTTTGACAACTTTTTTGAGGTGAGAACTTGATACGATTAAAATGAATAGTGGTCAAACATTTTAAGATTTGTTTGTAAATGTCTTTCTCTGTGTCCTCCAGCTGTCCAAAACCTACGGAAATATATTCCAAGTGTTTTTGGGTCCCAGAAAAACTGTGGTCTTAGTTGGGTACAAAACAGTCAAAGAAGCTCTCGTGAACTATGCAGAAGAGTTCGGCGACAGAAAAATCGGACCTGGTTTCAGGATAACGAACAAACAACATGGTAGGAATCTTTTCAAGATTTTTAGTTTTTTCAACTCAAAAGATTCAATTCAATTCAATTCAATTCACATTTATTTGTATAGCGCTTTTCACAATACACATTGTTTCAAAGCAGCTTTACAGAAAATGCATGAGTCCACATTAAAATCACAGTTAGCTAAAAATGTATTAATTTAAATAATGTAATAATATAAGCAGAAACAATGAGCTCATTGAAGTATTGAATACTTGTTTGTTAACAAATGATTATGACATTTAGAAAAATGTAGCTTTGATGAAAAGATCATTATTTGACTTGAAAAATATAGTTAATGATTTAGTTAGAAGTTTGGTTTAAAGGCAACCTATTTATTCCTTCCCTTCCTTTGAAACCAAATAATTGTAGAGAATTACAATAATATAAATGAAGTTGCAGGGAACTCATCACCATAATGGTGAGTTCA
The DNA here is from genome assembly GCF_951802725.1 of Rutilus rutilus. Taxonomy (NCBI): domain Eukaryota; kingdom Metazoa; phylum Chordata; class Actinopteri; order Cypriniformes; family Leuciscidae; genus Rutilus; species Rutilus rutilus. Next base: position 29,225,864 of record NC_140209.1, on the reverse strand, counting down.
AACAAAACCATTTTAGGAAAATCAACATCGCTTAATGAAGTCAGCTTATGTGATGTTCTCTCAAAAAAATGAAATTTTACTGCATAGTCAGTGGTGAAAATGACTAGTCGCTTATTAACCTGACATATAACATGTATAAGCAAGCTGACTCTGTATAAGTCCCAGAGGTCTAAGGTTAACATATGTTTAACCCAGTAAGTAATCATTTTCTTCTTGTGTTGTTGCTGAGACTCATGGTCAGTTGGTTTTGTCTGTGTTGATCAGGAATAATTTTTTCCAATGGAGAGAACTGGAGAGAGATGCGACGCTTCGCTCTCAGCAACCTGCGGGACTTCGGGATGGGCAAGAGAGGAAGTGAAGAGAAAATCATAGAGGAAATTCAGTATCTGAAAGGAGAGTTTGATAAGTTTGAAGGTACAAGCTGAAACACATTTATGGACATCTGCAATCATGCTCTTAGTTTAAAAGATCCGTTGAGAGACATTTGTTTGCTCTTCACAGGGAAACCCTTCGACACAACACAGCCTGTGAACTACGCTGTGTCAAACATCATCTCATCTATTGTGTACGGCAGCAGATTTGAATACACAGACCCTCGATTCACAGAAATGGTCGACAGGGCAAATGAAAATATTCGAGTTAGTGGATCGGCTTCTATAATGGTATGGAAGTATGTTTTACTGTATGTTTTTGGTCACTTCATTTTTTAAAATCTCATTAATACATGCATTTTTTTTTCTCTGTTTGTACTTGCAGCTTTATAATATATTTCCGTGGTTGGGTCCATTCCTCAAAAGCAAAAGGATTATTGTACGAAATATGTTGAAAACTAGAGCAGAAATGACGAGGTTGATCACTGGACTGCTGGAGACTCTGAATCCACACGACAGCAGAGGGTTTGTCGACTCCTTTCTCATCCGCAAACAGAGGGAAGAGGTACAGTAATCACCTGGTTCCATAGAAATACAGGAGAAAGTGAAAAGTAATCATCAGCTTTGATATTTAAACACAATTATGTATTTAATTATTAGGTATAGTTATTAAATGTAAATTAAATGTGCACAAAAGATGCTAAAACTAAATATAATTGGTGACACTTTACAATAAGGTTCCTTTTGTAAACATTAGTTAATTTAAGATGAACTAACAATTAAACATATTCTAAAGCATTTATTCATCATAGTTGATGTTAATTTCAACATTTATTATTCAAATTAAAAGTTAATATGTAAGGGATAAAGTATGAAGCCTGAAGGGGGTTATTTTGTGAGAACCACCGGCTGGATGAACATTGTCCCAATTATTACATGGCTACTTGCCACACAAGTAAATAATTAGACACGAAATATTGATCTGTGCTGAAAATCTGTTGAACTGTTTTAAAATCGTACCTGTTTGTACCTCATAATCCAACAGTGTACAATAGTCACAAAATGGCAGCAGCTGCGCTTGAATGAAACAAGAGAGAGCGAGTCCACGATACTGGATGGCATAATTAAATAACTGTACACAAAATATTGCCATATTGCAATATTGCCCGCGATAGCCAATGAGAGCGAGCAAACTTAACTAACCGGATGTTGCGTGCTTCTATAGCTGAAACTTGGCAGCCACAAACAAGCCACAAAAGTGGAGTATTGAGAAAGAAGATCACCCGTATTCTTTTTTTCTCCTTTCTCCTATTTCTTCCCATAAAACAAAACTTTAAAACAGCTGACGATGTTGATCGTCCTCCATTTGTTTTTCTTCTCAAGTTTGATCTCGCGAGTCTCCATGAGATATCATCTCACTGTGAAAATGTTAAAACAATGGACAGGTGTGCGGTCTCGCGGTCCAGGACGAATCTTCTAGTGTGTGCATTCGTAAGATTATAATGCTAAAAATCGTTTGAAACTGCTGTTATGTCTGTGGTCTCCCCCAGTTTTAAAAGCGGTTAAGATTTCAAAGTCGTCTAGTGTGTCCCAGGCCTTACATTAAAAAAAGAATAATTACTTTAACAAAGGTATTGCTCATGGTTAGTTCATGTTAATACTTATTACTAATGGGACCTTATTGTAAAGTGTTACTATCACATTTTGTCTGAGTTTCAGTTGTATTTTTATTGGTTTCCTGTTCTGTGTCCTTTGTTAGCTTTTGTTACCTTGGTCATTCATTGTTTGATTAATGCATTGCACCTGTTTTTCGTTTCATGCATTGCTTTGTTTCTTGTTCTCCAAAGTTTGTATTGTTTGAAGTTATGTAATTTTGGATTTTGGTTCGTAAAATACAACTACATGAATTTGGATGTTTAAGTTTTCTATTAGAAGTTAAATTGAGCATTTTGAATGTATTTTTGCTTGTCAGCAATCCTGTAAGAAGGACACACACTTTCACCAGGAGAATCTTCTTGTGACGGTGGCAAATCTATTTGGTGCTGGTACTGACACGACAGGAACGACTCTGCGCTGGGGTTTGATGCTCATGGCCAAATACCCTCATATACAGGGTAAAAACACAGTAATGCCAAGAGTTTTTCCTCAATGCTGAGTTTAATGTTGTCTACAGGAACAAACGTGGGTTGCATTTTTGTGCAGATCAAATTCATGAGGAGATTGACCGAGTGATCGGTGGACGTCAGCCAGTGGTGTGTGGTGGAAATTTCTTTAATCTGACTATCTAGAATAAAACTGTTGCGTCTACTCATCGACACAGAGCGTCTACTAATCGACACTTAATAAATAAAACTGTTGCGTCTACTCATCGACACAGAGCGTCTACAAATCGACACTTAATAACCTTTATACTCCAGCTCTTGCGTCTTCAGTCGACAACTGGCCGAGTCTACTAACCTAACTTCTTTGCTGCGCAGCATAAAAACAAATGAGACAGACTTCAGTAAATGTCCCTCAGATGGTTTGTTCAAAACGGCCGGGAGTTCTCGAGCAATACTCAGAGATTCTCGGCCCAACATAAGAATACAATAGGCTTTATAGGGTAAAGCCAGACACATCAAAATAGAATCATCATGACTAACATGTCATGCGCTATCAATTTGATTGGTTAAATTGTTTAAAGCAAGCCCCCCCCCTGTCATTACCCTTTGTTAGCTACATCAGCAAAATATCAAAAACATTGTAAGGGGTTAATATTTCAGTCAATCATTTCACAATACAGTCAAAATAAACAGAACATTGAGTCCTTTCTAAAAGTTCCATTCGACCAAGGTTACATTGAGTCAAAAGTTTGTTAGAAGGTTAGATCATATCGAAAGTTCGTCTGGTGGCTACATCCTAAATAAAAGGAAGTTATCCTGTTTTATTGTTAGATCTGGAATGGAAAGTTAGTCACCATCAGACATAGAAAATGGGAAGTGTAATAAAAAGTTTATCATAAGATGAAAATCTAAGTTCAGATTTTCATGGTTAGTAACATAATTAATCTTATCTAATTAATTCCACTGCAGGTGGAAGATAGAATGAAATTACCGTATACAGATGCAGTGATTCATGAAACCCAGAGACTGGCTAATATTGCTCCCATGAGTCTGCCGCATATAACCAGCTGTGATGTTCACTTCAATGGATACTTCATCAGAAGGTCAGTCAGAAGAATAAATATTTAGCCCTAGAAAAAAAATACTATGTGCATCTTGAATTTTTTTTTTTTTTTTTTTTACTCCATTTCTAGGGTACCACTGTCATTCCTCTGCTGACGTCTGTTTTGAAGGATCCAAGCGAATGGGAGAAACCAAACAGTTTTTACCCAGAACACTTCCTAGATGAGAAGGGCCAGCTTGTCAAGAGAGATGCTTTCATGCCCTTTTCTGCAGGTATACGCTCAACTCTAAACAGCAGTGTTTTGAAGAAATAAACATTTGATTTGGAATTTAAATTGTTTGTCTCTCTCTCTCTCTCTCTCTCTCTTCTCTCTCTCTCTCTCTCTCTCTCTCTCTCTCTCTCTCTCTCTCTCTCTCTCTCTCAGGCCGAAGGGTTTGTTTAGGAGAGAGTTTGGCCAGGATGGAGCTCTTCCTGTTCTTCACTTCCCTCCTTCAGAGCTACCGCTTCACAACTCCACCTGGAGTGTCTGGAGATGATCTGGATCTTAAAGGAATAGTCGGAATCACTTTGAATCCATCCCCACACAAGCTGTGTGCGATCAGACGCTCCTGATACTGGACAATCAAAACAGAAAGAAGACATTTTACCTCAGTTTAAATAAGAACTGGCATGATTTTACTCGTTCTGAGTAAATTCAGAAAATGTAAGTATGCGACTAACTCCACAAACCTGTTGTTTTTGTTAAAATTTTGTAGTAAAAAAGATCATTCAAAATGTATGCTGTTTTCACACAAAAAGTAGCTTGTTTAAACAAGATTAATTGCGAGGCACTGTGTAAGATAACTATGTAAGATAAGATTACATAGAAAAGGTTTTTGAGAAGGGTGAATGCTTGACGGATATCTTGAGGAAGAAAATTCCACCTCCTGGGAGCCACAACGCTAAAAGACCTGACTCCCATGGTTACCTCCAGACTATTGAAACCGACTGAATATGGCACAGCCCCACCTAGGATATTTTCACCAGCTGCCACTGAAATTGACTTCATTATTTACAACTGGAGGTTTCAGCAGCAGGGAAATCATGCGACTCCTTTGTCTTATTATCACTTCATCATAGCTGTCTGATAGAGTTGGCAATACTAAAGGTTGAGCTTTGACTGCATCTTAGAGAAACGAGTAGCTGTTAACTCCTCATCTGGGGTCTTTCTCAGTATTTCAGTCTGAAAGTTCCGATTACTGAGGTTTTCAGGAACTTGCATGGTAGACTGCTCCCTAAGAGCCTCTCAGGTGATATTGCAGAGTCTGTGTTGTGTATTCCCCTGCAGCTCTGCTCTAGGGGTTCTAGGATGAGGCCTGAGGTTTCCCCTTTGCCGTCTGCCAATGAATATTGGCTTTTGTTTACAATTGCTTTAGACAATGTTCATGCTGGTGGCATTCCCATTCACAGTGTCAACAACAGGACGCAGCTCCTTGTTCCCCTTCTCAGGGAACCGGGTTGCAAACGCAACCTGAGAGGTTTTTCTCCAAGATATTGTAGATGTGACATTTAATTACTGAGCCATGCTAACCAGCCTGCTGACAATCAACCTGTTTACTGACGGGGAAATATTTATCAAATTGTTACTGATGTGCTGGAAGAAAACGAAACGTCTTGCAAGATAAAATGCTCTGTTAATCTTAATCAGTTAATCCACATTAATGTCAACATATTTGATGTACAAAATCCTTGTCAATGTATCTTTTTTTCTGGACCTGATTTACAAATAAAGATCCATTTCAATACAGTACAATTACAGTAAATCTTTTAAAGTGGTATACTTGAAAATATAACTGTTTCTTTAACTGTAATCTGTGAATCTACAACAACACCCAGCCAGCAGAGCCATGTGGGGCCCAAATGGGTTTGACCTGGGCTAGCTAACTGGGACCCAGCCAGTTTTGCACCCAGTTTCCATGTAGGCCCCACATGGATTTGCCCAGATGAAATGAACACTGCTTAGTGTGCACACCACAGGCTGTTTAATGTAACACTTAATCAGTGTTGGAGGTAATGAGATAATTAAGTGATTGAATAATGATAGTGCATTATTGATGAACACCTGCTGTTAACAAGCATAATCACTGAAGGAAAGAGAAACACAAGAACTACTTCCAGCCACAACCTTGGATGAAATCAACTGAAGATAAAATACATCAAATCTCTCAAGATCTGATTAAACAACTCCACAAACAGCATTACCAGCTTCACTTATTACTAACCAGACTGACTTTATTTCTGTCAGACATCTACAGAAAAGAATTAAGAAGAGGCTTAGATGTTGATTACTTATTTGAAAGTAATAGTTTGATTTGATGTTACCATTGTGGCGATCAGTGTGTGCTTTAGTCAGGCTCTTGACTTTTTAACATTAGTTTTTCTCTGGCAGCTGTGTCTGTTTGTTATGGCGAGAAAAGCAAGAGAAAATATAATCAGATGCTGTAAGCTGATTGATAGTAAGAATATAATCAACATATATTGGCTTAACTCATTGATATTATGTGGGAGGTTTATATGGGTAGTATCAGTTATTAATTCTGTTTTATTGTTGTGATTCTACAGCAAGGGTATAATATCATTTAATCAGAACATCAAACGATTTTTAACACACCATTTACATATTTTGGGCTCATTGGGATTTTTATTCGCACACAGACATCAAGAATCAGCATATGAATCTCAACAATGGTGACATGCTTCATGCTGCAATGCATTCTGGGAGCCATGGAGTATGATGCACTCAGAATGCATTGCACTATGAAGCATGTCACCATTGTTGAGATTTAATCATGTTCTGATTAAATTATATTATCCCCTTGCTGTAGAATCACAACAATAAAACAGAATTAATAACATACTACCCATATAAACCTCCCACATAATATCAGTGAGTTAAGCCAATATATGATGATTATATTCTTATCATCAATCAGCTTACAGCATCTGATTATATTTTCTCTTGCTGTTCTCGCCATAACAAACAGATACAGCTGCCTGAGAAAAACTAATGTTAAAAAGTCAAGAGCCTGACTAAAGCACACACTGATCGCCACAATGGTAAGATCAAATCAAACTATTACTTTCAAATAAGTAATCAACATCTAAACCTCTGTTAATTCTCAATAAGAATTTCTGAAGACGTCTGACAGAAATAAAGTCAGTCTGGTTAGTAATAAGTGAAGCTGGTAATGCTGTTTGTGGAGTTGTTTAATCAGATCTTGAGAGATTTAATGTATTTTATCTTCAGTTGATTTCATCCAAGACTGTGGCTGAAAGTATGTGTTTCTCTTTCCTTCAGTGATTCTGCTTGTTAACAGCAGGTGTTCTTCACTAGTACAAAATCATTATTCAATTACTTAATTATCTCATTACCTCCAACACTGATTAAGTGTTACATTAAACAGCCTGTAGTGTGCACACTAAGCAGTGTTCATTTCATCTGGGCAAATCCATGTGGGGCCTACATGGAAACTGGGTGCAAAACTGGCTGGGTCCCAGTTAGCTAGCCCAGGTCAAACCCATTTGGGCCCCACATGGCTCTGCTGGCTGGGCAACAACATTGGATTCTGAGTCTCCACCTTCAAGACCAGACGTAGCCACTCCCACTTGTACGTTTGAACTGTACAAACCTTAAGGCCTTATGGGTATTTTCACAGTGAACATGGCTTTCATGGAAGCATTTCTTCAGGTTTCCAACACAGGGACATTAATCTGTTGCTTGCTTCTGCTCTTTGTGTTTATATCTTGTTCTTCTGGTCTCAGAAAGATGGAAATTAATCAAAACCAGGGCCAAAAACGTTGCCGTTTTTGGGAAATCTGCTAATGTTTGATGTCAACAAACCAGCCTATGTGAAGTATGTATTAATGGGATCAGTCCTATTGGCCAACCGCTTTGTTTCTATTGGTTCATGAGTAGAGAGCCTCACAGAGTTGACAAACTGACCTCATGAGTTTTTACAGAGAACAATTCTGCTTTTCACTGTGAGAATATGATCATTTACCTATAAATAATAATTCATAATTTACTTATCCTCATGTTGCTTCAAACACATGACTTTTTTTTCATCTGTGGAACACAAAATAAATTTTGAAGAACCCCAAAATAATGAATGCTGTTGACTTCTATTGTATAAAAAAAAAAAAAAAATGTTTTGGAAAGTTTGGATTTTTTTTTCTCCTTTAAATGCCTGTAACATCACTTTCAATCTTCATCAGATGGCAGAGCAGTTCAGCTCAGTTTTCATGGTCTACTTTGGTCCAAAGAAAGTGGTTGTGCTAGCCGGCTACAAAACAAACACTTGTTTATTATGCAGAAGAATTTGGAGCCTGAGAAATAATCATGGTAAGAGTAGCCCAGCTGTTCTGCTTAACAAAACTAGCCCAATGGCCAATCAAACATTGCCCAAATGTAGCCCAATGACCATAACCACAAAATCAATACTCAAAATAAGCCATTTCCTTACCTAAAATACATATTTTACAGTCACAGTTATGCAAGTTGAAAAGCACATCGAAGGCTCCCTACCAGTGACCCTCCTTCACAAAACATCTAGCACAGTTTTATCATTGATAGGATTATCATTGATTATCATTAATATATTCCAATCCAAGCATGTCAAAACTTTAGCCTGTAAGGACCACCCATTGGCCCAACGACGGAATCCAATGGCCTGGGCGAAGGGATAATGCGTGTATGTATTTTCAGCGCTCCAGTGAAGTTCACTTAATTTATTGGAATTTAGTTTCAATATTACTTTAGCTCCACGCTTAATCTGACTCCAATTTTAAATGATAATCAAATTTAGATTGTGTTTCTGATTAGAAAATAGTCATAAATATTGATTATGTATTCATTTAGATCTTTGATTATTCTGAGTATCCCATACTTTCAATTATTAATTCACTAAGTGACCCGATGCCGCACAGAGTCACACACCCCGGGTTTACGTGGATCTCACGGACACAGCCTCGCCAGTCTGATCTTGGTCAGAGGGTGCAGGGTTTGCTAATACCTCTTAAGTCGGTTGCCTACTGCTCACTCATACAAAAAAGTGTAGTTTATTTAGCCACTTCCATACAACTTGTCAAGTCAGTGATAGACAGAAATCAAAAGGTCTTCAGATGACGTGCCTACTGCTCCGTTCATATGCGCCTTTAGTTTGACCTTTCCTGGACACAGAGCTGCGGTAGCGCCAGCCTCCTCATTTCAGAAAACTTCAGAATAAATCAAGATGTAAAATTTATTTGTCAGGTAAAAATGTATCATGCCAATTACACAAGTGAATGATTAAAAGCCAATTCAGAAAAATACATAATTTACTCAAAGATGACTCTAAAAGTAAGTAATGCTTTCCTGACAGAGACAGGAAAACACTGAAACAGCACTGTATGGGGGATCTTGGTAAAGGGTCCCAAAGACTGCTCTGACACCTAGCCTTAAATACCCAGACCAGAACAAAAGGGTTATACAAATGTTGTTTAGAGTTGTTTGGGTCAATCCATGTACCCCAGGGGGTAGCACCTGGTTTCGGGAGATATCTTTAAGAGACATCACCCAGAGAGGAGAACAGGATTTTCCTAAGTTCTCAATCTTTCTCATTAAACCAATGACTGCAATGAAATTAAGACAATTTTACCAATCGCACTGAGACACTTAAAATGATACCAAACATGAAAAGGAAAAACAATAGATTTACAAGATACATCATATGTGATATATAGACATTCTTAATTAACTTTCAGTGTCTTGAGGAGGGAGAGGGGGGATGAGTTGAAGTCAAACAAGGGGACAAGGAGATAAGTTTGGGCAGGGCAATGTCCTGTGCTCTGTCTTTGCTATCTCCTGTCCAGGGTGCATTTTATGGCTTTATTGCAGGGTGAGTTTTGTTTTAGCAGGAAAATCAGTCCTTACAAACCCACGGGGGAATAAAATCATCCCGTTGCAACGGTTTAAAACTGCAGACTTGGCAACCCTGCAGCCCAGTCTCCTGACAATATATTTAAAGGTTTCTTTAAACTTATTATATTATATATGAGTTACATACAGCAGTACCAAAAGGTTTTGAACACTTTTTAACATTTTAGACAAGTCACACTTATAAAAGAATTTCACCGCGTTAGATACAAAATATCAAATCATGCATCTGCGTTAAAATTATGCTAAAGCTTTTCTCAGAACAAACTTCACTTTTCTGAGCCACTTATATACTGTATATATATACTTTATATATATATATATATATATATATATATATATATATATATATATATATATATATATATAACTAATTGGTCTCTTTTCGTGGATGTATGAAAACACTTCAGAAAGTGAAAGTGTCCAAGGCTTGTCTATATTTTCAAAAACGTATTTATATTTTAAATGTTTTTATATTTTGAAACCTTTATTTGTGAAAGTTTATTTTTTATTTTTTAAATGCCACTTGTTTTGCCATTTTGCTACATAATGCAAACACATTTAAACATTTTTATACAGTGGGTGGGTACAGAAAGTATTCAGACCCCCTTAATTTTTTTCACTCGTTGTTATATTGCAGCCATTTGCTAAAATCATTTAAGTTCTTTTTTTTCCCTCATTATTGTACACACAGCACCCCATATTGACAGAAAAACACAGAATTGTTGACATTTTTGCACATTTATTAAAAAAGAAAAACTGAAATATCACATGGTCCTAAGTATTCAGACCCTTTGCTGTGACACTCATATATTTAACTCAGGTGCTGTCCATTTCTTCTGATCATCCTTGAGATGGTTCTACACCTTCATTTGAGTCCAGCTGTGTTTGATTATACTGATTGGACTTGATTAGGAAAGCCACACACCTGTCTATATAAGACCTTACAGCTCACAGTGCATGTCAGAGCAAATGAGAATCATGAGGTCAAAGGAACTGCCTGAAGAGCTCAGAGACAGAATTTCTAGTTAAAAAAATGGACATGAATGCCCTTTCAAGTCAACATTTGGATGCAATGTTAAAAATCTTGTGTAATATTAGTTGCTGTATTTTTTTCTGTTTGCTTGGTCTTTATTTTTATTGTATAGCCTATATGTAATTGTATTTTTGTAATCATTTTTTTGCCATGAAGATAGTCACAGATGCTGACATGGCATTAAATAAAACTATACTGATATTATTAAAGTGTTCTTATCCTTAAAGGGGGCATATAATGCTATTTTTGTACAAGCTAATATGATTCTTTAGGCTCTAAATTAAAAGTTTGTAATATACTTTAGTTAAAAATTCTCATTAGTATTGTAAGAAAACATTCATTTTACCGGGTCAAAAACAGCTCTGTTTTCAGCACGTCGTTTAAGTGCATGTGTCTTTAAATGATAATGAGCTTTGCTCACCCCACCCCTCTGTTCTGTGGGGCGTTTTGACACAACAACACACGTGGAGTGTTGCCTTGACAACAGTTGAGGGTATATTTTGAAGAATGGCAGCGGAAGTCTCTGAGGACACTGTGCAACCGTATCAATTTGAACCGGAGTCGGACCCCGAACAAGATGACAGCCCAGAAGAAGTTTCGACAATTAAGGCTCGAACAGGACGTTTCTGAATGGTTGGTTAACGTAATGTCACTTTGATCTATCTTTGTATGTACTGGTAGAGTAGTGAGATACGAACGCTATGTGTTTACTGATGTATACGTTAGTTCATTGACAGATTGATGTTACAGCTAATAGTCATGAAAAACTTTTTTTTCGGTAAATGTAGGCTTGTCAGTGATGCGTAACGTTATCTATGCAGTGTTAGGTACAACTGTCAGGGCTGAAGCACTGACATGAGGTCACGGCAGGAATGTTTCTAACAGCAGTTGAAGGACACCAAGATTTTTGTGTTACCATTCATCTTCATGCAGTTATAACTGTTTTTTTGACATTACTTCTTAATCAGTAACAGACACCGTTATAAACCATCTACAAAAGTAAGCTTAGTATAGTATTACCACGTTAACTTTAACACCTGCGTACACAGTTTGTAATAACACAATAACCATAACGTGTTGTTCATTATAAACGTGGGATTATTGAGAACGTCGTACATAGAAAACATGCCGTAATGTACCCTGAGTGTAAACAGCCACATTCATCGTGAAGCGTGCTAGCGATTTGCAAAGATTAATATAAATATTAATATAAAGGTTAATAAAACATTACACTCACTTCTTCTTCTGGAGGTGCAGCAGGAACACGAATAGTTGGTACCGATCCTTTTTTCAGGAGCAGCTTCTTAGCAAAACCAGCTTTATACTGACCCTCGTTTGTAAAGCAGTCTGGTGTGAAATGATTTGTGTAAACATGAAAGCATTGACGTTGGTCGTGGGGAATATTCCCTTCGAAAACAAAACTCAGCCACTGCGTCTTCAACGGTTCGGATTTAGGAACATCAAAATGACTGCTGTGTTCCTTATTACACCCAAGAACAGAACTCCACAATTGCTTAGACTGTATCAACAATGGCGGACTATGATGACAGCTCGCTCACGAGCGAGGGCGGGTCTGTGTTGAAATGCTGCTGCTGTCAATTAACAATCGTGGGAGGGGCGTCCGACCGCGTGACGTCACACGGTCGAACGGCTTGATTTGAGACAGGGAAAAACATAAGAAGATTTAAAAAAAAAACACTGGATGGATTTGTATCTTTTTATGATGGTTGTGTACAGGCACTGCCAACACACATTTCAGTACAATCAACTTGTAAAAGTGCATGTTCCATTATATGACCCATTTAAGGTTGACTGCATTAACAGGTTAGCTTTCTTGTTTTTTTCCCCTCTTCACATTAATGTTATAGCCTCTGTCCCTGCCGACCCTGGCACGAGGAGACCATCATCAAGTGTCAATCCGTTCACACTGGCAGAAAAAGGGAAAATGATGAAGGAAAGGCAAGATGAGTGCCACAGGGCAATCACAATCTTCATTGTGAAAGGTTTGCTGCCTTTTTCTACAGTGGAGGCTCCATGGTGGAGGTAAGAAAGCTGTAAGGGATGGTGTTGTTGTAGGTTGTTGGCCAGGTGTTTAGGTCATCTCTTAACCTAGCCTGGGTGCCAGCCCGAACCCCGCCCACAACATTTTTTGGTCGGGAAGTTCGGTCTGGACTCGCTCCGTTGAGGAGCTATTATGCCCGAACAAAAATTGTTCGGACCAATCAAATTGTCAGGGCGGGCTTTATACGATGATGGACAGATGAGCAGCGGTAACGTAATCATCCACGTCACCAAAGAGCGCTTGATTTGAATTAGTTTACAACAAAGACGACTGCTGCTGGAGAATTGAGATTTCACGAGCTCACATTTACAAATAAGTCAGATAGAATAAATGCGTATATAAGAGTTCACACAAATAAGTCGATAGAATAAATGCGTATATGACGTGCTGTCCGAGGAGAGGGCTGTGGGCTCGGTAGCCATACTCCCCCGTATTCCTGGTTGTGAGAGAACAAGACAAGAGTGAGGATTCGGGGTGGTGGAGGGATGCTGAAAAACTGTCAAGGAGTGTTAGGTAAGTTGACAGAGTGAATATGCTTCCTCATGCTGATAGATAGGGTAACGTTAGACATGGTATTGTTTGATGACAAGTTGATATTGGATTGATTATTTGTACGTGCTCCTCCCGAACTTTGTTTATGAAACATCATGTGTAGATTCCGCCATCGCGTCTGTTATAGAAGATATCGGCAGCGCATTCATTTTAAAAGAGGAACAGAGAGCCACGACATTTTTTTTTATTTTTTATTAAATGCTTGTAGAAGCCGCACATTTTGTTGGTTGAAAATATGAATGAAGAACATGCGTCATTTACTCCGTTGCTCTGATTGGTTGTAGGTCTATCCAATTGAGTGCAGAGGTTTTTTTTTTCCTGGTTCGGTTGAGACACACCCCATAATCAAATCTCTATGGAGCAGTATCAGACTCACATTCTGACTAGAATCTGAGTATGACGACGTCAGGCTACTCTTAACCTCGATAATGTTTTTTTGTTGTTGTTGTTGTTGTTGTTGTTGTTGTTTTTGTTTTTTACCTTTTATAGTAAGCAACACTGATAAAACAATGCTATTTTTATGTTTTGTGTTCTGAATCTGATGATGTCAATTATAGGGAGATGATAAGGGCCTTAAACCCCAGATATCAGTACCCCAGCCAAGACATGCTCTCAAATACCCTCATACCTGCATGGTATGCAGTAGAAAAAGAAAACCTCAAGAAAGAGGTACAAGATGTGAGGGATGTGGCTGTGACTGCTGATGGCTGGACCAGCATTGCACAAGACCACTACCTGACAGTGTCAGTCCACTATGTGAGAGAGGGCTCCATGACAGAGAAAGTCCTACATACAAGGGCAGTATACACATCCCAGACAGGGGAAATTGTTGCAGAAGAGATAGGAGATATTCTTGATGAATTCAATATAAAGGACAGAGTAGTTGCAGCCACAGTAGATAATGCAGCAAACATGGATGTAGCAATACAAAAGATGAGTATTAAAAAGATTGGCTGCTTTGCTCACACTCTCAATATTGCTGCACAAAAGCTTTACACTATACCCTCAGTCTCACAGTGGGCAGGAAGGATCTGAGCAATGGTGGTGTGGCTGAAAAGGTCCAGCCTGGCTAAACCTGTCCTTAAAGAGAAGCTGTCACGGTTCATGAATTCACTGTCTCTCTCTCGTCTAGTGTGCTGTTGTGTGTGTGTGTGTGTGTCTGTGGGCGTGGTCACTGATCAGCGGTGATCAGTAGCGCCAGCTGGATTCAATTGTTTGTTCCCTTTATAAGTTCAGTAACCAGTGTCTCATGTTGTCAGATCGTTGTGCTTCCCGGTGTGTTTCCTGTTCCTGTTCCTGTTCCTGTTCCTGTTCCTGTTCCTGTGCCTGTGCCTGTTCCTGTGCCTGTGCCTGTGCCTGTGCCTGTGCCTGTGCCTGTGCCTGTGCCTGTGCCTGTGCCTGTGCCTGTGCCTGTGCCTGTGCCTGTGCCTGTGCTGGTGCCTGTTCCTGTGCCTGTGCCTGTTCCTGTGCCTGTTCCTGTGTCTGTTCATTGGATTGCATTCCCCGTGTCGTCGTCGTGTTCATTCCTGGATTCTCTGAACTGCACTGAATCACCGAGCACCGTCACGAGGGTTTACTGCACTGGACCAGAGCATCATTCACGAGGGATCATCACTGAACTGAGCACCTTCACCAGTTGTCTACCGAGGTCCCTGCGTCACAGTTCCACCCTGCGTTGTGTCCGCCCGTCAGTTCTGCTGTGCAGACGGCCGTCTTTGTTCAGTGTTTCTAACCATTGTGCTGAGTAAAGAGCGTTATTGCATTTACATCCTGTTTCTGTCTTACGTAACAGAAGCAGCGTATTCTCGGTAAGTAGAAATCAAAATAGGTCAACCTAACTCTTTGGCTAAATAGTTAGAAAAAAAATCCTTTGCCAAATCATTTATTAAAAAATCTCTGCAAATGAACAACCACTTTGGTAATCACACATACACACACCAATTTCCTCTCTCTTTCTATTTCTCTATTTCTCTCTCTCTCTATCTCTCTCTATATAATGACCTCATATTCTGTTGAATACAGATTCAGTACCAGCAGATGGAACAGGGGCTCGAAGAGAGAGCAGGAGCAGGTGACCAAGCTGACAGCTCATCTGATGAAGATAGTGCATCTTCAGTAGCAACACTGGTAAGAAAATATAAAGACATCCTATTTTTCCCTATTTAATTTTCAGAAGAAATTTAACTTCAGAAGAAAATTATCTTGTTTACATTTACCTTGGTAGTGTTTTATATTATTCTTTACTTCTTTGTTCACAGAAGAGGCCAAAGCTCTCTGCCTTGAGGAGCTATTTGCTATGGAGGACATTGGCAATTGGAATAAGAAAAGAGACCACTGTCAGCAGCACTTCAGAGAAGATACAGGCAGAGTTAAAGGTATAGTGGAGGATTTTCCCGAATTTTAAAAAAGAACCGCCCTCTCCACATTTTGAAAAAATGCACATGCGCAACACTCTACCTGCTCCCAAGAGGGAACGCCTATTAAACGTGTGCACGAGAGAGCATGCACGAGCCTAGTTCTCCTCGTGCACGCTCTGTTTACAAGTTGCTGTCGGCATGGCTCATACAAGCCTACTTTATACACATGTTAGTTGTTTGTTCTAACAAAGTACAAACATAAAACATCATTTATATTTTAGTGCACAGATATGCATCAAAGTAGATTGTTTGGAAGGGCATCCAAATTTGGCTAGTCACGTTTGGTGGCACAATTATGTTGCAAATTATAAACTAACTCAAAAACATTCATGCAAGACAAAATGTCAAATGCCCTTCCGTGTTTTATTTACTTATACTGATCGATTGAGTGAGGACTCAAGACATGATCTGCAATGGAGAAGTAGCTTGTTGCATTTGTGTAATAAATACTATGGTGAACACATTGGAAAAATCAAAAATGAACACACAAGGTTTTAGAACATTTCAGCGTGATACCTTTTACCATTTGGTCATAAGGCTACTTTAGACAAATTGAGATGTTTACCGTGTCTGCGCGGTGCGTGACTTGTGCCAGGGCTAGCATCGCTAATCATAGCTTACATTAACTTTTACTAGCAGTGATTTTTAAATGGATTTCTCCAAATAGCAAGCCAAACTTTACCTGTCGAGTAGAAACTTCGCGACTGAGGCATCAGTGGGAAGCCCAACCTGTGCTTTTAGCGCACGCCAGCGTGTGAAATATTCTCCCAAAAACACTCTGGTCTTGTTTCTTTCTTCAGAGGCCTTTCTCTTCTTGTCATACAATTCGTAGACAGTTTTTCTCTTGCGACCTTCAGACATTTTGAAAAAACCCGGTGAGAGCGACGAGTTTCAATGAATGGCTGAAACCGTAGCTCACCACACATACACCTGAAAGTGCACATGCACAGAAAGCGAAAACTACCGCTCATCTCACAGGAAGTTCCTAAGTTTAGCTTTCGGGGGCGAAGCGTTCCAATATTGGGTTCTTCCGTTTGACCTGGCTCTTTACCCTCAACCATTCACCAAATGCATGGATACAGCTCTGGCCCCGCTGAGGCTCTAGAGGTAAGGCTATCTTGCATCCCAGACAGGGCTATGTGCCTAAGGTGCCTTCTAATATGGCACAGTCTATGGTTCTTCAGGCTTTTCATCCACCACCTCATGTGACGGCGGAAGATGAGAGACTTTATCTGCTCTGCTCTGCCCTGTCAGAGCGCTTAATGTCTACATTCAGAAGTCATCTCAGTGAAGGAAGTCAGATTATGGTTTCCCGCCTCTAAGCATACCATCAGCCATTGGATAGTTCAAGCTATTTCCCTGGCCTATCAGGTGCGCAGTCTGCCTTCACCTTTGGCCTTGAGGGCTCACTCAACTAGAGGCATGGCGTCCTCTAGAGCCCTCCTTTCAGGGGCCCCTATCCAAGAGGTGTGTGATGCGGCTGGCAGAGCCACTCCTCACACATTCACAAGATATTACAGTCTGGAGCTCCCTTCTATGCCAGGTGCACGAGTGCTCTCGTCCTAAGTTGTACCTGTGACAGCTTCACACTAGGCAGGGTTTGTTGTGGCCTAGTGGGTATTCGTTCCCCAAAGCGTTGGTACCGATGCAGTGCGAGTTCCCTCGAAAAGGAATGTCTCGGGTTCTGACTGTATCCCTTGTTCCCTGAGAAGGAATGAGACACTACGTCCCTTTGCCATGCCTCCCCCTGCCTGGGAGCGACTTGCTTCACCGCAGAAGCTAACTCTGTTGTGTGCCGTCTTCCCTTTATAGTTTCCGTGTATGCCATCACACGTTACGTCTTGAAGCAACACCAATCAGAATTGGATTAGTTTAATTTATACTTCAGATGCGTTATGCTGGGGGCATTCCCCAAAGTGTAGTTAGCAACGCAGTATCTCGTTCCCTTCTCCTTCCCTTTTGTCTCGCCAAAGCCTTATTTGATCGGTGAGTGATGTAGATGATTGCTATGCTGGTGATAGGGCGCATGTTACTGAAAGAACGAACAAAGAGAGAGCCCCAGTCTTGGTCTCTCTCGCTGCCTCACGCATATTAATCAAAATCAATTGAGAATTGACATGATGGTAAAAGATTTAAGTTTCACGTGGAGCATTCGGATATTTTTTTCCTGAATTACCGCTGGGTGTGAATTGTGCAAAAAAAAAAAAAAATTTACGTTGCCTTATCTTCTCTGAAAAGCATTCCGCCCATTCAGCTGACATAAAGTTAAATTCACACTTTCAATAAACAACAAAAAAAAACTTTCCAGTGATGAAATGTTTTCTGAAAAGGCTAACTTTGGTATGATTAACTGTGTTTAGATGATTTTTGTGTGCGTCTGTTATTTGTTATTGTAACAGTTTGTAACTGTTGAAATATATATATTTTTTAATTCTAGATATTTAATTCAATATTACTGTTGCTCATCTGGGGCCGTATTCACAAAGCATTTTATCTTACCACTAGGAGTACTCCTAAATCGCACTAAAAGATTTTAGCTAGGAGTTTTCTCTTAGAAGTTATTCACAACGCCTTTCAGACCTACTCTTAGTAAAGAAAAATGACAACTCCTAAACTAAGAGTGAGTCTTCGTTGCTATGGATGACGTCATTACTCATGCACGAGCTTTACTGAAGTGACCACCTTGATTGGCTGATGATTGTAACGCGGGAATGATTCCAAACACCTCCCCTACGATGATGAGTGACAGGTCTGAGAATGCGTGCTCTACACAAGTAGTGCGAAGGACGGAAGATGATGAATAACTGAATAAATAGCCTAAATGAATAAAGAGTAGGCCTAAGGCAAAACAAATAGCCTAGTAGCCTAATGAAACATATGGATTGATGCAATATCTTTGCAACATTATTGAATTCTGTCACTATATGCCTCTGCCTACGTTTGCAAAGAGAAGAACATTTTAATTTGATTCACAATGAAACGTTACAAATAGTTTACATGCAATGAGTAGCCTAGTTTTGGTTGTTGTTGGTGGCGTTATTGCATCCCTAGTTATGCCTACAATGCAAAATTGTTCCCTCGCGATTGGAAGCTCCTGTAGCCGCCGCGTACGCATTTCAAAACATCGCAACGTGAAATGCCACAAAAAGCGGTTTGTGAATAGGTCTTTGTGAGTTAGGAGTCCTCTCGACTTCTTTTAAGCTGTCCCAGGCTTAGGTGCTACTTTTAGGGCTAAAATGCTTTGTGAATTACTCTTAGTCAAAAAAATTAGGAGTCCTAAAGTTACGAGAGACACGCCCATTATTTTTAGGAGTGTCTCCTAAATTCGCCAGTTAGGAGCTACTTTTAGCCTTAAAATTCTTTGTGAATACGGCCCCTGAACAATATAAAGTATTGGTCCAATATAAAGTTGTGGTAGGCGAGAGATTACACTAGTTTGAAGTTTGATAAAGGTCGGAGTATCTCTGTGTGTCACAGTTCAGACCTGCTTTGCTTTGCTGTGCATTTTTAGTAATGTAGACAATATCACAATATGTTTTACATATTTAAACCAAAAGGCATGTTTTAATGATGTAAATTAAATCATATTGGAGCAAAGATTGTGTTAAACCCAACTGTTTTGCTTTTAAGGCTTTATTGCTTGAAAAATGTTTCTGTCTTGTTTTAGCCAGCTAAAGAAAGTTAATGATTCACCACAGTGTGTCACATATATGCTGATGTAACCACACCAACCCTCTATTCTCATGGATTTTTACAATTTGTTTAGGATCACACAAGGTCCCTCCCTTACATATCGTCTATAAATCTGCGAGTGCATCAGTTCAGAAGCTGAGAGAGAAAATGGCTGTAATCGAGGCACTTCTGCAGTTTCTCAGCACAGGTACATTACTGGGTGCTTTGCTGTTGCTTCTGGTTTTGTATTTGCTTTCCTCTGGATCCAGATCTCAGAAAGAGGGGAAAGAGCCACCGGGACCCAAACCTCTGCCGCTGCTGGGGAACCTGCTGACCCTTGACCTCAAGAGACCCTTTGACAACTTTTTTGAGGTGAGAACTTGATACGTTTAAAATGAATAGTGGTCAAACATTTTAAGATTTGTTTGTAAATGTCTTTCTCTGTGTCCTCCAGCTGTCCAAAACCTACGGAAATATATTCCAAGTGTTTTTGGGTCCCAGAAAAACTGTGGTCTTAGTTGGGTACAAAACTGTCAAAGAAGCTCTCGTGAACTATGCAGAAGAGTTCGGCGACAGAAAAATTGGGCCTGGTTTCAGGTTAATGAATGACGAACATGGTAGGAATCTTCTTATTTTGTGCCTAAAATTCATTTTTCATTACAAACAGTAAATGCTAGACATAGTGCAAAACAAACACCTCTCCAGATCACTGAAATGTACTCAAATTGGTAAACCTACTGAAGGAATAAATATTTTCATTCAGTTTGGCACAAATGTGAGCTCATTATAAACAAGCATAACACATTTGGTGGTGAATCGGCCACTTTAACAATGAAAAACCTAAAAATGTCTTTGATCAAGGAGTATTTGTGGGTTCCCAGCAATGTTTGGTGACAAAATTGTTTTTAACATTTTTAAAGTAATATAAATTCATGAATAGTTATTTGTGAAATGACTAGTCGCTTATTAACCTGACATATAATGCATAAGCAAGCTAACTCTGTATAAGTCCCAAAGGTCTAAGGTTAACGGATGTTTAACTCACAAAGTAATAATTTTCATCTTGTGTTGTTGCTGAGACTCACGGTCAGTTGGTTTTGTCTGTGTTGATCAGGAATCCTCTTTTCCAATGGAGAGAACTGGAAAGAGATGCGACGCTTCGCTCTCAGCAACCTGCGGGACTTCGGGATGGGCAAGAGAGGAAGTGAAGAGAAAATCATAGAGGAAATTCAGTATCTGAAAGGAGAGTTTGATAAGTTTGAAGGTACACATTTATGGACATCTGCAATCATGCTCTTAGTTTAAAAGATCCGTTGAGAGACATTTGTTTGCTCTTCACAGGGAAACCCTTCGACACAACACAGCCTGTGAACTACGCTGTGTCAAACATCATCTCATCTATTGTGTACGGCAGCAGATTTGAATACACAGACCCTCGATTCACAGAAATGGTCGACAGGGCAAACGAAAATGTTCGAGTTGGTGGATCGATTTCTATGTGGGTAAGTATAATTGATATGTTAACCAATTGCCTGTAGTTTGTCCACAGACATTAGAAAGACCCAAAATCTACAACAGATCATTTTGAAAGTGTTCTCTGTCGCTCAGTTTCTTTGAACATGCATTTCTAGATTTACGATGTATTTCCTTGGTTGGGCCCATTCCTGAAAAACAAAAGGATTATTGTAAAAAATATTGTCCAAAGTCGAGTGGAGATGAAGAGGTTGATCAATGGGCTGCTGGAGACTCTGAATCCACACGACCACAGAGGGTTTGTCGACTCCTTTCTCTTCCGCCAACAGAGTGAACAGGTACAAAAATCACTATGTTGCATTATTTTTCCCCCCACAACATTTTAATGATGATGCCCTTTACTGCATTGATCAGGCAATCAGGTGGAAGATGCAAATCAGAAGTTTGCACAAGAACTGAATAGGTCTTTTTTTCAGTTTATGTTGTTGGTGAAGTGAACAAATAGTATATGCAGTTTGTGTATTGCATTTGACAGAAATCCGGCAAGAAGGACTCATACTTTCACGATGAGAATCTAATTATGACGGTGACAAATCTGTTTGTCGCTGGTACTGACACGACAGGAACGACTCTGCGCTGGGGTTTGATGCTCATGGCCAAATACCCTCATATACAGGGTAAAACACAGTAATGCCAAGAGTTTTTCCTCAATTGCTGAATCCAATGTTGTCCATAGGAACAAACATGGGTTGCATTTTTGTGCAGATCGAGTTCATGAGGAGATTGACCGAGTGATCGGTGGACGTCAGCCAGCGGTGGAAGATAGAAAGAAATTACCGTATACAGATGCAGTGATTCATGAAACCCAGAGACTGGCTAATATTGTTCCCTTGAGTCTGCCGCATATAACCAGCTGTGATGTTCACTTCAATGGATACTTCATCAAGAAGGTCAGTCAGAAGAATAAATATTTAGGCCTAGGCCTAGAAACGATACCATATGCATCTTGAATTTATTTATTTTTTTCATTTTCTAGGGCACCACTGTAGTTCCTCTGCTGACGTCTGTTTTGAAGGATCCAAGCGAATGGGAGAAACCGAACAGCTTTTACCCAGAACACTTCCTAGATGAGAAGGGCCAGTTTGTCAAGAGAGATGCTTTCATGCCTTTTTCTGCAGGTATAGTGAAACTTTAGCTCAATGCAGTAACCATGTCTTGAAAATTGGGGGTACCAAACCCATTTTTGATAGTAATGGTCTTTTTTTATTTTAAGTAATTAAATGATTAAAGAATTTAAAGGGATTTAAAGAAATAAACAATGCATAAAATTAAAACAGAAAATGTACTGGTAATATTCTGCCACAACATTATCCAGTAATTTTCCAGAAATTTACATTAACCCTTAAACACAACACCATACAAAGCATAGGCCTAATTTGACATACAGGTAAAACACCTGTAAAAATTTATAAGAAAAATTCCCCCATATTTATAGTACATTGTGCTATTTGCACTTTTTTACAGTGAAAACTATGGCTGCGTCTGAAAAATGCATACTCTCTTGAGTAAGTTATTTTGAATAAGTAATTACTTCACGACCGCTAAAAAAGGTATGTTCTTTATAGTATGAATGTGTGTAGAATGAATGTAATCTGGACATAGCCTACTACATTCGCTATGTTGCCATTATCATGTGACCTACCAGAATTTGGTCATCTGAGTACGTTTTGCCTACTCTTTTATGAGTACAGTGAATTCAGACATACTTATTTTGTCACATACTGTTTTTCACCTACTATATAGTAGGGAAGTATGCGATTTCGGATGCAGGCTGCAGCCATTCACATTTGAAGTCGGCATCAAACGGAAGTTGCGTATTTTCTTCCCTATTGAACCGACTTTGTAAATAAAAACAGAGAAAACTGGGCATCATACACTACATGTTCTTTGAGGATCAACCAGCAGAAACATGCGTTTGGAGATGCATAGGCGTAATTTGCGGGTGGGACATGTCCCCACCACTTTTTGCCAGGGTTGATATTGTCCCCACCACTTTTTGAAACATCTTCCGGCACGGGTGTACCTACAAATAAATAAAACATCTCCAGTTAACTAGCCCAGCATTCATTTTGTTTGTTTGTTATATAAGAGGCGATCTCGCTGCTATCAGTGGCGCGGAGACAGTGTTCTCTTGTGGCTTGCACACAGTCTTCACATGGACATGCACTTCAATCTTAACGTCGTTGTGGAGACTGTCTATTCCTTCAGGTAAAATCACAAAACGCAATGCACACAAACGTGTTCCTGCTTGATATATAACCACTGAGAAACATATTCAGTTTTGATGGCTGATTACAGAAAAAATATATATACGGAATTACGGATTGTGCGGATTAGAACCCAGAACCTCTGACGCACTTGGCAAAAGATCTACCACAAGACCATTAAAGTGCACAAGAGCGTTGTTATATTAGTACATCTCATTAAACGACTTATTTACTAATAGAAATTTATTTCTGGACATAATGTTATTTTAGGCTATCTGATTTAGCAACCTCCTCCCCCCAACACCTGGCCCACCCACTTTTTAAAACAAAGTTACACCACTGGGGACATGCATGGTGAATGAAAACTATGTGTTCTAAAACTTGCTTTAAGATATATATTTTTTTTATTCCAGCCTTAATCGTAGCCTACTCTATACTAGATTTTTCGGAAATGTCTCGTCTCATCACATTAAATGAATTAGGCCAGCATATAATTCAAAAATGCTTAATTTGACCAACAAAAAACTAGAGCAGTTTTCATCACTGCATATTACTGTCGGTCGCTGAACTTTTCTATCGAGAAACAGTTGTCGAACTCGAATGTTTACATCTACTTACATCTCTGTTTCACTGTTTGCCCTCAGCTTCTTCTGTCAGTCAACAGCAAATCCCGCCTTCTTTGTCTGATTGGTTACCTCAATCATTTTGACATTGACGAGCGTTGTTAGACCAATAACTTTTTTTCTTTCTAAGAAATGAATGTACTATACTTGTTAAATGTTTTCTCTTTAAAATGTTGTAGTTCAGGGTATTGCATGGTACTAAAATATTCACCAATAAATTATGCACCATATAAAATTCTACAAATATTAGGATTTTTTTTTCTTTGGTACAACTTTATTTTGATGGTCCATTTTTAATATTCTGTTGACTTTAACATTGCGCCAATGTGTCAACTAACCCTCATTAGAGTATTAGTAGACTGTCTGCTTAATAACACTTTATATTGATGGTCCCCCAACAGACATTCTGCTAAGTAGGCTAACTTTCCAACTACATGTCAATTTATTCTAACCCTACCAGTCTACTAATACTCTACCAACACTCTAATGAGAGTTAGTAGACATGTTGGTGCAATGTTACTTAAAGTCAGAATGTGTTAAAGGGACCATCAAAATAAAGTGAAACCAAGTATTTGAATAAAAAAAATAGTGCAAAACTATTTAAAATCCAAAGAATGGAGGCAAATTTGTGCCATCTAGTGGAAAGAAATAAAGAAAACATATATTTTTTCCCCATGTCTCATTTATGTTTTTAGTTTTTTTTAGTTTATTAAACAGAATTCAAGTACAAACAATGATGGCAATATGTTTTCGTGTTGATACAGCACTTAGAAAAAAGAACAGAACAAAACCAAGTCAATGAAAAGAAAAGAAAAGAAAAATAGGGAGGAGTTGAGGGTCTTAGTCTAATAAGTCCAACAAGTCCAAAGCGGAAAGAAGATTCATGGCATTTCTGTCGAACATCCATTGAAGAGATTTTACAAAAAGCTTCAAATCATTCTTCCATCCATAAAGAAAACATCTGTAATACCATCGTATTGCCTGTATAGCCATAACGCTATACAGGTTTGTCTATTCTGTTTTGTCTCGTTTTACTGAGTATGATGTTTTCAGATTTTATTTATTTTTATTAGGTTTTGGCTCAATTTTGCCATAATGTTACACCCATGTGTGTTTGTGTGTGCATACATGCTTTTTTGTCTCCATCGTGGCTGGTTTGTGGATTGTACCCCCAAAATATTCTGTGTATTTTCATATTTTTTCACATTTCCCATTAATTGTCTATATAGTCATATTACATTTTTGACAGGAATGAAAAAGAGGTTGTGAGGGTTAGAATGAGTGCGTTCAATTGTACTGTTGTTTAACAACAATCCGATTGTTCAGCAAATGAAAAGTCTTTTAGAAAAAAAAAAACCTACAGTATAGTGTGCTGCCTACCTAGATAGCATTTGAAACAGACCATTCAACTGCTCCATTCAACTAAGAATCTCTCACACTCTCTCTCTCTCTCTCTCTCTCTCTCTCTCTCTCTCTCTCTCTCTCTCTCTCTCTCTCAGGCCGAAGGGTTTGTTTAGGAGAGAGTTTGGCCAGGATGGAGCTCTTCCTGTTCTTCACTTCCCTCCTTCAGAGCTACCGCTTCACAACTCCACCTGGAGTGTCTGGAGATGATCTGGATCTCAAAGGAATAGTCGGAATCACTTTGAATCCATCCCCACACAAGCTATGTGCGATCAGACGCTCCTGATCCAAGAAAATATCATCAGTCCTTAGAAGAAAAGCATAAATTTCATCCTCTTTCATTATGAGTTGGACGATTTCTAAACATATTTGATTAATTCTTCTCACTAATTGTATAGGCTATATGTAAATAATGAACAATGTGTCAAACCGACTTTTTGGATTATAAAACTTCTCAGATAAGTAAAAAAACTTTAATAGGAATGAAACATTTAGTTGCTAGATTAAAAATCTATATAGAATATTGTTACTGATTGTTTGGAGAGATAAAAATAGTTTATAATTCAAAATTATAATTTTTTTTCCATAATTTCTACTTTTTATGTCATAAATATTTGTAATGTCATTATTGACATTTTATCACATAATTTCATCTTTTAATGTCAAAATTATGACTTTTATACAGTCTGTGAGCAGTCTTTTTAGAATAGATAAAAATTATTTTGTGAAAGACTAACAATTGAATATTGTTTAGCAGACCTCTCTGTTGATAATTACAAGATGTTTGCCTTATTTGATGTCTGTCCATTAATTCATTCACTATTGTTGTGGTGTAAATTGTGGTTCCCTTTCGAGAACGGTCACTTCGTGTTGCGCCTAGCTAGACGCTATGGGAAAACTCCTTTTCTCGAGAATATTGAAGCCTTTATTTTAAAATGCAGTGCAGCTGCACAGTGAGCATAGAGCAGAGCGTCTAGCTTGCCATTGGCTGTGCTGCAGCAACTGCACATCCAATGGTGAGGCGGCTTAGACGCGCAAACCAATCAGGGTGCTTCGCGCCAGAGCGAGTCCGAGCCCGCCAGAAGGGGCGTGGCTAATGACTATATAAGCCTGGCCAGCTCACCATAGAGTCAGATTTAATCTCCTTCAGCTAAACTTCACATCGTTGACTTCTCCAGAGATCTCGGCGTCAAAGTGCACCTTGCAGCGGAACGAGCGACCTGCCAGCTAAGCAGATTCAGAGGACCGGCACCGCCTCCCTGAAATCGCCGTTAACCTGCAGCTATCCGGTGAGAGAAGCCTATATCCTTTTCAAAGCTTTTCAGCTTTCGCCGTCGCGACATCTGCTTTGAGCACATTTCCGAGAGCGTTGTTGCAAATGCCTCTCTGCCCCTCTGCACGACAGGGACAGGGACAGTCACAGCGAGGGCCTCGCCCATGCTACAGCTGCACTCAACCAGGGCAGCTGCCTACACTGTGACAGCCTTCCCATCGCCATTATGTGCTCGCGGCTAGCTTTCCTCTTGGACAGCGACCCCGCCCCTCGCGCTCTCCCGCTTCCTTCTCTCGAGCCCAGACGGAAGAAGCGACGTGCACAAGGATGCCTTAGAAGAGAGAGCGATTCCACGCTGGCCCATTCCCCGCGCCTCTAGCCTTCTCCCCGCGAGACCCCCTCACCAGTGCTGTTCTCGCGGATGGATCTCTGCCTCTCGTCTCAAGCAGCAGATCTCATCTCATTCGGTACTTCAGGGGAAGAATGCGACGACAGCCTTTCACTCGCTGCGTCTGAGGGAGAGGATTGGCCGAGCTCTACACCAGACCCCGCCCCCCAGCACAAAATGAGCACTTTTATGTCTGTCGCCCAGTGGGCCCGCTGTAGAGCGCTCAACCTCAGACAAACGCCGTAGCAACGGCAGCTCGATCAGAGCAAATAAAGAGTGTTTTCATAACAGCGCCCTATTCAGTTCAGGCGGCCCAAAATGTTCAAA
This sequence comes from Rutilus rutilus, assembly GCF_951802725.1. NCBI lineage: Eukaryota > Metazoa > Chordata > Actinopteri > Cypriniformes > Leuciscidae > Rutilus > Rutilus rutilus. The sequence goes on along the minus strand of NC_140209.1, from coordinate 29,198,884 downwards.
AATCAGTCACCTGGCCCGTTACAAAGCACGCGCCACTGATATCAGATACTGTCTCCACTACAGCAATAAACACTCTCATGAAAATCGAGCCTCACAATGTGCCGTTTCAGGCGAACGTCATCATCAGTCAGAGCGAATAAAGAGAGCATCAATAGCAGCCCCCCCCCCCCTTTCAGTTCAGGCGGCTTGTATCGTTCATACATCAATAATGTAAGGCAGGCAGCGGCAGCGTCGGACACACTCATAAAGAGCGCTTTCCCATCTCGCGAGGCGGCAGGTTCCCCGTTTCGGGACAGCCTGCCCCCGCTATGCATACAGACCCTAGCTTCCTGGGCCGATATCAGACTGGGTCAACACAGTAAAACGGGGATACTAGCTCCAGTTCGCTCGCAGGCCCCTGCGCTTTCACGCAGTAATAGAGACCTCGGTAAAAGGCAGTGTAGCACACATCCTTCGCACCGAAGAGTCAAAACATCTAATGAAAGAAGCCGTCGAGAAGATCTCGACGCCTCTAAGTGAGTCAGGCTTTTACAGCCGCTACTTTCTCATCCTGAAGAAGGACGCCGGCCTCAGGCTGATTTTGGATCTCAGATACCTGAACAGAGCCCTCGTCAGGCGACCGTTTAGGATGCTTACAACCAAACAAATCCATGCGCAGATTCCCCCGGGGGATTGGTTTTTCTCACTGGACCTGAAAGATGCTTATTTTAATATCCAAATAGCCGCCCAGCACAGGCCATTCTTGAGATTCGCCTTCAAGGGGCAGGCTTATCAATATACGGTCCTACCATTCGGCCTGTCGCTAGCACCTTGTGTGTTCACGAAATGCATGGATGCCGCACTTCTCCCCCTGAGACAACGGGAAATGCGCATTTTGAACTACCTCGACGATTGGCTTGTTCTAGCCAACTGGAATGCCTGGGGCTCAAGGTCAATTTCACAAAGAGCACAGTGTCCCCCAGCCAGCGCATCGCATTTCTGGGGATAGTTTTCGACTCTATACTGATGAGAGCGCGCCTCTCGCCTGAGTGTGCCCTCGCCATGCAACGGCTTGTGGCTTCGTTCACAGCGGGCTCACACAGACCGCTAAGAACGTTTCAGAGGGTCCTGGGTCTCATGGTCTCAGCATCGTCAGTGCTCAAACTGGGTTTAATGCACATGCGCCCTTTGCAACTCTGGCTGAAGCGCCGAGTGCTGGCTTGTGCATGGTGCTCCGGCCGTCTGCATATCAAAGTGGATCACAAATGTGTCAGAGCTCTAGATCCATGGAAACGCTCTGACTGGTACCAGTTTGGAGTGATCATGGGAGTGGTCTCAAGGAGGAAGGTGATCTTGACAGATGCCTCCAACCTGGGTTGGGGGGCCCTGTGCAAGAACAGGCCAGTCGCCGGCCTCTGGTCGAGCCCGGAGTGGCGCCTGCACATCAACTGCCTCGAAATGAGAGCAGTCTACCTGGCTCTGAAGTTCTTCCTACCAGAACTGAGGGGACACCACGTCCTGTTCCAAACGGACAACATGTCGGTGGTGTCCTACATAAACCGCCAGGGTGGCCTCAGATCAGCCAACCTGGGCAGAATGGCCAAACTTCTCCTCCTTTGGGCTCAGGCCAACCTGCGCTCGCTGAGAGCAGCACATGTGCCAGGCATCCTGAACTAGGGTGCGGACATGTTTTCCAGAGACATGCTATTGACATTGCGCATGTGATCAGAGCAATAATGTGGGGTGAGGTAAAGTGGTAGCATGGCGTTTTACAAGGGGTTCCCATAGCTAGACACAACACGAAGTCAAGTCAAGTCAAGTCATATATATATATATATATATATATATATATATATATATATATACAGTACTGTGCAAAAGTCTTAGTCATGTTAATATCCCCCCCATAAATAATCACTTTTAGACAGTCATGAGATAAGTGCATGTTTCTACTATATGTTGTTAAAAACTATTTCACCTGATCATCTTTGTTTTTGGTTTTCTTTGTAACAAATTACGTGTTTTGGTAAAAACTGTTACAAAAACCACAAACTTACAAAAAGAGTCAAACTGCCTAACTAAAGGAAACACTCATCACCATTATGGTGACCAACCATTTTCAATAAATCATCAACATTTAAACCTCTGTTAATTCTCAATAAGAACTTCTGTAGACATCTGGGGCCGTATTCACAAAGCATTTTATCTTACCACTAGGAGTACTCCTAAATCGCACTAAAAGATTTTAGCTAGGAGTTTTCTCTTAGAAGTTATTCACAACGCCTTTCAGACCTACTTTTAGTAAAGAAAAATGACAACTCCTAAACTAAGAGTGAGTCTTCGTTGCTATGGATGACGTCATTACTCATGCACGAGCTTGACTGAAGTGACCACCTTGATTGGCTGATGATTGTAACGCGGGAATGATTCCAAACACCTCCCGTACGATGATGAGTGACAGGTGACAGGTCTGAGAGTGCGTGCGCTACACAAGTATTGCGAAGGACGGAAGATGATGAATAACTGAATAAATAGCCTAAATGAATAAAGAGTAAGGCAAAACAAATAGCCTAGTAGCCTAATGAAACATATGGATTGATGCACTATCTTTGCAACATTATTGAATTAATCTGTCACTGCCTACGTTTGCAAAGAGAAGAACATTTTAATTTGATTCACAATGAAACGTTACAAATAGTTTACATGCAATGAGTAGCCTATAGGTTTGGTTGTTGTTGGTGGCGTTATTGCATCCCTAGTTATGCCTACAATGCAAAATTGTTCCCTCGCGATTGGAAGCTCCTGTAGCCGCCGCGTACGCATTTCAAAACATCGCAACGTGAAATGCCACAAAAAGCGGTTTGTGAATAGGTCTTAGTGAGTTAGGAGTCCTCTCGACTTCTTTTAAGCTGTCCCAGGCTTAGGTGCTACTTTTAGGGCTAAAACGCTTCGTGAATTACTCTTAGTCAAAAAATATTAGGAGTCCTAAAATTACGAGTGACACGCCCATTATTTTTAGGAGTTGCTCCTAAATTCGCCAGTTAGGAGCTACTTTTAGCCTTAAAATTCTTTGTGAATACAACCCCAGACCGTTTATTTATTTGCTCTTGGCTGACATGTGGCATTGCTATGCAGAGGTGTAAAGTCCAGGTTCAGAAAGTAAAAGTCCTCCTCAGTATTTTGTTCCAATCACCTGGATCTGCTAATTCAGACAGGAGAGAGAACTAATTAGTGAAATCAGCTGACTGAGTTTATGGGTGGAATAAACATATGGCAGGACTTCTACTCATTGGGCCCTGGATTTCCCACCTCTGGGCCCGTATCCCTAAAGATTCTGAGAATCCTCTCAGAGAGCTCCTAACTTAACCTAAAAATTCCTTGCCAGGAGTTTTAGCTTAGAAGTGATTCCAGAACATTTTCAGTGAACTCTGAGCAAGGAATGGATGGAAAATCCTATCTTAGTGAGGAGGTGTGGTTGACCCCGTTGCTAGGTCTGAGTCATCATTTTACTGTCCTCACTATGTGTACTGATACATAGCTATGCAGCAAGCTTAACACTCCTCCAAAAAGTACCCAAGACAGAGTTGACTTGAATTTCATTTAATGGAAGCGGTGTAAAACTGCAAAAAACAACAATAGAAATACATTAACTTTACAAAACACTGAGTATAAACATCTTCTAAAACATCCCTTCTAAACATAAATAACATAGCATACATAATAGCATAGACAACATTCATAGTTAAATTTGTACACACATCTAACATATTCAAATACAACACTATGTTATATGACAAAACACCAAAGAACTTTCATGACATTGATTTTTAGAAAACACTTACAGACAATGCCTTTTCAAGGGTAAAACATGAATGGAGATGGAATTCATCCGTGTGCTCTCCCAAATGCCTGATAACAAAATGGCTGAACAGCACATGCTCTACTTAAATAGAGGCACATTGCCTCTAGGGGTCGCTAAATTGCAAACTGCAGCAGGGAACAGCATACTCCTCACCTGGCATTTTTAAGATGCCAAACCCTACAAGCAAATAAACCTTTAGTGTCCATTCTATAGAACTAACCACAGAGTCCTTTACCGCCCTTGCTCAAGAGAATAATAATTTCAGAGATTGGTCGCAAAAACAACTTAGAGCCACCTTCTCTGACAATTTTCACTTCGACCTTCCTTACTTTCCCGTCATCACTTGGAAAAGTTTGAGTGATTAAGCCAATAGGCCAGTCGTGTCTTTTGGCTTGAATATCCTTTAATAGGACAAGATCTCCTTCTTTCACATTTGTTTTCTCATCCGTCCACTTTTGTCTTTTCTGGAGACCACAAATATACTCACTTCTCCACCTTTTCCAGAATCCGTTGGCCAGATGCTGGACTTGTCTCCACTGCCGCTTATAGAGATTACTATCGTCAAACTGTCCTGGTGGTACAGAATGTGCTCCAATCTTTTGCGTAAGGAGCATAGCAGGAGTAAGAATGAGAGGTTGTTCTGGATCGGAGGACACAGCAGTTAATGGTCTTGAATTTACGATGGCAGTAACTTCGGCCATAAAAGTTGTTAAAACTTCATGTGAAAATCTAGCAGATCCAAGTTTGTGAAGCATGGCATCAAGAATACGACGAGACACTCCAATCATTCTCTCCCAACTACCTCCCATGTGTGAGGAATGTGGCGGATTGAACAACCAAGTACAACCTTGCTCTGAGAGGTAGCTTTCTACGGGTTTGTTGGCATGCATAGAATCAACCTGTAGTTCTTTGCTGGCCCCTATGAAGTTTGTCCCACAATCAGACCTCAGTTGTTTCACAGGTCCTCTGATTGCAAAGAATCGTCTAAGGGCATTGATAAAACTAGATGCATCAAGTGATTCAATAATTTCAATGTGAACAGCTCGTACACTCATACACGTGAAGATGACTGCCCAGCGCTTGCTATTACTCTGTCCTCCACGTGTTCTTCTGGCAGTGACAGACCATGGTCCGAACACATCTAGACCTACATAAGTAAACGGAGGATCGGTGCTCAAGCGATCGACTGGTAAGTCTGCCATCTTCTGCTCTTCAGACTTACCCCGTAACTTACGACATGTTACACAACTGTGTATTAGACTGCTGATACGTCTCTTGCCGGCGACGATCCAGAATCCAGCTGCCCTGACAGCTCCTTCAGTGAAATGGCGGCCTTGGTGGCAAACTCTTTCATGGTAATATCTAATGAGTAGAGAAGCAATGTGGTGTTTACCTGGAATTATAATTGGATGAGCCTCATTTGATGGAATTTGTGCTTTCGACAATCTTCCTCCAACTCGAAGTTTTCCTTGAGCATCAATAAATGGACAAAGTTTGACAAGGGGACTTCGTTTATTAACAGGTTTTCCCTTTCTGATGCTCTGCATTTCCTCTGGATAGGTCTCAATTTGAACAGCAAGAATGATTTTAGTCTTTGCCTCATCCAATTGGACTGCGCTCAAAGGCTCCTTACACATATGCCAGCCATGGCATGAATCCTGATTGACTTCTTTTGAGAAGGAATGAGCTATATGTGAGAGTCGTGCTACAGCTCTTGAAGCTGACATCCAGCTTGAAAACCTTTCAAAACGTGCACTTCCAAGGCGTGGAGAAAGTTTGGTTATACATGTCATTACCTCAGATCGCAATTCCGCATCAGATTCAGGATGGATGAGGTCAAAGGCTTCAACAACTGGTCGGCAGGTTTGCAACAGGAATTCTGGCCCAGTAAGCCATGCAGAGGCAGTAAGCTGATTTGCTGAAACGGCTCTTGTTCCACAGTCGGCTGGGTTAAGATCAGTTTGAACATAGTGCCACTGATGTTTCTGAGTTGAACGTCTAATTCGTTGCACACGGTTATTAACATATACAAAGAAGCGTTTTGATTCATTGAATATGTAACCAAGAACCACCTTGCTGTCTGTATAGAATTTCATGTTCTTCAGTTCCAGGTCCAGCTCTTCAGAGATTACTTCTGCTATTTCCACTGCGAGAACAGCAGCGCATAATTCAAGTCTGGGAATGGTTAGGTCAGGTTTTGGCGCCAGTTTTGTTTTACCAAAGATAAACCCAACTTCAGTCTGTCCATGAATATCTGTAACCTTCACATAGCCAACAGCGGCAATGGCTTTAGTTGATGCATCACAGAATATACAAACTTCTCTTTCCTGAGCTTGTGAATAAGGAATTGATGTGTATATTCTTGGAATCTTCACCTCTTTCAGATGTTGTAGAGAAGTACACCATTTCTGCCATTCCTCAAACTTGTGATCAGGGAGAGGTGCATCCCAATCGCAGATGTCACTGGTCAGATCTCTTAGAATTTTTCGACCTTGAACACTCACAGGAGCAGCAAACCCAAGCGGGTCGAACAGGCTATTTACAGCAGACAACACACCACGTCGAGTATATGGCTTTTCAGCATCAACCACTTGAAAAGTGAGTGTATCTTCAACAAGATCCCATTTTAGGCCTAGACTTCTCTGCACAGTGTAAAGGTCTTGGCCAACATCAAGATCCTGTAAGCCCTTGGCAAGATCTGCAGCAGGGAAGGCTTTCATTACCTCCAGTTTATTGGATGCAATTTTATGCAACTTAAGATTGGATTGGGCCAACATCTCTTGAGCTGATTTCAGCACACTGACAGCTTCCTCCACTATGGGGAATGATTTGAGGCCATCATCCACATAAAAGTGTCTTTCTACAAACTTTCTCACCTCTTTCCCAAACTCTCTTTCCCCCTCCATGGCTGTCCTTTTCAGACCATAAATGGCCACGGCAGGTGAGGGGCAGTTGCCAAAAACATGAACTCTCATGCGATACTCCGTGATCTCACCGTCAAGTTGGTGGTTATGGAACCACAAGAAACGGAGGTAGTTGCGATGATCCTCTTTCACAAGGAAACTATGAAACATCTGCTTGATGTCTGTCATCACCGCAACTGGCTCAGTTCTGAAGCGCATGAGGACTCCAAGCAAGCTATTATTAAGGTCTGGACCTCGAAGGAGAACATCATTCAGCGACACGCCATTGAACCGTGCACTTGAATCGAACACGATTCTAATTTGCCCAGGTTTTTGAGGATGGTAGACTCCAAAACATGGTAAGTACCAACATTCCTTATCTCTGTCAATGGGAGGTGCTACTTCAGCATGATTGTTTTCAAAAATCTTTTCCATGAAATCTATAAAATGATCCTTCATCTCGGTGTTCTTCTTCAGAGTGCGACTGAGTGACAGGAGTCGAGTCAAAGCATGCTGCCTATTGTTGGGTAAGCGTTGTCTTGGTGTGCGAAATGGCAGAGGAGCTACCCAACTGTTTGCACCATCTTTGCAGAATTCCTGATTCATGATCTCTAAGAAGAGTTCATCCTCAAATGAAGCCGCAAGCTTATAGTCATTGTCCGACTGACTGAAAATCAATTTGCCCACATCGGTGCGTGTTGATCTGACAGGAGACTTGTTTTGTTCACCTGACAACCGTACTTTCATGTAGATGCTGTTCTCACATGGTGTCAGGTAACTGGGACGTCCGTTCCAGAGGAGGTTAGTTTTATAAGAACAAACAGTGGGTCTATGAACACCATTAAGACAAACGTTACCAATTATAACCCATCCTAAGTCCAAACATTGAGCAAAGGGTTCATTGTGATGACCATTGCACTGACCTCGTACCTTATGCACACGAATGATATCTCTGCCAAGCAACAACAGAATCTCTGCATCATGGTCAAGGGGCGAAATCTTGTCAGCTACAACTTTAAGATGGGTATAACTGCGTGCAGCCTCTGGAGTTGGGATTTCATCCCTGTTGTTAGGAATTAAGTCACATTCGGTGAGAGTTGGTAGTGATAAGCGGACTTCTCCATCTGCCGACTCCACAATGAAACCACTTGCTCTCCTCCCTGCAGCATCTACCGTTCCAGAGCAAGTCTTAAGTGTATATGGACAAGCAGCGCCTTGGATTTTAAAAACATCAAAGAAAGCTGATCTAGCCAGCGACACATTACTCTGGTCATCCAATAGCACATACATTCTTACTTTCTTTTCGGGATGACCCTTTGGATAGACATTTACAAGACAGATTTTAGAGCAGGATTTACCATTGAGTCCTCCTCCACACACTTCAGTACACATGGAGGTAGTGGCAGCTGCTGCACTTTCACTTTGCTCCCCACCATGATCGTCCACTGATGTAAAAGAATCTTCCATAATCCAAGGTGCTGGTCCTGCATGAAGAGCTGAGATGTGTCTATCACTATTACATTCCTCACAATGCACTACAGCTCTACAGTCCTTTGCTTGATGGGCTCTTGAAGAACAACATCTAAAGCATATAAAATGCTGTGACAAAAAACGCTTTCGTTCAACTAGGGGTTTACTTCTGAAAGCTCTACACTTTTTTAGAGAATGAGGTCTTTTGTGAAGAGGGCATTGTTTATCTGGATCCTCATTTAACTGCTCTAGAGAGAATTTTTCAGAGTTTTCTACCTCTGTTCTGTTCACTGAGAAGGAGGCCTTCGGTTTCCATGCTTTATTGAGATTTTGCTTCTCAACTCTGAAAGGGACAGTAATAGGAGTGTAGAGGAAAAAACTGGGATCGTTCCGCATCTCTGCCTGTTGAGAGACGAAGTCGACAAAAAACGAAAAAGGAGGATATGAAACACAATGCTCTCTTTTGAAGTGAGACCCCTTACTCATCCATTGCTCTTGAATGCTGTGAGGTAATTTCTCTAAAATTGGATTTATTCCTCTCGCTGTGTCAAGAAAGTTGAGCCCAGGGAGATAACCATCTTTCTTTGCTGCTAATATTTCAAAAAGTAAGTCACTGAGCTCTTGCAGCTTCTTGCTGTCTTTGATTGAAAGTTTGGGGAAATCGTGAAGTCTGGAGAACAGAAAAGCTTCAATGGCTTCAGGAGAACCATAACTTCTGTCAAGCCTCTGCCAGACCATATCCAGGCCCGCAGCTGGATTATTTACGTGAACAGCTCGGATACGTTTGGCGTGCTGTAGTGACTCCCCACCAATCCACTTGATTATGAGATCTAACTCTTCACTAGGTTTGAGATTCAACCCCTCTACTGCATTGTTGAAGCTGGATTTCCATGACAGATAACTGGCTGGCTGATCATCAAACACTTTAAGTCCCGTAGTAATAAGATCTCTACGTGTTAAATAAGCAGCCAGTTCTGAAACATCTGTAGAATTAACTTTTGCTGAGCTTGGAGGCTGACTGACAATGTCTGCATGGTGCTGTGAGTAATAGTTGGGGCTATACACACCTGCAGGTTGAGGATGATTCTCATCTACAGGAGCAAAGTGATTTCGGACATATTCTCCTGTACGTTCGATGGACTGGTGGATTGATGAAGCATGACCTTCTCCCCTTTCAGATTCACCCCTTTCTGATTTAACAAACGCCTCAAACACTTCAGCTTCTGCTGAGGCAGCCTCAGCCTCGCACTCTTCCTTCAGAGCATTTAACGTAGCTTCAATGCGTGCTTTCTCAACTTGCATCTCAATCTCTCGTTTTGCGAAAGCTGCACTTTTACGTGCTCCTTCTGCTTTGGCACGGGCTTGTGCAGCCGCTATGCTGCTTGTAGACTTGCTTGATCTTCGTGAAGAGGATAACGAAGATGATGCAGCACATTCTGACCTAACCTCTAGGTCTTCTGGATCGACACTTATGGAATTGGAATTCGACATTTTTCTTGAGAGCGGACGATGTATCTCCAGTTCACATTAAATCCTGAAGTATGTTGTCTTTTTACTTTACTGTCCTCACTATGTGTACTGATACATAGCTATGCAGCAAGCTTAACACTCCTCCAAAAAGTACCCAAGACAGAGTTGACTTGAATTTCATTTAATGGAAGCGGTGTAAAACTGCAAAAAACAACAATAGAAATACATTAACTTTACAAAACACTGAGTATAAACATCTTCTAAAACATCCCTTCTAAACATAAATAACATAGCATACATAATAGCATAGACAACATTCATAGTTAAATTTGTACACACATCTAACATATTCAAATACAACACTATGTTATATGACAAAACACCAAAGAACTTTCATGACATTGATTTTTAGAAAACACTTACAGACAATGCCTTTTCAAGGGTAAAACATGAATGGAGATGGAATTCATCCGTGTGCTCTCCCAAATGCCTGATAACAAAATGGCTGAACAGCACATGCTCTACTTAAATAGAGGCACATTGCCTCTAGGGGTCGCTAAATTGCAAACTGCAGCAGGGAACAGCATACCGTGATTGGTTGATCCTACAAGTTTGATGAAAATGAACTTTTGGTGATAATGAGCAAAGGATGTACCCTCAAATCAATAAACATAATTATACACTCTAATCTTATGCAGACTGTAATTGTAAATAATATTTCACATTCAAGAAAATATCTGGAAAATGAATAGTAAGCTGTAGGGGTTATAGCCTAACATTAGAATCTAAAATATGTGAAAACTTAAGCTCATTACACCCTGTTCAAATAATGATTCGTGTCTTATTTGCTCATATTAATATCCTAGCTGGCATATTTTGTACTTTCACTCCCATATGGACCCCATTGAAAACAAGATGGCCTATCTCAAGGGGCTGTCCTTAATGAAGTAGAAATTGCAACGTTACAACTCAGTGTGGTCTTAACGAGGGTAACACGGCTCAGCTTTTATCAATGTCTGTGATTGCTGGCTGGTCTATTTATGAAGGCTTGTTAACAAATGGGATTAGGACATCTCTCCTGCCTCCTCTGTTGGCCATTTTGTGCAGCTGCTTAGGGGAACTCCTAAGCCACTAAAAGTCCTCTTCCCTGCTCTTAGCAGATCTCGCCTTAGGAGCCCTTTTAAGCACTAGGAATCTTGAGGAATAGCTTTTATATTAACTGGGATTTTCGTGTCACTTTTAGGAGAAATTCTAAGAAAACGTCATGACTCTGAGAATTTTCTTAGAATTTGGCCGCTAGGAGCCACTTTTTGCACAAAAATTATTTGGGGATACGGGCCCTGGTTATAACAGCCAGATGAGCAAAGAGAAAAGGTGATATGATGGTGTTGGTTGTGTTTTAACATGATCATTATTTCACAATAATTTGACTTGAATCACTGAACTCATGTACAGCCCAATTTCTGAGTTAGATTAATTCATTAATTATAGCAGCTCTGTCCTTGAAAAATATTTGTAACTTTTACAATGTAATAGCGATGTTACATATGACACTGAAGCTTCGATGCGCGTATCACACAAGCGAAACAATTTCTAGTGAAGCCCCGTATCGGGGTGTGTATTGGTTTACTAGAGTCACGTGATCGTTGACAAATGAAGCCTCACTTTCTCTCCAGTCACGTGCGCGTTTCGCTTTGGGTGTCAGAAGGCTCGAACTCCAGATCGTATTTAACGAGTCATTGTTGCCTCAGTCTGGTTGATGGGTTTGTGAGGAGAGTGCTGTACTTTGAAAGTTAATCAATATATTACATTTAAATAAGCAAAATGTATTTTTCGCTACTTAGGTTATCATTTTTGTTGTTGTGTCTTTTTGTTTTTGTAAAATCTTTGCACTTTTTGGTGATTTTAGGTAATTTGGTGTTGGTATTTGGGTTTAGGGTGGGATTAGGGGAGAGGGGTGTTGGTGTTTGGTGAATGGTTTGTATTTAAGCAATGGCAACAGCCAAAAATAATACAAATAATTAAAAACGATCAACTTTCTGTCATTCCTACAGTTACATAAGCACTATCAGTAACAAGTGTCATAAGCACATTTAATAACAGATGATCCTATCAGACAATGTCCTTATTCATTGTGTGTGTGTGTGTGTGTGTGTGTGTGTGTAGAGATATATATATATATATATATATATATATATATATATATAGAGAGAGAGAGAGAGAGAGAGAGAGAGAGAGAGCACAATGTCCTGAGCTCGAGTCAGATTGGCTTCGTTCCAAATCACAGAACTACTGACCACATTTATACCCTACACACCCTAATCAATAAACACGTAAAACTGACCAAAAACGGAAAAATATTTGCATGCTTTGTCGATTTTAAAAAAGCATTTGATTCTATTTGGCACAACGGATTATATTATAAACTTTTACAAAGTGGTGTAGGGGGTAAAGTTTATGACACTATAAAATCAATGTATTCGAACAACAAATGTGCAATACGAATTGGCAACAAACACACAGAATTCTTCACCCAGAAAAGAGGAGTGCGGCAGGGCTGTAGCCTGAGTCCAACGCTGTTCAACATCTACATTAATGAACTAGCGGTGCAGCTGGAGCAGTCTACGGGCCCTGGACTCACTCTACAGGACAGGAGCATCAAGCTCTTGCTGTACGCAGACGACCTGGTGCTGCTGTCACCCACTGCACAGGGACTACAGCAGCACCTGGACCTGCTGGAGAACTACTGCCAGAACTGGGCCCTGGCAGTCAACCTCACCAAGACCAACATTATGGTCTTTCAGAAGAAGCCCAGATGTCAGGAACACAGACACCAGTTCAGCCTAGGCAGCACCGCCCTAGAGCACACGATGCAGTACACTTACCTCGGCCTGGTCATCACTGCATCGGGGAGTTTCAGTGTGGCAGTGAATGCTCTCAAAGATAAAGCTCGAAGAGCTCTATACGCAATTAAGAAAAAATTCCAAAACATTGAATTACCGATTCCAATCTGGTGTAAAATCTTCGATAGTGTAATTCAGCCCATTGCGCTGTATGGAAGTGAGGTTTGGGGTCCACTCAGTGATCAGAGCTACACTAGATGGGACAGGCATCCAACAGAAGCCCTACACACTGAATTCTGCAAAATGATTCTAAAACTACAAAGGAAAACACCCAATAATGCATGTAGGGCAGAATTAGGCCGATTCCCATTGATTATTAATATGCAAAAAAGATCCCTCAAATTCTGGATGCATCTAAAATCAAGTCCCACAGAATCGCTACATTTTAAAGCACTACAAACCCAAGAACTGAACCCCGAGAAGAGTCTCCTCAGTCAGCTGGTTCTGAGACTCACTAACCGGACTAACCCTACTAACACTAACCAGCCTCAGACCAGCACTGCTTCTCACACACACATCAGGACAAACCAAATTATCAAACAGTCTAAAAATACATATCTGGAACATTGGGATCAGGAAACTAAAACACAAAGTAAATTACAATTCTATCGAAATTTGAAATCAAATTATGAACTGGAAGAATATCTCCAGAGTGTGAGAGACACAAAGCAGAGACGGATCCTGAGCCGGTACAGGCTGAGTGAACACAGTCTAGCCATCGAGACCGGCAGACACAGAAAGAGCTGGTTACCCCGAGAGCAGAGGGTGTGTGTTCACTGCAGGACAGGAGAGATCGAGACAGAGACGCACTTCCTCCTTCACTGTCACAAATACAGTTCAGTCAGAGAACTCTACTTTAACAAACTCACTAACGTAATACAGAACTTTACAGCCATGACTGAAGTAGATCAGATGAAGATCCTGCTAGGAGAGGGCCAGACAGCAGCATTGGCTGCCAGATACGTGTGTGTGTGCCACAGCCTGAGAGACAACAGGTGAATGTGTGTGTGATGTGTGTATCTGACCTCAGTGTGTTTCCCTACTGTCCACCACAGTGACCTTCAGTGACGTGTGTGTGTGTGTGTATATGTTAAAACACTGTGGTATAAAATGTTCTGATACTATAATTTGTATATATGTTAAAACACTATGGTGTAAAATGTTTACAGATATTATAATTTGTTACACTGTTAATTTGTACAATTAATTTAAGTAGTACATTTAGATTTAAGTTATGTTGTAATATTTTATTATTTTGATGTCTTTTACAAGCTTTGGCAATATTGTAATATGTACAGTCATGCCAATAAAGCAATTTTGAATTGAATTGAATTGAATTGAGAGAGAGAGAGAGAGAGAGAGAGAGAGAGAGAGAGAGAGAGAGAGAGAGAGAGAGAGAGAGAGAGAGAGAGAGAGAGAGAGAGAGAGAGAGAGAGAGAGAGAAGGCCTACATTAGATCTTATTGAATCATATAAGCTCATTTTATATTTTAATTGTCACACTTTAATGGGTAAAATAATTTATTTAATGAACAAAACAAACACAAACATGGAAGGTTTTTATTTGTACACATAACATTGAAACTATGGAGTGTGTTGTGGTTGCTTCACCTGCCAGAGCTTCTAACACAGGTTGCTTTAATTTAAATAAGCACCAGATGGCGCTGTTCTCGACACTCTCGAAGCTTTTAATCTTTTCCCGGAACAGTTAGGGGAAAGCTACAGTGATTCATGAGGCTACATTTCCCCATCCTTACAATGCAATCCAAATAATTTCTTAAAAGTTGTTCACATACAAAATAGTTTTTTTTTTTTTTTTTTTACATATATATATATACATTTTTTTACACAGACATCAAGAATCAGCCTGTGAATCTCAACAATGGTGACAATTAGAAAGCATATTGCAGTGCATTCTGGGTGCCACCAATCAAAACTGATTCATGGCTCCCATCATGCATTGCTGCATGAATAAATAATGAGGTTAATTTTCTTGTTCACTTCCTTTATTCTTACTACTTTATTTTATTTCTGCTGTTTTTGACTTTTTAGTCACTTGTTTTCTAATTTTCAGAGTTGATCTGTTTATCTGAATATGCTGTTTTTTTTGAATCAGAATAACTTAAGAAATCCATTGGATTACATTGAAAATGCTAAAATTATTATACTGTACAAGGTCAGTGCTGCTCTAACCAATAAAGTAAATCTAACTCAGAGATCAGGCTCTAAATAAGTTCAGTGATTCAGGTCCAAAAATGATTATGTTAAAACATAACTAACACCACCAGATCACATTTTAAAGTTGTTCATCTGACAGTTATAACTCAGTTACAGTAACCAATCTAAATCTAGACAGCACACGTCCAAATGATCTGACGGCGCGGGCGGGTATAGATATATGCATAGATGTCGCCTTGGCTACGGTTTCGTTCCAATGAACTGCAGTAGCGAAGGCGACATCTAGTGTATACATCTATACCCGCCCGCGGGCGGATATAGATATATACACTAGATGTCGCTTGGCTACGGTTTCGTTCCAATGAACTGCAGTAGCCAAGGCGACATCTATGTTTATATCTATACCCGCCCGCGCCGTCAGATCATTTGGACGTGTGCTGTTTTCAAGAGATAACAACAGAGATGGGACCAAGTCACACATGTGCAAGTCTCAAGTAAGTCTCAAGTCTTAACCTTCAAGTCTCAAGTAAGTCCCAAGTATTTTTTTTCTTGGGCAAGTCAAGTCAAGTCAAGTCAAGTCAAGTCACAGGCTATGTCAAGTCAAGTCAAGTCCTGTAGTAGGTCAAGTCAAGTCCAAGTCAAGTCACCTTATTATTATAATTTTACCTGCAGAATCTGATCTTAATAAAGTGAAAAGACAAGAAATAAGTAATTGTCAGTAAATTACAATAATTTGGATTTGCATCGTAAATACTCATGTTCAGTAAAATACATCATGGGATCAAACAAAATTGTAACTTCATAAAATTATTTATTTTTCACTTCTGCCAACAGTGTTTGAAATGTTTTAAATTTTCAACATTGAGTCCATAAAACAAATAACAGCTTAACATCTAACAGACTCCTCTCTGAACACCCCTAGCTCTCTCTCTCTCTCTCTCTCTCTCTCTCAAACACAGCTTACATACAACATTAAACTTTGTTACATTTCTCCTCTCTCTCTCTCTCTCTCACACACACACACACACACACACACACACACACTCACTCTCGCTCTCTCTCACTCACACACTCTCACTCTCTCTCACTCACACACAGACACACACTCTCTCTCTCTCTCTCTCACTATCACACACACACACACACACACACACACACACACACACACACACACACACACACAGACACACACTCCCTCACTCACACACATACACGCGTTTTTTTACGGCCTGCTTAAGCCTCTGTTATACTCCAGTTTGGACGCGTACACAACAGCTGCGCACAGCTCGGACGCGGACTACTTGTATTTATACTTTCTGCTGAGGTCCGCTCGGTGAACGCGTTCAACGCATGCGCAGTAGATCGGCTTGCGCTGTTTAAGCCTAGTGACTGCGCGTACTTGACAGCGCAGTCATAAAAAATGGGAGGCACGCGGATGTCCGCAAGGAGCCTGATTAACACTCAAGTCATTCAAGTCATCGTGTCTCAAGTCAAGTCAAGTCCCGAGTCTTTAACTTCCAAGTCCGAGTCAAGTCTCAAGTATTTTATTTTTTGTCAAGTCAAGTCACAAGTCATAAAAACAGCGACTCGAGTCGACTCGAGTCCAAGTCACCAAGTCACAAGTCCCCATGTCTGGATAACAACGATATAAATACTGTTCGTTTTCTCACACAAACCGCTCGTTTCGTGTCTTAGGCCATCAATGTGTACTTATGATGGGGAATTGTTTCATTTGGACGATGGGGAATTGTTTTAATTTGGACTCTGTGCTTGTGTTTTGAGACAATGACCATCGACCTGCATTATATGACTGACAGACAAGAACGGTTTGACCTAAAAATATCAAAATTGAAACTACTGCGGAAACAAAGACACCTACATATTGGATGCCCTTGAGCTAAGCTAAAACATATCAAAAATTAATTTCAAAGTGAACTATCGCTTTAAGAAACAGCCGAAGCCTGGCCTGCTTCCAGTTCCTTAGACCAGTGGTTCTCAATTCCAGTCCTCGTGACCCACTGCTCTGCACATTTTGTATGTCTCCCGAGTCCCTTATTTAACACACCTGAACCAGATCATCAGCTCATTAGGAGAGACTCCATGAACTGAACTGAGTGTGTCAGATAATAGAGACATACAAAATGTGCAGAGCAAGGGGTCCCGAGGACTGGAATTGAGAACCACTGCCTTAGACACCACTTGACTTGAACATAAAATAATCATTCATAAAGTTTGAACAGGTTGAAGTGAATCACAAGAGTGTCCACATTGGGCTGTTTACAATTATCTAGCATCATAAAAGCATTCTGAGCCGAAGTGCGAGTGCATTTTTAACCACTAGCTGTAGGGGCGGTTCTAGGATTTCACCTTTAGGGGGGTCGATCAGTAAACAAGAGAGAATGATAAACTTTACCTAAGAAGCAGCACTGGCCTGATCGTTCAGATAGCTGATTATAGTTTTAGGGGGGCTGAGACGAAAAATATGGGGGTTGAAGGCCACCTAAAAAGGGTCTAGAACCGCCCCTAAGCTGAACGCACAAGCGCTCTGTTCTGGTCTGGCTGTTCTTCATGACCATTTGAGTGTGCGGTCAAAAACTAGCTTAGAGCACTATCTGCAGTTAAAAACTAATATAAGCTTAGGATTAAAAAACACAAAATGTAACAGTTTGCATGCAACAAGCACAACAAAACTTACCGATGTAAGGCAACTTGTGACACTGTCGCGGTTCAGGCTCTTTCGTGTTTTAGTGTAAACCCGCTGTAGAAACATTGACAACTTCATTACTAATGGGTTTAAAGCTTCTAACAAGTAAATTAATTAAAAAAATCTATGTATTTCTCTGACTTACCACAACAGTATTTCCGTCAGACCATCAATTTAAATCAGCAGACGGGGATCAGTCTCTTCTCGACCGTTGGAATTCAAAAACGTGACGTGCACTGCACTCGCGAGGCAGCGCTGCGTGAATATAGACTAGGCAGAATTTCTGAAAATGTGCTTATTTAAAGTGCTGGAGGCATTTTGTGATTATTTATATTATACAACATTTCTAGGGGTATTAAGGGGTGCTGAATCCAAATCTGCTGTATATGAAGCTCAAAAATGTCCCAAAATGCCTCAAAATTGAGAAATTCAAAATGGCCGCCACCGCCAGGCTGAAATCTATTTTTCAGTATATCTTTTTGACTAAACAAGGTACAAACATGAAATAAATGTGCTTTTGTAAGTTTTCCTACATGGGCAATTCAATGCCATATTCAGATTTTAGATGTCATGTGAAGAAACTGCTTAGATATTGCAAAAATAGTTGTTTTTAACTATGAACTATTATTAACTAATTAATAATTAAGTTATTATTATTAATATGATCAGGCTACTTTTACTTAGTTTGTATTTTGTTATGAGGTAAAATGTGTCAAATGTGTTGCAATGCACTCCCAAACCTTTGCCCTCCCCAATATCATACCACCCCTCCCCCGAGCTTAGCCTTTCTCACACTTCTCAGAACGGCTGATCGGAAACATAAGACAGCTAACAGGTAAGTCATGTCCAGTGTATATTTTCATAATGTGACATGTTTTCATAAACATCCCAAGGGGATCAATAACGTTTCTATCTATCTATGTAGTTTAAATAATTGCAGTATATATATTAGCATTTTTGATCACTAAAAGAAGCGTATTAGCGCGATTAGCTAGATGACATCAAAGTCAGTAAACTTAACTTAACACTTGCTTTTACACTGACTGATTGGAGGAAATACTTTAAATTTATTTCATTTAACCCTTTCGCACGTACGATCACACCGGTGTGATCAGTCTAGGCTGGTCCCTGGAGCATACGATCACACCGGTGTGATTAGAACGGTTAGTGCATCACGTGATCAAGTGCTAAATTCAAATGTGCTTTCGCACGTTGGCTGGCACTGAGCCAGAGACTAACAATCTCATTTCATGCCATAGCTAACAAATTTGTGAATATTTTGAATAAAAAAGGAAAAATGACATAAAAGCAGATCATAATTCATGCTGAGGTGTGTCACGTGACAAGCAATGATGCGTCACCATGGAAACCATAAAGTGACACATTCTAAATAACGGTCGCCTTGAAAAACTCACGCTGGGGGGTGAGCCAGAATATTTTAAACTTACGTGTGAAAGGGTTAAAGATGCTCTAAGTGATGTTGGGTGATGTCACTTCTTGTTGACGTTTAAAGTATTGTCAAACAAAACGGAGGCTAGCTAGACCCTCCCTCCTCCTCATCCGCACACTAACTCCCCAAACCCCACCCCAAATCCTTCTTGTCGGTTATTGGCTGGAACAGTTTATGTTTCGTGGTGCGGGTTAGCCAAGTTTGTTTTTGTTGCCGTTTGTGAAGCCTGTGGTGTCTGCAGAGACCACGTTTTTTTACAGTGTGTTCAGGGGACAGGTAGCTAGCGGATAGTGAGGAGATGTTTGCTGTATGTGACAAAAAATGTTTTGGCCTAAAAAACGTGTGACATCGCTTAGAGCACCTTTAATTTATTTAAACTAGTGCAAAATGCCCGTGCAAAATCAGTTTTTGTGTGTGTTTTTAGTAATTGTTGGTTTGGTGCCCGTGAAAGAGACTGTGAACGCATTGAATAGGATATGTTTAGTTGGTGAATAGCATAGGCTACTATTACACAGTAGCGATAACTTTAAGCGCACCAGAATGAAATATAATATTCAGAAGTAAACAGCATAGCTGAATTACAGATTCAGTTAACATCCACAAATGAATAAGCACGTCGATTTCAGGGAGCAGTGCAAAGTGCCCGTGCAAAATTAGTTTTTGTGAGCTGATCGCCGTCAAAAAAGTTCAGGAGATATTTCTTAGTGATGGCTGATTTCAACAGTTTCAATATGATAGCATTTTGAAAAAAAAGTGTCATGAATTTACTGCATTTTGGGGGGAAAATAATCCGTTTTTATAATAGATCTTATGATATTATAACCTAAAGATGCTATGTGAACGTTTTAAACAGAAAATAGTGGTTTTCATCTTGCCACTTTCTTGGTAAAGAAAACACATTTTTACTCAAATTAATCAAAATGGATTTATCACGTTCTGGAACCAAACTGTAATATTCAGAAGTAAACAGTGTAGCTAACCCTCTAATGTCAGAATGTTTATTTTTAAACCACAACCTTTTAAAAATGATATATTTACCGATATCTTTAGCATTTCTCATCCAAACAACGTCAAACTTGGCACTGCACTTACTCGTGCCCGTAGCGAGACACCTGTCAAGTTTGAAATCCATCGGACTAACGGTTCGAGATGTGGTTAACAGACACACACACAGACAGACAGACACACAGACACACACACAGACAGACAGACAGACGTTTCTGTAATTTATAGATAGATGTAAATCTCTTTGGGTATTGAACCATTCAATCCCTTTTAGTAATCCTTCATGAATTGTTTTTAATTTATTTTTTTATTGAAAGGCCTCCCACGGCCCACCTGCAATACCTCGGCGGCCCACAGGTTGGGAACCAACTCTTTCTTGTAGGTCTGAATTAGTCAATTGGCGACAAAAATCCATGGATCTTCCTGCTTTTGGATCTTATTTGATTGACAACTTATTTATCACTAATGACCACCTTTTTCTCTATACTTGTGTGATTTTCAAGCTGATTATTGACACTTGATCTAAATCAGGACAGGATGTTAAATTCCCCATGTGTGAAAACCTGTGAACATTTAATTAAAGTTTGTAACTTTTTGTATTTGTTTGTACATTTGCAAAATAACAAAACAAAATACAAAGTAAATGTAGCCTGATAATATCAACAATAATATTAATAATAATAACTTAATTATTAATTAGTTAATAATAGTTCATAGTTAAAAACAACTATTTTTGCAATATCTAAGCAGTTTCTTCACATGACATCTAAAATATGAATATGGCATTGAATTGCCCATGTAGGAAAACTTACAAAAGCACATTTATTTCATGTTTGTACCTTGTTTAGTCAAAAAGATATACTGAAAAATGTATTTCAACCTGGCGGTGTCGGCCATTTTGAATTTCTAAATTTTGAGGCATTTTGGGACATTTTTGAGCTTCATATACAGCAGATTTGGATTCAGCACCCCTTAATACCCCTAGAAATGTTGTACAATATAAATAATCACAAAATGCCTTCAGGGTTCTGATTTTGTGAAAATTGACCCTGTCTAATATGCTCGCGCAAATGCAAACAAATTGTTTACTTTGTAAAAGTAATGAAAATAATTAGTTTATTACTTCTTTTTGTTTATGTTTGCTGTTCAACAGATAAAAAAATTTTTAATCCATAATGCAAAATTGTTTAGTTGTGGTACAATAATTTCACATTAATGACAAAGAATGAAATGAAAGAGCAGCAAACAAGACTAAGTAAGACAAGACGTAAGCCTATTCAGCTATAAATGGCTTAGAATGAGCTGTTTGTTTTTGTACTGAGTAATTTCTTGTTATGATGGTAATAATGATGATGATGATGATGATGATGATGACGATAAGGTCAATAAAGGGGTGTGTGATATAGCTAAATCGTGTGCAATAATATCGTTTTTTTTTTTTTTAACGATGTGCGCTTTAACATTATCAAGTATATTTCAAAAACTAAACAAATCGTGCCTACAGAGTGCACGCATCTAGGCTAATGTAAAGTTACATGATGAAGTCTAGTTATACTAGTGCGCGTGTGCATTTTGAGTGCGTTCTTTCACTGCATTATTCAGTGTATTCAAATGCATTTATGAATGCATGTGAATGATCACAAAATTCAAGATATGGGTGTTAGAAAATGTATATATTTATATCATTTTATGTAGTTAATCAATATCACACGAAGAGTGCCATTTCAGTTTTTCTCCTCCAAAAATGATAATTAAAATGTGATATTAAGTTACTACAACAGATAAACAATAATTTAATTACAACTACAAAATGTTGCAGAGTAATGTAATATATGAATGAATAATAGCCTAAAGAACCTTTGTGCCAAAAGGGTTCTTTCTTGTCATTATAGAACCTTTTTAGCATAAAAGGTTCTTTGGAGTTGAGTAAAGAACCCTATGGTTCTATAGAACCCCAATGAACCCTTTTTTCTAAGAGTGTACTGTCTGTCTATATAATAAAGTACACAACCAAGCAATGAAAAAAAGCTTGTAATTAAGACCGTAACATTGACTTACCTGTCAAGAAGAAAGCAGGCAACTTCAGCGTCTCTTTTGAAAGCTTTCTCCTGCGTTAACTCTTTCCACCTGGAAAAAGCTATCCCGACATTAACTCTTGTTTTTTGTAATCTCCGGTCACGTCTCCTTTTATGGTCTATTTTGGACTTTTTTTGATGACGAGGACTCCTTATCCTGTGACTCAGTATATGTATGGTGCTCCTCCATTATAAATAACCATACAGTGCAGCCTTTCAAACTTGCCGGGGCAGTGACAAGCACCTCTCACTGCTCTGCTCCTCCGCTTCTGCTAATTTCAGTCACATCACGTGACTGGCTGGCTCTGAATGAAAACGCGTTGTGGAAACGCGTTGGCCTAGTACTTTTTGTCCCTCTCTGCTATTATAGTTTTTCAAGATGGCGGAACTACATGGAAGCCTCCGTGTACCTACCTGTTCCATGTATATAAAAATAATAAATTCTTTGTTTACGAAGATAAGTCAGATCATTGGCAGAGATATTTGTACACCATTGAGGACATATTTAATAATAAAAATATTGATTTTAGATAATAAAATACCTAAAAAAACTACACATTGTCCCTTTAATGTTATGTCTCTTCAATAATACTCAATCATCACTCAGTGAATCACTTAATTATCTCATTAACTTTAACACTGCTTCAGTGTTATTTATAACACTCTGAGAGTGTGTATTATGTAAACACTGAGCAGTGTTAATTTAACACTGGGGATTTTGCTGTTTATGTAAACTTGCAGAATGTTCTTGAATGAACAATTTATTAGATGCACCCCTCTGCCACAACGCCAGAGCCCACACCCTCCTCCCTCTGTTTATAGGTGAACCAAAAACAACTGATAACAGCACTACCCATTATGATAACGGTAACTTTCTCAAATGTTTACAGAACAAGCAGGAACCCAGTGTTCCTGTATCTTTCTCTATTTCTGTTATATTACATGTTAGAAAGTCTAAGGTCTTCTTAAGCCGTACAGCAAACACATCTACCCAGCTAGCAGGGAACGTTCTCAGAACTTTGGCTAACATTCCCTACAAGTTTGGTTAATGTTTTAAAGAAAACATTTGAATGTAATGTTCGAAGAATGTTTTATCATTTCAAATAATGTTCCTATAAGGTTAAATGTAAACTAAAATATAACATTTTAACTGTAACATTTTGAGGATGTTTTGGGAATATTGTTGAGATAACAGATTATACAATATTCTCAATAAAACATTGACACAATGTTCCATAATAACAGAGGAGGAACATTAAAAAATCAACGTTCTTAAAATGTTTTGAGGATATTATTGAGGCCTGAGATGACAAGAGTGTATAAGTGTTAAAATATGAGTGTTAAATAACACTGAAGCAGTGTTAAAGTTAAAGAGCTAATTAAGAGCTTAATTGATTGATGATTGGCCATTATTGAAGATACCTGATGTTAACAAGCAGAATCACTGAAGGAGAAAATCTCAATTTTTAAGTCACCATTATGGTGGTCAGTATTTGCTTTAGTTGGGCTATTGACCCTTAAACTATTAACATTAGATTTCAGTTGGTGTTATGTTTTGACCTGAATCTCTGAACTCATTCAGAGCCTTATTTCTGCATATACAGCATTGATTACTGTGATCCAACAGCATAAGATCCAGAATTTTCACTATATTCCAAAGGAATTTTAAAAAGTAAAAAAAAAAAGAAGCTTCCTTTTAAGCACACAGACATCAAGAATCAGTGTATGAATCTCAACAATGGTGACAAACAGGATATTCAATTAGGAAAAAGAAATTACTAAGACAATTCAGATCATAATTTATTCATACCGCAATGCATGATGGGAACCATTAATGAGTTTCGCAGTATCTCTGTGTGTCACAGTTCAGCCCTGCTTTGCTGTGCATTGTTGGGAAAGTGCATAATATATAAACCAAAAGGGCTGCTTTAATGATGTAAATTAAATTATATTGGAGCAAAGATTGTGTTAAACCAAATGTTTTGCTTTTAAGGCTTTATTGCTTGAATAATGTTCCTGTGTTGTTTTAACAAGCTAATGAAAGTTAATGATTCACCACAGTGTGTCACACACATGCTGATGTAACCACATAAACCCTCTATTCTCATGGATTTTTAAAGTTTGTTTAGGATCACACAAGGTCCCTCCCTTACATATCGGCTTTAAATCTGCGAGTGCATCAGTTCAGAAGCTGAGAGAGAAAATGGCTGTAATCGAGGCACTTCTGCAGTTTCTCAGCACAGGTACATTACTGGGTGCTTTGCTGTTGCTTCTGTTTTTGTATTTGCTTTCCTCTGGATCCAGATCTCAGAAAGAGGGGAAAGAGCCACCGGGACCCAAACCTCTGCCGCTGTTGGGGAACCTGCTGACCCTTGACCTCAAGAGACCCTTTGACACCCTTTGTGAGGTGAGAACTTGACATAGGCACATTTCAACAATAATAGTAACATTTAACATATGACTTTCTTTGTGTCCTCCAGCTGTCCAGAACCTACGGGAATGTTTTCCAAGTGTTTTTGGGTCCTAAAAAAGTTGTGGTACTAGCTGGACACAAAATCGTTAAAGAAGCTCTTGTGAACTACGCAGAAGAGTTTGGGGAGCGAGATATTACACCAGTTTTCAGGATAATTACCGATGGTCATGGTAAGAATAACTGAATGCTGTGTTTGCATTTAAATACGTTCTTAATTTACCATCCAAGGGCCAGATTTACTTACAGCCTGCGACAGCGCAAACCCTTTTTTGCCATTAAAAAACTACTCTCAGGATTAACTAAAGACACACATTGAAAAAATAGCGCTGAAAAAAATGCGTGGGCACAGTTAATTTTGCTGCTGACCTTATTGCATTTGTTGGAGTATCTCTTTCAGAAGCAAAATTAATGCGAGGAGAGTATTTAAATGAATCATGCAAGATGATTTACTAAGGTTTGAACTAGTCAATTTACTGGTATTTACGCCATTATTTACCACCCAAAAAAAGCATGTCTTAAACCATTTACGCTGTTCTTGGTAGACTGGTCATTATGGAAATGATATGGAAATGATGTGTCTGTATTTCTCAATGTGTGCGTCATCAGTAGATCACATGCAGAACTTTCCACTCCCATCTGTGCTTTTTTGGAATTGCGCTCTCATGTTAATTTGCCTTGTTTAGTAAATCTGGCCCCAAGTGTGTTGAGTGCTATGCTGTTTCATTTTTGTAGCATAAATGAAAGCTGTGCTGGCATCTCATTGTGTTGGTTAGTTTTTAGGGGCCAAGCACCAAAGGTGATCGTTGTCGTTATTATTATTCTTCTTTCACTCTGGAAGTCTATGTCACCACATAGAACTGCTTTTGGGAAAGTTATGAAATTTGGCACATAAATAGAGGACAGTCTGACCTGTCACCATAGCAAGTTTGGTGTCTCAAACTCAATCCCTCTAGCGCCATCAACTGTCCAAATTTGCACTCATGTTTATGTTAATAACATTTGAACCGTAAGGGCTAGAAACCATTTTTTTTTTTGTCCTGATTCCTTGACCCAAGACAATTTGATCCCTATGACGCAAAGAAAATATTTTTGCGAATAAATTTTTTTTTTTCGAAAGATTTGGCACAATTTTAGCGCAGTGCCTCCTAGTGGTATGAAAGTAAATATGTAAATATGAAGTCGATATGAAAAATGGCTATTTTTGCTTATAACTTCTGAACTCTTTGGCCAAAAATCTCTTTAGGTTAGGTGCAGCATGAATCCCAATTTTCCCAGCATATTCCAAAAAATGCTAATAACTTTTGATTGCATTAGCCTATTGTAATGAATTCAGACCCAATGATTCCGTGGGTCATGCCGAGAACATAAATACCAATTTGGCCACATTTGGCCAAACTTCCTGTCTTCCATTTAGATTCTTTTTTTTTTTTTTAACCTACTTATTCAAACTCTTCTTAGACCGTTTGTCTGATTTCCTCCACATTCTAGTCAGATCATCTTCAGATTGTGCCAACAAAAAAGTATGGATTTCATGTCGATAGACAAAACCGTTTTCGTATAACGCATCAACACCAAACACCAAAACTTTGCATGTATAATTGCCAGCTTATACTGACCACACCACAATAATTTAGTCACAACGCCATCTATTGGTCAAAAGTGATGAACCATTAAATCAAATGATTTTACTTGTGATGTTTCAGCCATTTTGCCTAAAATGGTCTTAATATGTCTTTAATTGTTCATTGTTGCAGTTGGTCTGATGCTCCCAGCCATGTTGGCATGACTTATCGTGTTCATTGTGCTTGGCCCTGATAATTGCCTCTTTGCAGCTATATTCTGCTTATTGTTGCTCTACTGCCATTGGAGTTTAGTGCAGCCAAATGCATAGTAAGAAAATGTCTGATTGGGAATTTCCCATTTCCCATTTCTAATTTCTAGACTTGTTGGTTCTTTCTGTGTTGATCAGGAATCCTCTTTTCCAATGGAGAGAGCTGGAGAGAGATGCGACGCTTCGCTCTCAGCAACCTGCGGGACTTCGGGATGGGCAAGAGAGGAAGTGAAGAGAAAATCATAGAGGAAATTCAGTATCTGAAAGGAGAGTTTGATAAGTTTGAAGGTACAAGCTGAAACACATTTATGGACATCTGCAATCATGCTCTTACCCAGCTAACAGAATTTTGTTATAAGAACGTTCTTGACGTTAGAGGAATAATGTTCTTCAAACGTTCTTTCAACTTAAAAAAACTTAAAATTCCACATTCTAGGAATGTTGATTTTCTAACATTCCAAGAACATAAAAATGTCCAGTTTCCTTAATGTTACTAGAATGTTATTTTAGCATGATGTTCCTGAAACATCCTTTCAATCATCTTTTGAAAGAGTAATAAGAACACAAACTACAACTTTTTTCAGATACACTGTAAAAAAGAATACACTATATCTATCAATAAAATTGTGGCAACAGATTAAGCAATATTATTAATTAAATTTAACAAATTAGTATTGAGTAATAATTAATCAAATTAATTCCTTAAAAGGTAACCATTTAAAATGAGTAAAATGTACAAAAAAAAAAAAATTTTTTTTTTTATTGCCAACATTGAAGACACCTGGTGTTAACAAGCAGAATCACTGAAGGAGAAAACCGTAATGTTGAGTCACCATTATGGTGATTAGTGTTTGTTTTAGTTGGGCTCTTGACCTTAAAACTTTTGCATTAGATTTTGTTTGGCTGCTATACCTGAGTTATAACAGCCAGATAAACAAAGAGAAAAGGTGATCTGATGGTGTTGGTTATGTTTTAACATAATCATTATTTCACAATCATTTGACCTGAATCACTGAACTCATATAGAGCTTAATTTAGTTGGGAACCTAATTTACCAATTTAGGTTTACTTTATTAATTATAGCAGCACTGTTCTTGCACAGCATAATATTTTGAACTTTTACAATGTAATCCAAAGATTTCTTAAACATGTCTCATATACAAACAAATATTATTTTTTTATTTAGTTTTTAGACACACAGACATCAATAATCAGCCGGTGAATCTCAACAATGGTGACAATTATAAAGCATGTTGCAGTGCATTCTGGGTGCCACCAATCAAAACTCATTCATGGCTCCCATTAGGGCTGGGCGATATATCGCATGACATTGTTATGCGCATCTCGTCAGTAAAGCTGGTTCCTTGATTAGTAGTAAATCGCCTTCACCTGCTTTCAGATGGAGCGGCATTTACTACACAGCAAAAACTCCAGTGTTAAATTAACACTCCTGGGAGTGTATATGAGTCCACACTCAAGAGTGTAAAGTGTTAAAATATGAGTATTAAATTAACACTCAAGAGTGTTCAAGTTAATGAGATAATTAAGTGATTAATTTAGTGATGATTGAGCATTATTGAAGACACCTGATGTTAACAAGCAGAATCACTGAAGGAGAAAATCACAAATTGTAAGCCACCGTTATGGCGATCAGTGTTTGCTTTAGTTGGGCTCTTGACCCTTATACATTCACTTTAAATTTTGTTTGTCTGATGTTATTGATTTATAACAGTCAGATGAACAAAGAAAAGTATGATCTGAAAGTGTTGGTTATGTTTTGACATAATCATGCTGTGATCTGAAAAATGAAACTTAGTGAGATAGTTTGGTTTCACTTGTTAGCAGCAGCTTTGTGATTCTACAGCATATGATTTTCAGCATTTTTCTTATAATCTATAATATTTAATAAACATTGTTCTGATCAAAACACTTTCAAATGAATTTATTTAGAAACACAGACATAAATAATCAGCCTGTGAATCTCAACAATGGTGACAATAATAAAGCATGTTGCAGTGGCTGCCACCAATCACAACTAATTAATGGCTCCCATCATGCATTGCGGTATGAATAAATTATGATCTGAATTGTCTATGTAATTTACTTTTCCTAATTGAATATTCTGCTCGTCACCATTGTTGAGATCCATAGACTGAATCTTGACGTCTGTGTGTGCCTAAAAAATAAATAAAAATAATAATAATCTTTTCAAACCAACTTTTAAGAAATCCTTTATATTATATTTCAAATTCTGGATATTTATGCAGAATCACAGTTATGCTGTAACCAACAACATAAATCTAAGTCAGAAATAAGGATCTTAATGAGTTCAGTGATTAAGTTCAAATGATGATTGTCATAATATAACCAACACCATCAGATCACTTTTTTTCTTTGTTCATCTGGCTGTTATAACTCACTAACCAAACAAGATCTAAAGTTAATAATATAAGGGTCAAGAGCCCAACTAAAGCAAACAATGATCGCCATAACGGTGGCTTACAATTTGAGATTTTCTCCTTCAGTGATTCTGCTTGTTAACATCAGGTGTCTTCAATAATAGTCAATCATCACTCAATTAATCACTTAATTATCTCATTAACTTCAACACTCTTGAGTGTGGACTCATATACACTCCCAGGAGTGTTAATTTAACACTGGAGTTTTTGCTGTGTACAAAGAGCCGTAGTTAACTGACAAGCTGAGCCATATCGCATTAATTATTGCTGGCGATACGTCCGCGATATTAATGCGATATGGCTCAGCTTGTCAGTTAACTACGGCTCTTTGTAGTAAATGCCGCTCCATCTGAAAGCAGATGATGGCGATTTACTACTAATCAAGGAACAAATAGTTACAGAATAGTAACTGAGTTATAACTGTCAGATGAACAAAGAGAAAGATGATCAGGTGGAGTTGGTTATGTTTTGACGTAATCATCATTTGACCTGAATCAAACTCATTTACATTTAGCAAACACATTTATCCAAAGCGACTTACAACAGGGGACTAAAAGTTAGAGAGTTAGGTTTACCTTGTTGATTACAGCAGCCTGGTGATTCCACAGCATACGATTTGTAGCAATTTCTTTAGAATCCAAAATTTTTCTTAAACATTCTGTTCAACGGATTTTATTTTTTAGACACGCTGACATCAATAATCAGCCCGTGAATCTCAACAATGGTGACAATAATAAAGCATGTTGCCGTGCATTCTGGGTGCCACCAATCAAAACTCATTCATGGCTCCCATCATGCATTGCAGTATGAATAAATTATGATCTGAATTGTCTTATTCATTTCCTTTTCCTAATTAAATATTTTGTTTGTCACCATTGTTGAGATTCATACACTGATTCTTGATGTCTGTGTGTGCCTAAACAAAATATGTTTTTTTATCAAAACAACTTTTAAGAAATCCTTTAGATTATTAAAAAAATTCTGGATCATATGCTGTAGAATCACTGTGATGCTGCAATCAACAATGTAACTCTAAGTCAGAGATTAGGCTCTAAATGAGTTTTGTGATTCAGGTAAAATGATGATTATGTCAAAACATAACCAACAACATCTGATCACCTTTTCTCTTTGTTTATCTGGCAGTTATAACTCAGTTACAACAGCCAAACAAATCTAAAGTTAAAATTGTAAGGGTCAAGAGCCCAACTAAAGCAAACACTGATCACCACAATGGTGACTTACAAATAGTGATTTTTCTCCTTCAGTGATTCTGCTTGTTAACATCAGGTGTCTTCAATTATGGTCACTCATCGCTCAATTAATCCCTTAATTAACTCATTAACTTTTATCATTGGAGTTTTTGCTGTGTACCATTAGGAGAACATTCTGGGAACCAAAATAAAACTACCCGCTGAAAACATTATTAGAACTTCATGGTAATGTTCTCAGAACGTTTTTAGAACAAAACATTTCTAGCTGGGTAATCAATCGCAGGTAATCGCAGGTAGGAGAACATTTCTGCATTAGTAAAGCAAATCAACATGTCTGTTTAAATATCAGACAAAGAATTTTTCATTTTTATTACAAAAGTCTGTTAGCTGGGTAGTTTAAACTTTAAAGGATCCGTTGAGAGACATTTGTTTGCTCTTCACAGGGAAACCCTTCGACACAACACAGCCTGTGAACTACGCTGTGTCAAACATCATCTCATCTATTGTGTACGGCAGCAGATTTGAATACACAGACCCTCAATTCAAAGTGGTCAAAAGGGCAAATGAAAATATTCAAGTTGGTGGATCGGATTCTATGATGGTATGGAAGTATGTTTTACTGTATGTTTTTGGTGACTTCATTTTAAAAAAAAAATCATTAAAACATGCATTTTTTTTTCTCTGTGTGTATTTGTAGCTTTATAATATATTTCCGTGGTTGGGTCCATTCCTCAAAAGCAAAAGGATTATGGTAAGAAATGTGTTGAAAAATAGAGCAGAAATTACAAAGTTGATCACTGGACTGCTGGAGACTCTGAATCCACACGACAGCAGAGGTTTTGTCGACTCCTTTCTCATCCGCAAACAGAGCGAAGAGGTACAGTAATCACCTTGTTCCATAGAAATACAGCAGGAACAAAATAAGAAATCATCAGCTTGTTTATAAAACTAATTTAAAAATAAACTATAAAACTAATAATAGTTTATAATTTTTTAAAATTATTTTTTAATTATTGAACATAGTTATTAAATTAAAATGAAATATGAATATATTTGAGAACACTACAAAAAAAAAAAAAAAAAATACCATTAGTTAACTATGTTATTTATCATAAACTAACAATGAAAAATACTTCTAAAGCATTTAATTAATAGTGATGTTATTTTCCATATTCACTTTGTGTTAAAAGTTCAGAAATGGTCGGGGGGAATATATCTTAATATCTGTATAAAAGGATAAATTTGTGCTTTGTGGATTTGTACTTGTCAGCAATCCTGTAAGGAGGACACACACTTTCACCAGGAGAATCTTCTTGTGACGGTGACAAATCTGTTTGCTGCTGGTACTGACACGACAGGAATGACTCTGTGCTGGGGTTTGATGCTCATGGCCAAATACCCTCATATACAGGGTAAAACACAGTCATTTAAAGTGTTTGTTCCCAAGCTGATGCTTTTTTTTTTTACATCAGCTGAATTCATTTGATTCGTAAATCACAAAAATATGCCATAATGCAGATCGAGTTCATGAGGAGATTGACCGGGTGATCGGTGGACGTCAGCCAGTGGTGGACGACAGGAAGAACTTACCATATACAGATGCAGTGATTCATGAAACCCAGAGAGTGGCCAACATAGTGCCCATGAATGTCCCTCATAAGACCAGCTGTGATGTTCACTTCAATGGATACTTCATCAAGAAGGTCAGTCAGAAGAATAAATATTTAGCCCTAGAAAAAATACTATGTGCATCTTGAACATTGTCTTTTCTCCATTTTCTAGGGTACCACTGTCATTCCTCTGCTGACGTCTGTTTTGAAGGATCCAAGCGAATGGGAGAAACCGAACAGCTTTTACCCAGAACACTTCCTAGATGAGAAGGGCCAGCTTGTCAAGAGAGATGCTTTCATGCCCTTTTCTGCAGGTATAGTGAAACTCTAAACAGCAGTGTTTTGAAGAAATAAACATTTAATTTGGAATTAATCTCTCTCTCTCTCTCTCTCTCTCTCTCTCTCTCTCTCTCTCTCTCTCTCTCTCTCTCTCTCTCTCTCTCTCTCTCTCTCTCTCTCTCTCAGGCCGAAGGGTTTGTTTGGGAGAGAGTTTGGCCAGGATGGCGCTCTTCCTGATCTTCACTTCCCTCCTTCAGAGCTACCGCTTCACAACTCCACCTGGAGTGTCTGGAGATGATCTGGATCTTAAAGGAATAGTCGGAATCACTTTGAATCCGTCCCCACACAAGCTGTGTGTGATCAGACGCTCCTGATCCAAGAAAATATCATCAGTCCTTAGAAGAAAACGCATAAATTTTACCGTTTCAGTATGAGTTAGACAATCTCTACAGAAGTTGTTGTTGAGATGTTTAATTGAAAAATTTTGGTTTGAAGTTACCATTATAAAGATCAGTGTTTGCTTTAGTTGGGTTCTAGACTCTTGACTTAACATTAAGTCAAGAGTCATCTTAACATTAGTTTTTCTTTTGCTGCTTGAACTGTGTTTTTGTAGGTCACACTTGCATACACACATGGTTTGTGAATGATTGCAGTTGTATTGATTAATCTCATTCAGAGTTTAATCCTGCATCAAAAGTATTACGTTATCATCACTGTTAAACAACTACAGGAATAAATTATGTAGAATTGAAAATAATCCAAGATATTTTAAATGAACAAAGATATTTGCTTGACTGTTTTTCTACCCCCTCTTTCTGAGACAATGACCATTTGGAGTTCCTAAGGCACAGAGGGGCTGATAGTGATCTAGGCCTGCAGGCCAAATGTTTGTACTTTGAGGGTCGATGAATTGTCACACCTTTAGTACAGTGGTGGAAGTGTAATTATCTGATTGGTCAGTTTGAATGTCTCACATTTGGGTTTTAGTCACATGGTCAAGGAACTGTTGCTCTGTCTCTTTGATGCTCTGGCTATCTTCTTCTCTGGGTTCCTTTCTTGGGGGCTCCTCTTTTCTTTTTCTTTTTCTTTTTCTTTGTGTCTCTCTCTCTCTCTCTCTCTCTCTCTCTCTCTCTCTCTCTCTCACACTCTCTCTCTCTCTCTCTCTCTCTCTCTCTCTCTGTCTCACTCTCTCTCTCTCTCTCTGCGCGTGCGTGAGCGTGAACGTTTGTTGAGTGAGTGGAGTGTGACTGACTTGGAGAGTGGTTGCGGTTTTCACTTTCATCTGGAGGTCTGTCTGTTTTAAATGTTTTTTTCTTTCACGGATTTTTATCTCTGTGTACTGTTACAAAGCACTGAAACCCAGCCAACACAGCCATGTGGGGCCCAAATGGGTTTGACCTGGGCTATCTAACTGGGACCCAGCCAGTTTTGTCCTCGGTTTCCATGTAGGCCCCACATGGGTTTGCCCAGATGAAATGAACACTGCTTAGTGTGCACACTACAGGCTGTTAAATGTAACACTGAATCAGTGTTGGAGGTAATGAGATAATTAAGTGATTGAATAATGATTGTGCATTAATGATGAACACCTGCTGTTAACAAGCAGAATCACTGAAGGAAAGAGAAACACAAGAACTACTTCCAGCCACTGCCTTGGATGAAATCAACTGAAGATAAAATACATTAAATCTCTCAAGATCTCATTAAACAACTCCACAAACAGCATTACCAGCTTCACTTATTACTAAGCAGACTGACTTTATTTATGTCAGACGTCTTCAGAAATTCTTATTGAGAATTAACAGAGGTTTAGATGTTGATTACTTATTTGAAAGTAATAGTTTGATTTGATGTTACCATTGTGGCGATCAGTGTGTGCTTTAGTCAGGATTTTGACTTTTTAACATTAGTTTTTCTCTGGCAGCTGTGTCTGTTTGTTATGGCAAGAACAGCAAGAGAAAATATAATCAGATGCTGTAAGCTGATTGATGATAAGAATATAATCATCATGTAGTGGCTTAGCTCATTGATTATGTGTGAGGTTCATACAGGTAGTATGATATTCATTTTGTTTTATTGTTGTGATTCTACAGCAAGAGAATAATAGAATTTAATCAGAACGTCAAATGATTTTTAACACCACTTACATATTTTAGGCTCCTCCTAATCTTGCTCACACACAGACATCAAGAATCAGCATATGAATCTCAACAATGGTGACATGCTTCATGGTGCAATGCATTCTGGGAGCTATGGATAAGTTTCGTATGATGCACCCAGAATGCATTGCACCATGAAGCATGTCACCATTGTTGAGATTCATATGCTGATTCTTGATGTCTGTTTGCGAATACAACTTTCAGTAGTCCAACATGTGTAAATGGGGTTTTAAAAATAATTTGATGTTCTGAATAAACTGTGCTGGATCTCTTGCTGTAGAATCACAACAATAAAACAAAATGAATAACATACTACCCGTACAAACCTTACACAAAATATCAGTGAGTTAAACCACTACATAACAATGCCTATATTCTTATCATCAATCGGCTTACAGCATCTGATTACATTTTCTCTTGCTGTTCTCACCATAACAAACAGACACAGCTGCCAGAGAAAAACTAATGTTAAAAAGTCAAGAGCCTGACTAAAGCACACACTGATCGCCACAATGGTAACATCAAATCAAACTATTACTTTCAAATAAGTAATCAACATCTAAACCTCTGTTAATTCTCAATAAGAATTTCTGAAGACGTCTGACATAAATAAAGTCAGTCTGGTTAGTAATAAGTGAAGCTGGTAATGCTGTTTGTGGAGTTGTTTAATCAGATCTTGAGAGATTTAATGTATTTTATCTTCAGTTGATTTCATCCAAGGCTGTGGCTGGAAGTAGTTCTTGTGTTTTTCTTTCCTTCAGTGATTATGCTTGTTAACAGCAGGTGTTCATCATTAATGCACAATCATTATTCAATCACTTAATTATCTCATTACCTCCAACACTGATTCAGTGTTACATTAAACAGCCTGTACTGTGCACACTAAGCAGTGTTCATTTCATCTGGGCAAACCCATGTGGGGCCTACATGGAAACCGAGGACAAAACTGGCTGGGTCCCAGTTAGATAGCCCAGGTCAAACCCATTTGGGCCCCACATGGCTGTGTTGGCTGGGAAGTAGGACTTGTGGTTTAGTGGGTCGTGTCGGACAGCTTTTAGCTGCGGCTACGACGATGGCGGAGAAGGTTAGTTTTGCCCAGCTCTATCTTATCTTATCTGAACGTGCTCCTCCCGAACCTTGTTAATAAAACATCATTTAGTAAACGCTGCAGATGAGAATGGACCTCAAAGTCAAAATGTAGACCAAGAAATTAATGTGGAAAGGGAAAGGCAAGCTGATGAAAGGACAGAAACGAATGTAGTACTTGTGGAGAAAGAGGACAGTGGAAGTAAGGAGTGTAAAAAGGGAAACCTAAGAAGTGATGAGACCATGGACATTGAGCTTGATGAGGTAGAGAATGAAATCTTTAATGAAGAGGAGAACATTTTTAAAGTACCAGCAATAAAAAGAAAATTAAATCCTTGTGAAGCAGCTGATAAATCTAAGAAAAAGATGCAGGATGAGAAAAATAAGCAAATGTCTGATGTTTCTGATTCAGGAAGTGAGCAAGAGGGTTCTGAGGCATCTGTGGAAGTTAATGGGAGCCAAGATTGCAGTGGCTACAGTTTAGAACAGATGAAGAATTTCTTACAGAGTACAAAAGGAATGAGAAATGTTGAGGTGATAGATTTTTTCCCGGATCTCTCTCTGTTTATTGACTCAGCAAAAAATCTAATGAAACAAAAGGGTGATGAGTGTTTGTCGAATCCAGAGGTGTATAGATTAAAGAAAATTGTGCAAAAAGCACGCACCCAGACAATGCAGAATGAGTCACAAGATGCAATATTTTGTTGTTTGCTTATATTGCTGCTCTCTTCCCTCATAATGAGCACTTTTAAAATTGCCTCCCTAAATGTTAATGGGATGAGGGATGCTAAAAAACGGATGCAGCTCTATGACTTAAAGGCAGGGTAGGTAGGATTTATTAAAAATTAAAGATCCAAATTTGTTAAAACTTTCTATATATATCAATACATAATTAAAATGTAAGAACTCTGAAAAAAAGAGTATAAAAATCAAGTGACTCTAGACCGTTTAATCTGTATTAAACACAGCTCATTATTTCGATTCGGGACGAATCAAAGGATTGGCTTAGGCGACTGTCACTCTCTCGCAACCATGGCAACCACCCTTTTGCCACACAGCACCTGCCCACTTGCGCGCGACCGTTTGATTTGAGGAGTGCGAGAGGCACGGAACCTGATCACACCTCCGTCCAGTAGATGGCGGTAATGCACTATGTTTGCAAGCTGCCAATAAAATCTATCGAAGAAGAAGAAGAAGGCACTGAACCTAGGAATACCAAAACAATGGCAGAGAAAGAGCAATCAAAATTTACAGTACCGGCATATGCAGTTAGTGAAGGCAAACCAGGCAAAAAAATGCCCCTTCCCCTCCGCTTGTCTCAGGTAAATAATGCGTCCTCTAGCTCAGCGGTCGGAGTCGCGCGTTCATGTGTTTTGGGGGCGTGGCTTTGGAAGAAGCACAGAAATGAGGGGGTGGAGTGAATGGAAATAATGAGATGTCTTTAAAACAGTCGTGAGAGGTCTACAGACACTCGATTTTGATACTTTCTTTTTCAGAGTACTTACATTTTAATTATGTATTGATATGTACATAAAGTTTAAACAAATTTGAAAAATAAAATTTTTAGACCATTTCTACCTACTTGGTGAAGTAATTTTTAATTTTTTTAATCAAAAAAAAAAAAAAAAAAATAGATATTATGTTTTTACAAGAGACCCATAGTACAAAAGAAAATGAAGTAGAATGGCTGAAGGATTGGGAGGGAAATATCTTTTTTAGTCATAAGACCTCTCTTAGTTCTGGGGTAGCAGTTTTGTTTTCAAAACATTTTATGCCAATGTCTTGTGATCGTTTTGAAATAATAGAAGGTAGAGTTCTTAAGCTAATAGCAAGGTTTGAGAATGTCACAATGGAATTGATTAATGTCTATGCACCTGTCAAACCTATCGAAAGAATGTTGTTTTTGGAAACATTGAGTGAGAATCTTAAACAGTGTGATATGGAAAACATTTTTATACTTGCTGGTGACTTTAATTGTTCATGTTATGATATTGATAGAAATCATATTGAACCACATATGGTTTCAAGACGTAAATTGTTAAACATCATTAAAACCTACCAACTTTGTGATGTTTGGAGGAACTTTCATTTTAAAGATAGGCAATACACTTGGGCTCATGTGAAAGACAATTCTGTTTCGTTAGCACGATTGGATTATTTTTATTGTCTTAAACATCAAGTACAGTATTTTAAGTCTTGTTCTATTTGTCCTGTTGTTTTTTCTGACCATTCAATGGTGGAAGCTTGTGTGTTCATTGAATCTGTTAAGCAAAAGAGTGCATATTGGTATTTTCATAATGCTTTGCTTGAGGATGCTGCTTTTGGACAATGT
Organism: Rutilus rutilus; assembly: GCF_951802725.1. Classification (NCBI taxonomy): domain Eukaryota; kingdom Metazoa; phylum Chordata; class Actinopteri; order Cypriniformes; family Leuciscidae; genus Rutilus; species Rutilus rutilus. The sequence goes on along the minus strand of NC_140209.1, from coordinate 29,161,446 downwards.
TTACTTTTTTTTTTGGATGGGATGGAGAAGTCAAAAGCCTAATTTCTCTTCAATACAGCAGTGGTGGGATATTGGGAAGTTAAATATACAGAAACTATGTAATCAGTATACTTCTAATGTCACTGGGGACACTCTTAAAAATATTAGGACTTTAGAGATGGATATTGTGGAGCTCCAGGGGCTGTGTGGAGCTCATGGAGATCCAGATCAAATTCAGACTCTTAAGGAGAAAAAAGTTGCACTAGCTGATCTGTTGGACACTAGAGCTCAAGGGGCTTTAGTTAGGTCCAGATTTCAAAGTATTGCTGAAATGGATGCCCCGTCCCGATTCTTCTTTAATCTGGAAAAGAAAAATGGCCAAAAAAAGAGTATTCAATGTTTACGGTCTGTGGAGGGGAAAGATCTGACTAGGGACTCTGACATTCAGAAGAGGGCTGTTAGCTTCTATAGGGAGCTGTATGCCTGTGAATGTGGAGCGGATCAGTCAACAAATCATTTCCTTTAAGATCTTCCACAGATGACTGAGGAGTCGTGTGCTAGTCTGGTGCATCCTTTGACAACAGATTAACTTTTTAAGGCACTGCAAAGCATGAAAAATGGCAGAGCACCAGGTTTAGATGGCCTGCTTGTGGAATTTTATAAGGCATACTGGCACTTCCTGGGAGAAGATTTGTTTGCAGTGCTAAGTAGCAGTCTGTCTGAAGGACGATTGCCAATAAGTTGCAGGAGAGCAGTTTTAACTCTGCTCCCAAAGAAAGGGGACCTCAAAGAGGTCAAGAACTGGAGACCAGTGTCTTTGTTATGCACCGACTACAAGATCCTGTCGAAAACCTTGGCCAACAGATTGAGGGAGGTTTTGGGACAGGTCATCCATATAGATCAGTCTTATTGTGTACCCAACAGATCGATAGTGGACAACATATCGCTAATTAGAGATGTTTTGGAAGTCTCTAGACTCTTTGATCAAAAGGTTGGGCTGATTTCTCTGGACCAAGAAAAGGCTTTTGACCGGGTGGAACATCAGTTTTTATGGCATACTCTTGAGGCATTTGGTTTCCCACCTGAGTTTGTTGCTATGATTAAAGTGCTCTATAGTGACATTGAAAGTATATTGAAAGTCAATGGTGGCTTATGTAGTCCTTTTAAAATTCAAAGAGGTATAAGACAAGGTTGTGCCCTATCAGGTATGCTGTATTCAATAGCTTTAGAACCAATGTTAAATAAAATCAGAATAGAGTTAGATGGTTTTAAATGTGAAAATTGTTTTCCACCGATAAAACTGTCAGCGTATGCTGATGATATAATGGTTTTAATAAGTGGGCAGAATGATATTAATAAGTTAGCCTAGTTGATATTGTTAATAGTTATGAACAATTTTCTTCTGCAAAAGTGAATTGGGCTAAGAGTGCAGCATACTTAGTTGGAGAATGGAAGGAGGAAAAAATGTTATTGCCAGGCGGAATGAGCTGGTCACAGTGTGGTTTAAAATACCTTGGAATCTTCCTAGGCGATAAAGAAACTAATAAGAAAAATTGGGAGAATATGTGTGAAAATGTTGAAGGAATTATTAGAAAGGTGGAAATGGATATTGCCTAAAATGTCTTTTAGGGGAAGGGCTTTGATTATTAACAGTCTGGTAGCCTCCTCGTTATGGCACAGATTATCTGTTTTAGAGCCTCCTGTTGGGATTCTTGAAAAAATACAAGTCAGGATGATACATTTTTTCTGGGATAAATTGCACTGGGTACCTAGGGCTGTGTTATATCTACCGAAGGAAGAAGGTGGTCAAGGTATTGTAGACCTCAAGAGTAGAAAAACAACATTTAGGCTACAATTTGTTCAGAAATTCTTATAATTCAAATGTATTGTGGACTGGATTAACTTCTTGCCTTTTAGGTAAGGTTGGCGGGTGGGGTTTTGGAAAAAATATTTTTTGGACGGACTGTAATAAATTTGATTTATGAAAGTGTGAGAAAAGCTTGGTGTGTGGTACAAATCAAAAGATCCTTGCCCTACAAGTCTTTACAGTGGTTTTTAGAAGAACCTCTGATTAATGGTGCACGTTTGGATATATGTGACAATACAACACCTTGGTTAAAACAGGTTTTGACAAATGCTAAGGTTGTGAAAATGAAGAGCCTATAGTGGAAGTGGCTGGTAAGACTCTGGACAATACTAGTGAGTTTGCACAGAAACTGGGCATAAGATCAACAAGGACAATTTATCTTCTGTTGAGAAAATTTTGAGAGACACGGAGTAAAGAGGACTGGACTGTTTTATCATCACGAACTGTCCCAAATGAAATGGATCGCTTTCCAAGCATGGTTATACCTAAGACTGTTTTAGAAATGGAGAATTCTTCAGTCACCTCAAAGAGTTCAGGAGATATTGTCTTTGATACTATGGCGGGCAAGAGTTTATATCAAGTGTGTGTAGGAGTGATGAATAAAGACAAATTACAACGGGTGGATACACCATGGAGAAGCCATTTAAATGTTGAGGATGGTTTTAAGCCTTCTTGGGGTTCATTTTACAAGCCACCATTGACTAAAAAAGTTGGAGATCTGCAGTGGCAAGTATTACATGGCATTATTGCAGTCAATGCTTTCATTTCAATCTTGAACCCAAATGTGCAAGATAAATGCCCTTTTTGTATTAACAGGGAAACTATTTTTCACTGTTTTATGCATTGTGAGAGACTGAAATCTCTTTTTGTTTTATTGGAAACTTTATTTTCTGCGGTCAATGAGAAGTTTACAATGTCTGTGTTTATTTTGGGCTTTGAATATTGTAAAAATAAGAAGAGGAAAGGACAGTTGTTAAACTTCATTTTAGGACAAGCAAAAATGGCTATATGCTAGTAGAAGATACAAGATTCTTTATGACTCAAATTGTGTAGTTGAATTGTGTTTTAAAAGGCTTATAAAAGCAAGTGTAAGGCATGATTTTGTTTTTTCATCTATTTATGAAGAATGTGGAAAAGTTTGAAGACATTTGGAGTGTTGAAAAATTGCTGTGTTGGGTTGAAAACGATGGGTTGTTTTTTACCGAGACTATGGGATAATTTAATGATGATTTTGTAATGGTTTTGTAGAATAAAGGTGTTATAAAATTTCAAATGTCTCTCTCTCTCTCTCTCTCTCTCTCTCTCTCTCTTTTCTCTCTCTCTCTCTCTCTCTCTCTCTCTCTCTCTCTCTCAGGTAACATTTCTAATATATGCTGGGTACAATTAATAATATAAGTTATCATCATCTCATACATATATTTTGTAACTATTTTAAGTGTAACCATAACCATAATTTGTCATTAAACCTTTTCAATTGCAACTAATGTACTAACTAGTTTTGATTTGGTATTGACTTTGAAGTGCTACATATTGCAATACAATATCGTCACAATCTATAGCAACGCTCTCCCACAAATATTAAGCTACTGTAACTGCACTTATTTCCGTCGTTGGTATAAGTGGCAGTGGGTGGTATAGACAAGAAATGTGCAGTTTTCTACCATCTTGCCAATAACGTTTCTTTAGTCATTCGGCAGTTCTTGCAGCTTGAACCGCTGCAGGAATTCCACCCTTACAAATGATACCGGACGCCAGTTCTTTAGACACCCAAGATCACCCTTTTTTGGAATTAGAGTTAAAATTGCCCTTCGACAACTCAAAGGAAGAGTTCCTTGCTCAATACATTCAAGAAACACACCATATAGGTCTTGTCCAATTAGATTCCAGAAAGACTTAAAAAAACTCTGCTGAAAGTCCATCCAACCCAGGTGATTTCCCAGAAGACATCTCCTGAACAGCTTGAGAAAGTTCTCCAAATGATAAAGGACTGTCCAAGTCATCATGTTCCTCTTTAGATAGCTTAGATAAATCATATAAAAATTCATCAGCTACAGCTCCATCACATTCCACGGCACAGTATAAATCCTCATAAAAGGAAAGAGCATATGCCTGAATTTCCCACTGATCAGTTGTAACTCCACCACATGGCATCTTCAATTGATGAAAGATCTTCTGTTCTCTAGAATTTTTTTCAAGTCCAAAAAAGAAAACTGTTGGAGCATCCATGTCATTCAGCTGGGCAAACCTGGTCCTTAAAAGGGCTGTTTTTCCTCGTTCCTCCAATAAGTTCTTTAAAAGGATCTTATCTCTTGCAACAGAGTCAATAACGGATGACTTATTGTGGGTAGAGTCACTGCTTTGCCCAAGAATATCTTTTTCAAGAGACTTCATTTTTTCTTTAAGGGCTCTAGTACTGTGTGTGTGCAGTGTACTGTTGGCAAAAAGTCTTAATTTGAACTTTACCGATGTCCCACCATTGACTCAGTGACTGAAAACTGCATCTCTCCTCTCTCCAAGTTTTCCAGAAAAGATTAAAAGAGTGAATAAAGGTGCAATCCTGCAACAATCTATTATTAAAGTGCCAATGTGATTTAGAGAATCTAGGAATAGAGACAGAAACTTTGATAGATACATAGTGATGATCTGATAAAAAAGATGACGATATTGAGCTATTAAAGAACCTTCCCCTATTGCCTTTTACAACATAGAAACGGTCGAGTCTAGCACCTGACATATTATTTAAATTAGCTTTTAACCATGTGTACTGTCTAACTCCAGGAAAGGCCTCCCTCCATAAATCTACTAAATCATGGTCATTAAGTAATTTCTTTAAGCTCTCAGCAGAAGGTGGATGAGGTTCATCATGATTTCTATCCAGATCTGGATTGACAGTACAATTAAAATCACCACCAAGTACAATAATATTTCCCTGAGGACACTGTGATAAAGCATGAGAAAGTATTTTAAAAAACATAATAAGTTCTTGACCAATATTTGGAGCATACACATTAAAAAAAGAAAAAAATGTGCATCACCCAGAACAATATCAGCTCTCAAAATCCGACCAGGCACGACCTCTACCATATCTGGCTGACTACTAACAGATGGAGAAATAAGAATGGCAACACCTGCACTAAGGTTTGTTCCATGACTTAACAATACATTGCCTTTCCAATCACCAGTCCACTGTGTCTGATTCTGCTGATCTGAATGCGTTTCCTGTAATAAAATCACATCTGCTTTCTTCAAGCGCAAATAATCAACTAAAGCCGCTCTCTTTTCTATACCCCGACAACCATTAATATTAAAAATTCCAATGTTTAAGGTTGTCATGAGGAAAGGAAAGAAAAAAAGAAAAAAAGCCCCAAATATCACCCTGTTAATAAACATGGCTCTAGTATTTCTTAGGACAGATTTTCAGTCTTTTTTTAAAAGCGCTTACATGTTTCTTGAGTCGATATCGTTTTGGCTGATCAAGCTCCTCCAATGAAGCTTTTCTCGTAGCCATAGCACAAGAATCAACAAAAAGTTGCAAATCAGAGAAATACTTCTCTAATCTTGGTCTTCGCTGATTGAAAGTGCTATCAAGGAAATCATTAATTTGTTGCACTGTATAATAAGGTCCCAGCACAGTCACCTGGGGCCCAAATGGGTTTGACCTGGGCTATCTAACTGGGACCCAGCCAGTTTTGTCCTCGGTTTCCATGTTGGCCCCACATGGGTTTGCCCAGATGAAATGAACACTGCTTAGTGTGCACAGTACAGGCTGTTTAATGTAACACTGAATCGGTGTTGGAGGTAATGAGATAACTAGGTGATTGAATAATGATTGTGCATTATTGACGAACACCTGCTGTTAACAAGCAGATTCACTGAAGGAAAGAGAAACACAAGAACTACTCCCAGCCACAACCTTGGATGAAATCAACTGAAGATAAAATACATCAAATCTCTCAAGATCCGATTAAACAACTCCACAAACAGCATTACCAACTTAATTTATTAGTAACCAGACTGACTTTATTTCTGTCAGACATCTACAGAAAAGAATTAAGAAGAGGTTAAGATGTTGATTATTTATTTGAAAGTAATAGTTTGATTTGATGTTACCATTGTGGCGATCAGTGTGTGCTTTAGTCAGGCTCTTGACTTTTCAAAATTAGTTTTTCTCTGGCAGCTGTGTCTGTTTGTTATGATTAGAACAGGAAGAGAAAACATAGTCAGATGCTGTAAGCTGATTGATGATAAGAATATAATCATCATATAGTGGCTTAGCTCATTGATTATGTGTGAGGTTTATGTTATTCATTTTGTTTTATTGTTGTGATTCTGCAACGAGAGAGTAATATAATTTAATTAGAACGTCTATTATTTTTAACACACTATTTACATATTTTGAGCTCCCCCTAATCTTACTCACACACAGACATCAAGAATCAGCATATGAAACTCAACAATGGTGACATGCTTCATGGTGCAATGCATTCTGGGAGCCATGGATAAGTTTCGTATGATACACCCAGAATGCATTGCAGTATGAATGTCACCATTGTTGAGATTCATATGCTGATTCTTGATGTCTGTGTGCAAGTAGACCTTGCTGAAGTAAATATGCCAAAAATGCTACCAAAAAAACAGAGATAGATATGGTAATAAGGTATAGTAAGGCAGAAGTTAAGAGCATAATTAAAGCAGAAATGAGAAAGAAGTGGCAAGAGGAGTGGAATATAGAAACAAAAGCGAGAATGTACTACAGTATCCAGAAGCGGGTAGGAGGTATGAGAGAAAATAATAGGAACAAAAAGGAAGAGGACATTATTTCGAGAATGAGATTTGGGCATACTGGATTAAATAGTACGCTTAAAATAATAGGGAAACATGAAACTGGGATGTGTGAGGTCTGTAATATTAACGAAACAGTAGAACATGTAATTATGAATTGTCATAGGTATAAGGAGGAAAGGATGAGGCTGAAAGACTGGTTTAGGAAAGAAAAAATTAGATTTGAAATGAGGGAAATACTGCAAATGAATTCAGGGCATGTAGGGTATAGAGCGATATTTGTGTTTTTGAATAAAACAGGGCTTAGTAGAAGGATATGAGTTTAGTTATTTTAGAAAGTTGTATATAGTGATAATGTATGAATATTAATAATGTTATTAGATATTTATGAAGATATTTATTGGTTTTATATATATGTATGTATTTATTTATTTATTTATTTATTTAAAGGATAGTGAGAGAAGGCTATTGTGATCCACACTCCATATCAGAAGGTGGCGGTAATGCACACTGAAAAGTTGTTTGCCAACCGCCATTAAAAGAAAGAAGAAGAAGAAGAAGAACTTGCTGAAGTCCAACATGTGTAAAGGGTGTTTTAAAAATCATTTGATGTTCTGATTAAACTGTGCTGGATCTCTTGCTGTAGAATCACAACAACAAAACAAAATTAAAAACATACTACCCGTATAATCCTCACAAATAATCAATGAGTTAAGCTACTATATGATGATTATATTCTTATCATCAATCAGCTTACAGCATCTGATTATATTTTCTCTTGCTGTTCTCACCATAACAAACAGACACAGCTGCCAGAGAAAAAAAAAACTAATATCAAAAACTCAAGAGCCTGACTAAAGCACACACTGATCGCCACAATGGTAACATCAAATCAAACTATTACTTTCAAATAAGTAATCAATGTCTGACAGAAATAAAGTCAGTCTGGTTACTAATAAGTGAAGCTGGTAATGCTGTTTGTGGAGTTGTTTAATCCGATCTTGAGAGATGTAATGTATTTTATCTTCAGTTGATTTCATCCAAGGTTGTGGCTGGAAGCAGAGTTGTATAGTCCAGGGGTCAGAAAGTAGAAGTCCTGCCATAGTTTATTCCACCCATGAACTCAGTCAGCTGATTTCACTAATTAGTTCTCTCTCCTGTCTGAATTAGCAAATCCAGGTGATTGGAACAAAATACTGAGGAGGACTTTTACTTTCTGAACCTGGACTTTACACCTCTGACTACATGTCAGCCAAGAGTAAAGAAATAAACCAGAACTGGACCTTATCTGAGCCACAAAATCTGTGTATATTAAATATGGAGTCATCTCAGCCTTAATAAGTTAACAAGCAGAATCACTGAAGGAAAGAAGAGAACAGAAAAAGAGACGAGCAGAAACACAAGAACTACAGCTGACTTTAGCCACAGTCTTAGATTAAATCCACTGAAGAGAAAAGAAGACATTAAATCTGTGAAGATCTCAGCAGAGGAGGATTAAACAACTCCACAAACAGCATTACCAGCTTCACTTATTACTAACCAGACTGACTTTATTTCTGTCAGACGTCTACAGAAGTTTTATTGAGAATTAACAGAGGTTTAACTCTAACGTGTTTCATTTGAAGTCACCATAACAGTGATTAGTGTTTCCATTAGTTGGGTTCTTAACTCTGATTATATCTAATGTCTTTTCTGGCAGTTGTGACAGTGTGTTTGTTAAACACATTTGCAGCAGCAAAAAAACCTAAAGTGAAATTATATCAGGTGATGATGGTTACCTGTTGATGGTTTTATAATCATCACGAAATATCTTGCTCCACTGACACTTTTCAAATCTAACAATTGTGTTCCATTATTTTTTTCATATTAAAAATCCTGTGTTACTGCAGAATGAGATTCAGATATATATTATTTACACATCCATATTTTTTTCAAAACACAAACCCTGTATTACTGAAGTATGAGATATAGCAGTACTATAGGTATCAGTTAGAAGAATTTTATAAACTTAAGCACCAAACGTTAATCTACTATGACAAACATCAACAATCAGCGTATTAATCTCAACAATGGTGACAATCAAAAGTACCTTGCTGCAATGCATGCTGGGTACCAGCATAGTACAAAACTCCCAGCATGCATTGCAACATGAATAAATTATGCAGCTGAATTGTCCTATTATTTTGTTTAATTCTAAATATTTGCTTTTATTTTTTGCTGTTGTTTTTTTTGTGACATTTAGTAGCTTTTTTGTAATGTTCAGAATTGATCAGTTTATCTGAATATTTTTGATAGTCACCATTGTTGAGACACATACGCTGATTGTTGATAAGTGTGTGTGTCACATGATAGGTAAAAAAAAATTCTCATGTTTGTTATAATATTTCAACTGATAGGTATAATTCTGCTTGATCTCGTGCTGGAGTAACACAGAGTTTATGATATTAATTGAACAAAACAATTTTATTATACAAATTACATCAGTGATTCAGGCATTATGATTACAAAGCCATCAACAGGTTACTTTCTTTCTGCTTTCTTTGCTGCTGCAAATGTGTTTGACAAACACACTGTCACAACAGCCAAAAAAACATAATTGTTAACATAAGAGTTAAGAGCCCAACTAATGGAAACGCTAATCACTGTTATGGTAAATCCAAATTAAATATCTCAATAAGGAGTTCTAACAGAAATAAAGTCAGTCTGGTTAGTAATAAGTGAAGCTGGTAATGCTGTTTGTGGAGTTGTTTAATCCTCCTCTGCTGAGATCTTCACAGATTTAATGTCTTCTTTTCTCTTCAGTTGATTTCATCTAAGGCTGTGGCTGAAGTCAGTTGTAGTTCTTGTGTTTCTGCTCGTCTCTTTTTCTGTTCTCTTCAGAGGTGTAAAGTCCAGGTTCAGAAAGTAAAAGTCCTGCTCAGAATTTTGCTAATTAGCAGTTTTTCAGCCAGGAGATAGAAATCAGCTGTCTGAGTTCATGGGTGGAATAAACATATGGCAGGACTTCTACTTTCTGACCCCTGGACTATACAACTCTGCTACCCATTATGATAACGGTAACTTTCTCAAATGTTTACAGAACAAGCAGGAACCCAGTGTTCCTGTATCTTTCTCTATTTCTGTTATATTACATGTTAGAAAGTCTAAGGTCTTCTTAAGCCGTACAGCAAACACATCTACCCAGCTAGCAGGGAACGTTCTCAGAACTTTGGCTAACATTCCCTACAAGTTTGGTTAATGTTTTAAAGAAAACATTTGAATGTAATGTTCAAAGAATGTTTTATCATTTCAAATAATGTTCCAATAAGGTTAAATGTAAACTAAAATATAACATTTTAACTGTAACATTTTGAGGATGTTTTGGGAATATTGTTGAGATAACAGATTATACAATATTCTCAATAAAACATTGACACAATGTTCCATAATAACAGAGGAGGACCATTAAAAAATCAACGTTCTTAAAATGTTTTGAGGATATTATTGAAGCCTGAGATGACAAGAGTGTATACGTGTTAAAATATGAGTGTTAAATAACACTGAAGCAGTGTTAAAGTTAAAGAGCTAATTAAGAGCTTAATTGATTGATGATTGACCATTATTGAAGATACCTGATGTTAACAAGCAGAATCACTGAAGGAGAAAATCTAAATGTTTAAGTCACCATTATGGTGGTCAGTATTTGCTTAAGTTGGGCTATTGACCCTTAAACTATTAACATTAGATTTCAGTTGGTGTAATGTTTTGACCTGAATCTCTGAACTCATTCAGAGCCTTATTTCTGCAGCATTAACTTATATACAGCATTGGTTACTGTGATTAAACAGCATAAGATCCAGATTTTTCAATATATTCCAAAGGAATTTAAAAAAGTTATGAAAAAAAAAAACTTCCTTTTAGGCACACAGACATCAAGAATCAGTGTATGAATCTCAACAATGGTGACAAACAGGATATTCAATTAGGAAAAAGAAATTACTAAGACAATTCAGATCATAATTTATTCATACCGCAATGCATAATGGGAACCATTAATGAGTTTTGCAGTATCTCTGTGTGTCACAGTTCAGCCCTGCTTTGCTGTGCATTGTTGGGAAAGTGCATAATATATAAACCAAAAGGGCTGCTTTAATGATGTAAATTAAATTATATTGGAGCAAAGATTGTGTTAAACCAAATGTTTTGCTTTTAAGGCTTTATTGCTTGAATAATGTTCCTGTGTTGTTTTAACAAGCTAATAAAAGTTAATGATTCACCACAGGGTGTCACATACATGCTGATGTAACCACATAAACCCTTTATTCTCATGTATTTTAAAAGTTTGTTTAGGATCACACAAGGTCCCTCCCTTACACATCGGCTTTAAATCTGCGAGTGCATCAGTTCAGAAGCTGAGAGAGAAAATGGCTGTAATCGAGGCACTTCTGCAGTTTCTCAGCACAGGTACATTACTGGGTGCTTTGCTGTTGCTTCTGTTTTTGTATTTGCTTTCCTCTGGATCCAGATCTCAGAAAGAGGGGAAAGAGCCACCGGGACCCAAACCTCTGCCACTGCTGGGGAACCTGCTGACCCTTGACCTCAAGAGACCCTTTGACACCCTTTGTGAGGTGAGAACTTGACATAGGCACATTTCAACAATAATAGTAACATTTAACATATTACTTTCTTTGTGTCCTCCAGCTGTCCAGAACCTACGGGGATGTTTTCCAAGTGTTTTTGGGTCCTAAAAAAGTTGTGGTATTAGCTGGACACAAAATCGTTAAAGAAGCTCTTGTGAACTACGCAGAAGAGTTTGGGGAGCGAGATGTTACACCAGTTTTCAGGATATTTGCCGATGGTCATGGTAAGAATAACTGAATGCTGTGTTTGCATTTAAATCAGTTCTTAATTTATCATCCAAGGGCCAGATTTACTTACAGCCTGTGACAGCGCAAACCCTTTTTTGCCATTAAAAAACTACTCTCAGGATTAACTAAAGACACACATTGAAAAAATAGCGCTGAAAAAAATGCGTGCGGGCACAGTTCATTTTGCAGCTGACCTTATTGCATTTGTTGGAGTATCTCTTTCAAAGCAAAATTAATGCGAGGAAAGTATTAATGAATCATGCAAGATGATTTACTAAGGTTTGACCTAGTCAATTTACTGGTATTTACGCCATTATTTACCACCCAAAAAAAGCATGTCTTAAACCATTTGCACTGTTCTTGGTAGGGCTGGGCGATATATCGCACGATATTGTTATGCGCATCTCTTCAGTAAAGCCGGTTCCTTGATTAGTAGTAAATCGCCTTCACCTGCTTTCAGATGGAGCGGCATTTGCTACAAAGAGCCGTAGTTAACTGACAAGCTGAGCCATATCGCATTAATATCGCAGACGTATCGCCAACGATATTTAATGCGATATGGCTCAGCTTGTCTACGGCTCTTTGTACACAGCAAAAACTCCAGTGTTAAATTAACACTCCTGGGAGTGTATATGAGTCCACACTCAAGAGTATTGAAGTTAATGAGATAATTAAGTGATTAATTTAGTGATGATTGAACATTATTGAAGACACCTGATGTTAACAAGCAGAATCACTGAAGGAGAAAATCACAAATTGTAAGTTACCATTATTGTGATGGGTATTTGCTTTAGTTGGGCTCTTGACTCTTTTATGAGTACTTTAGATTTTGTTAGGCTGCTGTATCTGAGTTAACCGCCAGTTGAACAAAGAGAAAAGTGATCTGATGGTGTTGGTTATATTATGACAATCATCATTTGAGCTTGATCACTGAACTCATTAATATCCTTCTTTCTGACGTAGATTTATATTGTTGCTTACAGAATAACTGTGATTCTGCATAAATGCCCAGAATTTTAGATATAATATAAAGGATTTCTTTAAAGTTGTTAAAAAAAAAAAATTTCCTTTTAGGCACACACAGACGTCAAAATTAAGTCTATGCATCTCAACAATGGTGAGGAGCAGAATATTAAATTAGGGAAAAGTAAATTACATAGACAATTCAGATCATAATTTATTCATACCGCAATGCATGATGGGAGCCATTAATGAGTTGTGATTGGTGGCAGCCACTGCAACATGATTTATTATTGTCACCATTGTTGAGATTCACAGGCTGATTATTGATGTCTGTGTTTCTTGATAAAGTCATTTGAAAGTAAGTCAATTTTGCAAGTCACCGTAATGGTGATGGGTATTTGCTTTAGTTGGGCTCTTGACCCTTATATGGTTAATTTAAAAAGTACTGTTGTTTGTCTGCTGTTATTGATTTATAACATTTAAAGAACAAAGTGAAGCGTGATCTGAAGGTGTTGGTTATGTTTTGACATAATCATGCTGTGATCTGAAAAATGTAACTTATTGAGATAGTTTGGTTTATCTTTTTAGCAGCAGCTTTGTGATTCTACAGCATTTGATTATCAGTACTTATAATCCAAAATATTTAATAAACTTTGTTCTGATCAAAAGACTTTCAAATGAATTTATTTAGAAACACAGACATCAATAATCAGCCTGTGAATCTCAACAATGGTGACAATAATAAAGCATGTTGCAGTGGCTGCCACCAATCACAACTCATTAATGGCTCCCATCATGCATTGCGGTATGAATAAATTATGATCTGAATTGTCTATGTAATTTACTTTTCCTAATTGAACATTCTGCTCGTCACCATTGTTGAGATGCATAGACTGAATCTTTATGTCTATGTGTGCCTAAAAGTATGATTTATAAATATTTTTAAACAACTTTTAAGAAATCCTTTATATTATATTTCAAATTCTGGGCATTTATGCAGAATCACAGTTATGCTGTAATCAATAACAAAAATCGAAGTCAGAAAGAAGGATCTTAATGAGTTCACTGATCAAGTTCAAATGATGATTGTCATAATATAACCAACACCATCAGATCACTTTTTTCTTTGCTCATCTGGCAGTTATAACTCAGATACAGCAGCCAAACAAAATCTAAAGAAAACACATAAGGGTCAAGAGCCCAACTAAAGCAAACACCCATCACCATAACGGTGGCTTACAATTTGTGCTTTTCTCCTTCAGTGATTCTACTTGTTAACATCAGGTGTCTTCAATAATGCTCAATCATCACTAAATTAATCACTTAATTATCTCATTAACTTCAACACTCTTGAGTGTGGACTCATATACACTCCCAGGAGTGTTAAATTAACACTGGAGTTTTTGCTGTGTACAAAGAGCCGTAGTTAACTGACAAGCTGAGCCATATCGCATTAATTATCGCTGGCGATACGTCCGCGATATTAATGCGATATGGCTCAGCTTGTCAGTTAACTACGGCTGTTTGTAGTAAATGCCGCTCCATCTGAAAGCAGGTGATGGCGATTTACTACTTATCAAGGAACCGGCTTTACTGATGAGATGCGCATAGCAATATCGTGCGATATATCGCCCAGCCCTAGTTCTTGGTAGACTGGTCATTATGGAAATGATATGGAAATGATGTGTCTGTATTTTTCAATGTGAGCGTCATCAGTAGATCACATGCAGAACTTTCCACTCCCATCTGTGCTTTTTTGGAATTGCGCTCTCATGTTAATTTGCCCTGTTTAGTAAATCTGGCCCCAAGTGTGTTGAGTGCTATGCTGTTTGTTATGTAGCATAAATGAAAGCTGTGCTGGCATCTCATTGTGTTGGTTAGTTTTTAGGGGCCAAGCACCAAAGGTGATCGTTGTCGTTATTATTATTCTTCTTTCACTCTGGAAGTCTATGTCACCACATAGAACTGCTCGTGGGAAAGTTATGAAATTTGGCACATAAATAGAGGACAGTCTGACCTGTCACCATAGCAAGTTTGGTGTCTCAAACTCAATCCGTCTAGCGCCATCAACTGTCCAAATTTGCACTCATGTTTATGTTAATAACATTTGAACCGTAAGGGCTAGAAACAATTTTTTTTTGTTCTGATTCCTTGGCCCAAGACAATTTGATCCCTACAATTTGAAAATATTTTTGCAAATTAAAATTTTTCGAAAGATTTGGCACAATTTTTGCGCAGTGCCTCCTAGTGGTATGAAAGTAGATATGTAAATATGAAGTCAATATGAAAAATGGCTATTTTTGCTTATAACTTCTGAACTCTTTGGCCAAAAATCTCTTCAGGTTAGGTGCAGAGGTGGGAAATCCAGGGCCCAATGAGTTGAAGTCCTGCCATATATTTATTCCACCCATGAACTCAGTCAGCTGATTTCACTAATTAGTTCTCTCTCCTGTCTGAATTAGCAAATCCAGGTGATTGGAACAAAATACTGAGGAGGACTTTTACTTTCTGAACCTGGACTTTACACCTCTGCATAGCAATGCCACATGTCAGCCAAGAGCAAAGAAATAAACCAGAACTGGACCTTATCTGAGCCACAAAATCTGTGTTTATTAAATATGGAGTAATTTCAGCCACAGCCTCAGATGAAATCAACTGAATAGAAAAGAAGACATTAAATCTGTGAAGATCTCAGCAGAGGAGGATTAAACAACTCCACAAACAGCATTACCAGCTTCACTTATTACTAACCAGACTGACTTTATTTCTGTCAGACTTCTACAAGAAATCAGCTGACTGAGTTCATGGGTGGAATAAACATATGGCAGGACTTCTACTCATTGGGCCCTGGATTTCCCACCTCTGGTTAGGTGCAGCATGAATCCCAATTTTCCCAGCATATTCCAAAAAATGCTAATAACTTTAGATTTCATTAGCCTATTGTAATGAATTCAGACCCAATGATTCCGTGGATCATGCCGAGAACATAAATACCAATTTAGCCATATTTGGCCAAACTTCCTGTCTGCCATTTAGATTTAAAAAATAAATAAAATTTAAACCTACTTATTCAAACTCTTCTTAGACCGTTTGTCTGATTTCCTCCACATTCTAGTCAGATCATCTTCAGATTGTGCCAACAAAAAAGTATGGATTTCATGTCGATAGACAAAACCGTTTTCGTATAACGCATCAACACCAAACACCAAAACTTTGCATGTATAATTGCCAGTTTATACTGACCACACCACAATTTTTTAGTCACAACGCCATCTATTGGTCAAAAGTGATGAACCATTAAATCAAATGATTTTACTTGTGATGTTTCAGCCATTTTGCCTAAAATGGTCTTAATATGTCTTGAATTGCTCATTGTTGCAGTTGGTCTGATGCTCACAGCCATGTTGGCATGACTTATCGTGTTAATTGTGCTTGGCCCTGATAATTGCCTCTTTGCAGCTATATTCTGCTTATTGTTGCTTAACTGCTATAAGTTTAGTGCAGCCAAATGCATAGTAAGAAAATATCTGATTGGGAATTTCCCATTTCTAATTTCTAGACTTGTGAACGGTTGGTTCTTTCTGTGTTGATCAGGAATCCTCTTTTCCAATGGAGAGAGCTGGAGAGAGATGCGACGCTTCACTCTCAGCAACCTGCGGGACTTCGGGATGGGCAAGAGAGGAAGTGAAGAGAAAATCATAGAGGAAATTCAGTATCTGAAAGGAGAGTTTGATAAGTTTGAAGGTACAAGCTGAAACACATTTATGGACATCTGCAATCATGCTCTTACCCAGCTAACATAATTTTGTTATAAGAACGTTCTTGACGTTAGAGGAATAATGTTCTTCAAACGTTCTTTCAACTTAATTTTGATTTAAAATTCCACATTCTAGGAATGTTGATTTTCTACCCAGTCAACACTATGATCTCACAGTGATGTCACCATGTGGTCACAACGCCAGCAATCTGAGTTCACAGTGTTCTAAAAGTGTAACCTCACAGCGCTCTCACTGTGTGCTCAAACTATGACCACAATATGAGCTCATCCCAGCTAGAAATGTTATTGTTCTATGAATGTTTTGAGAGCATTATGTTATGTTTTTCTATTTTTAATTTTTAATATTTTCTGTAGCTAATTTTATTTTTGTAACCAGAATGTTCTGCTAAAAGGTAGGATAACACTCTCTATAAACATTTCAAACATGTTTAGTGATGACATTGCCCACTAAACATTGGACGTCGGATAGACGTGCAGATCATGTCTATATTGGGTCCGTCGGTCCATGACCAGTTCTGGACATCTATTCGACGTCCAAACTAGGTCCACTATTTGGACGTCCAACCATGACCCAACTTGGACGTCATATTGACGTTCAACATTGGACCTTTGAACTGGGTCATTTTTTTCGACGTCCAAACTAGGTCCACTATTTGGACGTCCAACCATGACCCAACTTGGACGTCATATTGACGTTCAACATTGGACCTTTGAACTGGGTAATTTTTTTTGACGTCCAAACTAGGTCCACTATTTGGACGTCCAACCATGACCCAACTTGGACGTCATATTTACGTTCAACATTGGACCTTTGAACTGGGTAATTTTTTTCGACGTCCAAACTAGGTCCACTATTTGGACGTCCAACCATGACCCAACTTGGACGTCATATTTACGTTCAACATTGGACCTTTGAACTGGGTAATTTTTTTCGACGTCCAAACTAGGTCCACTATTTGGACGTCCAACCATGACCCAACTTGGACGTCATATTTACGTTCAACATTGGACCTGAACTGGGTAATTTTTTTGGACGTCATTTGGACGTCTATGACAGGTGCAGGAAATTTAATTTACAAATGAAGAGCTCTTTTCCAAAACGCAAGTTTGTCATGTCATTTTGCTGTGTACTGAACCTATTCACTGCTCCATCCACGTTTTCAAATCGCTATATTTAAAATGTACTGCAAGATGCAGTTTCTTTCCAAACCGCGATAAGTGCCGAACCTATTTTTAGCCTAAATTATCAACAATTGTGTTGTTTGATTTAATAATCATTGTTCAACATGTTTAGACTGATAACTGGAGATGCATATAAAAGTCTGATGCTGTAGCTCAAACAGTAGAGCGTTGGCGCTTGGAACATAAGATCACGAGTTTGATTCCCAGGTAAAACAAGAAGTGTGTGTGTGTGTGTGTGTGTGTGTGTGTGTGTGTGTGTGTGTGTGTGTGTGTGTGTGTGTGTGTGTGTGTGTGTGTGTGTGTGTGTAAAAGACATATCTAATAAAACACACAATCCACAGCAAGCCGACTCTTCCCACAAACAAACTTTTGTGGACGGACGTCAACATTAGACGTGCGGAAGACGTCGAAAAAAGACGTCGCCTGCCGTTACAAAACAACCCCTTCAATGGACCAAATTTGGACGTCCAAAAATTACATGAAAATTACGTCACTTCGACGTCACATTGCGCAGTGGGTGATAGAACATTATCCCCCCTAACATTCTTAGACAGTTATAGCGGGAAGTTTCGATGTTTAGAAATTATGTTTAAGAGGTTTACATGTTGAAGTTTGTTTGAAGAGTTTGGTTTGGTCACCATTGTAGAGGTCAGTGTTTGCTGTAGTTGGGCTCTTTGGTCTTAGGGCTGAGCGCTTTAAATCGCGATATTGTTATGCGCATCTCGTCAGTATAGCTGGTTCCTTGATTAGTAGTAAATCGCCATCACCTGCTTTCAGATGGAGCGGCATTTACTACAAAGAACCGTAGTTAACTGACAAGCTGAGCCATATCGCATTAATATTGCGGACGTATTGCTAGCGATAATTAATGCGATATGGCTCAGCTTGTCAGTTAACTACGGCTCTTTGTACACTGCAAAACTCCAGTGTTAATTTAACACTCCTGGGAGTGTATGAGTCCACACTCAAGAGTGTTAAAGTTAATGAGATAATTAAGTGATTAATTTAGTGATGATTGAACATTATTGAAGACACCTGATGATAACAAGCAGAATCACTGAAGGAGAAAATCACAAATTGTAAGTTACCGTTATGACGATCAATGGTTGCTTTAGTTGGGCTCTAGACCCATATATTGTTAACTTTAGATTTTGTTTGTCTGTTGTTTCTGAATTATAATCACCAATTGAACAAAGAAAAAAGTGATTTGATGGTGTTGGTTATATTATGACAATCATCATTTGAACTTGATCACTGAACTCATTAAAATCCTTCTTTCTGACTTCGATTTATGTTGTTGGTTAAATGCCCAGAATTTTTGATATAATATAAAGGATTTCTAAAAAGTTGTAAAAAAAAAAGTCGGTTTTTTAGGCACACACAGATGTCAAGATTCAGTCTATGCATCTCAACAATGGTGAGGAGCAGAATATTCAATTAGGAAAAGTAAATTGACAATTCAGATCATAATTTATTCATACCGCAATGCATGATGGGAGCCATTAATGAGTTGTGATTGGTGGCAGCCACTGCAACATGCTTTATTATTGTCACCATTGTTGAGATTCACAGGCTGATTATTGATGTCTGTGTTTTAAATGAATTTATCTGAATGTCTTTTGATCAGAACAATGTTTATTAAATATTTTGAATTATAAGTAAAGTATTGATAATCATAGGCTGAAGAATCACTAAACTGCAGCTAACAGTTTAATCCAAACCATCTCAATAAGTTTCCTTTTTCAGATCACAGCATGATTGTCAAAACATAACCAACACTATAAAATAATATTTTACTTTGTTCATTTAACTGTTATAAATCAATAACAGCAGACAAACAACAGTAAATATTAAAGTAAACATATAATGGTCTAGAGCCCAACTAAAGCAAACACCCATCACCTTAATGGTAACTTACAATTTGTGATTTTCTCCTTCAGTGATTCTGCTTGTTAACATCAGGTGTCTTCAATAATGCTCAATCATCACTAAATGAATCACTTAATTATCTCCCCAGCCCTAAATGCCGGTTCATCTCAAAGCAGGTGATGGTGATTTACTACTAATTGTGTCCATAATATGAGCACACAGTGAGTGCACAGTGCGGTTACACTTTTAGCTCACTGTGAACTCACATTGTGGTCATATGGAGAGATCACTGTGAGATCAACATGTTGACTGGGTAACATTCCAAGAACATAAAAATGTCCAGTTTCCTTAATGTTACTAGAAGGTTATTTAAAGGTTAGCATGATGTTCCTGAAACATCCTTTCAATCATCTTTTGAAAGAATAATAAGAACACAAACTACAATTTTATTCAGATACACTGTAAAAAAGAATACACTACACAGCAAAATCCCCAGAGTTAAATTAACTCTGTTCAGAGAACATTTGGTCCCTCTCTACAGAGAGTTAAAATAACTCTGAATCAGAGTTAAAGTTAATGAGATACTTAAAGTGATTAATTAAGTGATGATTGGGCATTGATGATGAACACCTGCTGTCAACAAGTTCTCAGCAGAGGAGGATTAAACAACTCCATAAACAGCATTACCAGCTTCACTTATTACTAACCAGACTGACTTTATTTCTGTCTGACGTCTACAGAAGGTCTTATTGAGAATTAACAGAGGTTTAGATGTTGACGATTTATTGAAAATGTATGATCACCATTATGGTGATGAGTGTTTCCTTCAGTTGGGCAGTTGGGCTCATATTTCAGAAATGTACATAGAAAAATTTAGTTAGTTAATCATGTATTAATTTAGGGCATAAACATATCGCCAGCGTCGAGTCGTCTCTGCACGGGTGTTGGGGCATCTGTAGTTTCCATGGGAAGCTGGATACAAACTGGAGCTGACGATCTGTATTTACCTCGGGACGCTAGAAAAGCAGATGGGAAAAAATTAGCGTAGCTGCTGTTCATAATGTTAATGCATTCAATCTGATTCAACTGTAGTATAAAAGGTAATGTGAATGCTTGGCTAAAGAGATGTGTCTTTAATCTAGTTTTAAACTGGGACAGCGAGTCTGAGCCTCGAACAATCCCAGCAGGCACAGTACGTCAATGTGACGTCAGGAAGACGTTGGACTCCAACTAATCCAACGTCAGTCAGACGTCATATTTTGGTTGAAAATGAAAGTCAGGTTGACGTCTAAACCCAACATTTGTTTGGCGTCAAGCTCCAACCTCAGACAGATGTTGAATTTTGGTTGGAATAAGCACTGCAAAAAAATGTGACATGCATGGCAGCACATTAAATCTGTGAAGATCTCAGCAGAGGAGGAGTAAACAACTCCACAAACAGCATTACCAGCTTCACTTATTACTAACCAGACTGACTTTATTTAAAGGTACAATATGCAAGAATTCTGCATTAAAATATCCCATAATCTCAAGGCCAGTGTTATATATTTTGTTAAGTTGATTACTTACAATATCCCAAATGTTTCCAACTATTTTTAAATCGTGAGAAAATTGCGATTTTAACCAAGGAAACGGGGCGTTAGAGCAGGGGGGAGCTGGGAGTCGCCAGTCAATTGCATCATATCCGCGTTACCCTCGGTTTCCGCTCGTCCTGCGTGGAGTCCTGCCCTGCGTCCCAATCTGCATACTATCCACCCTATCTGCCCTAAATAGTATTGACAATTACTAATGTCACATACTATTTAGGATGGATAGTATGCACATTGGGACGCAGGCCTGGACAAATGCGGAAGTTGTAGTTGTAGCGTCTATCAAGCAACAGACGTTAGCTTGCTTCTTGCAGTCGTTATGGAACACAATTATTCTTTACCGATTGCAGCTGGTTCTGTCGACAAAGTATGCTTAATTTTATATTTTCCAAATGTAGCATTCGGTAATAGTTATGTTTATGTAAGGGAAGTATATATTGCTTTAGATTTGTGTTTAGTTTATTGACATTGTTTATCACGTCTGGTGTTTATGGCCATGTAAATAAATATAGCATGTGTTATACATAAAGATTAATCAGTATTTTGGCAAATGATGCGGGTATGTTCGAATGTACTTTTACAACAATTGTTTAGAACACGTAAAACTGCGCAGCGTTATCACAACAATGAATTCGACATACAGTAACATCTATGATAACCAATTTAGTATTAAACCTTACGGTTAATTCATTTTAATGAAATACAAGTGTGATGAGGTTCAAGAGTCAGGAAGGAAGAAGACGGGTTGGCGTGACTGGGACTCGTACTTTATTAAAATAAAGCAAAACAAACAAAAGTCGTGCACAACGCGCATTCACCGTGGCAACCGTGACGGCACAAAACAGTTCAAAAATGAGAGCTCGGATCCACCGGTTTTCTTTCTCTGCGTCCAATTTTCTCTTCAGTCTCTCTCTCTCGTTCCAGCGCGCGGCTTATAAGCGGTCTCTCCATGCGGATCACGGCAATAAGACACAGGTGTTCGTCATTTGCACCTGACCTACTTGCTCGTCTCTTCTCTCTCCCATTACAGACTAGGGATGGGCGATATATCGCACAATATTGTTATGCGCATCTCGTCAGTAAAGCCGGTTCCCTTGATTAGTAGTAAATCGCCATCACCTGCTTTCAGATGGAGCGGCATTTACTACAAAGAGCCGTAGTTAACTGACAAGCTGAGCCATATCGCATTAATATCGCGGACGTATCGCCAGCTATAATTAATGCGATATGGCTCAGCTTGTCAGTTAACTACGGCTCTTTGTTCACAGCAAAAACTCCAGTGTTAAATTAACACTCCTGGGAGTGTATGAGTCCACACTCAAGAGTGTTTAAGTTAATGATCTAATTAAGTGATTAATTTAGTGATGATTGAACATTATTGAAGACACCAGATGATAACAAGCAGAATCACTGAAGGAGAAAATCTCAAATTGTACCGTTATGACGATCAATGGTTGCTTTAGTTGGGCTCTAGACCCTTAAATGTTTACTTTAGATTTTGTTTGGCTGTTATATCTGAAATATAATTGCCAGTTGAACAAAGAAAAACGTGATCAAATGGTGTTGGTTATATTATGACAATCATCATATGAACTTGATCACTGAACTCCTTAAAATTCTTCTTTCTGATTTCGGGTTATGTTGATGGTTACAGCATAACTGTGAATCTGCATTCTTGCCCAAATTTTTTAATATAATATAAAGGATTTCTTAAAAGTTGATTTAAAAAAAATCAGTCTTTTAGGCACACACAGATTTCAAGATTCAGTCTATGCATCTCAACAATGGTGAGGAGCCGAATATTCAATTAGGAAAAGTAAATTACATAGACAATTCAGATCATAATTTATTCATACCGCAATGCATGATGGGAACCATTAATGAGCTGTGATTGGTGGTAGCCACTGCAACATGCTTTATTATTGTCACCATTGTTGAGATTCACAGGCTGATTATTGATGTCTGTGTTTCAAATGAATTTATCTGAATGTCTTTTGATCAGAACAATGTTTATTACATATTTAGAATTATAAGTAAAGTACTAATAATCATATGCTGTAGATTAGAATCACAAAGCTGCTGTTAACAAGTTAAACCACTCTATCTCAATAAGTTTCCTTTTCAGATCACAGCATGATCATGTCAAAACATAACCAATACTATAAGATAACATTTTACTTTGTTCATTTAACTGTTATAAATCAATAACAGCAGACAAACAACAGTAAATATAAATATATATATATATAATGGTCTAGAGCCCAACTAAAGCAAACACCCATCACCTTAATGGTAACTTACAATTTGTGATTTTCTTCTTCAGTGATTCTGCTTGTTAACATCAGTGTCTTCAATAATGCTCAATCATCACTAAATTAATCACTTAATTATCTCATCAGCCCTAAATGCCGCTCCATCTGAAAGCAGGTGATGGCGATTTACCACTAATCAAGGGAACCGGCTTTACTGATGAGACGCGCATAACATGTGATGCGATATATCGCCCATCCCTATTACAGACCGCGCTGAACCACGCCCCCCTCGCCACAAAAAGCATGTCATTATAAAAAAAGAACTTAACCTCATCCATGAACATGATTTTTCGATTCCCATCTGACTGATTTACATCCACGGTGGAGTTTAAAACGACAGTTCCCATCATTCCACGCTCCTTCACATCGTCAAGCTACGCCGTTGTTGTTGTTTGGAATGTAGCGCCCTCTAGAGGCCAAAAATTCTTGCATATTGTAGCTTTAATGTTCGTTTGAATGAAATCAAGTTGTATTTTTAAAGTCACCATGATGGTGTTTAGCGTTTGCTTTAGTTGGACTCTTGACTTCTTAGTATAAATTTTTCTCTGGCTGCTATAATTGTGTTTTTAAAGCACAATTGTTGTGGTAAAATAGTTTAGAGAAATTGAAATCAGGTGATATTGATGAATCCCTGATCATATTCAGTGTCGAATGTTTTGATTATAAAGGACTGTGTATTTTTAATGTTTTATAATGGTTATTTTTACAGCACGAGAGCAATGTTGTTTACCGAATAATATAGAGGATTTTAAAACCTTTTAATGCATTAAACTTTTCTCTTTACATTATTACTTAGCCATC
This sequence comes from Rutilus rutilus, assembly GCF_951802725.1. Classification (NCBI taxonomy): domain Eukaryota; kingdom Metazoa; phylum Chordata; class Actinopteri; order Cypriniformes; family Leuciscidae; genus Rutilus; species Rutilus rutilus. The sequence continues at coordinate 29,137,477 of NC_140209.1, read as the reverse complement.
AAGAATCAGTGTATGACTCTCAACAATGGTGACAATCAATGAAATGCTGCATGCTGATTGTCACCATTGTTGAGATTCATATGCTGTGTCTTGATGTCTGTGTGCATCTAAGTACTGACATAGATGAAAGGTTTTTGTGCACTAAATAGTTTTTAATAACCAAGTATTTTATTAACAACATTGCTTGATGTGCTGAAGATTCAAATTACTTCTATTATGAATAAAACCATATTAAAACCTCAAGTCCTATATAATCAAAGCATTAGACACTGAATAAGATCAGGGATTCAGGCAATTACATGATGATATCATCATCATAATCAGCCAACACCACCTGATCTCATGACTTTTTTTTGTTACAACAATTGTGCTTTATAAACACTCAATTATAGCAGCCAGAGATATTTTCATATTAAAGAGACAAGGGTCAAGAACACAACTAAAGCAAATGCTAACCACCATCATGGTGACTTTAAAATACAAAATATGATTTCATTAAAACGAAAATTAAATAAAGTAAATCTGGTTAGTTTTAAGTGAAGCTGGTAATAAGTGTACGGCCATGCATTTCACCTTTTTGTCTGGTTTATTCCAACCAAAATTCAACGATTGCCCAATGTTGGAGCTTGACGTTAAACAAACGTTGGGTTTATACGTCATTTCATTTTCAACCAAAATCCAACGTCTGACCGACGTTGCAGTCTATATCCTGTGCCTGCTGGGATATCAGGAAGGCCATTCCAGAGTTTAGGAGCTAAATGTGAAAACGGCCTCCCTCCTTTTGTGGACTTAGATATCCTAGGAATGACCAGAAGCCTCGAATTTAGTGATCTTAAGGAGCGCGATGGATTGTAGGGCGATAGAAGTTCCGTTAAATACCCAGGAGCTAAACCATTTAGGGCTTTATAGGTCATTAGTATTACTTTGTACGGAACTTTATAGGTAACCAATGTAGAGATGATAGAATTGGTGTTATATAATCATATTTTCTTGACCTAGTAAGAACTCTAGCAGCCTTTTTTTTGTACTAACTGTAGCTTGTTTATTGAGGATGCAGGACAACCAGCTAATAAAGCATTACAGTAATCTAGTCTCGAGGTCATGAATGCATGAACTAACTTTTCTGCATCAGAAAGAGATAGCATGTTACGTAGCTTAGCAATGTTTCTAAGGTGGAAAAAGGCTGTTCTTGTAACATATGAAATATGATTTTCGAAAGACAAGTTGCGGTCTAATATAACACCCAGGTCTTTTACTGTAGTGGATAAAGTAACAGGACATCCTTCTAAATTAAAGTTGTATTGTAAGAGGTTTTGTGGGCAGTTTTTTTTTACCAATAAGGTTATAATTTCTGGTTTAGGCTGAATTTAATAGCAGAAAATTACACGTCATCCAGTATTTTATATCTTTAACACACTCTGTCAATTTAGATAATTTAGTGTTTTCATCTGGTCGTGATGAAATATATATTTGAGTGTCATCAGCATAACAGTGGAAATTAATTCCATGTTTTCTTATAATATTACCAAGTGGCAGCATATATATTGAGAATAGCAGAGGGCCTACACAGATCCTTGCGGCACTCCATAGTTTACTGGCATTATCTTCGATTTTTCCCCATTTAAACAGACAAAATGGTAGCGGTCTGATAAGTATGATCTAAACCAGTTTAATGCCTGTCCCTGAACACCAGTGTAATTTTGTAGTCTATCTAAGAGTATTTTGTGATCTATAGTGTCGAACGCAGCACTAAGATCAAGTAAAACTAGTATTGAGATACAGCCTTGGTCAGAAGCTAGAAGTAAATCATTTGTAATTTTAACGAGCGCAGTTTCTGTGCTATGATGCGGTCTGAATCCTGACTGAAATTTTTCATAGATATCATTTTCTTGCAAGAAAGAGCACAGTTGAGCGGACACAACTTTTTCTAGTATTTTAGACATAAATGGAATATTTGAAATGGGTCTGTAATTTGCTAGATTATTATGATCTAATTGTGGTTTCTTAATGAGAGGTTTTATAACTGCCAACTTGAATATTCAATCAATCAATCAATCAGTAATCGGTAAAAAAATAAAAAAGTAATCAATCTCAGGTAATCGCAGGTAGGAGAACATTTCTGCATTAGTAAAGCAGATCAACATGTCTGTTTAAATATCAGACAAAGAATTTTTCATTTTTATTACAAAAGTCTGTTAGCTGGGTAGTTTAAACTTTAAAGGATCCGTTGAGAGACATTTGTTTGCTCTTCACAGGGAAACCCTTCGACACAACACAGCCTGTGAACTACGCTGTGTCAAACATCATCTCATCTATTGTGTACGGCAGCAGATTTGAATACACAGACCCTCAATTCACAGAAATGGTTGACAGGGCAAGTGAAAGTATGCAAGTTGGTGGATCGGCTTCTATGATGGTATGGAAGTATGTTTCACTGTATGTTTTTGGTGACTTCATTTAAAAAAATAAATAATTAAAACATGCATTTTTTTTCTCTGTGTGTATTTGTAGCTTTATAATATATTTCCGTGGTTGGGTCCATTCCTCAAAAGCAAAAGGATTATGGTAAGAAATGTGTTGAAAAATAGAGCAGAAATGACAAAGTTGATCACTGGACTGCTGGAGACTCTGAATCCACACGACCGCAGAGGTTTTGTCGACTCCTTTCTCATCCGCAAACAGAGCGAAGAGGTACAGTAATCACCTTGTTCCATAGAAATACAGGAGAAAGTAAAAAGTAATCATCAGCTACACAGTAAATTCCACAGTGTTAAATCAACACTGCTCAGAGTAAATATGGTCCCACTCTACAGAGTGTTAAAGTAACACTAAAGCGGTGTTAAAGTTAATGAGATAATTAAGTGATTAATTTAGTGATGATTGAGCATTATTGAAGACACCTGATGTTAACAAGCAGAATCACTGAAGGAGAAAATCATAAATTGTAAGTTACCATTATTGTGATGGGTAGTTGCTTTAGTTGGGCTCTTGACCCTTATATGATTACTTTAAAATTTACTGTTGTTTGTCTGCTGTTATTGATGTATAACAGTCAAATGAACAAAGTAAAAGTGTGATCTGATAGAGTTGGTTATGTTTTGACATAATCATGCTGTGATCTGAAAAATGAAACTTATTGAGATAGTTTGGTTTAACTTGTTACCAGCAGCTTTGTGATTTTAACAGCATATGATTATCAATACTTTACTTATAATCCAAAATATTTCATAAACATTGTTCTGATCAAAACACTTTCAAATTAATTTATTTAGAAACACAGACATCAATAATCAGCCTGTGAATCTCAACAATGGTGACAATAATAAAGCATGTTGCAGTGGCTGCCACCAATCACAACTCATTAATGGCTCCCATCATGCATTGCGGTATTAATAAATTATGATCTGAATTGTCTATTTAATTTACTTTCCCTAATTGAATATTCTGCTCGTCACCATTGTTGAGATGTATAGACTGAATCTTGACGTCTGTGTGTGCCTAAAGGAAAGATTTTTTTGTTTTAAACAACTTTTAAGAAATCCTTTATATTATATAAAAAATTCTGGATATTTATGCAGATTCACAGTTATTTTGTAACCAACAACATAAATCGAAGTCAGAAATAAGGATCATAATGAGTTCAGTGATCAAGTTCAAATGATGAATTTCATAATATAACCAACACCATCAGATCACTTTTTTTTCTCTTTGTTCATCTGGCAGTTATAACTCAGATACAACAGACAAACTAACTCTAAAGTAAACATATAAGGGTCAAGAGCCCAACTAAAGCAAACACCCATCACCATAACGGTGGCTTACAATTTGAGATTTTCTCCTTCAGTGAATCTGCTTGTTAACATCAGGTGTCTTCAATAATGCTCAATCATCACTCAATTAATCACTTAATTATCTCATTAACTTTAACACCGCTTTAGTGTTACTTTAACACTCTGTAGAGTGGGACCATATTTGCTCTGAGCAGTGTTGATTTAACACTGTGGAATTTACTGTGTAGTTTATAAAAGTAATTTAAAAATAAACTATAAAACTAATAATAGTTTATAATTTTTTTATTATTTTTTAATTATTGAACATAGTTATTTAATTAAAATGAAATATGAATATATTTGAGAACACTGCAAAAAGATAAAAAAAAAATTACCATTAGTTAACTATGTTATTTATCATAAACTAACAATGAAAAATACTTCTAAAGCATTTAATTAATAGTGATGTTATTTTCCATATTCACTTTGTTAAAAGTTCAGAAATGGTCGGGGGGAATATATCTTAATATCCGTATAAAAGGATAAATTTGTGCTTTGTGGATTTGTACTTGTCAGCAATCCTGTAAGGAGGACACACACTTTCACCAGGAGAATCTTCTTATGACGGTGGGAAATCTATTTGGTGCTGGTACTGACACGACAGGAACGACTCTGTGCTGGGGTTTGATGCTCATGGCCAAATACCCTCATATACAGGGTAAAAACACAGTAATTTAAAGTGTTTGTTCCCAAGCTGATGTTTATTTTTTTTTACATCAGCTGAATTCATTTGATTCGTAAATCACAAAAATATGCCATAATGCAGATCGAGTTCAAGAGGAGATTGACCGGGTGATCGGTGGACGTCAGCCAGTGGTGGACGACAGGAAGAACTTACCATATACAGATGCAGTGATTCATGAAACCCAGAGACTGGCTAATATTGTGCCCATGAATGTCCCTCATAAGACCAGCTGTGATGTTCA